>NC_143043.1:7790864-8990864 GCF_057628025.1 Oncorhynchus mykiss | reverse complement strand
CAAGATCTCAGCGATCACTGCCTCATTGCCTGCATCCGTAATGGGTCAGCGGTCAAACGACCTCCTCTCATCACTGTAAAACGCTCCCTGAAACACTTCAGCGAGCAGGCCTTTCTAATCGACCTGGCCGGGGTATCCTGGAAGGATATTGACCTCATCCCGTCAGTAGAGGATGCCTGGATATTTTTTAAAAATGCCTTCCTAACCATCTTAAATAAACATGCCCCATTCAAGAAATTTAGAACCAGGAACAGATATAGCCCTTGGTTCTCCCCAGACCTGACTGCCCTTAATCAACACAAAAACGTCCTATGGCGTTCTGCATTAGCATCGAACAGCCCCCATGATATGCAGCTGTTCAGGGAAGCTAGAAACCATTATACACAGGCAGTTAGAAAAGCCAAGGCTAGCTTTTTCAAGCAGAAATTTGCTTCTTGCAACACTAACTCAAAAAAGTTCTGGGACACTGTAAAGTCCATGGAGAATAAGAACACCTCCTCCCAGCTGCCCACTGCACTGAAGATAGGAAACACTGTCACCACTGATAAATCCACCATAATTGAAAATTTCAATAAGCATTTTTCTACTGCTGGCCATGCTTTCCACCTGGCTACTCCTACCCCTGTCAACAGCACTGCACCCCCAACAGCAACTCGCCCAAGCCTTCCCCATTTCTCCTTCTCCCAAATCCATTCAGCTGATGTTCTGAAAGAGCTGCAAAATCTGGACCCCTACAAATCAGCCGGGCTAGACAATCTGGACCCTTTCTTTCTAAAATTATCTGCCGAAATTGTTGCCACCCCTATTACTAGCCTGTTCAACCTCTCTTTCGTGTCGTCTGAGATTCCCAAAGATTGGAAAGCAGCTGCGGTCATCCCCCTCTTCAAAGGGGGGGACACTCTTGACCCAAACTGCTACAGACCTATATCTATCCTACCATGCCTTTCTAAGGTCTTCGAAAGCCAAGTCAACAAACAGATTACCGACCATTTTGAATCTCACCATACCTTCTCTGCTATGCAATCTGGTTTCAGAGCTGGTCATGGGTGCACCTCAGCCACGCTCAAGGTCCTAAACGATATCTTAACCGCCATCGATAAGAAACATTACTGTGCAGCCGTATTCATTGATCTGGCCAAGGCTTTCGACTCTGTCAATCACCACATCCTCATCGGCAGACTCAACAGCCTTGGTTTCTCAAATGATTGCCTCGCCTGGTTCACCAACTACTTCTCTGATAGAGTTCAGTGTGTCAAATCTGAGGGTCTGTTGTCCGGACCTCTGGCAGTCTCTATGGGGGTGCCACAGGGTTCAATTCTTGGACCGACTCTCTTCTCTGTATACATCAATGAGGTCGCTCTTGCTGCTGGTGAGTCTCTGATCCACCTCTACGCAGACGACACCATTCTGTATACTTCTGGCCCTTCTTTGGACACTGTGTTAACAACCCTCCAGGCAAGCTTCAATGCCATACAACTCTCCTTCCGTGGCCTCCAACTGCTCTTAAATACAAGTAAAACTAAATGCATGCTCTTCAACCGATCACTACCTGCACCTACCCGCCTGTCCAACATCACTACTCTGGACGGCTCTGACTTAGAATACGTGGACAACTACAAATACTTAGGTGTCTGGTTAGACTGTAAACTCTCCTTCCAGACCCATATCAAACATCTCCAATCCAAAGTTAAATCTAGAATTGGCTTCCTATTTCGCAACAAAGCATCCTTCACTCATGCTGCCAAACATACCCTTGTAAAACTGACCATCCTACCAATCCTCGACTTTGGCAATGTAATTTACAAAATAGCCTCCAATACCCTACTCAACAAACTGGATGCAGTCTATCACAGTGCAATCCGTTTTGTCACCAAAGCCCCATACACTACCCACCATTGCGACCTGTACGCTCTCGTTGGCTGGCCCTCGCTTCATACTCGTCGCCAAACCCACTGGCTCCATATCATCTACAAGACCCTGCTAGGTAAAGTCCCCCCTTATCTCAGCTCGCTGGTCACCATAGCATCTCCCACCTGTAGCACACGCTCCAGCAGGTATATCTCTCTAGTCACCCCCAAAACCAATTCTTTCTTTGGCCGCCTCTCTTTCCAGTTCTCTGCTGCCAATGACTGGAACGAACTACAAAAATCTCTGAAACTGGAAACACTTATCTCCCTCACTAGCTTTAAGCACCAACTGTCAGAGCAGCTCACAGATTACTGCACCTGTACATAGCCCACATATAATTTAGCCCTATCAACTACCTCTTTCCCAACTGTATTTAATTTATTTATTTATTTTGCTCCTTTGCACCCCATTATTTTTATTTCTACTTTGCACATTCTTCCATTGCAAAACTACCATTCCAGTGTTTTACTTGCTATATTGTATTTACCTTGCCACCAAGGCCTTTTTTTGCCTTTACCTCCCTTCTCACCTCATTTGCTCACATTGTATATAGACTTGTTTATACTTTATTATTGACTGTATGTTTGTTTTACTCCATGTGTAACTCTGTGTTGTTGTATCTGTCGAACTGCTTTGCTTTATCTTGGCCAGGTCGCAATTGTAAATGAGAACTTGTTCTCAACTTGCCTACCTGGTTAAATAAAGGTAAAATAAAAAAATAAATAAAAAACGTCAATATCGTGTTCTACTAAGTTTGAACGTGTATGTGTATCAGAAAAAATACAGGAAAACTCTGTCACGTTTCTTCAAAATCGAACCCAGAATCAGACCAGGACAAGGAGAGTAGGAAGAAGGTGAGTATTTATTTACAAGTGAAAGTGAATGGGTAGATATATCCAGGTGGCGTAGCGGGCAGCGGTGGTGAGTTGATGGGAGTAAATAGGTGGATCCAACGGGGAAGCGGAATCCGATGACGACCAGGCGGGAATGGGGTAAATGATCCGGGTGAGTAACTGAAGACAGAACAAACGGAGGTAAGTTTAAGGCAAGCAATACGTAAAAAACAACAAAACAAATTCTATCCAACTTGAGGCTGATACTATGGCACAACATACTGTTCATGGCTAACGATCTTGTAGGGAATGGATGTCAGGTCCGGGCTTATGAAGATGAGAGATGATGATCAGGACCAGGTGTGCAGATAGCTGATGGGATACAGGTGTGGGTAATCAGAACTCCCAACTGGCTACATTGCCCGGCAACCAGAAAGGGTGCGTTCCAGGACGCCGGAAAAAACACTCCAGGACAGAACACAGGCAAAAACAGACTCAGGAAACGGGATTCGTGACAGTACCCCCCCCTCCAACGAACGCCACCGGGCAGACTACCCGGAGCGCCAGGGTGGAGGCGGTAAAAGTCACGAAGCAGATCATCGTCAAGGATCTGACGCCGAGGAATCAAACTCCTCTCCTCAGGACCATATCCTTCCCAATCCACTAAATACTGGAACCCTCGACCCTGCCGTCTGGAGTCGATGATGCGGCGCACCGTGTAGACAGGACCACCTCCGATCATCCGAGGAGGAGGAGGACGAGGAGGAGGGGGCAACAGAGGACTGAGGAGAACCGGCTTGAGGCAGGAGACATGAAAGGTGGGATGTACTCTTTGTGTAGCAGGCAACTTGAGTCGGACCACAACAGGATTAATGATCCTCTCCACTACAAACGGACCAATGAACTTCGGTGACAGTTTCCTCGACTCAGTCTGTAGAGGAAGATCCCGTGTAGCCAACCAAACCCTATCTCCAACGTTATAAGCGGGGGCAGGAATACGGCGATGATTCGCCTGGATCTGATACCGGTCAGAAACCTTAAGGAGGGCCTTCCTGGCCCGATGCCAGGTGCGGTGGCAACGACGGATGTGGGTCTGGACAGAAGGAACCGAGAGATCCCGCTCCTGAGAAGGAAACAAGGGAGGTTGGTAACCGTACAGGCACTGGAAGGGAGACATCCCAGTGGCAGATGAAGGGAGAGTATTATGAGCATACTCGACCCAGGGTAATTGAGAGGACCAAGAGGTGGGATCGGAGGAAACAAGACAGCGCAGCGTGGACTCCATCTTCTGGTTGGCTCTCTCCGCCTGACCATTAGACTGGGGATGAAATCCAGATGTGAGACTGACTGTAGCTCCAATGGCCAAACAGAAGGATTTCCAGACAGCAGAGGTAAACTGAGGACCATGGTCAGAAACAATGTCACAGGGCAACCCGTGGACCCTGAACACCTCCCTAACCAGGATCTCGGACGTCTCAGTGGCAGAAGGCAGCTTGGAGAGGGGAACAAAGTGGGCAAACTTGCTGAATCTATCCACAATGGTCAGAATAACCGTGTTACCAACAGAAGAGGGCAACCCCGTGACCAAATCCAGGGCCAGATGCGACCAAGGTCGCCGGGGAATAGGTAGGGGGTGAAGAAGCCCAGAGCTGGCCCGATTGGTACTCTTATTCTGCGCACAAACAGGACAAGCGGCAACAAACCTCCGGGTATCTTCTCCCATGGCAGGCCACCAAAATCGTCTGCGCAGTAACACCATAGTCCGAGCAACACCAGGGTGACAAGCTATCTTGCTGGCGTGGGACCACTGAAGGACAGCAGAACGAACCGACTCAGGCACGAACAACCGACCGGGTGGACCGTTATCGGGCCCAGGCTGTGTCCGAAGAGCCGCCATCACCTCCTCCTCAATCCTCCATGCAACGGCTCCCACGACAACGTTCTGGGGAAGAATCGTCTCAGTCTTGGCCCCACTCTCCTCCGTCTTGGAGAACATCCGGGACAGGGCGTCCGCCTTCCCGTTCTTCGACCCAGGTCGGAACGTCAGGGAAAAATTGAAGCGTCCAAAAAACAAAGCCCACCGGGCCTGACGGGAGTTGAGACGTTTAGCCGATTGCACGTAAGCCAGATTCTTGTGGTCAGTCCAGACCACAAACGGTTGCTCCGCTCCCTCCAACCAGTGACGCCACTCCTCCAAGGCAAGCTTCACAGCGAGAAGCTCCCGGTTACCCACATCGTAGTTTCTTTCAGCTGGAGAAAGGCGACAAGAGTAGAAGGCGCAGGGATGGAGTTTACCGTCAGTGGAGCTACGCTGGGACAGGATGGCGCCCACCCCCACATCAGACGCATCCACCTCCAGAACACAGGCAAAAACAGACTTAGGAAACGGGATTTGTGACAGAATCAGACTGACCATCTCATCTCGCCTATCAGCAGGTAGATGAGCGAGAAGGCTATCCAAAGCATCCAGTGTATCTGAATTTTCCAATCTACCCTGCAGCACGTGATCGCTGGGACCAGGAACATTCTCCTCACCATGCACAGACCTAGCATGACAAGAAGCACCACGCGATGTAACGGTACCGGCCAAAATTACAGGTTAACCGTCCTCCACAGACTTTTAGAGCATTTACATGGCACAGTTGGTGCGCTTTCCTCGTTCCGGAGTGGCAACTAGATAGTTTTGCTCAGTGCACCCACGCACAAAGGTATATGGACCTTTAAACTTGGCTTGAAAAGGAGAATGAACAATTGGCAGCAGAGCAAGAACCTGGTCACCTGGACTAAAGTGACAAGGCTTAGCTCGCCGATCAAATATGCCCTTCATCCTCCCCTGTGAAGATACAGTGGGGAGAACAAGTACTTGAAACACAGCCGATTTCACAGGTTTACCTACTTACAAAGCATGTAGAGGTCTGTAATTTTTATCATAGGTACACTTCAACTGTGAGAGACGGAAAACATCCAGAAAATCACATTGTATGAGTTTTAAGTAATTCATTTGCATTTGATTGCATGACATAAGTATTTGATTCATCAGAAAAGCAGAACTTAATATTTGGTACAGAAACCTTTGTTTGCAATTACAGAGATCATACGTTTCCTGTAGTTCTTGACCAAGTTTGCACACTGCAGCAGGGATTTTGGCCCACTCCTCCATACAGACCTCTAGATCCTTCAGGTTTCTGGACTGTCGCTGGGCAATATGGACTTTCAGCTCCCTCCAAAGATTTTATATTGGGTTCAGGTCTGGAGACTGGCTAGGCCACTCCAGGACTTTGAGATGCTTCTTACGGAGCCACTCCTTGGTTGCTGTGTGTTTTGGGTCGTTGTCATGCTGGAAGACCCAGCCATGACCCATCTTCATCTTCTTACTGAGCGAAGGATGTTGTTGGCCAAGATCTCGCGATACAAGGCCCCATCCTTCCTCCCCTCAATACGGTGCAGTCGTCCTGTCCCCTTTGCAGAAAAGCATCCCCAAAGAATGATGTTTCCACCTGCATGCTTCACGGTTGGGGTGGTGTTCTTGGGGTTGTGCTTATTCTCCTTCTTCCTCCAAACACGGCGAGTGGAGTTCAGATCAAAAAGCTCTATTTTTGTCTCATCAGACCACATTACCTTCTCCCATTTCTCCTCTGGATCATCCAGATGGTCATTAGCAAACTTCAGACGGGCCTGGACATGCGCTGGCTTGAGCAGAGGGACCTTGTGTGCGCTGCAGGATTTTAATCCATGACGGCATAGTGTGTTACTAATGGTTTTCTTTGAGACTGTGGTCCCAGCTCTCTTCAGGTCATTGAACAGGTCCTACCGTGTAGTTCTGGGCTGATCCCTCACCTTCCTCATGATCATTGATGCCCCACGAGGTGAGATCTTGCATGAAGCCCAGACCGAGGGTTATAATTGCGCCAACAGTTGTTGCCTTCGCACCAAGCTGCTTGCCTATTGTCCTGTAGCCCATCCCAGCCTTGTGCAGGTCTATAATTATATCCCTGATGTCCTTATACAGCTCTCTGGTCTTGGCCATTGTGGAGAGGTTGGAGTCTGTTTGATTGAGTGTGTGGACAGGTGTCTTTTATACAGGTAACGAGTTCAAACAGGTGCAGTTAATACAGGTAATGAGTGGAGAACAGGAGGGCTTCTTAAAGAAAAACAAACAGGTCTGTGAGAGCCGGAATTCTTACTGGTTGGTAGGTGATAAAATGCAAATTAATTACTAATTTTCTGGATTTCTGTTTTAGATTCCGTTTCTGTGCCTATGATAAAAATTACAGACCTGCAAAATCGGCAGTGTATCAAATACTTGTTTTCCCCACTGTAGCCATTTCATCAGCGGCGTACAGGCATCGGCAGAAATCACACAGAAGATAACAGGGACTGAGATGGCTCAGGAGTCTTCCGGTCATCCTAGAGCACAGCTAGAAGTCCACACACCCTATGTCCAAAAACCAGGTCATTAAGACTGAAGCCCATGCTTTCCTGTGAAACCTCCCTGGTGGCTAACAGTAACCAAGGCAAACCCTCCTCCATCTCCTTACAATAAGCTCACAACAAAGACTTAATTAAGTGTCTGATGGAAACATTCCACCAAATCTGAGCTTTGTATGTATTCACCAGAGACCCCAATGAAATCCCCTTAAGATAATAATGATGTTGCACTGCCTATGGGTTTTACTAGATGTCAACCATCAATAGAAATTATAATGAGACTTCTATGGTGTTGTGGGAGTGAATGATAGCAGAATCAGTCAGGAGTCTGGCAGTCAGCCATTTTTTGATCATGCTTATTCCTCATGGTAGTCACTTGCGTTCCATGGCTCATGAAGACAGAAGGAATAGTCCGGTTGGAACTTTATTGAAGGTATATGTTAATAAAAACAAGACTAAGATTGAATCCTACTACACCAGCTCACATGCTCACCGGATGTGGCAGGGCTTGCAAACTATTAAGAACTACAAAGGGATACCCAGCCGCGAGCTGCCTTGAGGCGCGAGCCTACCAGACGAGCTAAATGCTTTTTATGCTCACTTCGAGGCAAGCAACACTGAAGCATGCATAAGAGTACCAGCTGTTCTGAACATCTGTGTGATTACGCTCTCCGAAGCCATATCACCAAGACCTGTAATCATTCACAAGGCTGAGGGCAGACGGATTACCAGGACACTTTATAGAATTGTTTACTTTTCTCTATTTAGTTAATATTTTCTTAACTCTATTTCTTGAACTGCATTGTTGTTTAAAACGTCTTATGTATCAGGACGCTAGCGTCCCACCTCGAGTGCCAAATTCAAATTAAATTACTACAAATATTTAACTTTCATGAAATCACAAGTGCAATACATCAAAATAAAGCTTAACTTGTTGTTAATCCAGCCACCGTGTCAGATTTCAAAAAGGCTTTACGGCAAAAGCAAACCATGCGATTATCTGAGGACAGCGCTGAGCACACTAAACATTACAAACAGTAACCAGCCAGGTAGATTAGTCACGAAAGTCAGAAATAGCAATAAAATTAATCACTTACCTTTGATGATCTTCGTATGGTTGCACTCACAAGACTCCCAGTTACACAATAAATGTTTGTTTTGTTCGATAAAGTCCCTCTTTATATCCAAAAACCTCAATTTTGTTGCCGCATTTTGTTCAGTAATACAATGGCTCAAATGCGGTCACGAGGCAGACAAATTCCAAATAGTATCCGTAAAGTTTGTAGAAACATGTCATAATAATCAATCCTCAGGTTATTAGCCTAAATAATCGATAATATTTCAACCGGACAATAGCTCCATCAATATAAAAGAAAAACAAGAAAGGCGCGCTCTCAGGATTGCGCACCAAACAGGTAAGGGATTTTCTACTGGCCTCTCATTGAAACTGATCATTCTCCCTCATTTTTCAGAATAAAGGCCTGAAACAATGTCTAAAGACTGTACACAGCTAGTGGAAGCCATAAGGAAAGGAATCCGGGTCCTATCCCTTTAAATGGTGGATAGGCTTTCAATGTAAAAACACCCATTTCAAAATAATATCACTTCCTGGATGGATTTTCCTCAGGTCTTCGCCTGCCATTTCAGTTCTGTTATACTCACAGACATTATTTTAACAGTTTTTGAAACTTTATAGTGTTTTCCATCAAAATCTACCAATTGTATGCATATCCTAGCTTTTGGACCTGAGTAGCAGGCAGTTTACTTTGGGCACGCTTTTCGTCCAAAATTCCAAATGCTGTCCCCTATCCCCAAAAAGTTAAGGGCTTGTAAGTAATCATTTCATGGTAAGGTCGACAACTTTTGTATTCGGTGCATGTGACATATACAATTTGATTTGATATGGAGAAATTACACAGAGCCATGACAGGAGTATGTGTGGGCAGTGAGGCTGGACAAACTTACAAAAGTAGAGAGCATCTCACAGTTGCTGACAAAGCAGGTACATTCAAGTTCACCAAATGTTCACACGCACAACCTACCTAATAAAGGGAACGCAGTTGCGTTGTATGCCGAGATGCCCAAGATGTTGAAGAATATCGCAAGTGGCCAGAGTGGGGTTCTTCTTTTGCAGCTGTAGCTAGTCACCAGCTTGTCTAAATTGCCCCCCCCCCCCCCCCACACACACACTCTTTTTTGTGGCATTATGATTTCTGGTATTTGATGTTCCTGACCACAGATTCTCCCATCCCTATGCAGCGTACTCATGAGTACCACATTTTTGCCTTTCTTTGACACATAGGACACTAGGGACGTATCGGCCGTGAATACAAACTTAGAGGAATTGATAGGCATATTCCGTGTATTGAGGTGGGAGCTGAGGTGGGAGCTCTGTCTTGTTTTTTTTCCGTACTGTTCCTACCATCATCAGCTTCCTCTTGAGGAGCTCCTCTCCCAGCTTGTGTGAAGTAAAAAAGTTATTGCATGCGATATTGTGGCCACAGAGTCCCTGGGTCACGTCTAAGACAACACGCATTACTTGATTCTTCTCAGGGGTGCCATCTGGCTTCCCCGTATACACTTGCAAGTTCCACGCATATGATGAAGCAGCATCACAGGCAGCCTAGATCTTGATTCCATTTTCGGCGGGTTTAGACAGTATGTACCACCTTAAGGAGCAGAGACCCTTAAATGGCATAAACTGCTCATCAACAGTAAGGTTGGGCCCAGGGTTAGAAAAATAGGGGAAGGCAGTCTACCCAGTTGTCCCACACTGACCTGATTGCAGCTAGCTTGCCTCTCTGTCGCCAAGCTGGTCTGGTGTTTCGGTTATCGAAACGGATAATCCTGGAAATGAGGTGGAAGTTTTGCAGAGACATTGTTGCACGGAAAAGTTCTCTGCAAGTTTCTGTAACCCACAGGGATTCTGTAGATTCCCCACTGGATCTGAAAACAACAGCAAGGATAAGAAGCCTAAAGTATGCAAGTAAATTAGTTTGGTCCTCCTCCTACCATCTCTCTCCAAAAACACGCCGTCACTCCAAATTAGTGCAGTCCAGAATGATTTTCTTATTGTCTGGGATGAACAGTTCAAAAGAAGACTATGTCCTGCACATGAGTAACCGCCAACCGCGTAGGCCCTGGTTGCATCCTTGTCACATTGGCAACCATGCGGTTAGCACATTCCTTGGGCAAGAAGACCATTAAATTTAAAAGAAAATTGACATCCATATTTCTCTTTCTGCAGGATGCTGATAAGCTGGTCGCTGACAGGCTGATCATGGGTCTGGCTGAGGGTCAATCTCCGAATTGACAAAGACAAGATCCTCATATTCGGAAAATTCTTCATCTTCCAATGTGGAAGACGTTTCTTCCAAACTAGCTTCTCTCTCTAAAAAAAATATTTCTAAGGCCATCTGAGCAGAGATTATTTTTGCCATACTGATTGATTGTGGTAAGGAGCCACACATGCAAAGCTATTTATTTGTTGTGTCCCTCCCCCAATTTGGGGTAGAGTGTGGGAAAATAGTTTTTTTTACAATGTATCGAAATATTGTATTGTACTAAAATTGTGCATTTTCACGCAAGACATTGTAGTTTGTAAAACCACACAAAGGGTAAAGAGGTATAAAAGCAGGAGACAGCACCAAAAACCTGCCTGTCTATGTTGAAACAGCAGGCCCAGGGAGGAGGAAGACAGAGTGAAGGTACACAGCAAAACCTTTTACTTGTTTTCACCTACAATCACACACACTTTTATTTCACATGGGTCCAGTGGACGCAAACACCACATATGTAATAAACATGTATAGGGGGTACACAGTGTGCACTCAATGAAAATTTTACATGTTCTTCACCAAAAATGAGCCAAGGCCAATGAGTCTCAGGTTAAAAAACATAATTCATTATATCATTTTTCTTTTAGTAAACATTGAAAATGGGTCCCACAGACGCGAACATAACACAATAATTAGCATAGTAGTCAACCTATTACCGGTTGTCTCAAATGATTAAACATGTTTGAACAAAGTATATTTTACATTTCTACTTCCAATGGAGCACACTTTTTTAATCATGTATTAAATCATATGAACTAAAGCTATATACACTACTGGTCAAAAGTTTTATAACACCTACTCATTGAAAGGGATTTTCTTTATTTTTACTATTTTCTTTTTTGAAAAAATAATAGTGAAGACATCAAAACTATGAAATAACACATATAAAATCACGTAGTAACCAAAAGTGTTGTCTTGACAGCATTGCGCACTCTTGGCATTCTCTCAACCAGCTTCATGATGTAGTCACCTGGAATGCATTTCAATTAACAGGTGTGCCTTCTTAAAAGTTACTTCGTGGAATTTCTTTCCTTAATGCGTTTGAGCCAATCAGTTGTGAGGTAGGGGTGGTATACAGAAGACAGTCTTATTTGGTAAAAGACCAAGTCCAAATTATGGAAAGAAGAGCTCAAATAAGCAACGTGAAATGACAGTCCATCATTACATTACATGAAAGTTTCTTGAAGTGCAGTCGCAAAAACCATCAAGCGCTGAAACTGGCTCTCACGAGGACCGCCACAGGAATGGAAGACCCAGAGTTACCTCTGCTGCAGAGGATAAGTTTATTAGAGTTACCAGCCTCAGAAATTGCAGCCCAAATACAGTTGAAGTCGGAAGTTTATATATATTTTTAATTGTTTTACCTTTATTTAACTAGGCAAGTCAGCAAAGAACAAATTCTTATTTTCAATGACGGCCTAGGAACAGTGGGTTAACTGCCTGTTCAGGGCCAGAACGACAGATTTGTACCTTGTCAGCTCAGGGATTTGAACTTGCAACCTTTCGGTTACTAGTCCAACGCTCTAACCAATAGGCTACCCTGCCGCCCCATATACACTTAGGATAGAGTAAAACTCGTTTTTCAACAACTCCACAAGATTCTTGTTATCAAACTAGCTTTGGAAAGACGGTTAGGAAATCTACTTTATGCATGACAAAAGTAATTTTTTCAAAATTGTTTACAGCCAGATGATTTCACTTATAATTCACTGTATCACAATTCCAGTGGGTCAGAAGTTTACATACACTACATACACAATTAGAGGTGTACCTGTGGATGAATTTCAAGGCCTACCTTCAAACTTAGTGCCTCTTTGCTTGACATCATTGGGAATCAGCCAAGACCTCAGAAACACACCTTCATGTCCACAACTCTGGTTCATCATTGGGAGAAATTTCCAAACGCCTGAAGGTACCACGTTCATCTGTACTAACAGTAGTACGCAAGTATAAACACCATGGGATCACGCAGCCGTCATACCGCTCAGGAAGGAGACGCGTTCTGTCTCCTAGAGATGAACGAACTTTGGTGAGAAAAGTACAAATCAATCCCAGAGCAACAGCAAAGGACCATGTGAAGATTCTGGAGGATGCAGGTACAAAAGTATCTATATCCACAGTAAAACAAGTCCTATAGACATAACCTGAAAGGCTGCTCAGCAAGGAAGAAGCCACTGCTCCAAAACCGCCATAAAAAAGCCAGACTACGGTTTGCAACTGCACATGGGGACAAATATTGTACTTTTTGGAGCAATATCCTCTGGTCTGATGAAACAAAAATAGAACTGTTTGCCCATAATAACCATTGTTATGTTTGGAGGAAAAAGGGGGATGCTTGCAAGGTGAAGAACACCATCCCAACCGTGAAGCACGGGGGTGGCAGCATCATGTTGTTGGGGTGCTTTGATTCAGGAGGGACTGGTGCACTTCACAAAATAGATGGCATCATGAGTGAGGAAAAATATGTGGAAATATTGAAGCAACACCTCAAGACATCATTCAGGAAGTTAAAGCTTGGTCACAAATGGGTCTTCCAAATGGACAATGACCCAAAGTTGCGGCAAAATGGCTTAAGGACAACAAAGTCAAGGTATTGGAGTGGCCATCACAAAGCCCTGACCTCAATCCAATAGAGAATTTGTGGGCAGAACTGAAATGGTATGTGCGAGCAAGGAGGCCTATAAACCTGACTCAGTTACATCAGCTCTGTCAGCAGGAATGGGCCAAAATTCATCCAACTTATTGTGGAAGGCTACCCGAAACGTTTGACCCAAGTTAATAGAAAGGCAATGCTACCAAATACTAATTGAGTGTATGTAAACTTCTGACCCACTGGAATGTGATGAAATAAATAAAAGCAGAAATTAATCATTCTCTCTAATATTATTCTGACATTTCACATTCTTAAAATAAAGTGGTGATCCTAACTGACCTAAGACAGGGAATTGACAAGAAGTGTTCTGCCTGCTCTCTCGACTCCCAGACGAGCTCCTCCAGCACCGGTCGGAAGTGTGTCCTCTCTGACCACAGCTGGTGCAGAAGGAGCCTCCTCCTCCGGTACCCCTCGATGCGGCCCCCCTAACTCCAAATGTATGGGAGCGGGGGGGCCAGGAGGTGGAACTGACAGGACCCTTTCTGAACGCACACGGGCAGCTAGCAGATTGTCCAGTCGGATCGACATGTTTATGAGTTCATCGAGGGAGAGAGTGACGTCCCGACGAGCTAGCTCCCTGAGGACGTCCTCCCGGAGGCTGCACCGGTAGTGGTCCATCAGGGCCCTGTCATTCCACCCAGCCCCAGCGGCCAAGGTCCGGTACTCCAGCGCGAAGTCCTGCACGCTCCTCGTCTCCTGCCTAAGGTGGAACAGCCGTTCACTACTCTGGGTAGTTGTCCCTAGCCGAGTCTGGGCCATTCCAAACTGAGTTGGCCCACTCCAGAGCTCGTTCCGTGAGGCAGGAGACGAGGACGCTCACACTCTCTCACCCGAGGGAGTCGGCCTCACGGTAGCCAGGTACAGCTCGAGCTGGAGCAAAAATCCCTGGCACTCAGCCGCCGCTCCATCGTACCGCCGGAGGAGTGGGTTGAAGAGTGGGTGTGGGTTGAGTCGCCGGAGTAGCTGGAGGCGAGGTAGGGAGACAACTCCTCTCCTATCGGTCCATTCTCTCCATCATTTGGTCCATCGCCGACCCAATCCGATGGAGGATGGCCGTATGATGGAGGATGCGCTCCTCCATCGATGGAAGGGGGGTGGCCGCTGCTCCTGCTGACTCCATGGTGGTACGGGCTTCTGTAACGCACTTCTATGAGTAGTGGGTGCGGAGTCAGGCCAAAACACCAGGCGCATAACAAAGACCATCCCAAAACCAGGACCCAACCAGTCCGGAAAAAAAACAAGAAAGTTGCACAACCGCACACACGAACAGAGGAAATAAGCCTGCACAAAAGCGGGCAGGCATCACCGGCATAAATAGCCTAACTAATTCCTAAACAAGAAACAGGTGTGACCAATAAGACAAAACCAACAGAAAAGGGAAAAGGGATCGGTGGCAGCTAATAGACCGGTGACGACGACCGCCGAGCGCCACCCGAACAGGAAGAGGAGCCACCGTCGGTGGGAGTCGTGACATTAAATGTATTTGGCTAAGGTGTATGTAAACTTCTGACTTCAACTGTAAATGCTTCACAGAATTCATGTAACAGACATCTCAACATCAACTGTTCAGAGGAGACTGCATGAATAAGGCCTGCAATGTCGAATTGCTGCAAAGAAACCATTTACTAAAAAGGACACGAATAAGAATTAGAGACTTGCTTTGGCCAAGAAATATGAGCAATGGACATTATACCGGTGGAAATTTGAGATTTTTGGTTCCAAACGGTGTATCTTTGTGAGACGCAGTGTGAGTGAACAGATGATCTCCACATGTGTATTTCCCACGATAAAGCATGGAGGAGGAGGTGTTATGGTGTGGGGGTGTTGTGACACTGTCTATGATTTATTTGGAATTCAAGAAATACTTAAACAGCATGGCTACCACAGCATTCTGCAGCAATACGCCATCCCATCTGGTTTGGGCTTAGTGCGACTATCATTTGTTTTGTGTAAGGGCTAATTTTACCAAGAAGAAGAGTGTTGGGAGTGCTGCATCCAGATGACCTTGCCTCCACGATCACCCGACCTCAACCAAATTGAGATCGTTTAGGATGAGTTGGACCGCATAATGAAGGAAAAGCAGCCAACAAGTGCTCAGCATATGTGGGACCTCCTTCAAGACTGTTGGAAAAGCATTCCAGGTGAAGCTGGTTGAGAGAATGCCACGAGTGTGCAACGCTGTCATTAAGGCAAAGGATGGTTATTTGAAGAATCTAAAATATATTTTGATTTGTTTAACACTTTTTTGGTTACTACATGATTTCATAGTTTTGCTGTCTTCAATATTATTCTACAGTGGAGAAAATAGCAAAAATAAAGAGAAACCCTTGAATGAGTAGGTGTTCAAAAACTTTTGACTGGTAGTGTATATTTTTTTGTAATGGCTAATGGCTTCTATCTAGCACATGGCATGTGGTAATTGCCTGCTATAAATAGCAAAACTCTAGGTCCGCTGCCAATCTTTCTCAGGCAATTTGTTTCCTACTGCAGCATTGCTGCTTGAACCAAGCAGTAGGGAGTTACTACAGACACACAAGAATGGAGCTGTATAAAGTATTAGTACCCGATAAATAGGCAGAAGTATTAGGTATCTGAGGTAAATATGAACATGAAAGCACAGTAAAGTGATTAGGCATCAGGATAGATAAGAGTAGAATAATTTTAAAAAGTAGCAGCGGCATAAGATGTCTAAAAGTGTATGTGGGTGTGTTGTGTCGGTATGTGTGTGTGTGCGCGCGAATGCAGTGTATGTGAATGTGTGTGGGGTTAGTTTGAAAGAAATACAATTTTATCAATATACAGATCAGACACACAACAAGCATCAGACTGCACAATCACAAAGGTCAAGTACAGTATGTGAAAAGGAGTACAAATAAAATAGAGTATATAGAGAAGGATAATTCTCAAGGAGCTAAATCACACCAGGCCAGAAAGACCTGAAAGTCTTGAAATTAACATTTGGCCTTTGTTTTGGCCAAGGTACTTCAAGAAAGGGTCCCACAACTTAAAGAATTGATCAGGCGTATTATTACTGTAGAGAAAGTCTAATTAGGAATCAAATCAATAACCATTTGTTCCCATTGACTTTTTGAGGAAGCCTTTTTCAGATATCCGCAGCAGATTAATCCATTTTCGTGCACAATGTAGGACATTTTGTAACAGATGTGCATAACCACATTTAATCTCCATTTCCCAGTATACAAGACTTTGCACCCAGCTGGAGAGAGCATTCAAAAACGTTCTCTCCTGTAGAACCTCTGACCAGAATTTGTTTATGTAACGGCAATCCCAGAAAACAATGAATATGAGAACTTTCCTCACCCTGACACTTATTTCAAAGACTAGACGAATTAAGGTTCATTCTATGTCTAGACACAGAAGTGACATGCAGTCAATGTAGGATCTTAAATTGCATATCCCAGGCTGAGTTGCAAGCTAGGAAATGTGATGTTTCTACACAAATCTATTTCCAGTCTGTAAGCTCTATTTGGGAGCCTATATCAGCCTCGCATAACACCTTACTTTTGTCTGCATTATCTTTCTTGAAATCACACAGTAAGTTATAAAAGTGTTAAGTGATAGATTTAACCTCTCTGTGCACGTAACCCGGTAGCGGACTGAAATTCGACAAGATACGGTGATCGCTACATAAATAGTCATATTAAATATTCATTAAAATACAAGTGTCTCACATGTATCGAAAGCCTAGAATATTGCTAATCCAACTGCGTTGTCAGATTTAAAAAGGATTTACTGCGAAAGAATACGATGTGATTATCTGAGGATAGAGCCCCATCAAAAAAACTATTTCAACCAGCACAGGCTAACAAAATCACAAACTGCATTAAAATAAATTGATTACCTTTGACGATCTTCCTCTGTTTGCAATTCCAATGCTCATTGTTACACAATGAATGATCTTTTGTTTGATAAAATCCATTTTTATAGCCTACGAAACATTTTGTGAACCGCTTGTGTCGTGAATTCCGACTCATTCCATTTTCGACGACACAATCGAGGGTAAATACCCACACAAAACGTGACTTTTCCAGTCATGTTTGGTTTCATTGCAATCAACTGGTTTGTTTGTAACACAAACATTATTGTTTGTAACACAAACAAACCTGATGGGTCATTTCGCGCGTATTGACTGAAAGAAACTGATTTGAAGACAACAAGTAATGACATCACTGTGAACCAATGATATGACCACTGTTTCGTTGATTGACTGTATTTTAACCCAATGACCACTGATCGTCTTGAAATCTAGCTGGGTAGATAGCCAATGAGCTGAGGTAAATGGCAATATGCAATGGTTATGTGTTGGAAGACCAATCCATGTAGTAAACTCCGGTGTAAAGAGAGTAATTTGCTATTGAAGTTTTATACCGGAAGGAGCTACGCATATTACGCACAGCATTGTTCGGTAAACGCGCAGATTCAGCTTTTTATATATCAATCAGTATGGCGACTAAGTCAGGGAAAGCTATATCGAAGTCTAGATATACAGATGTACACACAATTTTAGAATAAATTGATCGGAAAAGTGAGACAGAGATTGTTGTCGGACGATTAATTTAGCGCTTCCCAAGTGGAGGAATATTTTTTGAACGGAGAGGACATGTTTTGGACTGGTAAGTTCTTCTCATGCTAATGCCCTTGTTTGAAATTAATAATATAAAATATCATTTGTGATTTTTTAAAATGTTATAAGCAATATATAAAAATGTAATGTAATGAAATGTGAGATGCGTGTGTCTGCCGCCCCACCCCAACCCACATGAAATAGCCTATTTGAGAATGTTGAGGGGAGGGCAGACCCACAACAATGGCCAAAGTGAAATGGAGACAGTAGATACAGCTGGTCTGTTGTAATATAATAAAGACAGTAGATCTAGCTGGTCTGTCATAATATAATAGAGACCGTAGATCTAGCAGGCCTATAATAATATATTCAACCTTATGTTCCCTGTACTCTATATATATATATATATATATACAGTATATATATATAATCTGTTTATTATACCTGTTGATACTCACTTTACAGCAGAAAGAGACTGCTATGGCACCTGGCATCAGCAGCACAATATTGTGTAGAGCTTTGGCAAAGTGGGTGGGGTTATATCCTTCCTGTTTGGCCCTGTCCGGGGGTCTCATCGGATGGGGCCACAGTGTCTCCTGACCTCTCCTGTCTCAGCCGCCAGTATTTATGCTGCAGTAGTTTGTGTCGGAGGGCTAGGGTCAGTTTGTTATATCTGGAGTACTTCTTCTGTCTTATCCGGTGTCCTGTGTGAATTTAAGTATGCTCTCTCTAATTCTCTCTTTCTCTCTCTCGAGGACCTGAGCCCTAAGACCATGCATCAGGACTACCTGGCATGATGACTCCTTGCTGTCCCCAGTCCACCTGGCCTTGCTGCTGTTCCAGTTTCAACTGTTCTGCCTGCGGCTATGGAACCCTAATAAGTTCATATTTACTCTTGAGGTGCTGTCCTGTTGCAACCTCTACAACTACTGTGATTATTATTATTTGACCCTGCTGGTCATCTATGAACGTTTGAAAATCTCGGCCATGTTCTGTTAAAATCTCCACCCGGCACAGCCAGAAGAGGACTGACCACCCCTCATAGCCTCGTTCCTATCTAGATTTCATCCTAGGTTTTGGCCTTTCTATGGAGTTTCTCCTAGCCACCGTGCTTCTACACCTGCATTGCTTGCTGTTTGGGGTTTTAGGCTGGGTTTCTGTACAGCACTTTGAGATATTAGCTGCTGTATGAAGGGATATATAAATAAATGTGATTTGATAGAGGACTGAGGGTCTTCCAAATACTGAAAGTGTGTAAATTGTTACCCAAGTTATGTTGTAAATGTATATATTTTTTTCTTCATTTTTTTCCCATATTGAAACTTTGCCCAAGTACTGTTGCCCTCTTATGTTCTTCACTGAAATTGTCACCATCATCCTATCTGAATGTTTGTTTTATCTTGTTCATTTTAAAGATGATGATACAACAATACAAATAAAAAAACATTACACAAACCTCAGAGTGTTTTCTTTCAAATGGTACCAAGAATATGCATATCATTGGTTCTGTGCCTGAGCTACAGTCAGTTAGATTTGGGAAATTGAAAAAGTAGGGGGGTAGCTCTAAGAGGTTTAAGAAGCCACATAGATGATTTCAACTTTGCAGATATGAATTTACAAATGTAGAGATGCCAAATTTACTAACAATCTTTTCAAATGTAATTATTTGATCATCCTGCACAATAGCTTCGACAAAAGTAACCACATTTCCATTCAACCTTTTTATGAGAGTAAAGTACGTTGGATAAGAAAAATGTAATGGCAGGCCTCATGGAAACCGAAAAAGTCCAAATGTCAACAAAAAAATAAGTAATTATGTCAAAAATGTCATGATATAATAACCACCATATCGAAGTAAACTTGGAGACACGAGATGACATGTTGTGTGGTCCTCCCACTACGACTAATTTGGAAAGCAGGCAGTTTATTAGGCTACAGATTAAATCAATTGTGATTAACTTCACAGTGGAAAGTGATGGATGAGCTTGATGCTCCCTTCCAATAAATATTGAGGGTCTCATTCTGGTGACATGATCATCAATGCTTGGCTGCCGTTTGACAAATAAAAAGAATCTCGCTCTTTTGTCCATAATAATCTCATCATGTAGGCTATACCTGCACTATATCTGTGACTTGTTGGCTACAGTGCACATACCAATACCAGAGTGACACACTCGCTATATAAACGCAAACTTAGTGGCCATTGGCCAACAGCCGTACATCTAAATTTAGGATTGAAAAAGGCCTGAATGACAAGCATTCGTCAGCTGGTTTGCCCTTCTGTAACATTAAAGATATTAAAGCCCATAGGCCTGTTTGTTTTCTTAACTTTAAAATCCAGTTATGTATTTCACTTATTTCAATAGAGACCATTGGCTGAGGATGGGTAAACTTTGAAAATAAATCAGTTGTCATTGGTGGAGTCAAGTACAGTGGGGCAAAAAAGTATTTAGTCAGCCACCAATTGTGCAAATTCTCCCACTTAAAAAGATGAAAGAGGTCTGTACTTTTCATCATAGGTACACTTCAACTATGACAGACAAAATGAGTAAAAAAAATCCAGAAAATCACATTGCAGGATTTTTTTATGAATTTATTTGCAAATTATGGTGGAAAATAAGTATTTGGTCAATAACAAAAGTTTATCTCAATACTTTGTTGGCAATGACAGAGGTCAAACGTTTTCTGTAAGTCTTCACAAGGTTTTCGTACACTGTTGCTGGTATTTTGGCCTATTCCTCCATGTAGATCTCCTCTAGAGCAGTGACGTTTTGGGGCTGTTGCTGGGCATCACGGACTTTCAACTCCCTCCAAAGATTTTCTATGCGGTTGACATCTGGAGACTGGCTAGGCCACACCAGGACCTTGAAATGCTTCTTACGAAGCCACTCCTTTGTTGCCCGGGTGGTGTGTTTGGGATCATTGTCATGCTGAAAGACCCAGCCACGTTTCATCTTCAATGCCCTTGCTGATGGAAGGAGGTTTTCACTCAAAATCTCACGATACATGGCCCCATTCATTATTTCCTTTACACGGATCAGTCGTCCTGGTCCCTTTGCAGAAAAACAGCCCCAAAGCATGATGTTTCCACCCCCATGCTTCACAGTAGGTATGGTGTTCTTTGGATGCAACTCAGCATTCTTTGTCCTCCAAACACGACGAGTTGAGTTTTTACCAAAAAGTTATATTTTTGTTTCATCTGACCATGTGACATTCTCCCAATCTTCTTCTGGATCATCCAAATGCTCTCTAGCAAACTTCAGACGGGCCTGGACATGTACTGTCTTAAGCAGGGGGACACGTCTGGCACTGCAGGATTTGAGTCCCTGGCGGCGTAGTGTGTTACTGATGGTAGGGTTTTGTCACTTTGGTCCCAGCTCTCTGCAGATCATTCACTAGGTCCCCCCGTGTGGTTCTGGGATTTTTGCTCACCGTTCTTGTGATCATTTTGACCCCACGGGGTGAGATCTTGCGTGGAGCCCCAGATCGAGGGAGATTATCAGTTGTCTTGTATGTCTTCCATTTCCTAATAATTGCTCCCACAGTTGATTTCTTCAAACCAAGCTACTTACCTATTGCAGATTCAGTCTTTCCAGCCTTGTGCAGGTCTACAATTTTGTTTCTGGTGTCCTTTGACAGCTCTTTGGTCTTGGCCATAGTGGAGTTTGGAGTGTGACTGTTTGAGGTTGTGGACAAGTGTCTTTTATACTGATAACAAGTTCAAACAGGTGCCATTAATACAGGTAACGAGTGGAGGACAGAGGAGCCTCTTAAAACCTTTATGACTAGGGTGCAGTAGTTTCATTTTTGGAAAAATAACGTTCCCGTAGTAAACGGGATATTTTGTCAGGACAAGATGGTAGAATATGCATACAATTGACAGCTTAGAATAGAAGACACTCTAAAGTTTCCAAAACTGTAAAAATATTGTCTGTGAGTATAACAGAACTGATGTTGCATGCGAAAGCCTGAGAAAAATCCAACCAGGAAGGGACTCTTATTTAGAAAGCTCTGCTTTCCTATGCGTCCCTATTGAGCAGGGAATGAGATATTAACCAGATTACTTTTTCTATGGCTTCCCTAATGTGTCTAGTGTCACAATACATAGTTTCAGGCTTTTATTTTGAAAAATGAGCCTGAACGTCAACGTTGCGTCAGTGGTCAGCTGAAGTCTCTCAGAGTCCATTGTTTCTCTCTATCCTACTAAGAAGCCACCAGTCCCGGTTGATATATTATCGAATAGATATTTGAAAAACACCTTGAGGATTGATTATAAACAACATTTGCCATGTTTCTGTCGATATTATGGAGCTAATTTGGAATATTTTTCGGTGTTTTCGTGACTACAATTTCCGGGCGATTTCTCAGCCAAACGTGAAGAACCAACGGAGCTATTTCACCTACAAAAATAATATTTTGGGGAAAAATGAACATTGGCTATCTAACTGGGAGTCTCGTGGGTGAAAACATCCGAAGCTCAAAGGTAAACTATTTAATTTGATTGCTTTTCTGATTTCCGTGACCAAGTTACCTGCTGCTAGCAGGACAAAATGCTATGCTATCGATACATTTACACAAATGCTTGTCTTGCTTTGGCTGTAAAGCATATTTTGAAAATCTGAGATTAACAAAAGGCTAAGCTGTGTCTCAATATATTTCACTTGGGATTTTCATGAATAGGAATATTTTCTAGGAATATTTATGTCCGTTGCGTTATGCTAATTAGTGTCAGTCGATGATTACGCTCCCACATGCGGGATGGGGAGTCACTAGAGGTTTTAAAGAAGAAGTTACAGGTCTGTGAGAGCCAGAAATCTTGCTTTTTTGTAGGTGACCAAATACTTATTTTCCACCATAATTTGCAAATAAATTCATTAAAAATCCTACAATGTGATTTTCTGGATTTTTTTTCTCATTTTGTCTGTCATAGTTGAAGTGTACCTATGATGAAAATTACAGGCCTCTCTTGTCTTTTTAAGTGGGAGAACTTGCACAAGAACTTGCACAATTGGTGGCTGACTTTGTTTTACAATTGGTGGCTTTTTGTTTATATCCTTACTATGGTATCTGCAGCAGAGAAGATTGACCAGATACAGTGCCTTGCGAAAGTATTCGGCCCCCTTGAACTTTGCGACCTTTTGCCACATTTCAGGCTTCAAACATAAAGATATAAAACTGTATTTTTTTGTGAAGAATCAACAACAAGTGGGACACAATCATGAAGTGGAACGACATTTATTGGATATTTCAAACTTTTTTAACAAATCAAAAACTGAAAAATTGGGCATGCAAAATTATTCAGCCCCCTTAAGTTAATACTTTGTAGCGCCACCTTTTGCTGCGATTACAGCTGTAAGTCGCTTGGGGTATGTCTCTATCAGTTTTGCACATCGAGAGACTGACATTTTTTTCCCATTCCTCCTTGCAAAACAGCTCGAGCTCAGTGAGGTTGGATGGAGAGCATTTGTGAACAGCAGTTTTCAGTTATTTCCACAGATTCTCGATTGGATTCAGGTCTGGACTTTGACTTGGCCATTCTAACACCTGGATATGTTTATTTTTGAACCATTCCATTGTAGATTTTGCTTTATGTTTTGGATCATTGTCTTGTTGGAAGACAAATCTCCGTCCCAGTCTCAGGTCTTTTGCAGACTCCATCAGGTTTTCTTCCAGAATGGTCCTGTATTTGGCTCCATCCATCTTCCCATCAATTTTAACCATCTTCCCTGTCCCTGCTGAAGAAAAGCAGGCCCAAACCATGATGCTGCCACCACCATGTTTGACAGTGGGGATGGTGTGTTCTTTTACGCCAAACATAACGTTTTGCATTGTTGCCAAAAAGTTCAATTTTGGTTTCATCTGACCAGAGCACCTTCTTCCACATGTTTGGTGTGTCTCCCAGGTGGCTTGTGGCAAACTTTAAACAACACTTTTTATGGATATCTTTAAGAAATGGCTTTCTTCTTGCCACTCTTCCATAAAGGCCAGATTTGTGCAATATACGACTGATTGCTGTCCTATGGACAGAGTCTCCCACCTCAGCTGTAGATCTCTGCAGTTCATCCAGAGTGATCATGGGCCTCTTGGCTGCATCTCTGATCAGTCTTCTCCTTGTATGAGCTGAAAGTTTAGAGGGACGGCCAGGTCTTGGTAGATTTGCAGTGGTCTGATACTCCTTCCATTTCAATATTATCGCTTGCACAGTGCTCCTTGGGATGTTTAAAGCTTGGGAAATCTTTTTGTACCCAAATCCGGCTTTAAACAAAACAGTATCTCGGACCTGCCTGGTGTGTTCCTTGTTCTTCATGATGCTCTCTGCGCTTTTAACGGACCTCTGAGACTATCACAGTGCAGGTGCATTTATACGGAGACTTGATTACACACAGGTGGATTGTATTTATCATCATTAGTCATTTAGGTCAACATTGGATCATTCAGAGATCCTCACTGAACTTCTGGAGAGAGTTTGCTGCACTGAAAGTAAAGGGGCTGAATAATTTTGCACGCCCAATTTTTCAGTTTTTGATTTGTTAAAAAAGTTTGAAATATCCAATAAATGTCGTTCCACTTCATGATTGTGTCCCACTTGTTGTTGATTCTTCACAAAAAAATACAGTTTTATATCTTTATGTTTGAAGCCTGAAATGTGGCAAAAGGTCGCAAAGTTCAAGGGGGCCGAATACTTTCGCAAGGCACTGTAGCAATTTGTTAGCAAATTCGTACATTCTCTGCCAAGCAAAGAATATAGATTTCTCAGCTTTCTTTGTCAGAATGGCTTCTGAAGAAGTCTTCAGTTCCCATTTCAATCACCAATTCATCAGAAGGGGATGAGATATTTCTTGACTTTAAACTGTGTAATTCTAGTTTCCTCTGCCATATTTTTTCTTCAGATAAGGAGAATATGAAATGACCATACCACGTATACAGTGCATTCAGGAAAGTATTCAGACCCAATGAGTTTTCCCACATTTTTACATATAGTGGCAAGAAAAGGTATGTGAACCCTTTGTAATTACCTGGATTTCTGCATGAATTGGTTATCAAATTTGCTCTGATCTTCATCTAAGTCACAAAGATAGACAAACGCATTCAGCTTAAACTAATAGCACACAAACAAGTATTAGTTTTTGTCTTTATTGAACACACCGTGTAAACATTCAGAGCGCAGGGTGGGAAAAGTATGTGAACAATTGGATTTAATAACTGTTTGACCCTCTTTTGGCAGCAATAACTTCAACCAAACTTTTTCTGTAGTTGCGGATCAGACCTGCACAACCGTCAGGAGGAATTTTGAACTTTGTTTCAGTTCAATAATTTTCTTGGGATGTCTGGTGTGAACCTCTCTCTTGAGGTCATGCCACAGCATCCTAATTGGGTTGAGGTCAGGACTCTGACTGGGCCACTCCAGAAGGTGTATTTTCTTCTGTTGTTGATTTACTTCTGCGTTTTGGGTCGTTGTCCTGTTGAGCTTCAATTGGCGGACGGATAGCCTTACATTCTTCTGCAAAATGTCTTGATAAACTTGGGAATTAATTTGTCCATCGATGATAGCAAGCTGTCCAGGCCCTGAGGCAGCAAAGCATTCCTAAACCATGATGCTCCCTCCATCATATTTTATAGTTGGAATGAGGTTTTGATATTGATGTTGGTGTGATGTGCCTTTTTCTCTCCACACATAGTGTTGTGTGTTCCCTCCAAACAACTCAACTGTAGTTTCATCTGTTCACAGAATATTTGCACAACTGGAACATCCAGGTGCTTTTTGCAAACTTCAGATGTGCAGGAATGTTTTTTTCAGAGAGCAGTGGCTTCTTAGTTGGTGTCCTCCCATGAACACCATTTTTGTTTAGTGTTTTACTTATCATAGACTCGTCAACAAAGATGTTAGCATGTTCCAGAGATTTCTGTAAGTTTTTAGCTGACACTCTAGAATTCTTCTTATCTTCATTGTGCATTCTGCGTTGTGCTCTTGCAGTCATCTTTGCAGGACGGCCAAGAGAGTAACAGCAGTAACCCCATTGATATACAATTTGTCTTACCGTGGACTGATGAACATCAAGGTTTTTTGGAGATACTTTTGTAACCCTTTTCAGCTTCATGAAAGTCAACAATTCTTAATCTTAGGTCTTCTGAGATCTTTTTTGTTCGAGGCATAGTTCACATCAGGCAATGATTCTTGTGAATAGCAAACTCAAATTTTGTGAGTTTTTTTATAGGGCAGAGTAGCCCTAACCAACATCTCCAATCTCATCTCATTGATTGGACTCCAGGTTAGCTGAGTCCTGACTCCAATTAGCTTTTGGAGAAATCATTAGCCTAGGGGTTCACATACTTTTTCCAACCTACACTGTGAATGTTTAAATTATGCATTCAGTACAGACAGGAAAAATAGTTATTTGTGTGTTATTAGTTTAACTTCATATGGCTGCAGGGGCAGTATTGAGTAGCTTGGATGAAAAGGTGCCCATTGTAAACGGCCAGCTCCTCAGTCTCAGTTGCTAATATATGCATATTATTATTAGTATTGGATAGAAACCATCTAAAGATTCCAAAACTGTCAAAATATTGTCTGTGAGTATAACAGAACTGATATTGCAGGCGAAACCCTGTGGAAAAGCAAAGCAGGAAGTGGCTTCTATTTTGTAAACTCCATGTTCCATAGCCTCCCTTTGCTCTATTTAAAGTGATATGAACCAGATTCCTTTTCCTTATCCCGGTAGGGGGATTGCAGTCATAACAGGATGCATACTGTCTATGTCTATTGCTGTGACTTAGATGAAGATCAGATCAAAATGTATAACCAATATATGCAGAAATCCAGGTAATTATTGCCACTAAGTAATCAGACCATTTACTCAGTACTTTGTTAAAGCAACTGTGGCAGCGATTACAGCCTCGGGTCTTCTTGGGTATGACGCTACAAGCTTGGCACAGCTGTATTTGGGGAGTTTCCCCCATTCTTCTCTGCAGATCCTCTCAAGCATGTGTAGATGTGTGTAGATTGTTGAGGAAATGGTTCTATTTTATCCATTTTAGAACAAAGATGTAGCATAACTGTCACGGCCGTTGAATGAAGAGGACCAAGGTGCAGCGTTGTGAGCGTACATATTCCTTTATTATTATGACGCCGACAAAAACAATAAACAATCTAAAACAACCGTGAAGCTAAAGGCTATAGTGCCAACAATCAAAGACAACTTCCCACAAAGACAGGTGGGAAAAAGGGCTATCTAAGTATGGTTCTCAATCAGCGACAACGATAGACAGCTACCTCTGATTGGGAACCATACCAGGCCAAACACAGAAATACAAAACAAGAACAAAAACATAGAATGGCCACCCCAACTCACTGACCAAACCAAAATACGTAAAAAAAGGAACTAAGGTCAGAACGTGACAACAGGGCATTCGGAGAGTTCAGACCCCTTGACTTTTTACACATTTTGTTACAGCCTTATTCTAAATTGGATAAAATCAAATAAATTCTTCAATCCGAAAACAGTACCCCGTAATGACAAAGGGAAATATAGGTTTTTAGAAATTTTAGCAATTGTATTTAAAAAAAAATCCTTATTTTCACAAGTATTCAGAAGCTTTGCTATTGAGCTCAGATGCATCCTGTTTCTACAACTTGGAGTCCACCTGTGGTAAATTCAATTGATTGGACATGATTTGGAAAGGCACACACCTGTCTATATAAGGGCCAACAGTTGAGAGTTGTCATGACTGTTCATGAGAATCCAAATAGGTCAGATCAAGTTTACAATGAAGAACTTCAGTCAGACCCCCCCACCTTAGAAGGGGAAGGAAATAACCACTGGGAGTTAACTCACACACTGTTCTATATCAAGGTTGAAGATTCAGGCCAGCGCTCTCAAATTCACTAAAGGAATGTTCTTTGTATCAGACTTTTTCCAGCTGAAACTAACACATTCAAAACCAAATACTGAAACAATATTTGAAAACATAGAACGTGGGGGATGGTCAGAGGCGATTTATAGAACACTTCATTTGTTTAATATTTTTTATGAAATCACAAAATCAAAGGAAACAATAACTTGGAAAGTTGACCCACTACATTTGAAGTTTCCATACTCTGCTTAGTGCATGTTTGTTCAGAGAAGGATGTGATTTGAGAAGCTATAAGATAATTGTTTTACCTAACTTTGTAAAGCGAGTAGTTATCACCCTGGGTGAGGTCAGGGAGCGTGCCAGCCTGCCGGAATCACCCCTTGAGCAAACTGTATAAATGATGGGTTAAGAAAAAAAAACACATCAGACCAGAAAAACGTGAAGCTGCGCGTTTAAAGCTGTTTGAACTTTAAATCTCAACACGAGGTGGAGAAGAAACTCACCTCCTGCACTTGTATGGCTGATTAGCTGTCCTAAGTTAAGTGTCTTTGAAAGCAAATTTAAGTGGGAAAATCCTGTTACTCTGCTCAAATCATACAGCTGGAAAGCCTATCTTCAAAAAAGCCTCTTCAAGTGTGAATGGAAGGAAGTGTGTGTTCAATGACCGACTACACCACGACTACAAACATGGACCGACTACACCACAAGAGCAGCATTTGACGAGAAACAAAAGAGTACTATATGAAGGGTAGTAATCAGGTAGTAATGATGTCCAGGTGTGACTGATGACGAGATGCAGGTGTGTGTAAAGATGGGTTGCCAGAATGCCGGAGGGGAGCAGTGGGAAGTACAAGTGAGAGTCAGGTTATTCCACACTGCTATTTTACAAACATTTTTCCATCATACAAAGCTGTGAGGAATGAAGTCCGCAGCATAGAAAAGGGTCTTTCCTTACTGAAATGTGCAAACATAAGAGGGGGAGATGAGGACAAGGTTAAAGGAATTACCCCCCCCCCCCCCCCCATTCCTCATGGATACAAGCTGTGAGCAGTAATAGAAATAAACAGATGACCAGGGTAGTTCTAGCCTCTTAAGCCTACCACAAAGTAAATACTAACAGAATTGTAGACCATTAAATTGTGGGCCTTGGATACAGCAAAGGAACAGTTGCTAGGAGGAGTCATTGCCTCCTTAATTCATTTGGATGAGTTTCAACTTTTTTGTTATCTAAACATTTACCTTATCTAGAGCACAAAGCTAGATGTTTTGTCTCCTGTGGGCATTATTTTCCAAAAACATGGAAGCTTCACTTGCCAACCAAAAGCTTACTTGTTACAAAGCTGTTAGATCTCCATGCTACAAATGTGTTAAAATAAAAAAGATTCAGATTTCATCAGTCAACAGATCACAACGACTGATAGATTCAGACAGCCATACAGATTTTGGATCAGTTATCAAATCCATTATCAAATCCACTAGAACTGTTATCATAGCTTGTTTGAGTATTGACCCTGGTATGATCTGATAAAGGCCTAGTGCAGTCAAACATGGTTTTCCTCTGTTTTATGTAGTCTACAATTCCACACTGAGGTTGAAATATTACTGGAACATTCATAATGCCCTTACAATACTAGAGGTGTTTGAAAAGACTGCCATTTCTGTCAGCTTTGGTGGGATGGAGTTTGGGCCTGCCTGGTGACATCAACAAGCTGTAAATTAGACAAATAAGAAAGTGAGTTCCAATCCTCAGCTAGATTTCAGTTTTCCTCTCCCCACTCAGGCCACTCCCAGACAGTCCAAGACAAATTCTTGCTTGAGAAATTGCTCTTTGCTAAGAAGCTTTTTATGTTTCTTTTTGACCATATTAAAGCTGTAATATGTAACTTTTTGGGCGACCTGACCAAATGCACATAGCAATGCAATTATAGATATGTCATTCTCATTGAAAGCAAGTCGAATAATCAGTAGATCTCTTCTATTTGCTCTATTTCTATGCCTCCCATTCTTACATTTCGTTTTTGCATCTTTTACTTTTGGTTTTGTACACCAGCTTCAAACAGCCGAAAATACAATATTTTTGGTTATTGAAAATATATTTCACAGCGGTTTAGATGGAACAATGATTCTCTACACTCCGAGTGCTTGTTTTGTCACAAACTGAAATTAAGCTAATTATTTGAATTTTAGCAACCAGGAAATGGAGGATCAATTTCTACATATTGCACTCTTAATTGAAACTATTCACAGTAAGCTGATTGATATTGAGTTGAAATGGCTTCATTGGACGTTTAGCACCTCGATCACACCATCAGTGTCATTGCGTTTTGGTACACCAGGAGTACATGAATTTCCAATGGAACGATGTGTTTGCAATGCAGAATTTTGTTGCAGAGGCAGTTGCAGTGCATATTGTGTGGTACATAGGTTGAATATACCCAACGTATGCATCAAATATGCAAGTATGCGTAGACTTGACAGAAATAGTAATAAAAGATGAATGTTGAATTTTTGTTGCACACAAATCCAGTTAACATTTTAGATTATGGTAAAAAAAAATCTAATTTTCTCACCAGAGATGTGTTTCCATCAAACAGACTTTTTGTGTGCGTGATGACATAAAAATGAATTACATTTTCAACTTAAATGATGGTTTTGTCACAAAAAACATTAATTATACAATAATTTTGAAGTAAACTTGGAGTCACATGATATGTTGTATGGTACTCCCACTACGACTAGGGAGAGTACCATACAACATATCACGTGACTCCAAGTTTACTTCAAAAATTATTGTATAATTAATTTTACAGACACAAAAATATTCCACCATGTCGAATGAAAAAAATTGTCTGTTGGCATTCATAAAATTGTACTGCCATTTCATGTTTCCAGCAGCCTGGTTGTGACTTTTTTCATGCATCAGATAATTTATCCGCATTAATTGGTTGGATGGAAACGTGGTTACAGATGCAATGATGCTGTCAGTCTCATTGAGGCGTAAGAAAGCTTGCATGCCATTTATACAGAAACCAGATGCTTATTTTCCATTAGCTGCATGGAATAATGGATTTAGGTGATGCTAATTTCTGCATTTTTCTCAATAACTGTCCAAATATTCACCTCCTTTAACGGGCAATCTGGGATCTAAACAGCAACAGCAGTCACCTGCCACTTTATTTGTTAAAATAATGGAGATAAACAAGCTTATATTTTGGGTTCTGATGGGGTAAGACAGTTCAACTAAGCTCATGTACGCCCGCATGTCACAGGATTGGTACACAATTCCTGGATGCTGAAAATGTCCCAGTTCTTCCATGGCCTGCATACTCACCAGACTCATTCATTTTAGTAATTTGTTTGACCTGCTGGCCACAATGTGCAATGAGTCCTACAGCAGGATTGATAAATGCTCCTTTGGCTCAGCTGCTCCATAGATGTGCTCCGACCAACAGCTGCCTATAATATACTTAGGGTGAAAAATATTAAGAACGCCTGCAATTTCCAAGACATAAACTGTGTTTGAGTACCCATACTAACATATTGTATACTACATACTTAATGAGTATATACTATATATTATTAGTTCATTTTAGTATACTGTAAACAAACAGTATCCTTTCAGGTGAGCGTACTACCTCTTCACCGGTCTACCAGAAGTTGATGCTGTTGCTATGCAACCTCTTGGTAACTAATTAGCATAACAAATGACTAGTTAGACATTTTACGACTTCGCCTGTGTACTTAAATTTTGAGCGTTGTCAGATTGTCCGTTTGTAAATTCTGAGCGCTTCGCTCTCAGAGCGCGTACTGGACGCTCGGGCCAAGGAGCAGTGTTGATTTGAACGTTCTGACTGAATGTTGGCTAGCTTGCTAGCTACTTCCAGAAACAAATGAGACCACTCTGATCATTTTACTCGCCCTAGCAGAGCTTGTTAGGCCGTTTTCATATTATCCAGAGCGGTGACTGTAACTGTGCTGCTGGCAACAATTGAATTACTCTTTTTTTGCCAACGTTTACTGACACCGGCCATATTCAACGGGTGTTGAGCACTAGTAAATTCATTATCATGTACTCCCGTACACTCAGACAAGAGTGCTCTGAAATCGGAGTAGATAGAGCGAATTTACGAAAGCTCCCGAATGCACAATGACTATACTATTTAGCTAAGCATGATGGGAATAATCAAGTCAATAAACTTTGGGTAGTTAGTTAGATAGCCTATACTTAGTAGCAGCCAACTAACATTACCGTTAGGTAGCTAGCTAACATAGTTTTTTTTTACATTCTGTCACGCCCTGGTCTTAGTATTTTGTGTTTTCTTTATTATTTTGGTCAGGCCAGGGTGTGACATGGGTTATTTATGTGGTGTGTTTTGTCTTGGGGTTTTTGTAGGTTAAGGGATTGTGGTATAGTAGAGTTGTCTAGGTAAGTCTATGGTTGCCTAGAGTGGTTCTCAATCAGAGGCAGGTGTTTATCGTTGTCTCTGTTTGGGAACCATATTTAGGCAGCCATATTCTTTGAGTGTTTCATGGGTGATTGTTCCTGTTTCTGTGTTTGTTTGCACCAGATAAGGCTGTTTAGGTTTTTCACGTTACGTTTATTGTTTTGTATTGTCATTATCTTTATTAAAGATGTATGAAGATAACCACGCAGCATTTTGGTCCTCCTCTCTTACGACGGAAGAAAACCTTAACACATTCGTCATAATTAGTTAAAGCAATGAATTTGTATCTGCTCTCGTTGTACATCTTAAAATCTAAATATGGTGTGAAGCCACGCCCATTTCCTGAAGAATTGCATTATGGGCCCTAATGTACGGAAATAGTGTCCTCTGCGTGTATACTTCATATTTTGGCGGATTTAGTACGACATCTGGGAACTTGACTTTCTAACTGTATCTATACTATGACCAATAAGCATACTAAAGAGTAATTTCACGTCACAAATAGTGCGGTGAGTATGAGTATTCGAACACAGCTATGGACTGACCAGGTGAAAGCTTTGATCGCTTGTTGACTTCAATCAATGCTGATGAAGGGGCGGAGATAGTCTAAAGAATGATCGTTAAGCCTTGAGACATGGTTTGTGTATGTGTGCCATTCAGAGGATGAAATATGTAAGTGCCTTTAAACGGGGTTTGGTAGTAGGTGCCAGGCGTACCCGTTTGTGTCAAGGACTGCAACAATGCTGGGTTTATCATGCTCAACAGTTTCCCATGTGTATCAAAAAGATTCACCACCCAATGGACAATTCAGCCAACTTGACACAACTGTGAAAAGCATTGGAGTCAACATGGGCCAGCATTTCTGTGGAACACATTCAACGCCTTCTAGGGTCCATGCCCCAAAGAATTGAGGCTATTCTGAGGGCAAAATCAGGAGGATGGAACTCAATAGTATGAAGTTCCTAATGTTTGGTAAAGTCAGTGTAAATGCGCTCTATTCTGAGGGCAAAATCAGGAGGATGGAACTCAATAGTATGAAGTTCCTAATGTTTGGTAAAGTCAGTGTAAATGCGCTCTATTCTGAGGGCAAAATCAGGAGGATGGAACTCAATAGTATGAAGTTCCTAATGTTTGGTAAAGTCAGTGTAAATGCGCTCTATTCTGAGGGCAAAATCAGGAGGATGGAACTCAATAGTATGAAGTTCCTAATGTTTGGTAAAGTGTAAATGCGCAGAAAAATAAAAAATAGATTATGCTGTAGGCAGCATAGAGGAGAAAAATACATGTTTAGAACTAATAATTGATTGCATGGTGCAAGAATGAATGCAGTTAATTGGTTATCGAATGTTATGATGGACATCCAAATCTATTTCTAAAGCCTTTTTTACATCCGCAGTGGTCAGAAAGTGCTTATACAGAAACCCAGCCTAGCTGCAGGCAGAACAGCACAAACTGAATAAGCAACATGAGCAGGTGGACTAGGGCCGAGGACAGCCAGGAGTCATCAGGCCATGTAGTCCTGAGGCATGGTCTCAAGTCTCGGGTCCTCAGGAAGGGGAGAGAGATGAGAGAGTTAGATCACACAGGACACCAGATAAGAAAGGAGAATTACACCGGATAGTACAGACTGACCTTAGCCCCCTGGCACATAGACTACTGCAGCATAGATACCGTAGACGGGTGTCCAAAGTTACCACCGGACAGGGCCAACCATGTAGGATATAATCCAACCCTCTGGACACAGCTTTGTAGAACCAAAACATAAACAGCCTCCGCTAACTTCTTATGGGCAGGTGGGACAGTAATGTCCCTCGTGGCCAACATCCGGTGAAATTGCGCCAAATTCAAAATACAGAAATAGTCATAATAAACATTCATAAAATGCACAAGTGTTATACATTGGTTTAAAGATTAACTTCTTGTTAATCGAGCCGCTGTGTCAGATTTAAAAAAGGCTTACGGTGAAAGCATACCATGTGATTATCTGAGGACAGCGCCCCGCTTACAAAAGCATATAAACATTTTCTAGCCAAGTAGAGGAGTCACAAAAGTCAGAAATAGCGATAAAATGAATCACTTACCTTTGATCTTCATATGGTTGCACTAACAAGACTCCCTGCTACACAATAAATGTTTGTTTTGTTCGATAAAGTCCCTCTTTATGTCCCAAAAATTAAGTTTTGTTGGCGAATACATCCTAATAGTACCAGAATAGTACCAGTAAAGTTCGTCAACATGTCAAACAATGTTTATAATTAATCCTGAGGTTGTCTATTGTCTAAATAATCAATAATATTTCAACCGGACAATAGCGTTTTCAATAGAAAGGAAAAACAATGAACGGCGCACTATCGGTCATGCGCGCAAAGCATCTCCGCATTCTTCCCCTGTCCTCTGACCAAAAGGTATTTTTACTCGTCGTTTTCCAAATACAAGCCTGAAAGCATGTCTAAAGACTTGACATCTAGTGGAAGCCATAGGAACTGCAATCTGGGCCCTAACCCATAACATAGTTAATAGGCATTCAATGGAAAACAACTCACATCAAAAAAATCCCACTTCCTTGATGGATTTTCCTCGGGTTTTCGCCTGCCATTTCAGTTCAGTTCTCACAGACATTATTTTAACAGTTTTAGAAACTTCAGAATGTTTTTCATCCAATACTACCATGCATATGCATATCCTAGCTTCTGGGCCTGAGTAACAGGCAGTTTACTTTGGGCACGTTTGTCATCCAAACTCGAGAACAAATCATTTAGGGCGCTACAGTTTGCGAACAACATTGTGGTTATTACCCAGTCAAGCAATGAATTCAGCCAATCTAGACCGGCTGCGGCCACAACAAGACCTCATTTCAAATGTATCAAGAAATAATCGTATTTGTGTGCCTAGCAATCACCAAATGTTCAAGTAAGCCACAAATTACAGCTCTGATAAGCAGTGAACGAGATGTTTAAGAGAGGCTTGTAGAATCATGTCTCTTGTGAGTTTTCAGTTCATCGTTTGCAGGTGGTCATGCATGCTCATTTGAGCTTAGTCCATCTCTTTAGCTATCATACTCCTATTCCACTGATTTCAAAACTTGATCTTCCAGAAAGTGGAGAGCAATACTTATGCAGCTCCACAAAACAACACATTTCTAAAAAAGTTGTGTTCGACAGGATTACCAACACAGACTGACGAGCTCAAATAGACAAAAACCTTCTATATGGCAGACCAATCCGAACTCCTCTCCTGGCATTTCCAGCCCCACTCATTATCTTAGTCGATCATGGCAAGATGGAAGGTTGCTTACTTTTTTATGTGGCTTAACCAACAAGGCTCGTAACGCATTTTGATAAAAATGTGTTTTTTACTTTCAAACGGCTCTCTTGTGAAGTCATGACTTGCGACATAAGCCTATTTTTCTGAATCCGGTCACATATTGATTAAAGGAGTCAAAAATATCAAAGTCAGTACAAAGAGCCAAACTTCCCATCACTAGGTGCGAATGACCAGAGGTAGGGCAAATGGTGTCTTATGAAGAGGGGCTGACTACATTCGCCACTTGACCTGTCTGTCTCCAACAAACACTGTAATTGGTACTTCCGTTAAAGAAACTGCCTGAGCGAATCATCGAGAAGATATATTTGAAATAGAACCATTGTTATTCTGATCAGACACGAAAGGGGTTAGTCTTTCCTCATTACAGAATACCAGAGTGAATACCCTAAATTGCAAAGAAATGGTCTTGCCCGAGGAATCTGCCTACCACAGGTTCTACTCCTCCATTAAAGCCACATCAGTGCTGTAATGAATAATCAATGGAGCCTTCATTTAATGATTCATAAGTCACTGTGCCTCCAAAGGGGGCCCAAAATCATGGAAGTTGCAGCTTTTTTGACAATTGGATAGGCAAGGAAGAGAAAGGGGTGGATTCACATGAGATCTCTGTCCATTTTGAATTAATGGAACTAGAAGACTTCTCTGCTCATAGATTTCTGTCACCGTAAGATTACAGTGGACAGACGATTCCGAATGCATCGCACCCTTTGGCACTTAAGCAGTACTATTGGCTGTTGAAAAACACTAGGTCATCTTGAGAAAATGTTCCCAATATTTGACAACTTAGTTAACAATTGAATTTGAGGTGAACATACTGCTTTTAATAACGTGGAATATTTAATGGATCACATAAAGTATGTATCGCGTAGAGACTACTTACACCGATACCTGCCAACACACCCATGTTTGCTGGGTTTCTCCCTCTGTTTGTTGCTGGCTAGTTTTTGGCTAGGAACATCTCCCTCTTGACTGGTGCTGAACCCGAGGAACATACTGAAGCACTTAGCTATACCCAGTGCTTAATTTGAGCCGCAGCTCTCAGATTTGACTTTGATAGTTCCAGCACCTAATTGCCCGGATCCGGTACCTCTTGTGGCATGATTTATTAATTGTATCACTGTTCGCACTGTAAACATTCTAATAAAAGCGATCAGTGTTAAATGAAGTTGCCTCCTCGTTATTTCTACCGCCCGCCAGAAATACCATCATGTAAAAGCGAGGTGATCCTTCTGTGTAATCAACATATCCTGCCACACTGATTCCAGACCTGCTTGCTTATTTGTAAATATAGGTTATGGGGTAGGGGGTTATGGGGTAGGTCAGTGGGGTAAGTAACTGATCTTGACACAGGTTTTGTTAGTGGTGGTCAGCTAGTGAAGAGTTCCCTACTTCACGTAGCCTAGGCTAGTTATCTCCTTACTGAATTTAAAATGTGGGAAAGCCAAATAAATAATGGCTAAGAAATGACAATCGAGTTTGATTAAATTTTTCAAGTGCCAAAATCCAGAGAAAGATGGTGAATTGAACCCAGAACAAGCCAGAGAACTGTCAACGCCGGAGGAGAGGAGTGAGGGGCAAACTGTTCCCGATGGCGATTCCTTAGCTTGCAGCGCTGCTAATCCCGCCAGTTCAGCATCACCGGCACCTCCACTAGCTAGTAGTCCTACTAGCGTGTAAGACTCAGAGGAAGAGTGAGACAGGGAGCTGGGGGGGACAGTGCATCATCCACCAATGATGTGCTCAGAGCCGGTGCAATTTGCAGTTCAACAACAAGTAAACGTATAACCCCTGACTTGTCAAGCAGAATTCAAAAGTCAGGCTGTACAACATAAAAAAAGTTAGGGAGCTTGGGTGTGGAAATGACTGGAGGTGTTAAACTAGCAAAATAGTGGGTGGAATGTACAGTAACATCCTCAGACTTAACCCTTGTGTGGTGTTCATGTTTTAGTTATTCACCCAATGTTTGCGGGTTTGATGGACCCACAACATTATTGGGTTTTTAGCACAATACATCCATAACAATTTACTTAAATGTTGACTATATCAATTACAAACAATATAGATGATACATGGTTAATATGTACCATTTACCTCTGATATATCACATTTATCAACAAAAGCACCATTCATTTTTTTTTTATCAAATGTGATTTTTGTAAACAGAAATCAATAATAATCAAGACATGGGTGGAATAAATCATGTTTATCTTGAACAAATATCCATGAAACAAGGTTGTCATCACTATTGATATTTAATGCTTTAAAATAGACAAATTGGAAGGACAAATTTTGCAGCCAATATTTTATGGAAATTATAAATGAGCCCCATTAAACACAAATTAATGCCGGAGAGAGTTTTTCTGTGTGTGTGTGTTGCAAATGTATTTCTTGTACTTGATGCATGTGTACTGTGTCTTCCTGTCCTTCTTGGGTCCACACATTGCAGCTCTTCTTCTTGTTGTTGCTTCCGGCTGCAATCTAGAATTATAAAAACACCTAGTTCAGGAATTTTACTAACATCTCACTCACTCACATATATAGTTACAGCTGGCCAAGGTAGAAAAGTCAAACACACACACATGCAATAACATCACTCCCACTTACTTCTGGGATATTGGAGTCATTGGTTCTGTGGGTCGGCCGGATGGGGCACCAGCATCCTCCTCCTGAAACTTCCTCATAATGGCTGCAGAAACTGGGGTCCTTGGGATATCTGACACGTTTCAGCAAACTAGGCTTATGTTGCCGGTCACTACTTCACAGGAGAGCCGTTTGAACATAATCAAAATTGTTTTTTTGGCAGAAATGTCTTCTCGAACATGTGCCTTAATAACAAACTTGTATGTAATCTGTAAATATGAATACAATTTTAAATAACAAGCCTAGTAGGTTAAGCCACAGAAAAAGTGAGCAACCTTCCCGCTACCCATGATTGGCTGAGAAAATGATTTGGCTGGACATGCAGAGAGATGAGTTTGGATTGGTCTGACCATATAGCATGCTTCTGTCTATTTGAGCTGGTCAGTTTGTGTAGGTAATCCTGTCTAATGCGGCTTAAAAAAAAATGATCTCCTAGGAAAATTCAACAAAAGACTCAACTTTTCAATATAACATTACTGCAACAACTGTTTCAGAGCACTCTCATCTGAGTGTGCCAGAGCGTAGAATAACTGAGGAATTTATGAATTCTCAACACCAATTGAATATGGCCGGTGTCAGTAACTGTCGGCAAAAAAGCCTAATTAAATTATTGCCAGGAGCACAGTTAAAGTCAACAAAGCTCTAGATAACATGAAAACAGCCTAGCCAGCTCTGCTAGAATGAGTAAAATGGTCAGAGGTTTTGGGTGGAGGTTAAAGCTTAAGATGACTCCTTTGGAATTGCACACGAGTGACTTGACACAATAACGGGCCAAGCAAGCTGTACAAAAAAACAGAAACAGGACTTCTTATTTAATGAAAGGGGTTGTAGTCTGCCGTGAAGCATTCATGCATTCTGTGTATACAGGTAAGAGTCTAGCTACAGTTTCTAATTTTGTCAGAAAGTTGAAGCTTACTGTTAGCTAGCTGGCTGACGTTAGATGGCTGGCTCACTAGCTAACATTATGTTTATGATCTGTGTGTAGTATTGTGATCTCAAAATGCAATTTTGCATAAACTAATGTTAGCTAGCTAACATTGAACCTATTTAGTTAACTTTAGCTAGCTGTGACAATTGGTTTGTATTGCTAGTACTCTATGAATTGGGATGATGTTGATTCATTGTTTAGCTAACTAACTAGCTACATGTCTAAACAAAAGACCCCCAGTTAAAGCTTACTGTTAGTGTGTGTAGTGTTATCTCAGTGTCAGCTAGCTAACATTTAACCTATTTTGTTGACTTTAGCTAGCATGTCATAGCAAAAAATTGTACTTCTCCAGATGATTACATGACCCATCAGGTTGGCCAGGTGTGTCTGACAGTGATTATTTTATAATAATGCCAAATTATTTGTATCTGGAATTTGTGTTTCAGCATCAGTAGAACACTCCTGACTCTCCTCCACCAGTCATAAAATGAGAATGCCTCATGCCTCCCATCAAAAAGAGAGCTGGCCTAAGCAAGCACAGGTTACACCTGAAGAATGAGGACTTGCAGCAAGTGGTGAACTTCATCAACAACTACGCAGAGAATAATGCAATAGTATCACCAGGACGCCACCCAGGGCACAAACACTTTGGTGGAAAGCTGCTGCCATCCCATGTGACAAAAGCAGCAGTGTGCCATCGCTACAATGAATCGATGACAACACTTGGTATGTAAAGCATAAACAACACGTTTTTATTATTTAATTGACCTCCAACATGATTGGCACTACATTTTTTTTATCTCACATTATTTCTGTATTTTCCAGAGGTACGTGCAGCTGGGTTGTGTGTTATCATTTTAACTTCCAGTTTCCAATATTATGTTTCCGTGCTGATGCTCTGCACATTTGTAGGTAAGTGGAACTTACCTGATAATGAGCCATAAAAAAATTATATTATGTTTTACGTTACATATCTTAATGTTATTTTGTTGATTGCAGGTGCACTATCCTTCTGACCCTATGCAGCCAGGTCCCATTTACTTTTTAACTCCTCGCAAATAGGGCACTTGTTTGGTGTCTGCTGTGAAGGAATACCACAAAAAGTCAACTATTTGATTGATGAAGGCATGTCATCCAGCAAAGGCAGCAGCGCAGTCATCAACTACATGCACCATTTCTACACCAACTACGGAGTTGGGGAAATATGTGTGGACCTGAATTGTGAAAAATGCAGTGGACAAATCAAGAAGAAGTTTGTGCTCTGGTATTGTGTGTGGCAGACCATGCACAAACTCCACCATAGTCTGGACCTTCACTTCCTAATCACAGGCCAAACCAAGTTTGCCCCTGACTGGTTCTTCGGCCTCATCAAGCAGCACTTCAGAAAGACCAGAGTGAACACTTTGACTGAGATTGCTGGTGTTGTGAAGGACAGCTACGTGACAGGGGTCAACATTCCACAGCTGGTTGGACTGGAGGATGGTACGGTGCTGGAGGAAAGCTATGGCTGGCAACAACACGTACTTCAGACTGCTGCCACAGTTCAAGCAGTAAAAGCACTTCTGGTGAACATAATCATTTTCATTGCATTGTATGAGGTTATTCTTCTTTTCTAAACTTGGGAGGTGAATTGATGTTGTGGAAGGTTCTAATGTTTTTTGCTATTTCCTGTTAAACAGTGTCGATGCTCTGGAGCCTGGTGTTGTTGTTGCCAAGGAGCATTCGGACTCAGTCGGGACCAGGTTTCAGCTGCTGCACAACGCTGACATCCTTCCTCCGATTGATGGTCTGCCTGTACAAGCACCACCTGGATTGGACACAGCTAGACAAACATATGTTTTTGAGAAGATCAGGGAGTTTTGCAACAAAGAGGCTATGAACATCACAAGTCAAAGGCAGGACAGAAACAGACTCTCCGAATCAGGTTGTCCGACGGGCCAATGGCAGCTGCCGAAGTTGCGTCGGACGGACCAGTTGCAGCTGCTGAAGTTGCGGTGGTGTCGGACGTGCCAGTTTTGGCTGCCGCAGTGGCATCGGACGGACCAGTTGCAGCTGCCGAAGTTGCAGCTGAGTCGAACGGGCCAGTTGCAGTGGCGTCAGACTGGCCAGTTGCAGCTGCCGAAGTTGCGGCGGCATCGGACGAGACATTCCCACTGTTTCCATTTATGGTAAGTTATTCTGTCATGTTGTATAAAGGATTGGAAAAAGGCGCAGGATAACATAATAGGGGCTTTTAATTATTCACCCAAAATGCAACATGCCTTGAAAAGGCATAGGGACGAAGCCCAAAACAAACACGTATACAAAAACACAAGGACGTATCCAAAACAAAAGAGCCAGGTAAAACCCGTGAATAACAATTCACGGGATGAAACCCGAAATAACAATTGCACAATATTACACGGGACGAGACCCAGGACGAGTACACAAAAAAAGCCGAAACAATAAAGTACAGGTTCTCAGCGTAAAGTCACAAGACCAACGGACATGGGAAAGATAAACAACAAAATAATGCTGAACAGAGGGCGCATACATACAATTACTAATCAGGGGGAATGGGAACCAGGTGTGCGTAATGAAACAGTTCAGTGATGCCTAGAAGCCGGTGACGTAGACCTCTGGAGCTTGTGCACGGAATGAGCAGCAGTACCGGGGGAATCCATGACAGTTACCTCTGCTGCAGAGGATATGTTCATTAGAGTTAACTGCTTCTCAGATTGCAGGCAAAATAAATGCTTCATAGAGTAATAGACACACCTCAACACTGGCTGTTCAGAGGAGACTGTGTGAATTGCTGCTAAGAAACCCCTACTAAAGGACATCAATAAGAAGAAGAGACTTGCTTGGGCCAAGAAACACGACCGTTGGAAATCTGTCCTTTGGTCTAATGGGTCCAAATTAGAAATGTTTGGTTCCAACCGCCGTTTCTTTGTGAGACGCAGAGTAGGTGAACAGATGTTCTCTGCATGTGTGGTTCCCACCGTGAAGCATGGATGAGGAGGTGTGTTGGTGTGGGGGTGCTTTGCTGGTGATACTGTCTGTGATTTATTTAGAATTCAAGGCACACTTAACCAGCATGGCTACAACAGTATTCTGCGGCAACACGTCATCCCGTCTGGTTTGCGCTTAGTGCAACTATAATTTGTTTTCAACAGGACAATGACCCAAAACACACCTACAGGCTGTTTAAGGGCTATTTGACCAAGAAGGAGAGTGATGGTGTGCTGCATCAGATGACCTGGCCTCCACAATCACCCAAACTTAACCCAATTGATGCGGTTTGGGATGAGTTGGACCGCAGAGTGAAGAAAAAGCAGCCAACAAGTGCTCAGGAATTGTGGGAATTCCTTCAAGACTGTTGGAAAAGCATTCCAGGTGGTGCTGGATGAGAGAATGCCAAGAGTGTGTAAAGCTGTCATCAAGGCAAAGGGTGGATACTTTGAAGAATCCAAAATATAAAATATATTTTGATTTGTTTCACACTTTTTTGGTTACAACATGATTCCATATTTGTTATTTCATAGTTTTGATGTCTTCACTGTAATTCTACAATGTAGAAAATAATAAAAATAAATTAGGTGAGTCCAAACTTTTGAATGGTACATTATATAAGAAATGTGGGTCTTGTAATCCCCACAGCTGAGTATGTATGGATATGCATATGGTCGGTATTCTGCAGTGACGTCTAAATATGTTTCTGTACATTGATGTCTAGAAAATTAGGCTATAAATAATTCAGACCTGTGTAAGCCCCATAGCTATACTCAAGTACAGTGGGGCAAAAAAGTATTTAGTCAGCCACCAATTGTGCAAGTTCTCCCACTTAAAAAGATGAGAGGCCTCTAATTTTCATCATAGGTACACTTCAACTATGACAGACAAAATGAGAAAAAAAATCCAGAAAATCACATTGTAGGATTTTTAATGAATTTATTTGCAAATTATGTTTTTTTTTTGCCCCACTGTATGTGGGCATACTGTAGTGACATCTAAAATGTGTTGAATTAACCTGCACATTGGAGAGTACTGTCCGTGTCACCACTAAGCTACATGGCTGGTTACTATGTCTGCTGCTCTGCTACGTTGTGTTTGACAGATTTTTTCTCAATGTGTTCTGGTACCTCAGACCCCCCCCCCCCCTCCATCTTGTGCTCACTATGTGTTCCGGGACTGCCCGATTTAGAAATTAAGCACTGGCTTGAACTCCATTGGTTCAGTTTAGTTTGGGTGTGATTGCAAATATTTCTAGCTATTTCCAGCCATTGCGTAATCTTTATGTTAATCATTAAGAGCTTCCATTGAGTGAATCTGTCAATATATGATGGTTGATGATGAATCTGGAGTTCAGAGACCTCGTACTGGTCATTAACAATCAGAGGGCATGATCTGAAACATTCTAATGCTATTAACTGTCTCCCAGTTTGACTGATCAGTCATTGAGAAACTCTTAGTGCTATGAACTAATTAGGATCAATTACTGAATAGTGTAGTTGGTGCAAGTGTAGAAGATGTAGCATCTCAAACTTGAGAGCGAAAATTGTAATATGCCATCACCCAGCAGGGCTTTGAAGTAATGTTGGGTTGCTCAAACAAAACCATGTTTTTTGAGTGATTTGTAAGAATGCAGATTTTTTTAGTGTGTTGTGCAGAAGGTCCCGGGATCACGCCCAGGTTGGGACCTACAGTACCCTATTACAGTGGTGCTACTTGACTCACATTCACAGTTGGGCTCTTTTCAACTACTGGGGTTACTGTGGAGAAGGAGGTCAAATAGGGGTAAATGTAGCAGACATGGCATTGTTAGCTAGTTAGCTCAGTGCCAGAGAGAGCATTGTGTGGTGAACCCCTGCCTAAGACTAGAAGCATTGTCACCCTTGCTTAACCAAGATAAACATTGGTTAGAAAGCTGCAGAAGGTCTCGGGTTGTTGACGAGGTCGGGATAGTGACCATATCTCTTACAGAAGGACAACAAAGCCCAGATAATTTCTTAATCACACCAACTTCAATGTATTATAATGTCTTAACAAGAGGACAATGTCAATGACTTCGTAGGCATTAACAGTCTTATCTGCATTGCCATGGATTATCTGTCATTGGCTGGACCTCAACTGTCCTTCACTAGGGGAGAGTGAGATGCACACGGGGATCTGAAATCACAAAACATTGACTGAGACACCCTCAAATTGTCTACGTTCTCACATAAGCGGTAAATAGTTTTGCTTCCTTTTTCCATCTTCCCCTCTGTCTTTTCCCTCCCCATGTATATTTCTCTCCGTTATCTCTCAATCTTTCTATCTTGCTCATACCTGGTTCCACAAATCCCTCCAAGCTGACACACACACACACCAACCAAAATGGCTACTCTGCACAATGACAGTATGTTGTACCTTATCTTGGGGGGGAGCAGCCCAGAACTTTCCTGTTGTTAATTTCGTCTTTCATGTTTCGCCTCTGCGTCTCACTGGAAGCTCACCCCCACTGAGTAATGAGAACAAGGTGAGGGGGCCCAGGAGTGTAATTATTTTCATTTGGGTGCCAGTGAAGGGCCGCTCCACATTTGTCTCCCCATGACGTGACATCTTGGCTAATCTTCTCGCTATCTCTCAACAACGGTAATGAGCACCAGCCTCTCATTATCTACCAGGGATGCCACTTCTAGAAAAAGAGGGCCAAAAATAAATAGAACCCTTGCTGTTGTCGCACATAATAAGAACGCTCAAGCTGGCCTTAACAGCTTAGGAACTGTCTGGTGAAGTCTGGTTTTGGATAGGGTGGAGCAGGAGCTGAAATGGAAAGGGAAGTACAAGGTGGTTTTATGACTGCTGTGTGTCGGCTAATATGCCTGCCATCAACAGCCACCACCATATTGCTTTTTCGGCAATTTTTCAACTGCCTCAAAAACGGTTACCAGGTATCGGACTGAACTTGCTGCTTGTTTAAATAACATAACTCCATGAGTGTTGAAGCCTGTGGGTATTGTTGTGTCCCATGGACTATATTTTTAAGCAGCAACACAATTGCATGAGTATGGCCACACAGAACTTTGTATGCTCTGGTTAGGTTTTGAAGAGGGGCCAACGTCAGAACGAATCAGTTCTGGGCCTCGATGGACACCACTTCGAGCACATTCTAAAAGTGTTATAAATACATTTCATATATGCTAACACAAAAATGATCATTTAGTCGTGTTTATGAAGGTCTTAAGTAACATTAGAAAATAAAAAATATATTTCAAATTACACACATTTTCATTAGTTTATGTTATTGTAGGATATACAATGTACACTGCTCAAAAAAATAAAAGGAACACTAAAATAACACATCCTAGATCTGAATGAATGAAATATTCTTATTAAATACTTTTTTCTTTACAAAGTTGAATGTGCTGACAACAAAAATTATCAATGGAATTCAAATGTATTAACCCATGGAGGTCTGGATTTGGAGTCACACTCAAAAAAAGTGGAAAACCACACTACAGGCTGATCCAACTTTGATGTAATGTCCTTAAAACAAGTCAAAATAAGGCTCAGTAGTGTGTGTGGCCTCCACGTGCCTGTATGACTTCCCTACAATGCCTGGGCATGCTCTTGATGAGGTGACGGATGGTCTCCTGAGGGATCTCCTCACAGACCTGGACTAAAGCATCCGACAACTCCTGGACAGTCTGTGGTGGATGGAGCGAGACATGATGACCCAGATGTGCTCAATTGGATTCAGGTCTGGGGAACGGACGGGCCAGTCCATAGCATCAATGCCTTCCTCTTGCAGGTACTACTGACATACTCCAGCCACATGAGTCTAGCATTGTCTTGCATTAGGAGGAACCCAGGGCCAACCGCACCAGCATATGGTCTCACAAGGGGTCTGAGGATCTCATCTCGGTACCTAATGGCATTCAGGCTACCTCTGGCGAGCACATGGAGGACTGTGTGACTCCCCAAAGAAATGCCACCCCACACCTTGACTGACCCACCGCCAAACCTGTCATGCTGGAGGATGTTGCAGGCAGCAGAACGTTCTCCACGGTGTCTCCAGACTCTGTTACATCTGTTACGTGCTCAGTGTGAACCTGCTTTCATCTGTGAAGAGCACAGGGCGCCAGTGGTGAATTTGCCAGTCTTGGTGTTCTCTGGCAAATGCCAAACGTCCTGCACGGTGTTGGGCTGTAAGCACAACCCCCACCTGTGGACATCGGGCCCTCATACCACCCTCATGGAGTCTGTTTCTGACCGTTTGAACAGACACATGCACATTTGTGGCCTGCTGGAAGTCATTTTGCAGGGCTCTGGCAGTGCTCCTCCTGCTCCTCCTTGCACAAAGGCGGAGGTAGAGGTCCTGCTGCTGGGTTGTTGCTCTCCTACGGCCTCCTCCACGTCTCCTGATGTACTGGCCTGTCTCCTGGTAGTGCCTCCCTGCTCTGGACACTACGCTGACAGGCACAGCAAATCTTCTTGCCATAGCTCGCATTGATGTGCCATCCTGGATGAGCTGCACTACCCGAGCCACTTGTCTGGGTTGTAGACTCCGTCTCATGCTACCACGAGAGTGAAAGCACCGCCAGCATTCAAAAGTGACCAAAACATCAGCCAGGAAGCATAGGAACTAAGAAGTGGTCTGTGGTTATCACCTGCAGAACCACTCCTTTATTGAGGGTGTCTTCTAAATGCCTATAATTTCCACCTGTTGTCTATTCCATTTGCACAACAGCATGTGAAATATATTGTCAATCAGTGTTGCTTCCTAACTGGACAGTTTGATTTCACAGAAGTGTGGTTGACTTGGAGTTACATTGTGTTGTTTAAGTGTTCCCTTTATTTTTTGGAGCAGTGTATATTCAAGTGTTCAATAAATTGTATTCCGAGTGCCTTTGTTACAACTATGAAACAGAAAGTGCATGTGTTGGAACGTGTTAGAAGCTTATTTTTATAATGACAAATAAAATAATAAATATTCAACCACCAAGACGCATGGTCAGCAACATGCACGGTGAAATTATGAAAACATCAGTAGCCTAAACATAATTATAATCACCAAGTGTGCTTGTTGTTGATTCTTCACAAAAAAATACAGTTTTATATCTTTATGTTTGAAGCCTGAAATGTGGCAAAAGGTCGCAAAGTTCAAGGGGGCCGAATACTTTCGCAAGGCACTGTAGAAAAACAGAGCTATCTAAGGTCAGGGCGTGACAGTTTCCTTGCTCTCGTCCTGTGTGAGTGGGCTTCTGAGGAGTCTAATCAGCCATGTTGACGCTCCCAGCCTGGGTAGGAGGGCCGTGTAGAACACCGGTGAATTGTAAAGAATAGCCGGAGGGTCCTGCTTAAATTCACCATCCTAGACACAGTATTTAGAATAGCTACTCCATCCTAAACTTGATTGTTCAGAGATGGTCATTGTCTTCAACCTCATGTTGCGTTTCGGGGTCACGACTAGTTGTAAACCTCGTTGCAGCACGTGGTAAACTTAGTCTGATATGTAAATTCTTAACTCACATGTTTTTGTACCCTAGATTCTAAAGGGGTGTTTCTGTCTTTATGACACGCTCTCTGGGTTCCCTGGGGAGTAGCTAGTTACAAGGCAATGTATAAGGATTTACTATGATCTCTATTAGACAACTAAAATCACAGTCTTATCGTCACCTGGATATTCTCTTCACAAAATAAAGTATGCCGCTTGTTACACAACCCCCTCAGCCCCCAGCTGTTCCTTCGACACCATATGTGAATTATGGTGTCGATCTTCAGAGCTTGTCCTGTTCGGTAACCTAAACTGGGATATGCTTAACACTCCGACCGTCCTACAATCTGAGCTAGATGCCCTCAATCTCACCCAAATTATCATGGAACCTACCAGGTACAACTCCAAATCCGTAAACACGTCACCCTTATAGATATCATCCTGACTAACCTGCCCTCTAAATATACCTCTGATGTCTTCAACCAGGATCTCAGCAATCACTGCCTCATTGCCTGCGTCTGTAATGGGTCCGTGGTCCAACGACCACCCTTCATCACTGTCAAACGCTCCCTAAAACTCTTCAGCAAGCAAGCCTTTCTAATCGAACTGGCCCGGGTATCCTGGAAGGATATTGACCTCATTCCGTCAGTAGAGGATGCCTGGTTATTCTTTAAAAGTGCTTTCCTCACCATCTTAAATAAGCATGCCCCATTCAAAAAATATAGAACCAGGAACAGATATAGCCCTTAGTTCACTCCAGACCTGACTGCTCTTGACCGGCACAAAAACATCCTGTGGCGTTCTGCATTAGCATCGAATATCCTCCGCGATATCTAACTTTTCAGGGAAGTTAGGAACCAATATACACATGCAGTTAATATACACATGCATTACTGCAGGCATGACTGTGCCTCAGGGCCAAAAGGGCACAGCATGGAGGCGTCGTTGTGCTCTGTGTCGCATGAACTGCACCACTTGTTCAGTTTGCCTCTGCTTTACATCAGAAAGAGACTGCTCTGGGACATGGCACAGGCAGCAAAATATTGTGTAGGGGACTTCCAAAGGGTGTACTGTTTTTTTAAATATTTATTTTCTAATATTGTTAGAATTGCTTTTTGATATTTTGTATATAGTTATTTGCGCTGTTGTATATAGTTATAGGTAATTTCACCAATTCGGCCACTTGGGTACATTTGGGCAACTTGTGTGGGACACCTGGGTGACTTCATGCTAAATGTCATGTAGCTCACCCATTCCTGAAGTTATCAGTCTGAAACCTTGCACACATACAGTTTCCCTCTTGTGTTATCCATCAAAATTATATCCAGCATCCTATCTGACTGTGTGGCTATTCTAGTACATGTGAAAGATGATGCTACAACAATAAAAAACAGAAAACGTATGCTCTTTCTTTCTCTTTTCTTCCACCATATCTACTGTGTTATATTCTCCTACATTCAATTAACATTTCCACAAACTTCAGAATGTTTCCATTCAAATGATACCAAGAATATGCATATCCTTGCCTCTGGGGCTGAGCTACAGGCAGTTAGATTAGGGTATGTCTTCAGGCGGAAATGATGTCAGTGATCTTCAGGTCGGAGCTCTAGAAAGAAGCCAGAGTTCCCGACTTGGAATTCTGAGTTGGATGACTTTTCAAAACGTATTTTCCCAGTCGGAGCTCTATTTTCCCCAGAGTTCCCAGTTGTCTTGAACTCACTGAAGTCTGATATTTCCCAGTTCTGATTTTCTGATTTTGTGAACACTGCAGAAGTTATGCTGGATAGACAGCAGGCCAATGCATTCAACCTTTTCTGGCCCATGTTGTGTTGTGAATGAATGTTTATCCTTTTAAGCATAGAAAAGAGACCCTTAAACCCAGACATAAACCACACAGCCTCTCCACTGAATAGAAGTGTCATGTACTGTCATGTTGTGTCTTGTCTCTGTCCTTTCCCTTCACCCTGTCTCCCTCTGCTGGTCGTTGTTAGGTTACCTTTTCTCCCCCTCTTTCCCCCAGCTGTGCCTTGTCTCCTCCTAACCACCTCGTCACCCCTCTTCCCACCTGTTCCCTTTTTCCCTCTGATTAGTCCCCTATATCTCTCTCTGTTTTTGTTCCTGTCCTTGTCGGATTCTTGTTTGTTGTGTTTCATGCCTGAACCAGACTGTCGTCATGTTTGCTGTAACCTTGTCTTGTCCTGTCGGAATCTGCCGGTCCGTCTGAGCCTACCTATGTTTGGTAATTAAAGAAGCTCTGTTTAAGTTAATTCGCTTTTGGGTCCTCATTCACGCACCGTAACAAGAAGGCTAGTGATTGCTTTTCAAAGCTTGCAGTTAGCCACTGACTCCTTCCAAACCACTCATTGTTGAATTTGCGATTTCCAACTTGTTGTGTAATGTTGATGTCCAATGAGCACCGATACATTTTTTCTATATCTCTTCATATGACAAGGTTTGAAAAGGATTTGCCAATAGATTGTCGACTTCATTCATGAAGATGACTGATATAATGTCATTTGACGTCATTTTATCTATGGCCAATGACCTTGAGCCTTCTTGGATGGGGACTTTTAATGTAAATCTATGGCAGCACCCAAGGTACTTGAATTTTTGAGCTCTACCCGTAGATTTTGCGGTGACATAGTGTCCCCATCAGTGACAGAACACTGAGCCAATCACGGCACAACTAGAGAGCATTACCAAACCCTACACTCCGTATTTTCCACTGTCTGCCCCAACACCACAGAAAGCACTAGGCTGACACACTTGCATTTTGGAGCTGCCTTACTCAAGAATGCAAAACATGTTTGTATGCAGCTTTATTAACGCAATTCTATATTTGTGTACATTCTTTGCAAACTGATATGTGACACGTATTATTGGCAAAATAACATGCAAAACAGCCCCACCTGCCCTGAAGAACGGGTTGCCACTGGTCATAATACCCATAAAACCTAGCGGTCAAACACAAAAATAGTTCCAATTGTTTTTACACAATTCATTTAATACATTGTGGATTTTAGAAACACTACCTTGGCGTGATGTTTTGAGAACTGTGTAAATCTCTTGGACAATGTTACTTTCAGCAATATTTTTGGCTTTACTGATTTGGCTCTTCTTATTCATGCATTTGTTTTTGTGGCTTGTACAGAATACTTTCCCAGTAGCGGTCATATATTTATAATGTGCCATGAGTATAAGGCTAGTTTTTTTTTGCAAAGAAGCTAGCTACCTACCTAGATGATATTAGGAACATACCCATATTTTACTAGATTCTCTTATTTTTCAGCCGGTGGAGCTCTTTACCTTCTTCATATAGTGGCTAAAAATTGTAAGAGAATAAATAAACTCTATTTCAATATATAGTGTTGGAATTCACTGCTGTCTTAAAGCAATTCTGAACTAACTTGTTGACATGTTCTGTCCCAGATTCAAAGACAGACCAAAAAAAACTAAACTGTTCTTGTGACTGACAGTAGCGTCCCACCTGGCCAACATCCAGTGAAATTGCAGAGCGCGAAATTCAAAAATACCAAATTCAAATATTTAACATTCTTGACAATATGTGTGTTATACATACAAATAAAGCTTCAATTCTTGTAATCCAGCCGCTTTGTCAGATTTCAAAAAGGCTTTACGGCGAAAGCAAACCATGCGGTTATCTGAGGACAGCGCCTCGCATACAAACACAAGAAAAACATATTTAAACCAGGAAGGTGTGCCACAAAAGTCCGAAATAGCGATATAATTCATGCCTTTGAAGATCTTCTTCTGTTGGCACTCCAAAATGTCCCAAAAACATCACAAATGGTCCATTTGTTCGATAATGTCCTTCTTTATGTCCCCAAAAAGTATATTTATTTGGCACGTTTGATTCAGAAATACACCGGTTTCAACTCGCCCAACATGCCTACAAGTTACTTGTAAACTTGGTCCAAACACTTCAAACAACGTTCCTAATCCAACCTCAGGTACCCTAAAATGTAAATAATTGATCAAATTTAAGACGGAAAAAACTGTTTCCAATACCGGAACAAAACAAAGTGAAGCACGCTCCAGTTCAAACGCATCAAAACAGTAGAGTCCACCTGGAGTGACACTTACAATGAATAGTACTACTTCTTCATTTCTCAAAAGAAAAACATTGAACAATTTCTAAAGACTGTTGACATCTAGTGGAAGCGATAGGACCTGCAACCAGGTTCCTAATAATAAGGGTATCCCATAGAATGGAAAATCCAATGATCTCAATTCGATGTAATAGATATATACCTTATAGAGTTGAATTTGGAAGATGGTAACTCTTTAAACAATTTCTTCCGTGGTTCCCCTAATCCTAATGGGGCATAAAAGGCATAGTATGGAATACAGAGTAGTTAGAGAGATGGTTAGTCTTGGAATTAACATAAAATGGGGTGCTTCTGTCCAGTCATACTCAGGATCTCAGCATGTGTCCCTCAACGTCATTCCGTCTCAGTTGCAGCATTTAAATTGTGGTTATCATGTGTCTGTTAATCACAACATTAAAGATGAGTTATCACAGCATTTCCACAAATTGAGCCATAGAAAATAAAACTTAAGCAATGAGGACATAATTGTGTTGACAACATGGTAATTTACATGTCTACTGTGTGAGAATGATGGAAGAATCTTACCCAAGTTGTAGGTCCATTTGACTTAGGCCTGCTTATCAACCTATACTGAGACCATTTGAGACTTGGGATGCTTGCTCTCAAAGTGCTGCTTGAATGTCTTCAGGTCTGCATCTATAAAGGTCAAGTACAAAATGGAGGAATTTAACAATCTGTTGCTTAGATTGAATTCAAAGTTCATGCAAATGATAAACTAAGCAATATGATTCAACAAAGTTCTAAACATGTGGAAGAATACCACACAAAACAGTACAATAGCCTACACATGTAGAGGAACCTAAAGGCACATATAGTACCAACCAATACTACTCACCCGACAGACAGGGCAGGTGTGGACCAGTGCTGCCTTGGCTGCAGTCTTCTGGTTCGCAACCGCTCCCTTAGCAGCAGCCGCCGACATGGCATCAGTCAACAAGTTCAACTTGAGAGTGGAGCATGTGTTATATCTCAATATCCCCCTCCCCCAATTGTGCCCATAGTACAGAATTACTAAAACAGTTGGATAGCTCCAGCTCTGAATGGCAGGAGTGTGTATAAGCTTGTGTTCCAGCCCAACTCAGGCCATACCTGATTACAAATCATAACCTATCGCTGTGATTCAGTATGTTGATTATTAACCAACAATGCAGTTTTAAGAAAAATACCAACAACAAAAAAGAAAGAAAACTAACAAATAATTAAAGAGCAGCAGTAAAATAACAATAACAAAGTTATATACAGGGGGTACCGGTAGAGAATGCAAATAGTCTGGGAAGCCATTTGAATAGATGTTCAGGAGTCTTATGGCTTGGGGGTAGAAGTTGCTTAGAAGCCTCTTGGACCTAGACTTGGCGCGCCGGTACCGCTTGCCGTGTGGTAGCAGAGAGAACAGTCTATGACTAGAGTGGCTGGAGTCTTTGACAATTTTTAGGGCCTTCCTCTGTCACCGCCTGGTATAGGAAGCTTGGCCCCAGTGATGTCCTGTGCTGTATGTACTTCCCTCTGTAGTGCCTTGCGGTCGGAGTCCGAGCATTTTCCATACCAGGCAGTGATGCAACCAGCCAGGATGCTCTCGATGGTGCAGCTGTAGAACCTTTTGAGGATCTGAGGACCCATGCCAAATCGTTTCAGTCTCCTGAAGGGGAATAGGTTTTGTCGTGCCCTCTTCACGACTGTCTTGGTGTGCTTGGACCATGTTAGTTTGTTGGTGATGTGGACACCAAGGAGGCGTGTGGACATCGATGAGAATGGGGGCGTGCGTGCTCGCTCCTCCTTTTCCTTTAGTCCACAATCATCTCCCTTGTCTTGATCACGTTGAGGGATAGGTTGTTGTCCTTGCACCACACGACCAAGTCTCTGATCTCCTCCCTATAGGCTGTCTCGCCGTTGTCGGTGATCAGGCCTACCACTGTTGTGTCTTCGTTAAACTTAATGATGGTTTTGGAGTCATGCCTGGCTGTGCAGTCATAACAGATTCCATTCCGTTCATAACAGATTATACTAGTTTTATGAACAGAAAACTGTATGGAGATCAAATGTTTCATTGATGAGAAAATGTGCAGAATGTCAGCCAAAATCCATCTCGTTCCATCTTCTCCCACTGCCGGCCACTTGGCTGCTTCTCACTACCATATTTTGTGGAAAAGGCCAAGCAGATCCTTCACATTTATACATCCGCTGAAATATCTGTCTCATTGTTTTCTGTGCCATTGATATGCCCTCCACTCAAGCCATACTGACTTTATCAAACTGCCTCAACTCATTCGTTTTCCATCTTTAATTTGTTGTTCAATGATGAATGATCTATTTTGTTAACAAGATGACCACAATGAAAATACAGTAAGTTTGTAAGTTTCTTTGTGTTATCCTCAATGATTTAAATGCATTGTATCAACATGTATGTATTATGTATTAAAAAATCTAATAAATCATATATAGGCTTGTAATTGTGTATGCACATCGCACATGGCTAGTCAAACACTGTTTCCTTCATTGAGACAATACTGAAACATCAATCTGTGGCCCAGTGCCTCTTTTTTTATTTTTGCCGAAAACAAAATGAAAAAAAGGTGTCTTGTACCATCAGCAGCCTATGGTGTGAAATTGTGCTTGTTGAAGTGCTATCTTTATTTTATTACTTATTGTTAATGCCGTCTTTGGTGTGGTTATCAATGCACAAGCACCTTTTTTCCCACTCCTATCGACACAATACATGTTTTTAATGAAGATGAGCTTGAGAAACGTAATAGAGATACAGGTACTAAGCTCAACAGGTATTAAGGAGGACTCCTGTTTGAACACACTTCAATACTTTCATGTAACTGAAAATGTTTGTGAAGACATGGAAGACATATTAGAAGGTGTGGCACGATTGGAAGTATAACTAATGTTACAGCATTTTTTCTATGATGATAAATCACTGAATATCAAGTTTTTATTATGGTATGGGAGAGTGTCGGTCAGTGATTTAAGATTAGCGAGGACGATTATAATAATGTTTTATTACTATGGCCTTATTTCTATTACAGCATATTGGATGACTGTCATTCATATTCCATTCAGCTGAATAAAACATTGATAGCTTTAGGCTACTACAGTACATGATACTCGAATTTGCCCTATACCCATCATGAGGTTGCTACGTTCATTCAAGAGACAAATTGGAGTAATCAAGGTGACAGACAGTGACATTCAATTCCGCCTTGCACACTCCTGCCTGCATCTAGCTGATCTAAGGCGTAATCATTATTCCGAACAGTTTTGCAACTAAAAAAAGCATTTCTATTGGACAAATTCAGGTAGGTCCGTCGTCGTATTGTTCAGTTCACTTCCGTTTAAGAAACGTTTTGCCACAGAATTGGTGGAATGACAACACCTGCAAACACAGTTTACTTTCATAGCAGCCTAATTATTTTAGAAATGAATTTGTTCAAAACTGTTAAACTCTGGTCTTTCTCTCTCTTTGAGTCAACTACTCACCACATTTTGTGCAGTGCTAGCTAGCTGTACCTTATATTTTCAGTACTACTGTAGATTCATTCTCTGATCCTTTGTTTGGATGGACAACATGTCAGTTTATGCTGCAAGAGCTCTGAAAGGTTAGAGGGCGTCCTCCAGAAGTCGTCATAATTACTGTGTAAGTCTATGGAACGGGGTGAGAACCATGAGCATTCTAGGTTTTTTATTGAAGTCAATGTACACTGAGGCTGGAAAATAACTGTCCTCTGGCAATACCATGGTGCTACCCTACAGAGTGCTATTGAGGCTACTGTAGATCTTCATTGCAAAACAGTGTTTTTTAAATCAGTTAGTTGTTGACGCGTCAATGCATTTAGTATAGAATGGTCTTCCCCTTCCACCTCTGAGGAACCTCCACTGGTATGGGAATGAGAAGAATAAGCCGAGTTTAATTCTGAACTAAAACAAACGGCCACTCAAATGTGGGGTCTAATCCTTTTTCTTGCCTTTCTTACTATTAGACCTTGTTAGTGTGCAAAGTTATGTTTTTAAAGCAGTTGATTACACTGAGTGTACATAACATTAGGAACACCTGCTCTTTCCACGATGTAGACTGACCAGGTGAACCCAGGTGAAAGCCTTATTGATGTCACCTGAGCAGACAGGTTAAAGAAGGATTTTTAAGCCATGAGACAATTGAGACGTGGATAGTGTGTGTGTGCTATTCAGAGGGTGAATGGGCAAGACAAGATTGCCTTTGAACGGGGTGTGGTAGTAGGTGCAAGGCACACCGGTTCAAGTGTGTCAAGAACTGCAACGCTGCTGGGTTTTTCACACACAATAGTTTTCCGTGTGTATCAAGAATGGTCCTTCAACCAAAGGGCATTAAGACAATTTTACACAACTGTGGGAAGCATTGGAGTCAATATGGGTCAGCATCCTTGTGGTACGCTTTCAACCCCTTGTATTCCATGCCCCGACGAATTGAGTCTGTTCCGAGGGCAAATGGGGGTGCAACTCCATATTAGGAAGGTGTTCCTAATGTTTTTTACACTCAGTGTTTTGACCATCACAACCTATTTAAAATCCTCTTTCCATATAGGCCTCTCATCCTAAAGCATGATTTCATGATTCATTACGGGCGTATGATTTTAATGTTTGGACCACTTGTAATGTCATGGTGCATAAGATTTGAAAGTAATCACTGCCCAATGAAATGTCTAGCTCATGTAGTCTGCAAATTGTAATATTTTTCTAAAACATTAGCTTTTAAGAACCTACTATGCTCAGCTGAAAATTTAGCTAGCCATTAATGAAAAAAGTTACTGTCCAAAATGTCCTGTCATGGTAGGATCTTTACAAAGAAGTGAGCCGCTCCTTCAAAACCTGCAAACTTTGACGATGATATTCGAATTTGTAGCACTATCCATGTTGCACACTCAGTATGTTGTGTGCAACATGGATAGTGCTACAGAACATGGAGTGTCCAGACCTATAGAACATTGACTGTCCTCCCTCTGAACTGTGACAACAAAGGTGAATGTATTTTTTGAGAAATAGTTAACATCATTCCAGAATGGTGAAAGGACGAGGTGTGTCTTATAATTGTCACTTTGATGTATTTTGACAGCTGCTTATGTGGTAGTCTGAAATGGTTAGGATAAATTATTTCAGTTGATTGAATATGCTGTCATGTTTTCAGAGAGACAAACTTTACCTAAACTTTTACAAATTGTCTAACTTTATGGAGCTCTATGAATTGTAGGGATCAGTTGAATAAATGGCTAGATTTTTATTAATCGCTTTCCCAGTCATTTACAATGTTTTAAAATGGATTAAAGTGGAAAACAACACAATGGGCAATATTTTAACAAACCTAACGCAATGGTAAATCTAAGTGCAGGCGGTAGTGCTGTAGGTTCAGGGGTGTATCAGAAATATTTGTGTTATTTTCACTATCACAATAATCGGCGCACTTGTTGAAGTTGGTGTGAAAGGGCTGGGTTTTGATGAATAAACAGGTTGTGGGTGTGTCGAGGCTTGGCCCCTCACTGGCCAATCAGAACGTGCTCCATGGCAAAACATGTGGTTGCTTCAAGTTGTGTATTTACGGTATTTTATGTATTGCGTTGGAATCAACTCCAATTCCAATGTTACTTTGTTAAATGGATTACAGAAACAAAATAAAACAATGTAGATGACACGCCCTGACCTAGGAGATCCCTGTTTATTCTCTATATTTTGGTTAGGTCAGGGTGTGACTAGGGTGGATTCTCTTTTTGTATATATATGTTTTCTTTTTCTTTGTTGGCCTAGTATGGTTTCCAATCAGAGGCAGCTGTCTATCGTTGTCTCTGATTGGGATCATGCTAAGGCAGCCCTTTTTCCCACCTTCAGTTGTGGGATCTTGTCTTTGTTTGGTTGCATGTATTTTTGCACGATGAAGCTTTTCGTTCGTTGTGTTGTTTTGTTTTTTGCTGGTTCAAATTTTAATAAAATATGATGAACTCAAATCACGCTGCGTCTTGGTCTACCCTTAACGATGAACGTTACAGGAGATCCCACCACTAATGGACAAAGCAGCATGGTCAGGAGGACTGGGCCTGGGATGAGATCCTGGAGGGAGCAGGACCCTGGACAAGGACCGGGGAGTATCGCCGTCCGAAGGAGCAGATGGAGGCAGCGAAAGCGGAACGACGACGACACAAGGAGTTAAATCAACAAAGGAAGCATGAGAGGCATGCACACGGGGAGATTGGCGGAGTCAGGGTTCAGACCTGAGCCAACTCCCCGTGCTTACCGTGGGGAGTGAGTGACCAGTCAAGCACCGTGTTATCTGGTTCTGCACACCATACCTTCAGTGTGCATCCACAGCCCGGTGCGCTCTGTGCAAGCTCCCCGCAGTTGCCGTGCTAGAGTGGGTATTCAGCCAGGACGGATTGTGCTAGCTCAGCTCTCCTGGCCTCCGGTGCGTCTCTTCGGTCCAGGATATCCTGCGCCAGCTCTACGCACGGTATCCCCAGTTCGCCAGCACAACCCAGTGTGGCCTGTGCCAGCTCCCTGCACTTTCCGTGCTAGAGTGGGTATTCAGCCAGGACGCGTTGTGCCAGCTCTACGCTCCAGACATCCAGCTTGCCTCCACGGCCCAGCATATCCTGCGCCGGCTCTACGCACAATGCCTCCAGTGCGCCTTCATAGCCCAGTGCGTCCCGTGCCAGCTCTCCACACTCACCATCTTTGTACCATCATCTTTGAAATGAGAAAGGCCATAATGTATTATTCCAGCCCAGGTGCAATTTAGATATTGACCATGAGATGGCAGCAGTTTATGTGCAAAGATTTAGTCTGATCCAATGGAGCATTGCATTTCTGTTCAAAATGTTGGATCAAGACTGCCCAAATGTGCCTAATTTGTTTATTAAAAACTTTTCATGTTCAAAACTGTGCACTTTCCTCAAACAATATCATGGTATTCTTTCAATGTAATAGCTACTGTAAATTGAACAGTGCAGTTAGATGAACCAGAATTTAAGCTTTATTCCAATGTCAGATATGTCTATGTCCTGGGAAATGTTCTTGTTACTCATGCTAATCGCAAAAGCCTACGTTATCTCAACCGTCCGCAGGGGACCCACCAACCCTGAAGAGGTTTTAACCTCGTTTTAACCTCGTTTTTCCACGTTTTCTTGTTTTGTATAAGTATATTGATCACGTTATCATCTTTATTAAAGATGTTTAAAAATAGCCACGCTGCGTTTTGGTCCGCCTCTCTTTCACCAGAAGAAAACCGTAACAACCACTATGATTTGACTATAAGATGTTCAATGTTTCTTTTGAATTTTTTTTTTTTAAGGAGTAGTTTCACCATATTATGAGCGTTCAGATCCAGTAACAAGGTTGACCTTAAAAGGAGGGACAGACATCACATAATATAATCTTCAGAAATCAACAAAATAACTAGAGATTTACAATGATGGTGAAACTTGGAAACATTTTGTGGTTAGGTTGGTTAAAATCTTCACAGAAGTGAAAAAGGGTTGATGGAGGGACGTGAAAATGCTGAATTTTGGCACTTTAACCAGATTTATTGAATTCTCTACGTGGTCTATTTTAAATGGCACTTCATTTAATATAGCAGGCTTTTACATTTTCAATATTGGTGTACAATTTATACTTAAAATATCAAAAGGCACTCTTCGTGGAACAACCCGCAACACTCTTTTTTCTTTCTTATTTACAATGACGGCCTACCCCGGCCAAACCCTAACGACACTCGGTCAATTGTGCACCGCACTACGGGACATGTTTTAGCCATTAGCAGTGAAAAGTACAGTTATAAATGCATTGCACATAGCCTAGTAATATTCTTTATTTTGATCATAGTCAAACTTGTTTCTGTGTCTTATTTTTCAACCACAGACAAGAATGTAAATGAACCAAAGTACAATGGAAATACATTTTGTGCCTCATCTTTTTAAAAGCTTTCTCTTGCTCATAGCTTCAGTTATTCTGCATAATTCATGAGCTCCTAGGGGCTCTCATAGTCTCCTTCTTAAGAAACGTTGTACTTGACAGAAAATGAAGCAAAGTGCTTATTTTAGTTTCAATGCTTCCGATACTTGCATTCTGACATGTGACAGGGAGGACGGTCAGACAAGACATTGATGAAAATCTATTCTCCTCCCTACATCTTTGTCTCACAGCTCTATCCAGACAGGGGGTTTGAAACTTACCAGAAGAGCTCTTGGAAAAGCTAGGGTTAATCTTGGGCTGAATCATTAGTATAGAACAATTGCCGGACACAAGTTTAAACGCAAAGTATTCCCCCATCCTTATTGCATTTATGGGATATTCTTTGGGGTGATGTACAATAATATTAGCCTCAAACTTCTCACTGAAAAAATAAATAAACTAAAAAAATGGAATAAAATGTCAATTGTCACATGCTTAGTAAACAACAGGTGTAGACTAACAGTGAAATGCTGATTTACTGGCCCTTCCCAACAATGCAGAATAGAAAAATAAATCAATGATAGCTTGGCTATATACATGGGGTACCAGTTCCGAGTCCATGTGTAGGCGTACAAGGAAAATGAAGTAGACATTTACACTACCGTTCAAAAGTTTTGGTTAACTTAGAAACGTCCTTGTTTTTGAAAGAATAGCACATTTTTTGTCCATTAAAATAGCATCGAAAGGATTAGAAATACAGTGTAGACATAGTAATTTACAACATTAACAATTGTAGATGGAATTTGGATTTTTAATGGAATATCTACATAGTCGTACAGAGGCCCATTATAAGCAACCATTACTCCAGTGTTCCAATGTCACGTTGTGTTAGCTAATCCAAGTTTATGATTTTAAAAAGCTAATTGATCATTTGAAAACCCTTTTGCAATTATGTTAGCACAGCTCAAAACTGTTGTGATGATTAAAGAAACAATAAAACTGGCCTTCTTTAGACTAGCTGAGTATCTGGAGAATCAGCATTTGTGGGTTGGATTACAGGCTCAAAATGGCCAGAAACAAAGTATTTTCTCCTGAAACTTGTCAGTCTATTCTTGTTCTGAGAAATGAAGGTTATTCCATGTGAGAAATTGCCAAGAAACTGAAGATTTCGTACAGCGCTGTGTACATCTCCCTTCACAGAACAGAGCAAAGTGGCTCTAACCAGAATAGAAGGAGGAGTGGGAGGCACTGGTACACAACTGAGCAAGTAGACCAGTACACTATAGTGTCTAGTTTGAGAAACAGATGCCTCACAAGTCCGTAACTGGCAGCTTCATTAAACAGTACCCGAAAAACACCAGTTTCAACATCAACTGTGAAGAGGCGAGTCTGGGATGCTGGCCTTCTAGGCAGAATAGCAAAGAAAAAGCCATATCTCAGACTGGCCAATAAAAATAAAAGATTAAGATGGGCAAAATAACACAGACACTGGACAGAGGAACTCTGCCTAGAAGAGAGGCCAGCAGCCTCTTCACTGTTGACGTTATGTCAGCTGTTATGACATTATGACACTGGGTGTCAAGAAAAGTGTTACCCAACTTCCTTCTGATGACTGATACACTGTCTTCACATTCAAAGGTGGTTAAGAACTATCTGCTAAATCAATCTACTAGAGAGCTGTCACTGAAATGATATTATAGAGTAGATGGATCTTGGCTCATTGATCATTTGAGATGAGTAAGGCACTAGATAAGGGAACATTAACCCGGGACACTGTTTGAGTTTATGCTGACCGATACATTTTCTTACTTAGTGCTGCACATTGCTCAAACCTTACAACAGTTGAATTAAGAAAAATGTCCATGACTGTTGATCACAAAATAATTGCTTGTTGTTAATTTATGTACAATATTGGCATCTTTAAAGCGTTGAATGTACGGTATGTTTGCTCACGTTTATCACCTGAAAAGCTTGCATCTCCACTCATTCCATCACAGCACATTCATATTATGTTAAAAGACGACATCATAAATACATATTGGAGCATACTGTCAACATTTCAGTTAGCTCAAGCTGTTACGCATTTACGCTCTTTAAAATCGAGAATTCGACAGTGTTGGAATCTCGTAAATATTCATGACTATGAGAGAGTGAGCTTGTTGCCATCAGCGAAATCCCAGTGTGGAGTGACCATAGGGGGAGGAGAGCGAGGGGATGTTTTTGCTACAAACTGGTGCTGCATTTTTTAAAGTTTCCCTAACAATGCTGCCTGTATGGCAGGAGGGCGACTTGATTAAAAGAGGCGACCTACCTCGACGGGATCTTTTGTTTTTTTTTTGCCCAAAATAACCTTTTATTCCTCTCTCTTGACAACGGCAAAGTGCGAAACGCTGCATAAATTGACTATTTTGGAGACCCTCCACTAAACGCCAAAAACCCTTCAAGGATTATTTGCGGATTCCTTTTAATCTGTCAGTCAACTTGCTGCCTAATAAACACCTGCTGTGGCACGGTTTAATATACCCCCCTCTACTTAGAAAACAAACAAACGCTCCATATTTTTTAGGAGCTTAAATTGAGCTTGTGTTCATTTTGAAGGAGCACTTTTATATGCAAATCTTATATTGGGAGGCTTGTCATGTCATCAATTTCCCACCCCCACACTTAATATCTACCTTTTTGTTGTCTTGCAAAGACATTCAAACCTTACCCTGAGGGCAATTTTGAAATTGGGTTGTGCAACAACTGTTTTCCTCTTGTCATGTCAGCCTTTGAGAGCTATTTATAACTTCTCAGAAATGTCCAGATCAGCTAGGCCATGTTAGACATGACAAAATATATGGCATTTCAAGAACATTAGCTTCAAAACTGCAAAATGTGTAGAATTCCAGGAAACAAGAGTTAAACCTGCAAAATTGTGTATCCACCAGCAAGAGGGGTGTGAACAATTTGTGTAATGAACAGTGCTCCACATAAATCCCCTACCCTCAAAGGATTTGTTAGATTATAGAAATATAATTCCTCATCTTGTTGCTTAGACCTAACCGATAATTTCAGATCTACAGGAGTGCCTAAGGGATAGGTGCTAAGACAGAATCAGAATTCTGTACAAAACTTAACAATGTCACTCCGTCCCCCCTCTTAGGTTTGGTAGAGGTGCAATCTTTTACAAACAACATGGAGTCACATTGTGAGTGAAACTTTGTCTTATCATTACAGTTTAACAGTCCATTTAGCCAAACCATGTCTTATGAACCAAAGATAGAATCTAATTACCAAACAATATCAATTCCCTCATAAGAACCCCCTCATTGGGAACCCATGATCACTTACTTACAGATTATTATGCTCATGGAGCCAAATTTAAGAAAGATGAGTTGAGTTGGAGGAGGGCAGTTCTCAGGATCCCCTCACAGCTCCTTCTAGCTGTGGGCTTAAGAGTTTGTAGCCCGATGGGATACACACAAATTTCCTCTTTGAAGTCACCAACGACACCTTCAAAGCCCAGATTCTTCTTTGAAGATTTCGCCACCGTTTCCTCCTCTCTGACGACACCTCTTTATTCAGAGGAGGAGGGTAATTATGCTAATGCCCAGCATCACTCTCTGCAGGGGGACATATGCATCAAGGGAGCCTTATGAAAGCTAGGGTTGACTCTGTTTCTCACATGAACATATCAAGCCTTCACATGACTTGATCCTCTTCACTCCAGCATTTTTTTTTATCTCTGGGCTGAATCTTGATGTGAGACGTACAGTACACTTCCACGCAAGTCTACTTATGGCGCCGGAGGAGATGGCTGCCATTGTACAATCACCTAACCAATTGTGCAATTGTGTGTGTTTTTATGCGTTATTTATAACTTAATTTGTTCATAATGTTTCTGCCACCATGTCGTATGACCAAAAATAGCTTCTAGATACCAGGACAGCGATTACTCACCCCGTACTGGAGGAAAACTTTTTCTTTCACAAGTCGGATGGGAAGGATCACCCGATGAGGCCCTCACCCCCGTCATTCATAGGAGAAAGAGACGGAGATACCGGGGACGAAGGTCTGGGTGCCTTGAAAGTATCCGACGACAAGTGGGTAAATCTGCCTTTACCATCGGTCCTATTAGCCAACGTACAATCTATCAGGTATCAAGGTAAGACCCAAGTGCAGACTGTGTGAAGTAACAACAGGGACAGGCAAACGACAGGTCGAGGCAGGCAGGGGTCAATAATCCAGATTAGGAGCAAAGGTACAGGACGGCAGGCAGGCTCAGGGTCAGGCAGAGTTCAGTAATCCAGAGGTGGAGCAAAGGTACAGGACGGCAGGCAGGCTCAGGGTCAGGCAGGCAGGTACAGGGTCAGGACAGGTAAGGGTCAAAAACCAGGAGGACAAGAAAAAGAGAGGCTGGGAAAAGACAGGAGCTGACAGGACAAACGCTGGTAACTGGAACAGACAGACAGACAATGAGGAAGATGGGCGACACCAGGAGGGGTGGAGACAAGCACAAGAACAGGTGAAACAGATCAGGGAATGACAGTACACCCCCCCCCCCATCCCTAGGGACACCACCTGGGGTTCCACCTGGGCATTCCACCTGGTTGATTGGGGTGCCGGCGGTGAAAGTCGGCGATGAGGGCCGGGTCCAAGATGTCTTTAGCGGGAACCCAGCACCTCTCCTCCGGGCCATAACCCTCCCAGTCAACCAGGTACTGGAAACCCCTGCCCCGTGGTCGAACCCTCAGGAGGCGTCTCACCATGTATGCTGGCTGGCCACTGATGACACAGGAGGAGGGATGGGCCTAGAAACAGAAGACAAGGGGCAGTCAAACATGGTTTTGACTCTAGACACAGAAAAGTTAGGAAAAATATAGCGGGTACAGGGAAACAGAGGACGAACAGCAGAGGGGCGAATGATCTTGGAGCGGGGGGAAAGGTCTCGGCTTCCAGGGATGTAGCACTATAGCGGCTTGACCCTCTTGGACACCGGTCGGTGCTGTGGTAGCAAAGCGGCTCGGACCTTACTGAACCCCTCCCGAAGGTCCAGGTACTCTGTGGAGCTGGCAGAGAGGTCCGGGGCAATTTCCAAATCCCCAGGAAGACATCCCGGGGAAGGCAGAGCCGACGTCAGACAATGAGTGTGGCAGGACGGGCTCGATGGCACCAGTAGCCCAGTAAATGGAGGGATTGTATTGCTGGAGCCAAGAGAACCCAAAACCACTGGAACCTGCGGAGAATCAACCAGCAGGCATTGGATCATCTCGCTGGGCTTCCCCGACACTCGTAGGTTGACTGGGGTGGTCTGGTGGGTGACCCGGCCTACAGAGTGCCCGTCCAGCGCTCTTACACCCATGGCTATGGAAAGGGGTTAAGTGGGGATGCCCAGCTCGGACACCAAGGTAATGTCCATGAGAATCACATCGGCTCCGAGTCGATGAGAACCTGGAGAGACTTGGACTGATCACCTCACAGCAGGGTGGCATGAAAAGGGGGCGAATAAGGGGAGAAGGTCAATTATCTTTAAGACCCACCAGTGTACTCACTCCAACGAATGAGCTAGGTTTCTTGAAGGGACAGGTAGACCCAATATGAACGGCAGAAATGCAATACAGACAACTCTGGGTCTCAAGTCTGTGTACGAATTCGGCTGGAGACAGCCTAGCCCTGCCGAGCTGCATCGACTTGGGAAGAGGTGAACCCGCAGTATCTGGATGCTCTTGGTAGGCTCGGATCCTCTTGGCGACGTAGACGCCGGGGACGTCCGGAGTTCATCAGATGCAAGGTGGGATCCCTGAGTGAGCAATTGGGACCACAATCGGACCTCTTCTCTTTCCTACGTTCCCGTAGCCGACCATCAATCTGGATGGTTAAAACGATGAGTGAGTCGAGACCTGTTGTAGTCCTCGGGCTGCCAGCTCATCCTTTACCTCCTCCAATAATCCGTGCAGGAACGTATCGAACAGCGCTTCCGAGTTCCAGGTACCCTCAACTGCTAGCATGCAGAACTCCATCGCATAGTCTGTCACACTGAGGGTGTCCTGCCGAAGCTGGAGTAACTTCTGGGCAGCCTCTCTCCCGGAAACTGGACCCTCAAACTTTTCCCACCTCCGGCACGCATACCTCCAGACTGAGGCAGACAGCGGATTGTTGCTCCCATGCCGCCATGGCACAGGCGAGTGCCCTCCTGGACATCAGCTTAAAAATGTACGCTATCTTTGAGCGGTCCAAGGGGAACGAAGAAAGCTGCAGCTCGAAAACGAGGGAGCACTGGGAGAGAAAGGCCCAGCAGGTTCTGGAATCTCTATCGTAGCGCTCCGGAGGAGGTAAGCGGGGTTCCCGGGGAATCGTCCAAGGCTAGGTTGTGACGTTTGACCATGGCCTGGAACCCTTCCATCAAACTGCAAAGCAAATCCTCGTGCCTACCAATGGTGGATCCTTGGGAGTAGATGGAGTTGTGGAGCTGGTCCAAGTCTGCTGGGTTTGTCATGGCCCGTTCGTACTATCAGGTATCAAGGTAAGACCCAAGTGCAGACTGCGTGAAGTAACAATGTTTATTGTAACAACAGGGGTAGGCAAACAACAGGTCAAGGCAGGCAGGGATCGAAAATCCAGATTAGGAGCAAAGGTACAGGACGGCAGGCAGGCAGGTTCAGGATCAGGAACAGGCAGAGTGGTCAGATGGGCGGGTACAGGGTCAGGACAGGCAAGGGCCAAAAACCAGGAAAATGAGAAAAAGAGAGGCTGGGAAAAGACAGGAGCTGACAGGACAAATGCTGGTAAGCTTGACAAACAAGACGAACTGGCACAGACAGACAGAAAATCACAGGTATAAATACTCAGAAGATAAATGGGGAAGATGAGTGACACCTGGAGGGGGTGGAGAGAAGCACAAGGACAGGTGAAACAGATCAGGGCGTGACACAATCATTTGATAATAAAATTGATGAGCTACAAGCATGTATATCTTACCAACATGACATTAAAAACTGTAATAGCTTATGTTTCACTGAGTCGTGGCTGAACGACAACATGAATAACATACAGCTGGTGGGTTTTAAGCTTTTTGCCAGAATAGAACAACGGCCTCTGGTAAGAGAAGGGGTGGCGGTCTATGTATGTTTGTAAACAACAGCTGGTGCATCAAATCTAAGGAAGTCTTGAGGTTTTGCTCACCTGAGGTAGAGTATCTCATGATAAGCTGCAGACCACACTATTTACCAAGAGAGTTTTCATCTACGTATATTCTTCGTAGCTGTCTATTTATCACCACAAACTGATACTGGCACTAAGACTAGGTCGACCGATTAATCAGAATGGCCGATTAATTAGGGCCAATTTCAAGTTTTCATAACAATCGGTAATCGTCATTTTTGGACACCAATCATGGCCAATTACATTGCACTCCACGAGGAGGCAGGTTATGCGAGTGCAGCAAGGAACCAAAACGTATCTTGTAAAAAAAACAATCTTAAAATTATCACTAGTTAACTACACATGGTTGATGATATTACTAGTTTATCTAGCTTGTCCTGCGTTGCATATAATCGATGTGGTGCCTGTTAAGTTATCATTGAAACTTAGCCAAACGGGTGATTTAACAGGCGCATTCACGAAAAAAGCACCGTCGTTGCACCAATGTGTACCTAACCATAAGCATCAACGCCTTTCTTTAAATCAATACAGAAGTATATATTTTCAAACCTACATATTTAGTTAATATTGCCTGCTAACATATTCTTTTAACTTCTCTTGGGTAGAGGGCAGTATAAAAAGCGTGCCCAAAGTAAACTGCCTGTTACTCAGGCCCAGAAGCTAGGATATACAGTGCCTTGTGAAAGTATTCGGCCCCCTTGAACTTTGCGACCTTTTGACACATTTCAGGCTTCAAACATAAAGATATAAAATTGTATTTTTTTGTGAAGAATCAACAACAAGTGGGACACAATCATGAAGTGGAACGACATTTATTGGATATTTCAAACTTTTTTAACAAAACGAAAACTGAAAAATTGGGCGTGCAAAATTATTCAGCCCCCTTAAGTTAATACTTTGTAGCGTCACCTTTTGCTGCGATTACAGCTGTAAGTTGCTTGGGGTATGTCTCTATCAGTTTTGCACATCGAGAGACTGAAATGTTTTCCCATTCCTCCTTGCAAAACAGCTCGAGCTCAGTGAGGTTGGATGGAGAGCATTTGTGAACAGCAGTTTTCAGTTCTTTCCACAGATTCTCGATTGGATTCAGGTCTGGACTTTGACTTAGCCATTCTAACACCTGGATATGTTTATTTTTGAACCATTCCATTGTAGATTTTGCTTTATGTTTTGGATCATTGTCTTGTTGGAAGACAAATCTCTGTCCCAGTCTCAGGTCTTTTGCAGACTCCATCAGGTTTTCTTCCAGAATGGTCCTGTATTTGGCTCCATCCATCTTCCCATCAATTTTAACCATCTTCCCTGTCCCTGCTGAAGAAAAGCAGGCCGAAACCATGATGCTGCCACCACCATGTTTGACAGTGGGGACGTTGTGTTCAGCTGTGTTGCTTTTACGCCAAACATAACGTTTTGCATTGTTGCCAAAAAGTTCAATTTTGGTTTCATCTGACCAGAGCACCTTCTTCCACATGTTTGGTGTGTCTCCCAGGTGGCTTGTGGCAAACTTTAAATGACACTTTTTATGGATATCTTTAAGAAATGGCTTTCTTCTTGCCACTCTTCCATAAAGGCCAGATTTGTGCAATATACGACTGATTGTTGTCCTATGGACAGAGTCTCCCACCTCAGCTGTAGATCTCTGCAGTTCATCCAGAGTGATCATGGGCCTCTTGGCTGCATCTCTGATCAGTCTTCTCCTTGTATGAGCTGAAAGTTTAGAGGGACGGCCAGGTCTTGGTAGATTTGCAGTGGTCTGATACTCCTTCCATTTCAATATTATCGCTTGCACAGTGCTCCTTGGGATGTTTAAAGCTTGGGAAATCTTTTTGTATCCAAATCCGGCTTTAAACTTCTTCACAACAGTATCTCGGACCTGCCTGGTGTGTTCCTTGTTCTTCATGATGCTCTCTGCGCTTTTGACGGACCTCTGAGACTATCACAGTGCAGGTGCATTTATACGGAGACATGATTACACACAGGTGGATTGTATTTATCTTATCATCATTAGTCATTTAGGTCAACATTGGATCATTCAGAGATCCTCACTGAACTTCTGGAGAGAGTTTGCTGCACTGAAAGTAAAGGGGCTGAATAATTTTGCACGCCCAATTTTTCAGTTTTTGATTTGTTAAAAAAGTTTGAAATATCCAATAAATGTCGTTCCACTTCATGATTGTGTCCCACTTGTTGTTGATTCTTCACAAAAAAATACAGTTTTATATCTTTATGTTTGAAGCCTGAAATGTGGCAAAAGGTCGCAAAGTTCAAGGGGGCCGGATACTTTCGCAAGGCACTGTATATGCATATATTTTTTTGTCAAATGTTTAAAAAATACAAAAACTTAAATATCTTCCTTACATTAGTTTTCAGACCCTTTACTCAGTACTTTGTTGAAGCAAATTTGGCAGCGATTACAGCCTTGAGTCTTCTTGGGTATGACACTACAAGCTTGCACACTTGGTCTTCTCTGCAGATACTGTCAAGCTATGTCAGGATGGATGGGGAGCGTTGCTGCACAGCTATTTTCAGGTCTCTCCAGAGATGTTAGATCGGGTTCAAGTCTCGGCTCTGGCTAGTTCACTCAAGGACATTCAGAGACTTGTTCCGAAGCCACTCCTGCATTTAATTGGCTGTGTGCTTAGGGTCTTTGTCCTGATGGAAGGTGAACCTTCGCCCCAGTCTGAAATCCTGAATACTCTGGAGCCAGTTTTCATCAAGGATCTCTCTGTACTTTACTCTGTTAATCTTTCCCTCAACCGGGACTAGTCTCCCAGTCCCTACCTCTGAAAAACATCCCCAGAGCATGATGCTGCCACCACCATGCTTCAATGTAGGGATGGTGCCAGGTTTAATTCAGACGTGACACTTGGCATTCAGGCCAAAGAGTTCAATCTTGGTTTCATCAGACCAGATAATCTTGATTCTCATGGTCTGAGAGTCTTTAGGTGCCTTTTACTGAGGAGTGGCTTCCGTCACACCATACGGGTCTGATTGGTGGAGAGCTACAGAGATGGTTGTCCTTCTGGAAGGTTCTCCCATCTCCACAGAGCAACTCTAGAGCTCTGTCAGCGTGACCATCGGGTTCTTGGTCACATCCCTGACCAAGGCCCTTTTCCCCCGATTGCTCAGTTTGGCCGGGCGGCCAGCTCTAGGAAGAGAATTGGTGGTTCCAAGCCTCTTCCATTTAAGAATGATGGAGGCCACTGTACATATTGCAAATGTAACACAAGTCAAAACCCAAGAGTTACATTTTGACTGAACATGAACATTTAAAAAAACACTTAGCACCCCCTTAAAAAAGTGCTTTCTGGATCGATTTTTTTGTCAATTACACATGTGTAAGAACTGTATGAATATACTTTTGTCCAATTTTATTATCATTTTTTTTATTTTTTTTACTTGTTCATAAGGAATATGTTTTCGCCATTTGCAATATGATTTCATAGGAAGTCAAAAGTCAAAAATAGCAAAACATTTGAAAAAACTATTCACCCCCTTAAAAAAGTGCTTTCTGGACCATTTTTCAAAATTCTTTCGATTTTTGTGTCAATTACACATGTAAAAGAACTGTATCAACATACTTTAGTCATATTTTATTATCATAATTTTTTTAAAACTTGTGCATAAGGCATATGTTTTGTCCATTTGCAATATGATTTCATAGGAAGTTAAAAGTAAAAATGTGAACATTCTTTCAAAAACTTATCACCCCCTAAGGACAACAAAGTCAAGGTATTGCAGTGGCCATCACAAATGGTTTTTTATTTTTTTATTTAACCTTTATTTAACCAGGTAGGCTAGTTGAGAACAAGTTCTCATTTACAACTGCGACCTGGCCAAGATAAAGCATAGCAGTGTGAACAGACAACACAGAGTTAGTTACACATGGAGTAAACAATTAACAAGTCAATAACACAGTAGAAAAAAAAGAGTCTATATACATTGTGTAAAAAAAGGCATGAGGAGGTAGGCGAATAATTAGAATTTTGCAGATTAACACTGGAGTGATAAATGATCAGATGGTCATGTACAGGTAGAGATACTGGTGTGCAAAAGAGCAGAAAAGTAAATAAATATAAACAGTATGGGGATGAGGTAGGTAAAATTGGGTGGGCTATTTACCGATAGACTATGTACAACTGCAGCGATCGGTTAGCTGCTCAGATAGCAGATGTTTGAAGTTGGTGAGGGAGATAAAAGTCTCCAACTTCAGCGATTTTTGCAATTCGTTCCAGTCACAGGCAGCAGAGAACTGGAACGAAAGGCGGCCAAATGAGGTGTTGGCTTTGGGGATGATCAGTGAGATACACCTGATGGAGCTCGTGCTACGGGTGGGTGTTGCCATCGTGACCAGTGAACTGAGATAAGGCGGAGCTTTACCTAGCATGGACTTGTAGATGACCTTGAGCCAGGGGGTCTGGCGACGAATATGTAGCGAGGGCCAGCCAACTAGAGCATACAGGTCGCAGTGGTGGGTGGTATAAGGTGCTTTAGTAACAAAACACATGGCACTGTAATAAACTGCATCCAGTTTGCTGAGTAGAGTATTGGAAGCTATTTTGTAGATGACATTGCCGAAGTCGAGGATCGGCAGGATAGTCAGTTTTACTAGGGTAAGTTTGGCGGCGTGAGTGAAGGAGGCTTTGTTGCGGAATAGAAAGCCGACTCTAGATTTGATTTTAGTTTGGAGATGTTTGAAATTAGTCTGGAATGAGAGTTTACAGTCTAGCCACACACCTAGGTACTTATAGATGAACACATATTCTAGGTCGGAACCATCCAGGGTGGTGATGCTAGTCGGGCATGCGGGTGCAGGCAGCGAACGGTTGAAAAGCATGCATTTGGTTTTATTAGCGTTTAAGAGTAGTTGGAGGCAACGTAAGGACTGTTGTATGGCATTGAAGCTCGTTTTTGGAGGTTAGATAGTACAGTGTCCATGGAAGGGCTGGAAGTATACAGAATGGTGTTGTCTGCGTAGAGGTGGATCAGGAAATCGCCCGCAGCAAAAGCAACATATTTATATAGATATACAGAGAAAAGAGTCGGCCCAAGAATTGAACCCTGTGGCACCCCCATAGAGACTGCCAGAGGACCGGACAACATGCCCTCTGATTTGACACACTGAACTCTGTCTGCAAAGTAGTTGGTTCACCAGGCAAGGCAGTCATTAGAAAAACCGAGCTACTGAGTCTGCCGATAAGAATATGGTGATTGACAGAGTCGAAAGCCTTGGCCAGGTCGATGAAGACGGCTGCACAGTACTGTCTTTTGTCGATGGCGGTTATGATATCGTTTAGTACCTTGAGCGTAGCTGAGGTGCACCCGTGACCGGCTCGGAAACCAGATTGTACAGCGGAGAAGGTACGGTGGGATTCGAGATGGTCAGTGACCTGTTTGTTGACTTGGCTTTCGAAGACCTTCCTGCAGGGCAGGATGGATATAGGTCTGTAACAGTTTGGGTCCAGGGTGTCTCCCCCTTTGAAGATGGGGATGACTGCGGCAGCTTTCCAATCCTTGGGGATCTCAGACGAAATGAAAGAGAGGTTGAACAGGCTGGTAATAGGGGTTGCGACAATTGAGGTGGATAGTTTCAGAAATAGAGGGTCCAGATTGTCAAGCCGAGCTGATTTGTACCGGTCCAGGTTTTGCAGATCTTTCAGAACATCTGCTATCTGGATTTGGGTAAAGGAGAACCTGGAGAGGCTTGGGCGAGTAGCTGCGGGGGGGGGGGGGGGGGGGGGGGGGGGGGGGGGGGGCTGTTGGCCGAGGTTGGAGTAGCCAGGAGGAAGGCATGGCCAGCCGTTGAGAAATGCTTGTTGAAGTTTTCGATAGTCATTTAATCGGTGGTGACCGTGTTACCTAGCCTCAGTGCAGTAGGCAGCTGGGAGGAGGTGCTCTTGTTCTCCATGGACATTACAGTGTCCCAGAACTTTTTGGAGTTAGAGCTACAGGATGAAATTTCTGCCTGAAGAAGCTGGCCTTTGCTTTGACTGACTGCGTGTATTGGTGTTATAGTTGGGTATGGAAATCTCAGAATTTTTGGTGGCCTTCCTAAGCCAGGATTCAGACACGGCAAGGACATCAGGGTTAGCAGAGTGAGTAAAACAAACTTAGGGAGGAGGCTTCTGATGTTGACATGCATGAAACCAAGGCTGTTTCGATCACAGAAGTCAAGAAATGAGGGAGCCTGGGGACATGCAGGGCCTGGGTTTACCTCCACATCACCCGCGGAACAGAGGGGGAGTAGTATGAGGGTGTGGCTAAAGGCTATCAAAACTGGTCGCCTAGAGCATTGGGGACAAAGAATAAAAGGAGCAGATTTCTGGGCATGGTAGAATATATTCAGGGCATAATGCGCAGACAGGGGTATGGTGGGGTGCGGGTACAGCGGAGGTAAGCCCAGGCACTGGGTGATGATAAGAGAGGTTGTATCTCTGGACATGCTGGTTGTAATGGGTGAGGTCACCACATGTGTGGGAGGTGGGACAAAGGAGGTATCAGAGGTATGAAGAGTTGAACTAGGGGCTCCATTGTAAACTAAAACAATGATAACTAACCTGAACAACAGTATACAAGGCATATTGACATTTGAGAGAGACATACAGCGAGGCATACAGTAAATGCAGGAGAGCTAGCTAAAACAGCAGGTGAGACAACAACAGCTAATCAGCTAGCACAACAACATCAGGTAAAATGGTGTTGACTAGGCAGAGAGGGTCGGATTAACTACACACAGAGCCTGGTGCGGTGCTGACAGATAAAAACATAAACAAACAGAATCGAGTACCGTGATTAATGGACAGTCCAGCAGGCATCAGCTATGTAGCCAAGTGATCACAGTGTCCAGCAGGCATCAGCTATGTAGCCAAGTGATCACAGTGTCCAGGGGGCAGCAGTAGATGGGACAGGGAAGCCGCCACTACGCTAGCGACACAGCTTTTAAAGTTAGTAGCCCGGGGGTGGTAGGGGGGGGTTGGCAGGGAGATGTGCCTGGCTCACGGTTAACTGGTGCTAGCTTCGTGGCAGTGGCGTTAGCCAAGGTCCAGAGTTTACAGCAAGGATCCGGTGGAGTATTGGGCTCTCGCCTTGTATGAGTGTGGTTCAGGTGAACAGCTGAGTAGGCCGGGAAGTGGGCTCGGGGATAGCTTCGGTACTGCGTGCAAGCTAGCTGTGAAGATCAGAAGTAGTGGTCCAGGGATTACGGCAGGAATCCGGCGTTGTTGTGGAGAGACAGTTCGATACTGGTAGACTGGCGAGTATTATCCAGGCTAAAAAAAACTGGCTGGCTGTGCAGAAGGTAAAAGCCGCTAACTTATTGTGGGATAGCTTGTGGAAGGCTACCCGAAACGTTTGACCCAAGTAAAACAATTTAAAGGCAATGCTTCCAATCACTAATTGAGTGTATGTAAACTTCTGACCCACTGGGAATGTGATGACAGAAATAAAATCTGAAAAAAAAAATTCTTATAAGGTCATTTCACCAATTTGTCCACTTGGGTACATTTGGGCAACTTGTTTGGGACACCTGGGTGACTTCGTGCTAAATGTCATGTAGCGCACCCATTCCTGAAGTTATCTGTCTGAAACTTTGCACACCTACACTTGCCCTCTTGTGTTATCCATCAAATTATCTCCAGCATCCTATCTGACTGTGTGGCTATTCTAGTACATGTGAAAGATGATACTACAACAATAAAAAAACAGAAAACGTATGCTCTTTCTTTCTCTTTTCTTCTAGGGATTAGGGAGGCAGGCCGAGGAGGAAGATGAAGTAAGCCTACAGCAAGAACTTTGAATTGTTTGCCTAACTAAGTAATCATTGAAGATTTGCATTGTTTAAATTATCAAAAAATGCACAATTGTTATATCCTTGAAGCCCAAAACAGGACATGTAGTTTAGGGAAACACTCTAAATAGCAAGTTGTTCAGTTGTGTTTATTATCATACCAATACATGAAACCACAATTGCACTAGTCTACTGGGCAATTTAATGCAATATCAATTAGACCTACACCTATCACAACCTATATTTTATTAAAATAGCATTTGCTTTCGAATGGTCACCAAACAGGAGGGTTCCCTCACCTCCCAATTCCCAATTTAATTAACCCCTTGCTGTTGTGTTTCGGAGCACTGCCTGAACGGCTGGCTAGGCAAAGCTAACTGGCACCGTCTCTTCTCTCTAAAAGTGAGAGAAAATCCTGCAGGCTGTTCTCCGAGCGAAGATCCGCATAGTTCTAAAGCAAGCCATTTAATACGTAAAACAGCCGATGCATTTGAAATTATTTTTGTCTAACATTTTTGGTCTTGAGCCTGGGTATAGCTACGGCCATACCCAACGTCTCTGAGGGTGTCTCAGAGACATTTACATTTTACACATGCATATTAATATGTGTTCATGTGTGAAATAGAACAACTACATGCACCCAACAAATTATTATCATGTTTTATACTGTTCAATTAAACTTAAACCAAAAATAATAATAATAATAATAATAAATAATTTTCATAGATTTCTGCATTTCCTGCACTCATTTGAGATCATTTCCAAACTGGCACTTAGGGCTAAACAATATGAGTAAAAATGATCTGCATTATTTTTTATAAAATATGTCAATTGAAATTCAACTTACAATTTAGATCAAAACACGTGTGAACTGTTGGAATCATGGAAATATAATAATTATTATAATTCTATTTTTGGAATATAATAGTGGGCACTTTAAATAGAAAGTTGTTTGACATTACAATTAATGAAAACACCAAGGAGTGACAGAGTAGTTCGGTGTTGTTCAGTGTTTCCCAGGGGACCCCTTAATCTTTGGCTCCATTAAATCTGCAATATTTAACTTTTTGGGTGACCTAACCAAATTCACATAGAAATGTGTTCTATAGATTTGTCATTCTCATTGAAAGCAAGTCTAAGAAACTGTAGATCTGTTCTATGTGTGCTATTTCTACGCTTCCCGTTCTTAAGTTGAGTTTTTGCTTCTTATACTTTCAGTTTTGTACACCAGCTTCAAACAGCTGAAAATACAGTATTTTTGGTAATGGGAAAGATATCCCACAACGTTTTAGATGGTACAATGATTCTCTACGCTATACTTGCTTATTTGTCACAAACTGAAAACAGGCGAACTATTAGAAACTAGGAAATGGCTGAGGTATTTCTGCACAGTGTATCTTTACATTTTTTATCTTAATTCATGAAGCTATCATATTCATGCTCCGCCCATTCCTCTCTGATTTAGAATATACTGTTGCACAAACAACATGCTGATTTAGGCCTACACGAGCTCTGGTATCACGCTGTATTAGCTACCTACGTTTGCTCCAACTCGATTAGAACTATGAAATATGAAATAACCCATATGGAATCTGGTAGTAACCAAAAAAGTGTTAAAAAAATGCTCAGCACTTGTTGGCTGCTTTTCCTTCACTCTGTGGTCCAACTCATCACAAACCATCTCAATTGGGTTGAGGTCGGATGATTTGTGGGCTCCCGAGTGGCGCAGAGGTCTAAGCCATGGCATCTCAGTGCAAGAGGTGTCTCTACAGTCCCTGGTTCGATTCCAGACGGTGTCACATCTGACCGTGATTGGGAGTCTCATAGGGCGGTACACAATTGGCCCAGCATAGGTTGGGTTTGGCCTGGGTAAGCTGTAATTTTAAATAAGAATTTGTCATGAACTGACTTATTATATAAAGGATATATTTAAAAAATATATATATTAAAAATTATGTTGGCTAGATCATCTGTTACAGCACTCCATCACACTCCTTCTTTGTCAGCATCTCCTCTGCGGCAAAAGTAACTCTGGGTCTTCCTTTCCTGTTGCGGTCCTCATGAGAGCCAGTTTCGTCATGACGCTTGATGGTTTTTGCAACTGCGCTTTCAAAGTTCTTGAAATTTTCTGGATTAACTGACCTTCATGTAATCATGGGCTGTCATTTCTCTTTGCTTCTTTGAGCTGTTGTTGCCATAATATGGACTTGGTCTTTTACCAAATAGGGCTATCATCTGTATACCACCGTCACAACACAACTGATTGGCTCAAACACATTAAGAAGGAAATAAATTCCACAAATTAACTTTTAACAAGGTACACCTGCTAATTGAAATGCATTCCAGGTGACTACCTCATGAAGCTGGTTGAGAGAATGCCAAGAGTGTGCAAAGCTGTCATCAAGGCAAAGGGTGGCTACTTTGAAGAATCTCAAATCTAAAATATATTTTGATTTGTTAAACACTTTTTTAGTTACTACAAGATTCCATATGTGTTGTTTTGATGTCTTCATTATTATTCTACAATGTGGAAAATAGTGAAAAGGAGTAGGTGTGCCCAAACTTTTGACTGGTACTCTTTATATATAAACAATGCCTTCTAAAGTTTTCAGACCCCTTCACCTTTTCCACATTTTATTACGTTACAGCCTTATTCTGAAATTGATTAAATAAATGCATTTTCTCAGAAATCTACACACAATAACCCATGATGCCAAAGCAAAAAAATGTTTTTTAGAAAATGTTGCATATGTATAAATAAGTTGAAATATCTAATTTACATACCTTAAGGGAACATTTTGACATTGGCCATATGGTTAGTGAGAAAGTCCACATTGCAAATGTACGGTCCCTTACTAGACGTCCGACAACGTTTCTAAAATTCGCGGACGGCGTCGGGCCGTGCGGCAGGGCCGGATCTTCCAGGAAGTCATCAAACGATTTCTCTCGGACATTCGGTTTCCGTTTTATCAAATTTTCAAATTTTGGTCATTTTTCCGCTCTCCCTGTAAATCCCACAAGAGGGCGAATGGAATCATATTGCAAATGTACAAAACATCACCAATCACGACGTGGCCTTATCTCCTAAACTGAAAATATTTAGAAGACGAAACTTGGTGAACATAGGTTTGGCATTATGGGCAGTTGGCCCAGAACAAGATGGGGTCTAGGCCTCAACGGTTTTTGAGTTATGGCCATTTTTCTGGGATTAAAAGTCAAAGATGAAAATAAAAAAATTATTGTTCTAAGAGAAATCGTACAATGTCAAATTGGTGATGTTCAAAAATGGGTTGTTTTTTTAAGTTACAGATCCAGTTGCAGCGTGTTAATACGAATCTTTTTAACCTCTAGCACTTAGCCATCCCGGATCCGGGATCGTGAATACAGCCTCAAGCTCATTACCACAACGCAACGTTAACTATTCATGAAAATCGCAAATGAAATGAAATAAATATGCTAGCTCTCAAACTTTGCCTTTTGTTAACAACACTGTCATCTCAGATTTTCAAAATATGCTTCTCAACCATAGGAAAACAATCATTTGTGTAACAGTAGCTAACTAGCGTAGCATTTAGCGTTAGCGTTAGCGTTAGCATTCAGCAGGCAACATTTTCACGAAAAACAGAAAAGCATTCAAATAAAATAATTTACCTTTGAAGAACTTCAGATGTTTTCAATGAGGAGACTCTGTTAGATAGCAAAGGTTCAGTTTTTCCTGAAAGATTATTTGTTTAGGAGAAATCGTTCCGTTTGGTGCGTCACGTTTGGCTACCAAAAAAAAACGAAAATCCAGTCATAAAAACGCCTGAACTTTTTTCCAAATTAACTCCATAACATCGACTGAAACATGGCAAACGTTGTTTAGAACCAATCCTCAAGGTGTTTTTCACATATCTCTTCGATGATATATCGTTTGTGGAAGTGTGCTTTCTCTCCTGAATCCCAGGAGAAAATGCCCGCACCTGAAGATTACGCACCAATTTAGACAAAGGACACCGGGCGGACCCCTGGAAAATGTAGTCTCTTATGGCCAATCTTCCAATGATATGCCTACAAATACGTCACAATGCTGCAGACATCTTGAAGAAACGAAAGAAAGGGCAGGCTCGTTCGTGGTGCATTCACAGCCATATAAGGAGACAATGGAAAATAGAGCTTCAGAAATTCTGCTCATTTCCTGTTTGAAGTTTCATCTTGGTTTCGCCTGTAGCATGAGTTCTGTGGCACTCACAGATAATATCTTTGTAGTTTTGGAAACGTCAGACTGTTTTCTTTCCAAACCTGTCAATTATATGCATAGTCGAGCATCTTTTCGTGACAAAATATTGCGCTTAAAACGGGCACGTTTTTTTATCCAATAATGAAATAGCGCCCCCATAGACTCAACTGTTTAAGTGTGCTTCTGAGCTCTGCGAGATTTCTGTGATTTTCTGAAAGAACACACACTCACTAAACCCTCCGTAAATAAGTCAGTTCTTAACGTAGACTTAAAACTTAAAACTTAAAACTCTATAAGTGCCTACCCCAAGGAGGATGTGTTCACTTTCAGCTTCCTGTGTAAACTGTAAGTGCCTTAAAATGGTGTCATAGGTGCAGTTTGAAGGGTTAAAAAGGTCTGATATTTTCAAAACTTCATATGTGTTATTAGGCAACCCTCATGAACTGTAAATCAGTCGTTTATCCCAACAGATGTCAAAGAAAAGCTCTCTCACACACACACACACACACACACACACACACACACACACACACACACACACACACACACACACACACACACACACAGCAAGGATGGAGTGACAAAGTGCGGTGAGTAACTTCTTATGTTATAGGGGATGGTTGCGTCCCACTTGGGCAAAAAACAGGGAAAATGCAGCGCTGCAAATTTTTTTAAATTATGTAAAAATCAAACTTTCATCAAACTTTCATTAAATCACACATGTAAGATACTCAATAAAAGCTACACTCGTTGTGAATCCAGCCAACATGTCAGATTTTAAAAAGGCTTTTGGAGAAATCCCCATAGTAAACAAAGAGGGTAGCATATTTCAACCCTGCAGGCGCTACACAAAACACAGAAATAAAATAGAAAACATGCTTTACTTTTGACAAGCTTCTTTTGTTGGCACTCCAATATGTCCCATAAACATCACAATTGGTCCTTTTGTTCGATTAATTCCGTTCATATATATCCAAATGTCCATTTATTTTACTCTTTTGATCCAGAAAAAATGAGAACTCGGTGAACAGACAGAGACCAAAAAAAATAAAAAATCTTAACGGTTAGTCCTCGGGCTTTTGCCTGCTACATAAGTTCTGTTATACTCACAGACATGATTCAAATAGTTTTAGAAACTTCAGAGTGTTTTCTATCCACATCTGCTAATAATATGTATATCTTATATTCTTGGCATGAGTAGCAGGAAGTTGAAATTGGGCACGCTATTTATCCAAAAGTGAAAATGCTGCCCCCTGTACCTTAAGAAGTTAAAGACACTCAGAGCCTGCAATTGCATTACCATAATCTCTAGGCTGTGCCGAGTTCAACGAGATACCCCGCTTGACCGTAGCTCGCTCGGTCTAAGCGCAGCGACCATGAGAAGAAGTAGGCCCATAATGAAGCCTGGCCCTAATTTTCATTTGCTTTTGGGTGATAGTGGGAGAATCTTTAGGGTGGGAAGCACAATTTGACCTCTGGAACGTTCCTGAGGTCCTCCTGATCTGTGCAAGCCTAACCTTGACCGTGTGGCATTAACCCTTAACAGTTAAAAGAAGGTGATTACATCAAACAGTTTTAAATGACTTCTCTCCCCATAGGAATACATTGCCTGCACCTCTAAATTCAACCTGAAGACTATGTGGGTTATGAATGTCTTATGAACCTGTCTTCGATGACAATCAGGCCACTATGAGGTCTACCTGTGTTGATTCTAAGCTTCCTGGAGCAGCCGGAAGTGGTTAAAATCACCCTAAAAGTGTTTTTCCATACCCAACCAGCAGTTTGTAATAAATAGTGCATTCAACCCTGTGTAAATCGGTCAGTTCTTGACATAAACACTTAAAACTCAGGATTCTGTAAAGGCATACCCGAATCAGGATATGTGTTTGCTTATAGCTTCCTGTGCCAACCGGAAGTGCCTTAAATGGTGTCATAGGGGCTTCGAAACGAAGGGTTAAAAAGGTCAGATCTTTTCAAAACGTCATATGTGTGATTAGGCAACCTCCATGTACTGTGAATCAGTCATGTCTCCCATAAAATTTTGAAGAAAAAAATCACACACACACACAGCTAGGACAGAGGGACACAGTGTGTCAGAATGATATCTAATTGACTGATGGACCGTGACTTGCTGGCTGACCTTTGTCTATTTGCAATATGTTTAAACCGTGAGGTACCATCACCAAAGTGAAATTCTGAAATCAACCCCAACGAGCAATGGAGAGGAACCAGAATCACTGCCCGGCCATTCCGAGTTCATCGGGCCAGTCAATTTCGCATTCCTGCAGTATTTTTGAGCATGACAAATTCATGATGGTAAATGCCCATTGAAACATATTGCAAATGCACAGTGCATTTGCAATATGATTCAACAGTGAAAAACTTCACCAAATGGACACGATGAAATCAACACAACGACCAATGGAGAAGAACCACTATCACTGCCCAGCCATCCCGAGTTCATCAGGCCAGTCAATTTTGCATTTCTGCCGTATTTTTGAGCATGTTAAATTATTGATGGTACATAAAATCCTGATTTGGCACTTTCAAATCTTTCATATTGCATTTGGACATTTCTTATGGCATTTGGCCAAAAAAAAGTGACTTTTGACTTCCTATGAAATCATATTGCAAATGGACAAAACATATGCCTTATGCACAAGTACAAAAATATATATATATATATATATGATAATACAATTTGACAAAAGGATATTCATACAGTTCTTACACATTAATTGACAGAAAAAATCTAAAGAATTTTGAAAAAAGGTCCAGAAAAGCACTTTTTTAAGGGGGTGTTAAGTTTTTGAAAGAATGTTAACATTTTCGACTTTTGACTTTCTATGAAATCATTATTGTAAATGGACAAAACATATGCCTTATACACAAGTTTTAAAAAATGATGATAATAAAATATGACTAAAGTATGTTGATACAGTTCTTATACATGTGTAATTGACACAAAAATTGAAAGAATTTCGCCACTTTTTTAACCTCTCGGAGCACGGAACCGGTAGCGGGCTGAAATTCCACAACATACGGTGATCGCTACATAAATAGTCATATTAATCCGGCTGGCGTGTCAGATTTCAATACAGCTTTTTGGCGAAAGCCAACCAAGCGTTTATGTAAGGACATCTCTCTCAGCAGACAAAACATTACAAACAGCTAGCAGCAAAGTAGATTGGTCACGAAAGTCAGAAAAGCAATTCAAATGAATCGCTTACCTTTGAAGATCTTCGGATGTTTGCACTCACGAGACTCCCAGTTACACAATAAATGTTCCTTTTGTTCCATAAATATTATTTTCTATCCAAAGTACCTCCATTTGGTTGGAGCGTTATGTTCAGAAATCCACAGGCTTGAGGGGTTCACAACGGGGCAAACAAAAATTACAAATAGTATACGTAAAGTTCGTAGAAATATGTCAAACGTTTTTTATAATCAATACTCTGGTTGTTTTTACAATAACTAATCGATAATATTTCAACCGGGCCGTAGCTTTTTCAATTGGAGAGAGAGACAATATGTCTGCTCCAAGCTGCTCGCGCATGCAAAACTCTGCTGGCACCCAGCCATCCACTGACGCGATGTGATCTTTCTTGCTCATTTTTCAGAATAAAAGCCTGAAACTATGTCTAAAGACTGTTCAGACCATGTGGAAGCCATCGGAAAAGGAATATGGTTGATATCCCTTTAAATGGAGGGAAGGCATGCAATGAAACAGGGAGCTTTCAAAATAGAAGGCACTTCCGCAATATCAGTTCTGTTATACTCACAGACAATATTTTGACAGTTTTGGAAACTTTAGAGTGTTTTCTATCCTAATCTGACAATTATCTGCATATTCTAGATTCTGGGCCTGAGAAATAGGCCATTTCATTTGGGTATGTTTTTCATCCAAACATCAAAATACTGCCCCCTACACTCAGAGGTTTTATTGTATCTTTATTTAACTAGGCAAGTCAGTTAAGAACAAATTCTTATTTTCAATGACGGCCTAGGAACAGGGGCAGGGGCAGAACGACAGATTTGTACCTTGTCAGCTCGGGGATTTGAACTTGCAACCTTCTGGTTACTAGTCCAAAACTCTAACCACTAGGCTACTCTACCAATAACCTTTGGGCCAACTGGGGGCTCAAGGCTGGTTAAGAGACACTGTAATTGTAATGAACTGAGAGAATATTAGGGTAGCACTGTAATTCATTAATCATATGCTTTCTGACTCTGTTCTTACCTCTTTCCCTTTCTGTTTTCTACACCTCTCTCCCCAACTCGTCTATCTTCCTTGTTTTATAATGCACACCATATGTGCATTGAAGTACAGATTGAACTTGTATTTATAATATAATATTACAATTATCATAATTATTATGCATTTATAACACCTGGATAACACAACTTCTTTCAATAAAGCGTTTGACATTCTCTACTGGTTGAAATTAAGTATAATTGAAATTCTATCCTCTCTCCTCAGATTCTCTCCTCAGTAGATACAGTTAGATATGCATAGTTTTTTTTAAGTGTATAATTGTAGTACATACATGCAGACACAGCATCATTCAAAGATTGGAGTTTGATTCACCTGGTATTGGATATGACTGAAAAATAATCTCACAAAGATTCATACCTGAACCACACCTTTATTTGCCAAAGAAGAGTACACGATCAGTGAATATATTCAAGTTATTATATTCTACTCAATCCATATGCTTCCTTAATGCCATTCAGACTTGAAGTTGATATAACAACTATGATAGCTGAGTTTCATAGATTGGTATGAATATTAGTTCAGAACCTAACGTTTTAGGGTCCATACACAGATCGGCAACATACTGTAGCTAGCTACACATCCATAGGCATACAGTTATTTTTATCCTCCACTGCACAATAAGCAAGTAAATAGTTAGCTAGCTATGTTGCTTGCACGGCAAGGCAAGCTTACATAAGTGTACATTAAATGCTTTAGCTAGATAGATTCTTTACATCCACTGTTTCCCAAGACGACAAACTGGTTTTCTCAGGAATCCCTAAAACATTAAACAACACAAATTACAATGCCGTACTCATGTCATAACACCAGCTAGCTAGCTGGCTAATGTTAGCTAGTCAGTTAACTTGCTAAATCGCCATTTTCGTAAATTAACTTTATGACAAAAAAATATGTTTGCCTCTACATTAACTAACATATTCCTCTCAATTGTACATTTTTAGCTTGACTCGTTATGACGTTATAACTACTTACATTTGCTTCCCCGTAATGTTTTATCAGCCATCTTTGTTGAAAGCCACGAGGGAAGGTTGGCTCGTGTCAAATTCGTCATTGGAACCACTCGATATGATTGGTCATATAAAAACCTTGGGACCCAAGTGCATAATGAGTGCTCTAACTCCCCCTTGTGGTGGTCTGGAGAAATTAATCCATGACGCTGGGTACCTCTAAGTCCTGTGGTGTAAGCTCACAACTTTTAAAGGAGGAACCACTGTATCCTACCAACGGGATATTAAAAACTGTAGTATCTTATGTTTCACCGAGTCACGGCTGACTAACATACAGCTGTCGGGTTTTATGCTGTAAATGCACGATAGAATATCCGCCTCTGGAAAGAAAAGGGGTGGCGGTCTATGTATATTTGTAAATAACAGCTGGTGCATGAAATCTAATGAAGTCTCGAGGTTTTGCTCACCTGAGGTAGAGTATCTCATGATAAGCTGTAGACCACACTATTTACCAAGATAGTTTTAATCTATATTCTTAGTAGCTGTCTATTTACCACCACAAACCGATGCTGGCACTAAGATGGCACTCAATGAGCTGTATACGGACATAAGCAAACAAGAAAACAACTCTTCCAGAGGTGGCGCTCCAGGTGGCCGGAGACTTTAATGCAGGGAAACTTACTTCCATTTTACCTAATTTCTACCAGAATGTTATATGTGCAACCAGAGGGAAAAATAACTCTATATCACCTTGACTCCACACACAGATGCGTACAAGCTCTCCTCCACCCTCCATTTGGCAAATCTGACCATAATTCTATCCTCCTAATTCCTGTTTACAAGCAAAAACTAAAGCAGGAAGCACCAGTGACTCGGTCAATAAGAAAGTGGTCAGATGAAGCAGATGCTAATCTACAGGACTGTTTTTCTAGACTGGAATATGTTCCGGGATTCTTCCGATGGCATTGAGGAGTACACCACATCAGTCACTGGATTCATCAACAAGTGAATCGATGATGTCATCCCCACAGTGACTGTACGTACAATTGAAATTGGAAGATTACAGGCAACATCGCTATACCCTCTGACGAGCCATAAAACAGGCAAGCATCAATCCAGGACTAACATTGAATGCTCGTCGGATGTGGCAGGGCTTGCAAACATTTACAGACCACAAAGGGAAGCAAGCTGACCAACTGGCAGGTGTCTTCACTGACATTTTCAACCTGTCCCTGACTGAGTCTGTAATACCAACATGTTTCAAGCAGACCACCATAGACCCTGCCCAAGAACACTAAGGTAACCTGATCCAATTTATATTACGCTCAACACTGCCCTTTCCCACCTGGACATTAGGAACACCTATGTGAGAATGCTATTCATTGACTACAGCTCAGCGTTCAACAAGATGGTGCCCTCAAAGCTCATCACTAAGTTAACGACCGTGGGACTAAACACCTCCCTCTGCAACTGGAACCTGGACTTCCTGATGGGCCATCCCCAGGTGTACTCCATGTTCACTCATGACTGCATAGCCAGGCATGACTCCAACACCTGATGATACAGCAATGGTAGGCCTTATCACCACCATAACAATGAGGTAGCCTATAGGGAGGAAGTCAGAGCCCTGGCAGTGTGGTGCCAGGAAATCAACCTCTCCCTCAACATGATCTAGACAAAAGAGATGATTGTGGACTACAGGAAAAGGAGGTGCGAGCACACCCCCATTCTCATAGACGGGGCTGTAGTGGAGCAGGTTGTGAGCTTCAAGTTCCTTGGTGTCCGCATCACCTACACACTATCATGGTCCAAACCCACTAAGGCAGTCTTGAAGAGGGCACAACAAAGCCTATTCCCCCTCATGAGACTGAAAAGATTTGGAGTGGGTCCTCAGATCCTCAAAAGGTTCTACAGCTGCACCATCGAGAGCATGCTGATTGGTTGCATCCCTGCCTGGTATGGCAACTGCTTGACTGGGTTCGAGTTCGTACAAGCATCAGTGTAACAGTAGACCTAAGAAAACAATGGACCCAGCAGAGATTTCTCAGTCATCTGAGGAACATGCAGAACTCCACCATTTACGGTCGACTCTCACCCACCATGGAAATGTGATTGGCCATCATGAGGCGAGGCTGCAGGCATTATCAGATGATTTAAGAACTCTTGTGTCCACTCTGCAGACAGGACAGATAGGATCAATCGATTCTGCACCTGTTCCTAATCCTCCACTCCCTACCAGCTCAACATCTTCCTCTCTTCGGGAGCCTCTTCTCCCGGCACCGGAGCACTATGAGGGGCATCCTGGGTAGTGTCGTGGGTTCCTGCTCCAATGCTCTCTGGTCTTCGAGCTGCAGGCATCAATGTTTTCCACCGAGCGTTCCAGAGTGGCATACGTCATCTCCTTGCTCTCAGGACAAGCTCTGGCCTGCACCACGGCCATATGGGAGCAGCAATCAGACATTTGTTTTAAATGGCAAAGCTTCACACAGGAGATGATGAGGGTTTTTGATCACCCCATTAGTGGCAGGAACGCTGCCCAAAGACTCATTGCACTCCGGCAGGGCAGCCGGAGCGTAGTGGACTACGCCATTGACTGTTGGATGCTCACCGCTGAGAGTGGTTGGAATACAGAGGCACTTCACTCAGCCTTTCTGAATGGACGGGATTCTCAAGGATGAACTGGCTTCCCTGGACAACCCTGACACTCTGGATGTGTTCATCGTTCTAGCAAACCAGATTGACAACCGCTCCAGGATCAACGTCATGAGAGGATGGAGGGATTCCGAGTGGTCTCCAGTCTTTTGGGTCCCGCTGAGGAAGTCAATTCTTCAGGTGTCCCACTGTCTTATGCTGTGCCTGCTTGTTCTGTACTCTGTCAGAGTTGTAAATTTGGCTCTGGTTCTCCATCATATCCTTCAGAGTAGCCAATGCAGTTGGGAAGCACCATATTTTCCTCTCTGGAGAGAAGGCACAGGATTAATGAGGAATGTTGTCTTTACTGTGACAGTCTGGACACTTCCGTGCCTCCTGTCCTAAGCTGACGGGAAACGGGATGACTCGTCAGTAAACGGGAGAATACTGGCGAGTCAGATACAGTCTCCAGCGGCCGACATGTACACACCATGCTTCCGGCTAACCTGCGGTGGGACAATGGGCAGTTGGACATTCTTGCTTTCATAGTCTCTGAGGCCACTGGATGTTTTCTGGATCGCACATTAGCTCACCAACAGGGACTGCCTCTCACTAAAATGCTGACCAGACCGGACATGTCGCGTGCGCGAGCGTTGCAAAATAAATGTAGAAATCCATGTTATTCAATTATTGCACCCACACTGCTCGTGCGCGCCAACGTTTGCGATGCCAATGGCTAAAATAGAAGTCCTTTCTATTTCTGACACAGATGGTGCTGAAAGTCCTGCCTCTCCCATCTCCTCATTGGTTTAAGGAAGCAGGTACCCATCATGCCATCTCCTTATTGGTTATACCCACATGGGTGATTGAAAGACAAACTCTTTTGCCCAGTAGTCGTGGTAATACTATGAAAGTTTAGATGCCAATCACCATATAAGTTCAAAGATGAAAAAGCCTGGAAGGAGGGGAGATGACTAGAAATTATTTGGTTGGTCATTTTGTGTGTGGATTAATTGGGGGTGTAGAGGAGCTTGTGCATTTCAGGTAAAATAACAACTCAATGCTTAAATCTCAGGACAAATTAGCTAGCAACAGCAAGCTAGCTAAATAGGACAAATTAGCTAGCAAGTGCAAGCTAACTAGCTAAATTGCCATACATGTTTAATGCTTTTCAACCTTTTTTTGTACCTAAATTAATGTCATTGGTTCAGAGATTTTTACATTATTTTAACCTGCATGTCGTGATCGCGTTTGGTGTAGGGGAACAAAATACATTTATGTACGGTGGCGCATGCGTGCAGACGGTTTGGGTTCCATGTAAGCTGGACATTCCATTGTCGGTCACTGCGCTGGATGGTCAACCCCTAGGTTCTGGGAAGGGGAAGCAACTCATCCTGCCTATTCAGCTTCAAGTTCTGGATTACCATGTGGAGCTTATCCAGTTACATCTGGTGGACTCTCCTGAGCTTCCCCTGGTTCTTGGACATCCGTGGCTTTCTATCCATAATCCTCAAATTGACTGGCCCTCAGGAAGGATTCTGGGATTGAGTCCTTCATGCCATCTCACCTGCCAGCAGCTCTCTCCTGATCCTTCCGGTCCTGCTCTTCTGGAGGCCCCCGATGCTCCTGTTTCCCTCGTTGGGGATGGCAAGCCTGATCTTTCCCGCATACCTCAGGATTACTGGGATCTGGGTCAGGTCTTCAGCAAATGAATGGCCAGCAAACTGTCTCCTCACAGGTCCTACGATTGTGACATCAACCTCCTGCCTGGCACTACTCCTCCAAGAGGAGGGCTGTATTCTCTCTCAGGTCCAGAGACTACAGCCATGAACAGTTATATTAAGGAGGCGCTGGTCGCTGATTTTATTCAGCCGTCCACTCCACCTGCAGGAGCAAGCTTTTTCTTTGTTGGGAAGAAGGATGGGGGATTACGTCCCAGTATAGATTAACGGGGTTTGAATAACATTACCATCAAGAACCGTTACCCTCTGCCTCTTATGTCATCAGCTTTTGAGAGACTCCAGGAAGCTACGTTCTTTTCAAAATTGGATTTACGGAATGCGTACAATCTGGTGCGCATCAGACAGCGAGACGAGTGGAAGACCGCATTCAACACCCCAAATGGACATTATGAGTACTGTGTCATGCCGTTTGGACTTAGTAATGCTCGAGCAATTTTCCAGGCCCTGGTAAATTACGTGCTGTACGACTTCCTTCACCAGTTCGTGTTCATATATCTGGATGACATCCTCATCTTTTCCAGGTCCATGGTTGAACACGTCCAACATGTATGCCAAAGACTCCTCTCTCACCACTTGTTCGTGAAGGTCGAAAAGTGTGAGTTTCACATTCCTCAGATCTTCTTCCTGGGGTACATTGTGTCTCAAGGCTGTGTACGGATGGTCTCCCAAAAGGTAGAAGTGGTGATCAACTGGCCGCGGCACAGCACTGTCAAGCAAGTCCAGTGTTTGTTTTTTTTTCTAACTTCTACCAGAGATTTGTGAGAGTCTTTAGTTCTGTGGCTGCACCATTGACAGCGCTCACCAAGGGCTCGGCTGGGCATGTAAGCTGGAACTCTGCTGCTGAGAGGGCATTCCAGGAACTGAAATGACGGTTTTCTTCTGCACCCATTCTAGTTCATGCGGATCCTTCTCTTCCCTTCGGGGTAGAGGTGGATGCCTCTGACTTTGGCATGGATGCGGTTCTGTCTCTGCGCTAAAGGACTCTCAGTCCAAGAGAAACCAGATTCTCTGGTCTGGCGAAACCTGGCACCATCCCTATGTTGAAGCATGGTGGTGCTGCATTATGCTGTGGGGATGTTTTTCAGCGGCAGGGACTGAGAGACTAGTCAGGCTCGGAGAAAAGTACAGAGAGATCCTTGGTGAAAACCTGCTCCAGAGCACTCAGGACCTCAGACTGGGGTGAAGTTTTACCTTCCAGTAGGACAACAACCCTAAGCACACAGCCAAGATAATGCAGGAGTGGCTTCGGGACAAGTCTCTGAATGTCCTTGAGTGTCCTAGCCAGAGGCGGAGACCGAACATCTATGGAGAGACCTGAAAATAGCTGTGCAGCGACACTCCCCATCCAACCTGACAGAGCTTGAGATGATCTACAGAGAAGAATTAGAGAAACTCCCCAAATACAGGTGTGCCAAACTTGTAGTGTCATACCCAAGAAGACTCAAGGCTGTAATTATTGCCAAAGGTGATTTAACAAAGTACTGAGTAAAGGGTCTGAATACTTATGTAAATGTGATATATATATATATTTTTATACATTTGCAAAAAATTCTAAAACTGTTTTTGCTTTGTCGTTATGAGGTACTGTGTGTACATTGATGAGGGAAAAATAAATATAATTCCCCAAAATAACATGGTTGCTGTGTTATATTTCATCCATTTTATAATAATGCTGTAATGTAACAAAATATGGAAAAGGTCAAGTGGTCTGAACATTTCCCGAAAACACTGTACACCTGAAGGAGTGCTACAGATTTATATGTGGTGCAAAAAGACCATTCTGGAAATAGAACGCCATTAGTATTCAAACTGAATGAACAGCTGCCTGTGTGCATATACTACGTTCACATGCCTCGGCTGTGAATGGCTGATTACTTCCTTTTCCTCCACCTGGGCGCCTCCACATTATCACCTCGGAAAAAAGTGTTTCCAAGAATAGCTTCCCAGAAGAGCGATGGAGAAGCACAGTGCCTTGTGTGGGAGCTGCAATCAGTCACTTGCACAGGGATGTCAACGTGGGGCCATTCCAGGCATGGGAAAAGGAAAATGAGGATAAAGGCAGAAAATAGAGAAATTTGCGTTTTGCCCCAAAGACTTTAAACAATACTTAAAATTGAGCGATGACACCGTTGATGCCATTGCAGCTATCGCAATAAATGTAAACCATTGCTACAAAAAAACAATTACTGTAGAAGTTACCCTGTTTGTGGCTCGTAACCTTCACAGTTCCTGTCATCAATGGCAATGGCCCTGTCATCAATGTAGATTGTTGGCCTGAATACATGAGATAATAAACATGGAATGAAAGTTCTGAAAAATAAAAAACAGGTTTGTACACGGTTCTGTAGTTCGTAATTTATAAAGAAATATACTTCCTGTGCATATCATCAGACAGGGATTGGCTGACTGCTAGGGCAGGTCATTTCCAGTTCTCACACTACCTGTTAAAGGTTATCCCTTTAGACACACGGCCCTACGTGGAATGAGTTTGACACGTGCTTTAAAGGCAAGATTGGGCCAGGTCAACCACTCAGGACAGTTGAGAGGAGAAAGTAAAAAAGTGTCCCAATGTGTACGTTTACATGCACAGTAATAATGAGATATTAAACTGAATATGGCAGATTATGCAAAAGTCATGTAAACACTTTACTATTCTTATCTTAATCGGCGCAAGGTAAAAAATCTAAGTAAACATACCAATATCAAACACCTGGTTTTCAAAAAATCTTTCAAATTACGTGGACATGTAAAGACCTTAATTGGCGTTCCAGCAGTTTATTTGATCTGTACATGTATCAGCACTGGTAGCTCAAGCCTCTCTCTTTAGCACGAGTCAAGTGAGTTCGGAACAACTGAATGTATTCATCTTAGAAGTAGTTTTCACATACAAATGTAATATTTCCGAATTCAGAATCAGATATACTTCCCAAAAATAACATGGTTGCTATGGTCGTACGTTTATTTCGATTTTCTGCATTTATCAGAATGCCATCAGGTAACCTGATTTCAGTTGTAAACATGATTTATCCTGGAAATCGTTCTTCATGCAAAGCATATAAACTTTTTAATCAAACTATTATATTAATCTGCCTTTCCACAACAATCGCATTATTGTGTGCATGTAACCGTACTCATTGAAAGTCAACAGCACAGATAGGCTTTAAAAAAATGAAAAGTACCTTTCTACTTATGCCTTGCAGGCCCCCTCAGGCAAATAGGAGACTGACAGAAATGAATCTCTCATTCGACATGAAACATTTATTCTGAGAGTGGAAAAAAGAGCGAGGTGTATTTAACTATGGCGGGACCATGGGATAAGAATCGTGTTTACTTCAATTGCAAAAGGGCAGCAGGGTAGCCTAGTGGTTAGTGTTGGACTAGTAACTGAAAGGTTGCAAGTTCAAATCCCTGAGCTGACAACGTACAAATATGTAATTCTGCCCCTGAACAGGAAGTTAACCCACTGTTCCTAGACCGTCATTGAAAATAAGAATTTGTTCTAAACTGACTTGCCTAGTAAAATAAATACCTTTGATTGATAAGCATGATTTCCCCTATTGAGAAGTATTTACTGATGGCATGTATAAGACCATTAGACAAGGACTTTCTTCTCTTTCAAGATGCATAAATGAGATGTGTAAGTCATTGCTACACCTGATATAATGTTGAATACTGAGTGGGTGAAACAAGGGTTTGCACATTTTTTAGAGGTTAAAGCAGGTCATATTATTGGAGGCTTGGCAGTTGTACAGGTAGCATTTGTTCAGTGGTGGGGGTTTACAGGTGGCATCTGTTTGGGACTGTGGAGGGATCATTGCCCTGCTTGGCTGCATTAATGAGACAGATGGGTCCACTGTAGAGTAGGGGACTCTCCGAACAGATTAAATCTTCGTAAAATGGGCACTCCTCCCATACACATGGTAGACACTGAGAGCAATGGTTCTTGATTTTAGCCCCTACTGTATTGTTGAGGACAGTATTTAGATTATTGTATTAAAATGAGTAAGTCTCCCTATACCAGCTACTGTTTCTGTGTGTATGTACATTACTCCTGACACCCCCAACCAGTCACAAAGCACCGTATTTCCGGTTTGACTCTTGCTGCATTTCCATTCACCAATGAAAGGTTTGTTTGCTAATGTAAATAGGCATCTGCTCTGAATATAACAAATATAACAAAGGCTTTGTGATCCAGAGCCTAGCAATTTTGAATTGGCCAAGATGAGTCCAATATTACATAACACTCCATCTATGTTGCATTCTACGATGGAAATGAGCTGTTAAGGTTTGCTTGTTGAGTGTTCGCACTCCTCCAGATTCCCATTTGACAGCCGTGGAAAGGGTTGGGTTCCTGTAAAAGCCTTTACCCCCCCCTCCCAATGTGTTCCTACTAATGATGGAGACAAGGAGCATCGGGCGGCCTTCCCACCATCCCTTGACGAAATTAGCATATGATAATGGTCTTTTTAACAGGCCGCCTTACCTGCCACAGGGCCATAGCGGAAGCTGCCTGTCCACAGCCATTAGCGGCTATAGCCGGCACCGTGCCAGTGATCCACGAAGGAAGAGGGTCATCAATGTTTCATGTCAAGTGAGAGTTTAACAATAGGTGGGGTTAGTGGAAATCGGAAAATGAAAGAAAGTGAGCAAGAGGGAAATCACACTTTAATACTGAATATAATGTGCATACATTTTTCATCAACCTTTAGGCTGAGGATTTCTTGGATCATGGCGTTTTTAATGTTGGAGGTTCTCTGAGTTGCTTTGACCATTGAGAGGGCCGGTTGGCCAGGCGGTACAGGGGAAAGGTGCGAGCAGAAACACTTGTTTGAAGCCGAAGGTGGAATACAGATACACTACATGACCAAAAATATGTGGACACCTGCTCATCGAACATCTCTTTCCAATATCATGGGCTATAATATGGAGTTAGTCCCCACTTTGCTACTATAACGGCCATTGATGTTGGGCGATTAGGCCTGGCTCGCAGTCGGCGTTCCAATTCCTCCCAAAGGTGTTCGATGGTGTTGAGGTCAGGGCTCCGTGCAGGCCAGTCAAGTTCTTTCACACCGATCTCGACAAATCATTTCTGTATGGACTTCGCTTTGTGCACAGGGGTTTTGTCATGTTGAAATGGGAAAGGGGCTTCCCCAAACTGTTGCCACCAAGTTGAAAGCACAGAATCGTTTAGAATGTCTGAGCAGTTGTTGCTCATAGACGTTTCCACTTCACAATAACAGCACTTACAGTTGACCACGGCAGCTCTAGCCGGGCAGAAATTTGACAAACTGACCTGTTGGAAAGGTGGCATCCTATGATGGTGACATATTGAAAGATATAGCTGTAGTAAGGCCATTTGGCTGCCAAAATGTGTCTATGCAGACTGCATGGCCGTGTGCTCGATTCTTTTCCCCATCAATCTACACACAATACCTAATAACGATAAAGTGAAAACAGGTTTAAAGATTTAAAACACACACACACACTCACACAGACTGTAGATCCTTATGTTGAATGTCTGACAAAAAATATTGATTCATCAATGATTAAAGCTCCAATGCAGCCGTTTTTATCTCAATATCAAAACATTTTTGGGTAACAGTTAAGTACTTACTGTGATTGTTTTCAATTAAAATAGTAAAAAACAAATAATAATAGCTTCTTAGCGAAAATCTATTTCTCAAGTAAGAATTTGGCTAAGATTTTCTGGGAGTGGTCTGAGTGGAAAACTGAAAACTAGCTGTTATTGGAAGAGAGGTTTGGAACGTTTTTTTTTTTTTTTTTTTTTACTAATTTACCTCCTGGTGATGTCACCAGGTAGGCCAAAACGTCACACCACCAAACAGGATGAAATTCCAGGCACTTTTAAAACAGCTTCCACACTAAAAGGGCATTATCATAATTTTCACAAAATCACAGTATTATTCCAACATCAGTGTGGAAATATATATGAAACACAGAAATCATGTTTTTTACTGCATTGGGCCTTTAACTCATGTTCTTCCACTGTGGAAACGGATCAAATAAAGCAAGTAGCAAAAGGTGTGTGCGTGTGGGGGGAGGGAGGGGGGGCGCATATTTGATTGAATAGAATCATACTTGATTGAAGAGCATGTGCACATCTGATATATTGGATACCTACCATCAAATATCTCTAGCCTTTGAATTCCAATATATTTTCCATCCACAACAAATCCATCTCCCACCAGTAGTCAGAGCCACAGTCGTTCCTCAGCACACGGTTCATTGAAGACTTTGGAGTCCCCCACATGTTCAAGTCATGGTTTGAAGTATTAACCGCTCCACTACTATCATTTGCTGCATCTCCCGCTCCAGTGACTAAAGTCAACACTAAGTCAACACAGACTGCCTGGTTTTGCTCTCTGATGTCATGTCACTTATAGCACTGCTCTGACTAGTAGGTGATGGAAACCTTCCCCCAAGGTCAACATAGACCGACAACAGATCAGGTGTCTGCAATGCAGACACAAAGCTACAGCAGTGTTTGTTACTGAGAATCCAAATCCACCCAAATGGATTGGTTGCAAAATATATCACCTGGAGAAAAGCACACTTCAGGTCTGAGAATGCAAGACTATGGAGGTCAGATCAAAACATGGCAGCAATCAACAAACCTACTGGATTGATTGCTACACATTCCAATCTGGAGATCCTACATTGATGATTACAACCAGCTGTACATAATGGAGAAAACCCCTCGGCAACCGATAAATATCACCATTAAAACAGGGCCTACATTATGGGTGGGCCTTAGGGGGCCCACCATAGCTTACCTCCTTGCTGTCCATGTAAAATCTTTAAATATTGATAATTTATTTGACAGAGATCCGTTTCCCGACAAAGACACATCAATCTCAGATAAATCATCCGAGTAAGAGAAGCCCTTCTGTCTACGTATGTGTAGCCTATGTATCTGATGCTGTCTGGACAAAAAGAATATGGCATGTCATGTCATGCTCTTTTTGTGAAGACGGTGGCAGGTAGCCTAGTGGTTAGAGCATTGGGCCAGTAATCGAAAGGTTGCTAGATTGAATACCCGATCTGGCAAAGTATAAATGTGTTGTTCTGTCCCTGAACCAGACAGTTAACCCACTGCTCCTAGGCAATATGAATTTGTTCTTAACTGACTTGCCTAGTTAATAAATGGTAAAATTCCAATATATACATGGTCTGCATATAGAAAAACAGAAGGGTGCTGTTTTGTTCGCTTGGATGCTTTATCTAGTGCAGTGTTGGAAAAAATACCCAATAGTCAGTCAAAAAAAAGTCATGATACCTCAATAGAAAATGACTCAGGCAAAAGTGAAACTCACCCGGTAAAATAATCCTTGAGTAAAAGTATTTGGTTTTAAATATACTCAAGCATCAAAAGTAAAAGTATAAATAATTTCAAATTGCTTATATAATTACAAATCCTGCAAAGCATTCAAATACACTACCGGTCAAATATTTTAGAACACCTACTCATTCAAGTGTTTTTCTTAATTTTTACTATTGTAGAATAATAGTGAAGACATGAAAACTATGAAATAACACATATGGAAGTAGCCACCCTTTTGCCTTGATGACAGCTATTCACACTCTTGGCATTCTCTCAAACAGCTTCATCAGATAGTCACCTAAAATACATTTCAATTAACAGGTGTGCCTTGTTAAAAGTTAATTTATGGAATGTCTTCCTTCTTAATGCGTTTGAGCCAATCAGTTGTGTTATTACAAGTTAAGGTCGTATACAGAAGATAAACCTATTTGGTAAAAGACAAAGTCTATATAGGGGCAGCAAATAGCCTAGTGGTTAGAGCGTTGGACTAGTAACCAAAAGGTTGCAAGATTGAATCCCTGAGCTGACAAGGTAAAAGGTCGTTCATCCCCTGAACAAGGCAGTTAACCCACCACTGTTATTGAAAACAAGAATTTGTTCTTAACTGACTTGCCTAGTTAAATAAAGGTAAAACAAAAAAATAGAAATTATGGAAAGAACAGCTCAAATAAGCAAAGAAAAACAACACTCTGTCATTACTTTATTAAGGCATGAAGTTCAATTAAACCGGAAAAATAACTTTGAAAGATTCTTCAAGTGCAGTCGCAAAAACCATGAAGCTCTATGATGAAACTGGCTCTCATGAAGACTGTCATAGGAAAGGAAGATCCAGAGTTACCTTTGCTGCAGAGGATACGTTCATGAGACTTTACAAGCCTCAGAAAATGCAGCCCAAATAAATGCTTCACCAAGTTCAAGTACCAGACACATCTCAACATCAACTGTTCAGAGGAGTCTACGTGGATCAGGCCTTGTTCTAATTGCTGCAAAGAAACCACAACTAAAGGACGCCAATAAGAAAAGGAGACTTGCTTGGGAGAAGAAACACGAGCAATGGACATTAGACTAGTGGAAATCTGTCTTTTGGTCTGATGAGTCAACATTTGAGATTTTTGGATCCAACCGCTGTGTCTTTGTGAGACGCAGAGTAGGTGAACGAATTATCTTCGCATACATGTATGTGGTTTCCACCATGAAGCACGGAGGAGGAGGTGAGATGGTGTGGGGGTGCTTTGCTGGTGACACTGTCTGTGATTTATTTTGAATTCAAGGCACACTTAACCAGCAAGGCTACCACAACATTCTGCAGAAAAACGCCATCCCATCTGGTTTGCGCTTGGTGGGAATAAAATGTGTTTTTCAACAGGACAATGACCCAACACACCTCCAGGCTGTGTAAGGGCTATTTGACCAAGAAGGAGAGTGATGGAGTGCTGCATCAGATGACTTGGCCTCCACAATCACCCGACCTCAACCCAATTAAGATTGTTTGGGATGAGTTGGACCGCAGACTGAAGGAAAAACAGCCAACAAGTGCTCAGCATATGTGGGAAGTCCTGTTGGAAAAGCATTCCAGGTGAAGCTGGATGAGAGAATGCCAAGAGTCTACAACGCTATCATCAAGCCAAAGGGTGGCTACTTTGAATAATGTCAAATATATTTTGATTTGTTTAACACTATGTGATTCCATATATGTAATTTCATAGGTTTGATGTCTTCACTATTATTCTACAATGTAGAAAATAATAAAAAATAAAGAAAAACCCTTGAATGAGTAGGTGTGACCAAACTTTTGACTGGTACTGTAAATAGTAAAGTAAAGCTACCCAAAAAAACTACTTAAGTAGCACTTTAAAGTTTTTTTACGTAAGTACTTTGTACCACTGCTCCAGTGAGATACAAGTTTCTTATCCTGACAGTAGAAACAGCTCCACACCATCTCCCAATAGTTCAAGAGGATTTTCATCCTGGGGAAATCTGGGCTTGTTTTCATCATGTCCGAGGCATTTCTATGTCTGTGAGATGTGTTTCACTCACCATTGCACAGGAGGAAGGCAGGTTTGTGCTTCCCACACTGAATGATACACCCTTTGACAGCTTCTGGTGTATTGATCTGGAAATAAATGTGTTCCTGCTTTGTTCCATTTCGTGAAGGCTCTATGTTATACTGATTGCACTATAAGTTTTTGTGCATGCAGATATGGTTGTCCTTTGTTCGATAGAGCTATTGGACATTTTGCAGCAATGTTCCTATCATTGCTAATTATACAAGCTGACAATTTTTTTCCAGTCTCTGAAAGACTATAGCTGTGTTCGAATACCCATACTAACATATTGTGTACTACATACATAATGAGTATTTACAACATAATATATACTATTAGTTCACTTTAGAATACTGTAAGTGAACCTGTCTACATAACATATTTCTAGACAGATATTTTATGATTTCGAGTGTGTTATTAAATTCAATCTGGAGTGCCAGAGTGCGCTCTGGGTGTTTATAAATTCAGAGAGTTGTCAGATTGTCCGTTTGTAAATTCAGAGCGTTTTGCTCCCGGAGTGTTCAGAGAGCACGCTGGACGCTCTGCCCGAGGAGTAGAATTGATCCGAGCGTTCTGACCTCACAAGGGCAGTTAAGCACCCAATCTGGTTAACTTGCTAACTACTTCCAGACAAAAATCAGAGAACACCTGACTCTGACCATTTTACTCACCCTAGCAGAGCTGGTTAGGCTGTTTTCATGTTATCCAAAGCATTGTTGACTGTGACTGTGCTGTTGGCAACAATTTCATTAAACTTTTTTGCCGACGTTTACCGACACCAGCCATATTCAACTGGTGTTGCGTGTTCGTAAATTCATCAGTTATTCTGCACTCGGGCACAGGAACACGTCAGAAGAGCATGCACTGAGTTCGGAGTAGATAGTCAGAGCGAATTTACGAATGCACCCGAGAAAACTCAATGACTATACCACTAATCCGGGATTGTCTGTAGACCCAGCCACATACATCTCGTGTCTGAGCTGTAGAATTGCGACTCCACTTTGTCTCTGTACTGACATTTTGCCTTTTTTATTGCCTTACGGAGGGAATAACGACACTGTTTGTATTCAACCATATTCCCAGTCACCTTACCGTGGTTGAATGCGGTGGTTTGCGCTTTCAGTTGTGTGCAAATGCTGCCATCTATCCACAGTTTTTGGTTTGGGTAGGTTTTAGTAGTCACAATGGGAACAAAATCCCCTATACACTTCCTGAGGAACTCAGTCACCGTGGCGGTGTATACTTCAATGTTATTCTCAGAGGCAACCTTGGAACATATCCCAGTCCACGTGATCAAAACAATCTTGAAGCATGGATTCCAATTGGATTCCAAGCTTTGAATTTACCTTAGCACATGTACTTCCTGTTTGAGTTTCTGCCTATAGGAAGGGTGGAGCAGAATGGAGTCATGATCAGATTTGCTGAAGGGAGTGCTGGGAGGCCTTGTAGCCAACGCGGAAGGGGGAGTAACAATGGGTGAGAGTTTCTGTAGTGCGAGTACTACAGGCAATGTGATGATTGAACTTCAATAGCGTTTTCCTCAAATTTGCTTTGTTAAAATCCAAGCTACAATAAATGTGGCCTCAGTGTATGTGGTTTCCACTTTGCTCAAATTCCAGTGTAGTTCCTTGAGGGCTGTCCTGGTATCGGACGGAGGGGGAATATACATGGCTGTGAATATCCCCAGGAGATAATTTTCTTGGGAGGTAATATGGTCGGCATTTGATTGTGAGGTATTCAAGGTCAGGTTAACAAAAAGACTCAAGTTCCTATTCGTTATCAAGATCACACCATGAGTATTTAATCATGAAACAAACACCATCATCTTTCTTCTTCCTATAAAGTTCTTTATTCCTGTCTGCACGATGTACTAAGAACCCAGCTGGCTGTATGGATGAGGAGAGCATATCCGGAGACAGCCATGATTCCATGAAACAGAGTATGTTACAGTCCCTGATGTCTCTCTGGAAGGAGATCCTCGCCCTGAGATTCTCTACTTTATGGTCCAGGGAATGAACATTAGCGAGTAATATACTCGGAAGCGGTGGATGGTGTGGTGCTCGACTCCTGAGTAGGGCTAGAGTCCACTTCGAATACCTCTTCTCCGCCTGCGGCATCTTGAGGCAGCCTCTGGGATAAGTTAAATTGTCCCCGGGAGATATGAACAAAGGATCCAATTTGGAAAAGTTGTTATGATGAAGCAGAGCTGAAATGTCTGTCTGCACCATCTTGTCACTGCCATCTTGTTACATCTCATATAAGGAAATCAGTCAATTGAAATAAATTCATTAGGCCCTAATCTATGGATTTCACATTACTGGGCAGGGGCACACCCACGGGGAGCCAGGCCCAGCCAATCAGAATACGTTTTCCCCCACAAAAGGGCATTATTGCAGACAGAAATACTCCTCAGTTTCATCAGCTGTCTGGATGGCTGGTCTCAGATGGTCCCGCAGGTGAAGAAGCCGAGTGACGTGGTTGCATGTGGTCTGCGGTTGTGAAACCGGTTGGACGTACTGACAAATTCTCTAAAACGACTCTAAAAGCGACTTATGATTCAGAAATTAACATTGAATTATCTGGCAACAGCTCTGGTAGACATTCATGCAGTCAGCATTCCAATTGCACACTCCCTCAACACTTGAGAGATCTGTGGCATTGTGTTGTGTGAAAAAACTGCACATTTTAATGGCCTTTTATTGTCCCCAGCACAAGGTGCACCTGTGTAATGCCACACCTGTCAGGTGGGTGGATTATCTTGGCAAAGGATAAATGCTCACTAACAGGGATGTAAACACATTTCTGGACAAAATTAGAGAGAAATAAGCATTTTGTGCATATGGAAAATGTTGCGTTTTTATTTTTGTTCATTATAGAATCATAGCCGCAGGAAAGGTTCTGAAGGTGCCAGAGCACCCCTGATAAATTGAAATACATTTGCCAAAGTTATAGAATTAATGTTCATAAAAAAATGAAATAATCCCGAAACTACACCAGGAGTAGGCCTATAATTTAGCCACAGATGATCAGTATTCTTTTTTTTGTAAATGCCTAGCTGTGGATTGTGTGTAGGCCATTCACAAGGCATGCCTATAGTCGGGAATGCGCTGCAAATCTGTCAGTAAACAGCATGCAGCCACAACAGGCCTTTTGCAATATTTTGAATAGAATCGTGGGAAAACACAGGCTGGGAAGCAATTGGATCCTGCTGAAAAGAGAAGACTAATCTGTCTGTAGCCTACCAAGTCATCAACTTCCAAGTAGGCCTATTGAGCAAACAGCATTGTTTTACCTTGTAAAACAAGTTAGAGAGAGGCTTTTGGCATGGGTGCATTGGCCATTGCCGGTGAGTAAACTGGGCATCATTGGGTGAGTCAGTGAAACTGGAAAGCTTTTTTTAGGAGTATAATTTCATATTCTACAATATGTCTCCACACACCTAGGCATAGGCTATGGATTCAAGACTAGGTTATTTTTATTGATCTCAGATTCTCAGTTTGTCAGTGTTTGTCAGTGTTAAAGTAGTCTGTCAAATCTGTCAGTAAACATCATGCAGCCACAACAGGCCTTTTGCAATATTTTGAATAGAATCGTGGGAAAACACAGGCTGGGAAGACTAATCTGTCTGTAGCCTACCAAGTCATCAATTTCCAAATAGGCCTATGCTCAATAGTGGGAAAACAGCATCGTTGGAAAACAGAACCTTTCCTGCAGCTATGATTCTGAGGTATTAAAAACAATTCTGCTAAGGTCTCCAGTCATCAGAACTTAAGTAGAATTGCATGAAATGCATTTATAAAAGCCAATTTTTCCAGACCCTTGGCTACATATTTTGTTTAACCATGTTTGCAACTTCTGCAAGCACCTGTACTCTACTGCTCTTTGCCAGCATGCAAAATCGATGATAATGCACTCAATGCTTCATTATGGGGATATGTTTTTTCTTCATGCATTCCGGTACCTCATCCCACTCTTGGTCTCACTTTTTGTTATGGCACCTCCCAATTTACAAATGTAGCACTGTGTAACTCCCATTCTTTGGATATATCTGAACAATATCCTCACAAAAACATATTCGGTGAATCCATAAAGGCAGACAATTTTTGAAGATTGATAGAAAATATCCATATTTAGTTTATGGTGGTTCTACATGGTCTTATGCCTAGCCACACTGGCTGCGTATACACAGCCAGCCCAATTTTGATATTTTTTTCCAAAAAGTGTAATTTGACCAATCACATCAGATCTTTTCGGAACTGATGTGATTGGACAAAAGACCAGTTAGTGAAAAGAAGATCAAAATTGGGCTGGAGCCGTAGACTTTTATCCGGCTTCAGTACGCTGGCAATGGTGTGTGGGCTGTGGAAGCTGAGACTCTTTGTGCATGTGGCGAATGGTCTTGTTCTGCATGTGGTGTATAGATAGCTGGATAAGACTCTACCAGAAGTGGTGTAGGGCTCGCAGACTTTAACCACCAACTCATTGAACCTTTTGCAGAAGATTTGCTGGTACAAGTCTCCTGGTTGCCGTGTTACCATTTTACACGTTTGTGAAAGGGACGTAGGGCAACGTCAAACAAATTAAAGACGTCAACAAATTGGTACCTAAGTGTTTTGGGACTAGTGTATGGTTAAGGGACAATGAGGGACATTGGGAGCTACTTTTGAGAGGAAAGATCAGTCAACAAAGTGAATGGGCTGGGGGCTGTATGGGAGATTGAGGAGAAAAGGTACCGTTCAACTGTTCTTATACACAACAATAAATGTACTGTCTCTAAACACAACCTACAAACCCTTCCTAATCTCAAAGACCGGTCTGTAAAACTTCCCAGCCCATTGACTTTGACAAATCAATATTTTTTTAGATGTGCCATTCTATTGTGTTTTGAGAATCTGCAGAGAGAAGAATTAGGTGGTTGTGTCATTACTGTTGTTGTCTTAATTTTATACCTTTCAGTGTCCCTTGCTGTTTTTTTGTCTCACAATCGTATTGTGCTCCATGACCGCAAGGTGTGTACCCAAAATTCAGCCGCTTTGGGATATTTTTCAGCAGGGACTGTGGAAAGACTACAGATAACCTGAATTTTACAAGGAGAAAAGGGGTAGACTAAATTGACTACATGGTCTGGAAGTTACTCTGTGGTCCTCAGGCTACATCTAACCACCTGTAACACCATAACACAAGCACAAACCAATACAAACACTATCCAATTAATGTTTATGCCATGCTTGCTTACTTTAAATGTAGCTGTCTTAGGCATCTGCTTGTAAATATTTTGGCAACTTACCTTCACCTTGTGCAGAGCTAGGGGTTGGAAGCACAAGCTGGTGGAATTAGAACACCTACAACAAAACGCACAACAATACAATTTGTGGTTTGGTTAAATTGTACACCTAACATGGACATTTCAATATCGTCAGATAGCTATTAGCTAGTGTCTCTAAATTGGTTGCAAGATTGCTAGCCAGCTGAGAACCAATTAACCAATAATAAAACATTTATACACATTCATCATTGCTATCAACACAGAAACAGAGAGTGAGTTATCTATATTGATAATTACATTTTTTTGTAAAAGAGTGTTTTCCAGACAAGGGGGAATAGATGGCTAACCAGATAGCAAAAAATGTCCTCCTGCTTGTTATTTGCCTCCTTCCATATGCCCAAGGCAAAAAATTACTCCCACAGTAGGCGAATGGAGTTTGACGTTCAAGACGTGCATCTCTGGCGGGCAGCCTCAACTCATAGATCCGCTATAAGCCGTTGGCAGGCTGCTTCTGCATCTCTGGCATTTTGCCTATACTCAGAAGACAGCTATAAGCCATCTAGCAAACCATCAAATGTGGAACTCATTTCAAAAACGGAAATGGTTCCACATTTTTTTCCACCATTCATTTTATACATTGTGGATTTTGCAAACACTTCAAATAAGGGCTATTTTTGTGTAGGCTTACCCTGGCGGGATGTTTTGATAACCATAGAAATCTCTCTCGGACAAGGTGACTTTTATTAATATATTCGCCTGTATTTACCCCCCAAAACTGAAACGCTAATTAGCTTCTAATAGTGTAAAATACTAAAAATGGCTACATCTTAGAAAGTTTTACACTATCTAGAAGAGTAAAACAAGGTTGTCCACTATCAGCATATCTATTTATCATTGTCATTGAAATAATAACTTTAAAAATGAGATCAAACAATATTAAGGGATTAGAAATCCATGGCTTAAAAACTAAGGTGTCATTGTACGCTGATGATTCATGTTTTCTTTTAAAACCACAATTAGAATCTCTCTACGGCCTCATAGAGGATCTAGATACTTTTGCTATCCTCTCTGGATTTAAACCAAATTATGATAAGTGTACTATATTACGTATTGGCCCAACCAACCAGTGCTACCGCACATTGGCTAACCGGGCTATCTGCATTGTGTCCCACCACCCGCCAACCCCTCTTTTTACACTTCTGCTACTCTCTGTTCATCATATATGCATAGTCACTTTAACGATACCTACATGTACATACTACCTTAATAAGCCTGACTAACAGATGTCTGTATATAGCCTTGCTACTCTTTTTTCAAATGCCTTTTTACTGTTGTTTTATTTCTTTACTTACCTACACACACACACACACATAATTTTTTTTCCCGCACCATTGGTTAGAGCCTGTAAGTAAGCATTTCACTGTAAGGTTGTATTAATTTCACCTGTCACCTGTTGTATTCGGTGCACGTGACAAATAAACTTTGATTTGATTTGATTAAAAAATATACAAATTTTACATTACCGTGTAGTTTACAATGAAATGGTCTGACAGAGATACATACTCTATACTGTACATTGTACAGAGATACTCTATACTGTACATCTGACAGAGATACGTACTCTATACTGTACATTGTATACTGTACATACTCAGTATACAAATCCCAAAAGAAAGAAATGATCTCACTCCAATACATTTTGATAGAATGTTAGCAAAAATAGATAAGATCTTGCTACCATGGAAAGGAAAATACCTGTCTAGTTGTGGAAGGATCACCCTGATTAACTCTTTAGTCATATCACAGTTTACCTATTTGCTTATGGTTTTGCCTACACCTAGTGACCTGCTTTTTAATTTATATGAACAAAAAATATTACATTTTATTTGGAATGTCAAGCCAGACAAAATTAAAAGGGTCTATTTATATAATGCATATGAATTCGGAGTGCAGAAATGATTAAATATTAAAGCATTAGACCTCTCACTAAAGGCATCAGTCATACAAAATGTATACTTAAATCCAAACTGGTTCTCTATTAAATTGGTAGGAATGTCTTATCCTATGTTCAAGAATGGCCTTTTCAAGGAACTTGTATGGCGGCCCAGTAGTAAAGAACATAAATGGTTAAAGAAAAGTGTGATAAATAAAGACATATACCAATTTCATTTAATGACCAAAAACTGACAGCTGTGCCATATAAATTGCAAAAGAGTTGGGAAGAGATTTTCGATGTACCCATTCCATGGCACATGGTTTATGAATTGATACGCAAAACAACGCCAGATTCAAAACTTTGCATTTTTCAATTTAAATTACTATTCAAAATTCTTGCAACCAATAGAATGTTATATATGGGGGATACAATCTTCCCAACTCTGCAGATTTTGCTGTGAGGAGACAGTCATTAGATCATTGTTTTTGCGATTGTCCATATGTACAGTGGGGCAAAAAAGTATTTAGTCAGCCACCAATTGTGCAAGTTCTCCCACTTAAAAAAATGAGAGAGGCCTGTAATTTTCATCATAGGTACACTTCAACTATGACAGACAAAATGAATTTATTTGCAAATTATGGTGGAAAATAAGTATTTGGTCAATAACAAAAGTTTATCTCAATAGTTTGTTATATACCCTTTGTTGGCAATGACAGAGGTCAAACGTTTTCTGTAAGTCTTCACAAGGTTTTCACATACTGTTGCTGCTATTTTGGCCCATTCCTCCATGCAGATCTCCTCTAGAGCAGTGATGTTTTGGGGCTGTTGCTGGGCAACACAGACTTTCAACTCCCTCCAAAGATTTTCTATGGGGTTGAGATCTGGAGACTGGCTAGGCCACTCCAGGAACTTGGACCTGGTCCCTTTGCAGAAAAACAGCCCCAAAGCATGATGTTTCCACCCCCCATGCTTCACAGTAGTTATGGTGTCCTTGGATGCAACTCAGCATTCTTTGTCCTCCAAACACGACGAGTTGAGTTTTTACCAAAAAGTTATATTTTGGTTTCATCTGACCATATGACATTCTCACAATCTTCTTCTGGATCATCCAAATCCTCTCTAGCAAACTTCAGATGGGCCTGGACATGTACTGGCTTAAGCAGGGGGACACGTCTGGCACTGCAGGATTTGAGTCCCTGGCGGCGTAGTGTGTTACTGATGGTAGGCTTTGTTACTTTGGTCCTCAGCTCTCTGCAGGTCATTCACTAGGTCCCCCCGTGTGGTTCTGGGATTTTTGCTCACCGTTCTTGTGATCATTTTGACCCCACGGGGTGAGATCTTACGTGGAGCCCCAGATCGAGGGAGATTATCAGTGGTCTTGTATGTCTTCCATTTCCTAATATTTGCTCCCACAGTTGATTTCTTCAAACCAAGCTTCTTACCTATTGCAGATTCAGTCTTCCCAGCCTTGTGCAGGTCTACAATTTTGTTTCTGGTGTCCTTTGACAGCTCTTTGGTCTTGGCCATAGTGGAGTTTCGAGTGTGACTGTTTGAGGTTGTGGACAGGTGTCTTTTATACTGATAACAAGTTCAAGCAGGTCCCATTAATACAGGTAACGAGTGGAGGACAGAGGAGCCTGTCCTACACTCGTTACAGGTCTGTGAGGTCTGTGAGAGACAGAAATCTTGCTTATTTGTAGGTGACCAAATACTTATTTTCCACCATAATTTGCAAAGAAATTCATAAAAAATCCTACAATGTGATTTTCTGGATTTTTTTTCTCATTTTGTCTGTCATAGTTGAAGTGTACCTATGATGAAAATTACAGGCCTCTCTCATTTTTTTAAGTGGGAGAACTTGCACAAATGGTGGCTGACTAAATACTTTTTTGCCCCACTGTAGCTCGTTTTTGGTCACAGGTCCAGGAATGGCTGAATAATTGTAACATTTGCTTAGAACTAACGCTGCAGATAGCAATACTGGGTGATTTGAAAAGCCATAGTCAATCAATTAATAATATAATAATAACTATTATTTTAGCAAAAATGTTTTTTTAATTTACAATCTGTAGAAGCTATGAGAATAGAACGTTTCAGTACTTTTGTGAAACAGCACAGTTGGCAAATCCAAAACGTATGGTGTTGAGAGATAGATGGAAGGGGTTGAATGGAGCTGAAGGGTGGGACTAATAACAAGATAACCAATGTAAAACATACAAGATCTTTAAAATGTATAAAGGTTCAGAAATAGCACAGTTACATATAGAAATCCAACTGGATGGACATCAGAAAAAGAGGAAGGACTAAAAACAAACAAAATATTACTATTGTCAATTAGATTGTGTCTGTAAAATGTGTATAAGATGTATAAACTGAAGGTAAAAGCCTAAGTGTTATTGTTTATTAGTTTACTCCAATTGGGGGAAGGGTGGGGTAGGGTAGGGTAGGGTTTGCGAAGAATAATAAAGGTATATCCTAAAAAAACTAAAACATTTGCTTCTAATGTGGCTATCATCCAGAACTGCAAATGCCTGTCTCAAGCTTCACGTCACTCACCAGGGCCATGATGATCTGGACGAGACTGCTGAATTGAGGCAAAGGTAAAAATCTTAACTATCTACATTTTGTAATTAATACATTGGCTAAAATTCTGTGAACTGTCTTGGGCAAATTTTCGTTTTTCTTGATTGCTTAGACACTTTAATGAAACGGGGGTCCACTTGATCTCCATCATAATCTAATGAGCTCAGAATGATATTATTTTGCAAAACTAAGTAATTTCCCATTGCTTTCACACACAATGTAAATGCTAAGCACATTTTTGCAAAAAAAGACTCAAAACTCGGTTGAGTATATCATGCCAAACAAAATTTTAGAATGTGGTAATAGCTGATACAAATTACTCCCATGAATATGAACCTCTTCTGCATATGTGCAAAACGTCTTTGCACAACTGTTGAATCAGCAGTGCTTATTCATGCATAAATGAGGTCACATCTGAATTGCTGTTTGCAAGAATGGACCAAGTACGAGGTAGAGGAGCCCATAGAGGAAGAGGGGTTAAGATGCGTGGAGGTGGAAAGTTTATGAATACTGTCCCCATGACCAGATGTCCTTCTAGACGCAATGAATGCCGGTTGTCTGGCAAGCATGGATGCACACTTATTGTTGATACAATTTTCCTCTCTGCATTGCAAGGGAAAACATCCAGTTTGATGTTGATGAAAACATGTGGCCTGATCGACAAGAACAAATGGATTGAATGTGGTGTATACTGTATTTGGTGCCCTTTTTTTACATTATGTTTTTGTAGGAATGTGTTAGCTTGGTGTATTTTATTTTATTCTCTGTATATACTGTACAGCATCATTGAATTTGTAAAAGACGAAATGGAAAAATGTCAAATAAAGCCTTTTCGTTCTGGATATTCTTGCTCGAGTGACATTCTTTCTGCATTGGTCATCTTTAGTAAAGATAATTTTAGGAAGAAAAATAAATCCAGCTGTGATAATATGTTTACATGGCTTTTATGGTGCATGATTAATTATAGTATCACAAATGGCACAGACATAAGAGGGTTAACCACGCTAGTTGTAGTTAGTATTTATTGGGCCATTGTGTTACAATTGATTGAGAGAACTTTTCATTAAATAACAAGTCGTTATTGATTTTATGTCACGTATCATTTTGGCCAATATGTTATGTTAATTATTTGGGACTGTGTGCTAATTGTTTTTAAAAAGTGAATTATGTTTGGACAAATGCAATCAAGAAAAAGTGTAATTTGAAAATGTTATCTAGCTAGGTAGCTAATGGTTAGCTAGTTAGCAACATTAGCCTCGCTAGATGGCTACATTAGCCATCTATTTGTCTAGCCATTTAAATGCATGAGAAATTAATACAAATTAGTTTCTTTCTTTGGCTTTTATAAACCAACAGTTTTGCTTGCTAGTTAACTTTGCTAACTTAGATGGTGAAGCTAGGGCTAGGGGTGAATAGCCTACTTCAAGTACTACTTGACTTGTAACTACCCTAGCTAGCTGTATTATTTTAGTCTGTCTTTTGAGAGGTTTCAGAAATAGAATGATTAGCATCCTCGAGTCAACAGTTTGCTTACTTTATTGCAGAAAAACATTGATGTGTTTGCTGTTACTCTCTTGACAGCAGATAATTTGTGTATCTAGTAGGCAAGGTTATATAACCTTATTTAGTCCTACTCGCTATGGTAGGTTTTAAATTAATTGGTATTCAAATGTTTATTTTTGAGGTAGAATACTGTCATGTTACCAATGCCAAATTGCAAACCTTATTTGCACCTCTTCTATTCCAGAACCAATGGGTGTGCCTGAGTCTTATCACTTCTCAACTAAGTAAGCTGTTTCGACAAGGAACACTATTCTTCTGCTTTGGTCTGTTTCAGTCATTGCAGGAAGTCCTGAAGAGCAAGAAATTGTGAAGGGTTTTGTCCCAGTGCTAACACCTGGCTTTAAGGGCTTGTAAGTAACCATTTCACTGTAAGGTCAACATGTTATTTTATTTGACTATGTTCTGTAGACTTTACCCTTTGCCAAAGTTTTAATTGGATTGTTTAGGAGTGCAAAGGCGAATTTAGGTATTGCACACGCACCCTTCACAGAGTAGGCGTTCCCTAACCTAAACCTAAACTAATTTGTTCCCATTGTAAACTACATGCTGGGGTCTATCTTGGATTAGTTATACAAATATTTGTCAATGGTACAGTACAGCCAGAGAGAATGTCAGTCTGTCAGAAAAGCCAAGAGCTCTTCATTTGGACACTTCGCTTTGTCCAATATTCCCAGTTCCTCCATTGCCGACAGTGTAGCACCCACCTGGGTGATGCTTCGGTTGTAGCAAAGCGCCAGAAAATCAACCACACATCAGCAGTGGTCACTTCTAGTCTCTCTGCCTCTCTGACACTGCAGTCACTACCTTCCAACCGGCATGTGAAACAAAAAATACGGAGCTGCTGCTGCATTATTTAAATGCAAACATTAGCCATCCAGCTAGCTAGCTAGCAAAGGTAAACAAATGGATTTAACATCAAAGTCCTGTAACTTTTACATTGAAGACCACAATATTTATGGGATCAAAACAAAGTTAATCAAAAATAAAAAGTGAATAAAAAAATAATTTTAGGCGAAGTCACGGCACCATGGCAACCACGGAACTCCTGCTAGAGTTACTGGCAGGTGGACAAGCAATATCCACCGTCATGGTACAGATGAAGCATGAGCTGGAATGTGAAGCTAGCTGAAGCTGACTAGCTTTAGAAAACCCTGAGTAGATCTAGCTTCAATCGTAGTATCTCACTCCATGTGTCCATGTGGGGAGGGATTGAGCGGAGCAGTTTAAGTAAAGATTACAAGAGGTCTCAAGTTATGTTCACAAATGATCCCTCTTGATTGGTTTAGATGAATGACAGTTATAGACAGATAAGAGATTATCACCAGGAATCCTCATAGTGCACTTAGCATTCAATATCCTGCCTCAGTCATGTGGCTATATATTCCAATACAGTCTGACAGCTTTGAAAACAAATATTTATTCAGGCCTGAACCTCAATGACGTAATAATGAAATGTACAATTACGTATAATCATATTTTCTCACGGCATAAACATAAGGTACAATACAAACAATAGCAGAAGATGGAGCAGCATTTTCAGGTAAACTCTTCAATGTAGGCCCACATTATTTTTTCCCCAAACTTTTTCACTCCAGACGCTTTATCTGGACGTGGTTCGTCAAGACCTCCAACAGCTGAAAATAAGTAGTATCATTAACATGATGCCTTCTCATTGCAGTCGCTGCCTTACGGTGAGGATAGCTGTGCTGCAAGCCCAGCTTCTTACGCAATCGTTAGGCAAGGGTAATTGCAGTGCAGGAAAGGATGAAACAGCGTCAACAGGAAGTACAAATAGTAGTATAAATCCCCTCGCACGGTCCCCGCAGCCGGACAACTTTCTCATGGCTTCTGGAGGGAAATGCTCAAACGGTGTCGCTCATTCAGCCGACAGAAACTTTTAACCGGTTCTCCCCATTAACTTGGTGACTGGGGTCAGTATTGAGTATCTTGGATGAATAAGGTGCCCAGAGTAAACTGCCAGCTTACTCAGCCATAAAAGATAGAATATGCATGTAATTGGCAGGTGAAAACCTGAGAAAAAAATCCAACCAGGAAGTGGGAAATCTGAGGTTGGTCATTTTTCAACTCATTCCCTAATGAAGATACAGTGGGACATTGGTCATGTTGCATTTCCTAAGGCTTCCACTAGTTGTCAACAGTCTTTAGAACTTTGTTTGATGCTTCTACTGTGAAGTGGGGCCGGATGAGAGGGGATTGAGCCAGGTGCCTGGCAGATTGCCACGAGCTCGTGACGAGCGGTCATGTGAAAGTTAGCTTGTGTTCCATTGCTTTTCTACAGACAAAGGAATTCTCATTTTTGAAGATTTATCTTAAAAACATCCTAAGATTGATTCTTTGACATGTTTCTACGACCTGTAATATAACTTTTTGGACTTTTCGTCCGACCTTTCGGCTGGACTTTGCACACCAAACGCCCTAACAAAGGAAGGTATTTGGACATAAATGATGAACTTTATTGAACAAATCAAACATTTATTGTGGAACTGGGATTCCTGGGAGTGTATTCTGATGAAGATCATCAAAGGTAAGTGAATATTTATAATGCTATTTCTGACTATTGTTGACTACACAACATGACAGCTCCCACCATTAGCTCTGGCAAATTGAAAACCCTAGTCATCGGCGACTCCATTACCCGCAGTATTAGACTTAAAACGCATCATCCAGCAATCATACACTGTTTACCAGGGGGCAGGGCTACCGACGTTAAGGTTAATCTGAAGATGGTGCTGGCTAAAGCTAAAACTGGCGAGTGTAGAGAGTAAAGAGATACGGTATTGTTATCCATGTCTGGACCAACCATGTTAGGATGAAACCGTCAGAGGTCACCAAGCGCAACATAGCTTCAGCGTGTAAATCAGCTAGAAAGATGTGTCGGCATCAAGTAATTGTCTCTGGCCCCCTCCCAGTTAGGGGGAGTGATGAGCTCTACAGCAAAGTCTCACAACTCAAACGCTGGTTGAAAACTATTTTCTGCCCCTCCCAAAATATAGAATTTGTAGATAATTGGCCCTCTTTCTGGGACTCACCCACAAACAGGACCAAGCCTGGCCTGTTGAGGAGTGACGGACTCCATCCTAGCTGGAGGGGTGCTCTCATCTTATCTACGAACATAGACAGGGCTCTAACTCCCTTAGCTCCACAATGAAATAGGGTGCAGGCCAGGCAGCAGGCTGTTAGCCAGCCTGCCAGCTTAGTGGAGTTTGCCACTAGCACAGTCAGTGTAGTCAGTTCAGCTATCCCCATTGAGATCGTGTCTGTACCTCGACCTAAGTTGGGCAAAACTTAACATGGCGGTGTTCGCCTTAGCAATCTCACTAGAATAAAGACCTCCTCCATCCATGTGATACCTCACATCTCAAAATAGGGCACTCAAAATACATATATATATATAGTAAATTAACTAATCTCTGATCATAATCTTGATGTGACTGGCCTGACTGAAACATGACTTAAGCCTGATGAATTTACTATGTTAAATGAGGCCTCACCTCCTGGTTACACTAGTGACCATATCCCCCGTGCATCCCCAAAGGCGGAAGTGTTGTCCTCTTTAAATCTGCATATTCCTCCAAATCTCAGTTATCCTAAGTCTGCACAACTCTGCCAGGACCTAGGATCAAGGGAGACACACAAGTGTTTTAGTACTATATCTTGACACAATGATGAAAATAATCATGGCCTCTAAACCTTCAAGCTGCATACTGGACCCTATTCCAACAAAACTACTGAAAGAGCTGCTTCCAGTGCTTGGCCCTCCTATGCTGAACATAATAAATGGCTCTCTATCCGGATGTGTACCAAACTCACTAAATGTGGCAGTAATAAAGCCTCTCTTGAAAAAGCCGAACCTTGACCCAGAAGACATAATAAACTATCGGCCTATATCGAATCTCCCATTCCTCTCAAAGCTTTTTGAAAAAGCTGTTGCGCAGCAACTCACTGCTTTCCTGAAGACAAACAATGTATACGAAATGCTTCAGTCTGATTTCAGTCCCCATCATAGCACTGAGACTGCACTTGTGAAGGTGATAAATTATCTTTTAATGGAGTCAGACCGAGGCTCTGCATCTGTCCTTGTGCTCCTAGATCTTGGTGCTGCTTTTGATACCAGCGATCACCACAATCTTTTGGAGATATTGGAAACCCAAATTGGTCTACACAGACAAGTTCTGGTCTGGTTTAGATCTTATCTGTCGGAAATATATCAGTTTGTCTCTGTGAATGGTTTGTCCTCTGACAAATCAACTGTACATTACTGTGGTCCTCAAGGTTCCGCTTTATGACCACTATTGTTTTCACAATATATTTTACTTCTTGGGGATGTAATTTAAAAACAAAATGTTAACTTTCACTTCTATGCAGATGACACACAGCTGTACATTTCAATGAAACATGGTGAAGCACCAAAATTGCCCTCGCTGGAAGCCTGTGTTTCAGACAAAAGAAAGTGGATGTCTGCAAACGTTCTACTTTTAAACTCGGACAAAACAGAGATGCTTCTTGATGTCTGTTGAATCTGACAATTAATCTTGATGGTTGTACAGTCGTCTCAAATAAAACTGTGAAGGACCTTGGCGTTACACTGGACCCTGATCTCTCTTTTGACGAACATATCAAGACTGTTTCAAGTACAGCTTTTTTCCATCTACATAACATTGCAAAAATCAGAAACTTTCTTCCAAATTTAATGCAAAAAGATGAATCCATGCTTTTGTTCCTTCTAGGTTAGAATACCGCAATGCTCTACATTCTGGCCAGCCGGATATAGCTCTAAATAAACTTCAGTTAGTGCTAAATACGACTGCTAGAATCCTGACTAGAACCCCAAAATTTGATCATATTACTCCAGTGCTAGCCTCCCTACACTGGCTTCCTGTTAAGGCAAGTGCTGATTTCAAGGTTTTACTGTAACCTACAAAGCATTACATGGGCTTGCTCCTACCTATCTTTCCGATTTGGTCCTGCCGTACATACCTACACGTACACTATGGTCACAAGACGCAGGCCTCCTAATTGTCCCTAGAATTTCTAATCAAGCAGCTGGAGGCAGGGTTTTCTCCTATAGTGGTCAATTTTTATGGAATGTTCTGCCTACCCATGTAAGAGACGCAGACTTGGTCTCCTTTAAGTCTTTATTGAAGACACATCTCTTCAGTAGATCCTCTGATTGAGTGTAATCTGGCCCAGGAGTGTGAAGGTGAATGGATAGGCACTGGAGCAACAAACAGCCCTTGCTGTCTCTGCCTAGCTGGTTCCCCTCTCTCCACTGGGATTCTCTGCCGCTAACCCTATTACAGGGGCTGAGTCACTGGCTTACTGGTGCTCTTCCATGCTGTCCCTGGGAGGGGTGCGTCACTTGAGTGGGTTGAGTCACTGACGTGTTCTCCTGTCTGGGTTGGCGCGCCCCCATGGGTTGTGCCGTGGCAGAGATCTTTGTGGGCAATACTCGGTCTTGTCTCAGGATGGTAAGTTGGTGGTTAAAGATATCCCTCTAGTGGTGTGGGGGCTGTGCTTTGCCAAAGTGGTTGTTTTTATATCCTGCCTATTTGGCCCTATCCGGGGGTATCATCGGATGGGGCCACAGTGTCTCCCGACCCCTCCTGTCTCATCCTCCAGTATTTATGCTGCAGTAGTTTGTGTCAGGGGGCTAGGGTCAGTCTGTTATATATGGAGTACTTCTCCTGTCTTATCTGGTGTCCTGTGTGAATTTAAGTATGCTCTCTCTAATTCTCTCTGTCTTTCTTTCTTTCTTTCTTTCTCTCTCTCTCTCTGGTAGGACCTGAGCCCTAGGACCATGCCTCAGAACTACCTGGCATGATGACTCCTTGTTGTCCCAAGTCCACCTGGCCGTGCTGCTGCTCCAGTTTCAATTGTTCTGCCTGCGGCTATGGAACCCTGACCTGTTCACTGCGATTAGTATTATTTGACCATGCTTGTCATTTATGAACATTTGAACATCTTGACCATATTCTGTTATAATCTCCACCCGGCACAGCCAGAAGACGACTGGCCACCCCTCATAGCCTGGTTCCTCTCTAGGTTTCTTCATAGGTTTTGGCCTTTCTAGGGAGTTTTTCATCACCACGTGCTTCTACACCTGCATTGCTTGCTGTTTGAGGTTTTAGGCTGGGTTTCTGTAAAGCACTTTGATATATCAGCTGATGTAAGAAGGGCTATATAAATAAATTGGATTTGATTTTGACATACATAATAAATTAAGTGCATTCATAATCCTGTCATAAACATTTATACTTCATTATAATTTAGCACTTGCTACAGTATATACTCAGAAATAGTTAAAACATCTGTAGAAGGCAATACGTGTGTTTGCCTACAGAAAAATGTTACCCATTTTTTCATTATAATCACAACAGTTTGGCGAGCCCTACATGACAGTCATGTGTGTAGATTTATTTCAGTCCTGTTTCCCCCTTCATATGCCTAATAGGCATGGCAGAGACTATTCTCTGTTTTAATTGGCAAACATTTGTTCTTTAGTGGTTAGGCATGAACTGTTTTCAATTTTCTCGTTAGTCACACAACTCTGGGTCTCTAATGCCATGCGATCTACAATTCCAGAACAATGCCACACATAATGGTGCAGGGCTTTATTCCGGGCAGCTGCTGAAGAAACAGAGAGAAAACTGCTTCCATATTGTAACTAAAATATAAGAGGTTTAAATCTAGTCCAAAAAGAACATTCAGCTGGAGATGAATGCATGGGGGTGTGACCAGTTGAAAGAACCAAAGAAGACGACGATCGAGTGTATCAGAATGGGCTAAATAATTCCATATAAGAAACATTTGAAGCGTCCCAAACATCAAACATGTATAAATTCTTGCTTCAACATATTAAAGCTAGAATCCTTAGTTGCTACATCCATGTTTGGATTAACAGATTAATAACAAAATTATGTCCCATTGATTCTTGAAGAATATAACTTATAAATGCCTCATGATGTTATTTCAACTGTCGTACTCCATCAGAACCCAACATATAAACTTGCTTTACTCCAATGTTTGTAAACAATGTAAATGTAACCAAATACTGTATGGGAGGAGTTTGCACCGGGGTGAAACGTGATTGCATTAGTTTTGGATTCGGCTGCCTCCGGCACGTGAGCAAGGTGCCCCGTTCAAAGCTCACAGCGAAGTCAGCTCAAAACAAGAGTGACTTAAGATAAAGAACGTGGAGTAATGAGTAGGATTATGTGTTTTCGATAAAAATGTTTTCTCTGCCTCCCAAGGAAGTCTCCCCGGTTGTCCTTTCATGTGAGAGCAGTCTGCCTTGATAAATAAAATATTTCCTACAATTGCATAATGTCGCTCCAAGCCGCAGGGGGAGAGAGCGTAGAGCGATCTGTCCTCCACTCTCTCAGCCAAGCGTTGAGAGAAAATGGTGAACCTTTGAGGACGCTGGCAGGGAAAGGTGATAACGCTGTTTACCGATGTTCAGTCCAAAGAAATGCTTTGCATAAGCCCACAGGCACATCAAAGCTGGTTCACCGAGCTAGGCTCAGACTACTGCCATATCTTAAGGCCGGAGAGAGCCACTGATGCTACTAACCCTGCCAGTAGTTACCTGTACCTTCTATTTTTGTCACACTCTTCTGCAACCAACAGAACTAAGGTTGCCTTCAAGGAATAGAAAAGTGGTTAAGTACTTTGTACATCATTAAGGATCTCTGCTGTAACCCACATGATAAAATACTATAGTAGAGTTTGGTATAAATACTATAGTATTCCCTGTAGTGTTTACAGTAGTATAGTGTAGTATTTACAGTTAACTATAGTATAAACACTGTAGTAAAATAACTGTGGTATACACTATAGTTATTAATGGAGTGTTTTTGCGGACTGTACTATATTGTAATATTAACTGTAGTATTTTTGAGGTCATTACGGTATTATTTACTATAGTGTTTTTGTTTTATTATCTTTGACATAGACTTAGAGGCTTTCTCCTTCATGAAACCTACTGGAGAAATACTAAAATACAGTTGAAGGTGTTAGTTTATATACACCTTAGCCAAATACAGTTGACTTCGGAAGTTTACAAACACTTAGGTTGGAGTCATTAAACTCGTTTTTCAACAACTCCACACATTTCTTGTGAACAAACTATAGTTTTGGCAAGTCAGTTAGGACATCTACTTTGTGCATGACACAAGTAATTTTTCCAACAATTGTTTAGGTCTTTGCTGATTTCTTTTGATTTCCCATGATGTCAAGCAAAAATGTCAAGCAAAAATGCACATGAGTTTGAATGAGTTTGAGTTTGAATGTAGGATTTGAAATAGATCCACAGGTACATCTCTAATTGACTCAAATTATGTAAATTAGCCTATCAGAAGCTTCTAAAGCCATGACATAATTTTCTGGAATTTAAAGGCACAGTCAACATAGTGTATTTAAACTTATGGACCCACTGGAATTGTGAAACTGTGAATTCTAAGTGAAAAAATCTGTTTTAAACTATTTTTTTGAAAAATGACTTGTGTCATGCACAAAGTAGATGTCCTAACTGACTTGTTTGTTCACAAGAAATGTGTGGAGTTGTTGAAAAACGAGTTTTAATGACTCCATCTACAGTCAGCCACCAATTGTGCAAGTTCTCCCACTTAAAAAAATGAGAGAGGCCTGTAATTTTCATCATAGGTACACTTCAACTATGACAGACAAAATGAGAAAAAAATGCAGAAAATCACATTGTAGGATTTTTTTATGAATTTATTTTCAAATTATGGTGGAAAATAAGTATTTGGTCAATAACAAAAGTTTCTCAATACTTTGTTATATACCCTTTGTTGGCAATGACAGAGGTCAAACGTTTTCTGTAAGTCTTCACAAGGTTTTCACACACTGTTGCTGGTATTTTGACCCATTCCTCCATGCAGATCTCCTCTAGAGCAGTGATGTTTTGTGGCTGTTGCTGGGCAACACGGACTTTCAACTCCCTCCAAAGATTTTCTATGGGGTTGAGATCTGGAGACTGGCTAGGCCACTCCAGGACTTTGAAATGCTTCTTACGAAGCCACTCCTTCGTTGCCCGGGCGGTGTGTTTGGGATCATTGTCACGCTGAAAGACATCAGCCACGTTTCATCTTCAATGCCCTTGCTGATGGAAGGAGGTTTTCACTCAAAATCTCACGATACATGGCCCCATTCATTCTTTCCTTTACACGGATCAGTCGTCCTGGTCCCTTTGCAGAAAAACAGCCCCAAAGCATGATGTTCCCACCCCCATGCTTCACAGTAGGTATGGTGTTCTTTGGATGCAACTCAGCATTATTTTTCCTCCAAACACGACGAATTTAGTTTTTACCAAAAAGTTATATTTTGGTTTCATCTGACCATATGACATTCTCCCAATCTTCTTCTGGATCATCCAAATGCTCGCTAGCAAACTTCAGACGGGCCTGGACATGTACTGGCTTAAGCAGGGGGACACGTCTGGAACTGCAGGATTTGAGTCCCTGGCGGCGTAGTGTGTTACTGATGGTAGGCTTTGTTACTTTGGTCCCAGCTCTCTGCAGGTCATTCACTATGTCCCCCCGTGTGGTTCTGGGATTTTTGCTCACCGTTCTTGTGATCATTTTGACCCCACGGGGTGAGATCTTGCGTGGAGCCCCAGATCGAGGGAGATTTTCAGTGGTCTTGTATATCTTCCATTTCCTAATAATTGCTCCCACAGTTGATTTCTTCAAACCAAGCTGCTTACCTATTGCAGATTCAGTCTTCCCAGCCTGGTGCAGGTCTACAATTTTGTTTCTGGTGTCCTTTGACAGCTCTTTGGTCTTGGCCATAGTGGAGTTTGGAGTGTGACTGTTTGAGGTTGTGGACAGGTGTCTTTTATACTGATAACAAGTTCAAACAGGTGCCATTAATACAGGTGACGAGTGGAGGACAGAGGAGCCTCTTAAAGAAGAAGTTACACGTCTGTGAGAGCCAGAAATCTTGCTTGTTTGCAAATACTTATTTTCCACCATAATTTGCAAATAAATTCATAAAAAATACTACAATGTGATTTTCTGCATTTTTTTCTCATTTTGTCTGTCATAGTTGAAGTGTACCTATGATGAAAATTACAGGCCTCTCTCATCTTTTTAAGTGGGAGAACTTGCACAATTGGCTGACTAAATACTTTTTTGCCCCACTGTAAGTGTATGTAAACTTCCGACTTCAACTGTAGCATATTTTCCATAAACTGAGGATGGACCAACAAAATTGTACTGTTGTTACTCAACAATACTAAGCTATTTGACAGTGTGAAAAGCAGGAAGCCTGTAAAGAATACAAATATTCCAAAACATTCATTCTGTTTGTAAAAAGGCACTGAAGTAAAACTGCAAAAAATGTAGCAAGAAATGTACTTCATGTCCTGATTTCAAAGTATTGTGTTTTGTGAAAATCCACTCTTCATATTTTCAAGCATGTTGGTGGCTGCATCATGTTATGAGTATGCTGGTCATCTCCAAGGACTAGGGAGAACATAGAATATAAATACAGGCAAAATCCAAGAAGAAAACCTGTTTCACTCTGCTTTCCAACAGACAGAATCACAATAACCTAAAACACAAGGCCTGGGTGTTGTAGTTGTTCCTGAGTGGCGTAGTTCAAGTTTTTACTTAAATGGGCTTAAAAATGGCTGTCTGTACAATCCAGGTGTGCAAAGTTGTTAGAGACTTACCCAGAAAGACTAACAGATGTGATCACTGCCAAAGGTGTATCACGACTTCTACCGAAGTCGAAGCCTCTCCTTGTTCAGGCGGTGTTTGGCGGTCAACGTCACCTGTCTTTTAGCCATCATTGATACATTTTTCATTTTCCATTAGTTTTGTCTTGTCTTCCTACACATCTGGTTTCAATCCCATTCATTACCTGTTGTGTATTTAACCCTCTGTTTACCCTCATGGCTTTGTCAGAGATTGTTTGTTATTCAATGTTCTGTTGGTTTTTGTATTGGTGCCCAACGGGTCCTCGTACCCACTTTATTTAGTGTTTAGAGTATGTTTAGTTTATTTGTTATTAAATGCTACATTACACTCAGTTTGATTCTCCTGCGCCTGACTTCCCTGCCACCTATACACATGACCCTGACAATGTGAATCTAACATGTATTGACTAAAGGGTGCGAATACTTATGTAAATAATATATTTCTGTGTTTAATTCTCAATAAATTAGCAAAAACGTCTTAACATGTTTTCGCTTTGTCATTATGGGATATTGTATGTAGATAGGTGAGAAAAAAAAGATAATCATTTTGAATTATGACAACTAAATGTGGAATAAGTCTAGGGCTATGAATACTTTCTGAAGGCACAGAGGTAGGACTGGGGTCCGAATGGATAGGACAGAACTTCTCTCTTCTATAACCTGTAGGGAGCACAATATATGATCTACAGTGCATTCGGAAAGTATTCAGTGTGGAAATTGCTCGGAATCCGACCTTAAGGTGCTATAGAGTGTTGTGCATTTGGCCCAGTACTTTACTGGGGCCAAGCTTCCTGCCATCCAGGACCTATATACTAGGCGGTGTCAGAGTAAGGCCCCAAGTGGTACCAGAGCGACAAGTCTAGGTCCAAAACGCTTTTTAACAGCTTCTACCCCCAGGCCATAAGACTGCTGAACAACTATTCAAAAGGCCACCTGGACTATTTACATTGACACCGCCCCCTGTTGTTTTTATACTGCTGCTACTCGTTGTTTATTATCTATGCATAGTCACGTACCCCTACCTACATGTATAAATTACCTTGACTGACCTGTACTCCCAGCACATTGACTCAGTACCGGTACCCCTTGTGTATGTGACTTGTTTCAGGAAACTGAGCCTATGTCGCACATCACTACTTCACCATTTGAATTAAACTTGAGTTGTTTTAATCAATATGCACTTCTTGGCAGAAAAGCCTTCTGCAACATGTGAACTTTCATGAGCCTTAATAACAAACGTATATGCCTGTAAATCTGTAAATACGAATACAATTGTTAAATTACGAGCCAAGTTGGATTGGCTCCAACTGGATTATTCAGACCCCTTTACTTTTTCTACATTTTGTTACGTTACAGCCTTATTATAAAATTGTTGAAAAACATTTTTTTCCCCCCTCATCAATCTACACACAATACCCCATAATGACAAAGCAAAAACAGGTTTTTAGAAATAACTGAAATATCACATCAAATTCAAATTCAATTCAAATCAAATCAAATGTATTTATATAGCCCTTCGTACATCAGCTGATATCTCAAAGTGCTGTACAGAAACCCAGCCTAAAACCCCAAACAGCAAGCAATGCAGTTGTAAAAGCACGGTGGCTAGGAAAAACTCCCTAGAAAGGCCAAAACCTAGGAAGAAACCTAGAGAGGAACCAGGCTATGTGGGGTGGCCAGTCCTCTTCTGGTTGTGCCGGGTGGAGATTATAACAGAACATGGCCAAGATGTTCAAATGTTCATAAATGACCAGCATGGTCAAATAATAATAATCACAGGCAGAACAGTTGAAACTCGAGCAGCAGCACGGCCAGGTGGACTGGGGACAGCAAGGAGTCATCATGTCAAGTAGTCCTGAGGCATGGTCCTAAGGCTCAGGTCCTCCGAGAGAGAAAAAGAAAGAAAGAGAGAAAGAGAGAATTAGAGAGAGCATACTTAAATTCACACACCGGATAGGACAGGAGAAGTACTCCAGATATAACAAACTGACGCTAGCCCCCCGACACAAACTACTGCAGCATAAATACTGGAGGCTGAGACAGGAGGGGTCAGGAGACACTGTGGCCCCATCCGATGACACCCCCGGACAGGGCCAAACAGGAAGGATATAACCCCACCCACCTTTCCAAAGCACAGCCCCCACACCTCTAGAGGGATATCTTCAACCACCAACTTACCATCCTGAGACAAGGCAGAGTATAGCCCACAAAGATTTCCTCCACGGCACAACCCAAGGGGGGTGCCAACCCAGACAGGAAGATCACAGTGACTCAACCCACTCAAGTGACGCACCCCTCCTAAGGACGGTATGAAAGAGCCCTAGTAAGCCAGTGACTCAGCCCCAGTAATAGGGTTAGAGGCAGAGAATCCCAGTGGAAAGAGGGGAACCGGCCAGGCAGAGACAGCAAGGGTGGTTCGTTTGGAATTGTCAGATACCTTCCTGCTAGCCATGCTAGCCAAGATTGGCTGAGATAATGAGTTGCCTGGACATGCCAAGATAGGAGTTCAGATTGGTGTGCCATATATAAATCTTCTGTCCATTTGAGCCGGTCAGTCTGTGTTGGTAATCCTGTCAAACGTGACTTAAAAAAAATGTATGATGAGCAAGATGGCACTGACAGAGAGGGTCGCCTATGCAGTATTTCATTTTTTTATGTATTATTTATTATATTGTTTGCCCAGAAAATCTTAAGTGTCATTACATACAGCGGGAAGAACTATTGGATATCATAGCGATGTCAACTTACAAGCACTACAACCAGGAATACAGCTTTCCCAAAGTGAATCCTTTGTTTGATCCACCCAAGGCATTCAAACAGATTTCAGACGCTGAACCAAAATAACATCGCCGCAGGAGAGGTAGACGGAGCTGCCTTCTGGTCAGTCTTTCGGAGGTGGGCCACCCACCGCTTCTGAGTATTTTACTCGCAATTGTCCAGTTTCTAGATAATAAGATAGACAAAATTAGGGCTAGGGTTGCTTTCCAGAGAGACATCCAGGATTGTAACATACTCTGTTTCCCGTAAATGTAGCTCTCTGGGGACATGCTCTCGGAGTCGGTACAGCCATCCGGATTCTTTGTGCGTTGCGCCGACAGGAATAAATAAGGGGGTGTATATTTCATGATGTAATTATAACAACATACAGGAACTCAAGTCCTTTTGTTCACCTGACCTAGAATTCCTCACAATCAAATGCTATCCTTATTATCTCACAAGAGAATTCTCATGGTTATTGTCACAGCCGTGTATATCCCTCCTCAAGCCGATACCGCAATGGCCCTCAAGGAACTCAAACTGAATTTGAATGCAAACTGGAAACTATATCTCCGGAAGCTACATTTATTGTAGCTGGGAACAAAGAAAATTTGAGAACAAGGCGACCTAAATTCTATCAGCTACAATTGATTGTAGTACCCGGGCTGGCAAAACACTGGATCACTGCTACTCTAACTTTCGCAATGCATACAAGGCCCTCCCCCGCCTTCTGTTTGGCAAATCTGACCACAACTCCATTTTACTTCTCCCCTCCTATAGGCAGAAACTCAAACAGGATGTACCCGTGATGAGGACTATTCAACATTGGTCTGACCAATCGTAATCCACGCTTCAAGATTGTTCTGATCACGCAGACTGGGACATGTTCCAGGTAGCCTCAGAGAAAAATATAGATTTATGTGCCAATTTGGTGAGTGAGATTATAAGGCCGTGAATAGGAGATGTTGAACCCACTGTGACTAATAAAACCTACACTAACCAGAAATCGTGGACAGATGGCAGCACCACATTTAAACCACTACATTTAACCATTGCATTGATGACCCGGGAATATGGCTGAAAACAAACAGTGTACTTATTTTCTCCGCAAGGCAATCAAACAAGAGAAATGTCAGTATATGGACAAAGTGGAGTTGCAATTCAATGGCTCAGACATGAGAGGTATGTGGCAGGGTCTACAGACAATCACGGATTACAAAAAGAAAATCAGCTACATCACAAACACCAACTTCTTGCTTCCAGACAAACTAAACACCTTCTTTGCCCGCTTTGAGGATAACACAGTGCCACCGACACGGCAAGCCACCAAGGACTGTGAGCTCTCCTTCTCCGTAGCCGACGTAAGTAGACATTGAAACGTGTTAACCCTCGCAAGGCTGCCAGCCCAGATGGCATCCCTAGCTGCGTCCTCAGAGCATGCGCAGACCAGCTGGATGGTGTGTTTACGGACATATTCAATCACTCCCTATCCCAGTCTGCTGTCCCCACATGCTTCAAGATGACAACCATTGTTCCTGTACCCAAGAAGGCAGGCAAAGGTAACTGAACTAAAATACTAACGCCCCGTAGCACTCACCTTCGTCATCATGAAGTGCTTTGAGAGACTTGTCAAGGATCATATCACCTCCACCTTACCTGTCACTCTAGACCCACTGCAATTTGAATACCGCCCCAAATTGGTCCACAGACGATGCAATCGCCATCACACTGCATACTGCCCTACCCCATCTGGACGAGAGGAATACCTATGTAAAAATGCTGAGCTGACTACAGCTCAGCATTCAACACCATAGTACCCTCCAAGCTCATCATTAAGCTTGAGGCCCTGGGTCTCAACCCCGCCCTGTCCCCAGGTGGTGAAGGTAGGAAACAACATCTCCTCTTCGCTGATCCTCAACACTGGGGCCCCACAAGAGTGCTTGATCAGCCCCCTCCTGTATGCCCTGTTCACCCATGACTGCATGGCCATGCACGCCTCCAACTCAATCATCAAGTTTGCAGATGACACTACAGTGGTATGCTTGATCACCAATAACGCAGAGACAGTCTCTATGGAGGAGTTGAGGGCATTCGGAGTGTGGTGTCAGGAAAACGACCTGTCACTCAACGTCAACAAATCAAAGGACTCTGGACTTCATGAAACAGCAGAGGGAGCACCCCCCTATCCACATCTACGGGACAGCAGTGGAGAAGGTGGTAAGTTTTTAAGTCCCTCAGCCTACACATCACGGACAAACTGAAATGGTCCACCCACACAGACATTGTGATGAAGAAGGCGCAACAGCGTCTCTTCAACCTCAGGAATCTCAAGAAATTTGGCTTGTCACCTAAAACCCTCACAAACTTTTACAGATGCACAATTTAGAGCATCCTGTCTACTTTTTTCCGATGTAAAAACACAATTTAAAATGTTGCTACATAAGACCAAATTGAGCCGGTCAGTCAAATATAGCCTTGTTGTTGTTATTTTATTGTGTTACTTTTTATTAAATGTTTTACTTTATTTAGTAAATATTTTCTGGACTTTCTGGATTTCTTGAACTGCATTGTTGGTTAAGGGTTAGTAAGTAAGCATTTCACATTTGTCACACAAATGTCACACATTTGTCACACATTTCACTGACATGAGCCGCGTTTACCATTAATGTGATCTCCACAAAAGTTGGGGAAAATGCCTTAAAAATACACGTAGTGTACTATATAATGCACGTTGAATTGAATTTCAGAACTTTTTTCGAAAAAGATTTCAATCTATGCATAATTTGTTTACAGCGTCACCTATCAACAAAAAACAAACAATTGCATAATAGGTCCTTTGTTTTTTGGTTATGATAAGGTAAGACACCATCAAGATATTAGACTGTCTTTCATTAAAACAACCCATCCACGAACAACTATATTTGCATGATGAGTGAGTGGACAGGTGGACGACCTCCAATAAAAGTCAAGGTTATGTTCATGTTACAATTATTGAGTAAGCAAGAATGACACAGAGACCCCACTGAATGGCGATGGCGGTCCATGGCAGTGGGAGAGAGTGAGAAGGAAGCCTGTTTTCCCTGGGCACCAGTGAGAGACCATTAGGCTATTAATTGGAACTGGAAGTTTAACCACCTAATGCGACATGACATTACCTTCCATCTGGCGAAGTGAAGGAACGCTCCTTACAGTGTCCTCTAGTGGCTCTTTGACACTTGCCAATGAGTGACCGATAGAGACATGGTAGGAGGACAACAGGCACATGTTCAGTAGAAACTTAATGGAAGAAAACTATCCAAAATGTTGAGGTACTATCTAAACCTGTCCAATAAGAAAACATTATTTTTCACTTTACATTGTGTGTGTGTGTGTGCTCTGATGAACACAACCTAAATAACCTCTCTTGGGTATGTGGGACGCTAGCAAACATCCAGTGAAATTGCAGAGAGACAAATTCATAATAGAGAAATAGTCATAATAAACATTCATAAAAATACAAGTGTTATACATCGGCTTAAAGATGTACTTCTTGTTAATCCAGCCACTTTGTCAGATTTCAAAAAGGTTTTACGGTGAAAGCATACCATGCGATTATCTGAGCACAGCACCTGCTTTCAAAAGCATACAAACATCTTAATTTTTCAGAAAACAAGCCTGAAACAATGTCTAAAGACTGTTGACATCTAGTGGAAGCCATAGGAACTGCAATCTGGGTCCTAACCATTTAGATACTCGACAGGCATTCAATTGTAAACTACTCACATCAGAAAATCTTTCCTAGACACTTCCTAGATGGATTTTCCTCAGATTTTCACCTGCCATATCAGTTCTGTTATACTCACAGACATTATATTAACAGCTTTGGAAACTTTAGAGTGTTTTCTATCCAATACGAGCATGCATATTCTGGGCCTGAGTAACAGGCAGTTTACTTTGGGCACGTTTGTCATTCAAAATACTGCCCCCTACCCAAGAGTGGATAAGAACCCCAACCTGCATACATTTTAATCCAGATATTTTTTTGCGTTTCAGTGAAATTTTAACACTGCCATTGAAACATGTGACATTATCAAGTCAAACTTTATTTGCCACAAGCGCCGAATACAACAAGTGTAAACTTTACCGTGAAATGCTTACTTACAAGCCCTTAACCAACAGTGGAGTTCAAGAAGAAGAAAATATTTACCAAGCAGGCTAAGATAAAAAGTAATAATAATAAGAAACACAATAAGAATAACATTAACGAGACTATATACAAGGGCTCCGGTACTGAGTCAGTGTGCAGGGGTACAAGCTAGTTGAGGTAATCTGTACATGTAGGTGGGGCGAAGTGACCATTATATGTAACAAACAAACAGCGAGTAGGGGTAGTCAATGTAAATTGTCCGGTGGCGATTTTTATGAATTGTTCAGCAGTCTAATGGCTTAGGGGTAGAAGCTGTTGAGCAGCCTTTTGGTCCTAGACTTGGCGCTCCTGTGCCACTTGCAGTGCAGTAGCAGAGAAAACAATCTATGACTTGGGTGACTGGAGTCTGACAATTTTATGGGCTTTCCTCTGACACCGCCTAATATATAGGTCCTGGATGGCAGGAAGCTGGGCCCCAGTGATGTACTGGGCTGTTCGCACTACCGTCTGTAGCTCCTTACAGTCAGATGCCGAGCAGTTGTCATACCAGGCAGTGATGAAACCGGTCAGGATGCTCTCGATGGTGCAGCTGTAGAACCTTTTGAAGATCTGGGGGCCCATGCCGAATCAGGAAGTCCAGGACCTAGTTGCAGAGGGAGTTGCAGAGGGAGTGTTTAGTTGCAGAGGGAGTGTTTAGTTCCAGAGTCCTTAGCTTAGTGATGAGCTTCGTGGGCACTATGGTGTTGAATGCTGAGCTGTTGTCAATGAACAGCATTCTCACATAGGTGTTCCTTTTTGTCCAGGTGAGAAAGGGCGGTGTGAAGTGTGATTGAGATTGCTTCATCTGTGGATCTGTTGGGGAGGTATGCGAAATGGAGTGTGTCTAGGGTGTTCGGGAGGATGCTGTTGATGTGAGCCATGACCAGCCTTTCAAAGCACTTCATTGCTACCAACGTGAGTGCCACGGGGTGGTAATCATTTAGGCAGGTTACCTTCGCTTCCTTGGGCACAGGGACTATGGTGGTCTGCTTGAAACATGTAGTTATTACAGACTCGGTCAGGGAGAGGTTGAAAATGTCAGTGAAGACACTTGAAGACAGTTGGTCCACACATGCTTTGAGTACACATCCTGGTAATCCATATGGCCCATTGGATTTGTTTATGTTGACCTGTTTAAAGATTTTGTTCACATCGGCTAATGAGAGCATTATTACACAGTCATCCAGAACAGCTGGTGCTCTCGTGCATGCTTCAGCATAAAATTTAGTTTAGCATTTAGCATTTAGTTCGTCTGGTAGGCTCACGACACTGGGAAGCTCGCATCTGGGTTTCCCTTTGTAGTTCGTAATAGTTTTCAAGCCCTGCCACATCCGACGAGTGTCAGAGCCGGTGTAGTAGGATTCAATCTTAATCCTGTGTTGACGCTTTGCTTGTTTGATGGTTTGTCTGAGGGCTGAGCGGGATTTCTTATAAGCGTCCAGATTAGTCTCCCGCTCCTTGAAAGCGGCAGCTCTAGCCTTTAGATCGATGCGGATGTAGCCTGTAATCCATGGCTTCTGGTTGGGATATGTATTTTACGTAAAATCTCTGTAGGGACGACATCATCAATGCACTTATTGATGAAGCTGATAACTGCCTTTGGATGAATCCCGGAACATATTCCATTCTGTGCTAGCAAAACAGTCCTGTAGTGTAGCATCCACGTCATCTGACCACTTCCGTATTGAGTGAGTCACTGGTACTTCCTGATTTAGTTTTTGCTTGTATTTACATTTGTCAAATGGAGGGCGGGGGAGGGCGGGAGAGAGCTTTGTATGCATCTCTGTGTGTGGAGTAAAGGTAGTCGAGGATTTCTTTCCCCTGGTTGCACACATGACATGCTGGGAGAAATTTGGTAAAACTGATTTAAGTTTGCCTGCATTAAAGCCCCCGGTCACTAGGAGTGCCTCTTCTGGGTGAGCATTTTCTCTGGGTGAGCATTAGTGCTCTATACTAGTATTCCAGGGAAATGGGTCATTATTGCATTGCTGTGTAGTTCTAAACCAGTTTCAATCATTGAGCTCTTACTACGTCTCTCATGCTTCTTTCTGACCGGGCTTGGTTTAATAAAAAACAAATTGGCTGCAGTCAAAATGACTTATCTACCAGCAAGTGTAATTTATTTCATGCCCTCACAGGGACAACAAACAATGAGGTGAAATGACAGACTCCTGGAGGGCATGCTAGCTCCCTTCCCTGGTAATAAAATGTACTCTCTATGATGTCCACAACCCCCTAGGGCTCCAAGCGAAGTGGTCCTAGTGTGGGTTAGGGAGATTGTAAATGGTGGCAATGGCCCTGGCTCTGTGGGGAGCTGACCATTTAACCAGACACAGAGCGGCCATTTTTCTCCAACTCCAAAGAGATGGAGTCCATCTCCTGTTTGAGTAATTGTACTCATTACTATCTGTAGGCACTTTTTAAACGTTGCCAAATAGAGCGGATACATTGGGGACAGTGCTACATTTGTGGCTTTACTCTACAAAAATATACAATGTTTTCCCAATTTTTATGAAATTGACAGGGTGGAATTGAGTGTAGGATTAAACACTATGCCCCGGTATCCTGGACAGAGACTAAACCTAGTCTAAGAATAACTTTGAATTTGGAAATGCCACTGAATATACTTTCTAGTCCATCTGTGTCTGGGAAACTGGTCCTAAATGAATTTCAGAGAGAACGGGTAGTGAACAAACTTCTATCCTATTCTTCTTTAGTGGACACACACCCCATGTCGGCTCTGTGGTGGCCCTCCTCAAGGTCGTGATACTCCTGCCTCAGCCCAACTAGAGCTATTTACTTATGTCACAGCACATGGATTAGCTATATGTATAACTATAAACTGTGTGGTTTGAGCCCTGAATGCTGATTGGCTGAAAGCTGTGGTATATTAGACCGTATATCACGGGTATGACAAAACATTTATTTTTACTGTTCTAATTACGTTGGCAACCAGTTTATAATAGCTAAGCTCATTGTGTCACGCAGAAGAACAACACTTAGCCGTTGTATGTTGGCCATATACCGCAACCCCTCATGCCTTATTGCTTAATTCTAACACCACTAATTAATTGACCCCCGAGAGTCGAAATTGAGTCGAAATTGAATTAGTCTTTTTTTTTTAACCCCATAAAATCTGTCAGTTTAAGATAGAAATATTGCAGTTAATTCTACTTCCTACCAGCCTCCGTTGCAGGAGTAACACATTATGTGGCAAATGCTTACAGGAGAGCTGCTTATCTAACTGTTTATCTATTTCTGGATGGTATTCATGTCCCTTTGAACCTCTCTGTCTTCCTCCCTCTATTCATCTTTCCTGACTGCAGTTTGTGTCACTGGGATTGAGTTCAGAGCCAAAATACATTCCCATTCTCCTCGAAACAAAGTATTCTTCTCTTCTCTTTGGAAATGTAGTCTGTCATTCACCTCTTAAAGAGTCACTTACTTTATTTGCTCCTCCCCTCCAAACTTCATATTCCTATGTTGATAAACACAGCCAAGAAACAAGGTATTTTCAACAGGGCAGAAAACAGAGAGCAGAACGTTGGCATAGGTTCCAGTTTTGTAATGGATTTGGAGCACACACAGTTTCAATCTTTTCCAGGTCCATGAAGAATGAATCATGCCAGTTTAATCAAGCTGAGCATGCACCTACAACAAACAATGAGTCTCATGCAGTGCATATACCTAAAGATTTCAGGATATCTAGACTGCAGACAGATAATCAAAAGACTTCGAGGCTACTTCAGCATTCACCTCTCCTCGTACAGAAATGCCCCAAAATATAATTTCAGTCCTTCGGAAAGTATTCAGACCCCTTGACTTTTTCCACATTTTGTTACATTACAGCCTTATTCTAAAATGTATTGAATTGTTTTTTCCCCCCTCATCAATCTGCACACAATACCTCATAATGACAATGCAAAAACGTTTTTTGGAAGCTTGGCACACCAGTATTTGGGGAGTTTCTCCCATTCTTCTTTGCAGATCTTCTCAAGCTCTGTCAGGTGGGATGAGGAGCGTTGCTGCACAGCTATTTTCAGGTCTCTCCAGAGATGTTCGATTGGGTTACACTCGGAGCTCTGGCTGGTGCACTCAAGAACATACAAAAACTTGTCCCGAAGCCACTCCTGCATTGTCTTGGCTGTGTGGTTAGGGTCGTTGTCCTGTTGGAAGGTGAACCTTCGCCCCAGTCTGAGATCCTGAGCGCTCTGGAACAGGTTTTTATTAATGATCTCTCAATAATTTTCTCCATTGATCTTTGCCTCGATCCTGACTAGTCTCCCAGTCTCTGCCACTGAAAAACATCCCCACAGAATGATGCTGCCAGCACCATGCTTCACCAAAGGGATGGTGCCAGGTTTCCTCCAGACGTGACACTTGGCACTCAGGCCAAAGAGTTCAATATTTGTTTCATCAGGTTAATAGATTTAGATTTTAGCTACGGTTTTAAAGCAATATTTTGTGCATTTAAAAAAATACTCCCATAGTTCTTTTTAATTAATTTTGGGAGATTGTGGAAATATTTGGTAGCCATACTGGAAAAGCAACAGAGACAAACTGCCCAAAGTTGAAGACAAATCAAGCTGTTGCTCAGAATCACAACTCAGAGACCGCTCTATCTGACTGCACACAATGTCAACATGAAACTGGTCTAGTGAAGCTGGTCTTGTGGAATCAATCTATGAGTAATGCATTTGTACATTAAGCTTTGCCATTGCAATCCATTTAACAATGTACCGCATGTCTTGCATGGCCTCTTTCTGCTTTGTGCTACTTTAACATAGTTATTTTCTGCCGGTGAAATCCCCAAAGCACCGCATTGGATCCCATATTGGAAATTACACATTGGGTTGAAGCACTTTCAATGGCTTTAGACAAGCCCACAATCAGCGGCTTTAAGGCTGTCATATTGAAAGAACCTGATCCTATTGCTAGTCCTCCTCTTCCATCCCCATCTATTTCTCCTTCTTCTCCCTTGCACCTATTTATTACCCATTCCCCGCCTCCTCTTTCTCATCTCCTTTTCTTCATTTCCATCTCTTCCAATTCATTACATCTCCCTGTGACTTGTGCCTGATGGCGTTCTCATTTTCCTGTGGCGGACCCTGGAATACCAGGTAATAGGCACGTCTGAAACTGGGGTGGCTGGCTGGCTGGCTTGTTCGGTCTATTATCATCCACACAGATGGGGACTGTTACTTTCACTGCTGTTCATCAAGCCTGCTGTGCCAGGGACAGGAGTGGCTAAGTGTGTATGTGTGAAGGAAAGGTTACTGGCAGGAACTCACAATGTCGCCTATCTCCCTGATTGTTATCACGAAGTGCAGCAAGCTAGTCCACCACAGTCTTTTTTTGTGATCCTGCCAAGGCCCTATTGAAATGTGTTGTTTTAGCGTGTTGTCATCTTGCTTCATGGAGGAGTACAAGGACCCCTCATGGTACTTGGCCTATCCAGAAGGAGTACATGAGAAGGCTCTTGAGACTATAGGCTTACTGGTAAAATGTACTTCAGGGGTATTTCAGGAAGAGCAAAATTCAGTTGGTGGTACTGTAATCGAAAAATGCTAGAAATCAGTGTTCTAGGAAGTGACGTTGCAGGCTTGCTCAGTGCCTCCCCCTCTCATTGAATATCTCAAGTTGGTCGAACATGGTACGGCAGCCTGCAAATTATCCTTATATTATCCTGTGTGATTGATTTTAAGTTTGTACCATGATTGTATTAGTACCTTGATTGTACTCTGGAAAAAATGGTATATTAACAAATATTGACCAAGTAGATCGCCATACAGTGCCTGCAGTACCATGGTCGGCCTTGAACTTGAACTCCTCACTGAGAGTGGGCCGTCTTCCCCACCGGTCTCGGTAGCAAGCAGCTGCTGTAGAGATGTCCGTCTCTCTTGGTGCTTAAACATCTGCTATGCGCACAGCTTTGAGCAACAATTTAGATGGAAAACTAAACTAGAAAAATATTCCCAGATGTTTCTTTAGTTGACAGCAGAAACCTAATTTGCTCAGAATTAGCTAGCTAATTATGCTAAAGTATCAAACAAGAATGTTTACAATGCCATGGTTGAATGCCTCTTGATTCAATTCTAATTAACAGGACATCCATCCCATTTAGTTACTGTTTTTGTTGATGTTCTCAGGCCCAAATATTTAAGCAAATGATCCCAATTCTAGTTGTAGTAGCTTGTGAGTTCATGTTTAAGAACATGAATAAGTAGCCTAGACAGAACAGCGGAATTATATTTTACATTAACCCAGACCTGGTTGATCTGTTGTTGTTGTCTTAGAATATAGTTTTTTTTGTGCTGTCTTCCCCTATAATCAAAATATATTACACCTTGGCCCCAATGTCATGTTTTTAAATTGAAGCATCTTTAATTACAGTAAAATATGTAAAAATGCGATTCATCTAAATAATCGCACAGAAAACCACACGATTAACTCCAAATATTTTTTTTTTATTGTTTGACAGCCCAATATAAATATATAATAAAACCAACATATTTGATCCTTCACATGGGTATTATGTAAAGTGTCCCTGCGCTTGGCTTCCCATACTGTACACACAGTACATCCGGAAAGTATTCTGACCCCTTGAATTTTTTCACATTTTGTTACGTTACAGCCATGTTGTAAATTTGATTAACCCCCCCCCATCAATCTACACACAATACCCCATACTGCAAATGTATGAAAAAACTGATTTCATCAAGGATCTCTCTGTACAATGCTCCGTTCATCTTTCACTCGATCCTAACTAATCTCTCAGGCCCTGCTGCTTAAAAACATTCCCACAGCATGATGCTGCCAACACCATGCTTCACCGTAGGAATGGTGCCAGGTTTCCTCCAGAGGTGACGCTTGACATTCAGGCCAAAGAGTTCAATATTGGTTTCATCAGACCAGAGAATGTTGTTCTTCATGGTCTGAGAATTCTTTAGGTGCCTTTGGCGGCCTGTCATGTGGCTTTTACTTAGGAATTCCTTCCGTCTGGCCACACTACCAGAAAGGCCTGATTGGTGGATTGTTGCAGAGATGGTTGTCCTTCTGGAAGGTTCTCCCATCTCCACCGAGGAACACTTGAGCTCTGTCAGAATGAACATCAGGTTCGCTTTGTCATGATGGGGTATTGTGGGTATATTGACGAGGAAAATTTTAGAATAAGACGGTAAGATAACAAAATGTAATCAGGAAACTAGGCGTATGTCGCAAGTCACGACCTCACAGCAGAGCTGTTTGAACGTAAAATAACATATTTTTATCAAAATGCATTTTTTTGTCAGAAATGCCTTCTCGAACATGTGAACTTTCATGCCATCTGTAAATTACGAATACAATTGTTAAATTATGAGCATAGTTGGTTTAGCCACAGAAAAAGTGAGCAGCCTTCCCGCAAGCCATGATTGGCTGAGATAATGAGTGGGCTGGACATGCCGAGAGGTGAGTTTGGATTGGTTTGCCATATGGCACGAGTCTGTCTCTTGGAGCTGGTCAGTATGTCTAGGTAATGGTGTCAAACACGTCTTTTTTATATATCGTGTAGTAAAACCGCATACACCTAATGTCAAGTTAAAGCTAGCTTGCTAGCTAGCTAATGTTAGCTTGCTGGCTCACTAGCTAACGTTATGTTTATGCTCTCATATTTTTGGAAGACCTAGTTTTGAAAATCAGTGGAATTCGATTATGATAGCTAAGGAGATGGAGACAACACCTGTCTGGATTACATCGTGCATGGCATCAGACTGGAGACGCGTCCAACCATGATGTATACTGGTAAGACAGTCTAGCTATCTACATTTTCAGATATTACACGTTTCTAATTTTGAAAGAAAGTTGTTTCATTTCAAGTGTACTGTTAGCTAGCTAACGTTATGTGTATTATCTTATTCTAAGTATCTCAGACACAATTGCTTGACTAGATATAGCCATAGAACCTGGTTGGTTAGCTACCTGCAGATTCATGCAGGGTAGTGTCATGACGTTGGCCTGGGGGAAAGGTTTATGACAGTCATAAATACCTCTTCCCCCCTTTTTCCTCTCTCTACCCTACTGAGGTTACATTCGCAAAACCCTTGGTTAACCGAGATTCGGGGAACATCAGAAGGTGGGGGGAAATTAACTATATTCTGGTAATACAACCAATTGAACATGTGTGGTGGTACTTAATGAATATGATGTCAGTTCGGTTGTCATCTGAGACATTCTCATCAATGATAAGATGACAAACTCTACAGTGGAAAGTCTACACATCGGATTCACATGGAGTTGTTGTTCAATTTAAATGTTTGAATATGAAATTATTCGTGATGGGATGAAATGTGATTTTAGCTTCTAAAATGTGAGATTTGTGTTTTCATAAGACAGGGCTCTGCTCAATCAGTGGCCCGCCCCTGTGAAGTAACATGGGCTATAAAACATTTCAAACACGTCTCCCTTCCTATATAAGCCCTTGATGACAATATAACTTCCTGTTCCGAGGATGTAGGACGACGTTCATATGTCAGAATGGTTCAGATAATAACTACAGAACGAAGCCAACATCAGCGTGAGCTTCGGTTGCGAATAGTATGAACTTTAAAATCTTATTCACTACAGAAGTGATACCTCCTAGCCGTTGAGTTAGCAACAGCAGATGCAAACGAGGGTTAGGAAGAACAGACAGAGTATTCCGTCTATCACCCAACGACGTTACTACAACGTATCCAATTGACAACCAGAGACATTCTTCAAAGGACTAGGTTGGGCAACACGGCCTTCCATCTACCACCAACCAACTGAAGCACAGCTCAGAGTAAATATTTATTGCATTTTCCTTTTCCAAATGGGCGGTAATTTAGAATGCATAAGATACTGTATTTACAATAGCACAGCTTCTTCCCTTTGTTCCCCAGTCTGCCTGCTCTTTCACTCTAACCCAGACCCTTTTATGGGGGGAAACAAGCTGTCATACAGTGCCTTGCGAAAGTATTCGGCCCCCTTGAACTTTGCGACCTTTGCCACATTTCAGGCTTCAAACATAAAGATATAAAACTGTATTTTTTTGTGAAGAATCAACAACAAGTGAGACAGAATCATGAAGTGGAACGACATTTATTGGATATTTCAAACTTTTTTAACAAATCAAAAACTGAAATATTGGGCGTGCAAAATTATTCAGCCCCTTTACTTTCAGTGCAGCAAACTCTCTCCAGAAGTTCAGTGAGGATCTCTGAATGATCCAATGTTGACCTAAATGACTAATGATGATAAATACAATCCACCTGTGTGTAATCAAGTCTCCGTATAAATGCACCTGCACTGTGATAGTCTCAGAGGTCCGTTAAATGTGCAGAGAGCATCATGAAGAACAAGGAACACACCAGGCAGGTCCGAGATACTGTTGTGAAGAAGTTTAAAGCCGGATTTGGATACAAAAGATTTCCCAAGCTTTAAACATCCCAAGGAGCACTGTGCAAGCGATAATATTGAAATGGAAGGAGTATCAGACCACTGCAAATCTACCAAGACCTGGCCGTCCCTCTAAACTTTCAGCTCATACAAAGAGAAGACTGATCAGAGATGCAGCCAAGAGGCCCATGATCACTCTGGATGAACTGCAGAGATCTACAGCTGAGGTGGGAGACTCTGTCCATAGGACAACAATCAGTCGTATATTGCACAAATCTGGCCTTTATGGAAGAGTGGCAAGAAGAAAGCCATTTCTTAAAGATATCCATAAAAAGTGTTGTTTAAAGTTTGCCACAAGCCACCTGGGAGACACACCAAACATGTGGAAGAAGGTGCTCTGGTCAGATTAAACCAAAATTGAACTTTTTGGCAACAATGCAAAACGTTATGTTTGGCGTAAAAGCAACACAGCTGAACACACCATCCCCACTGTCAAACATGGTGGTGGCAGCATCATGGTTTGGGCCTGCTTTTCTTCAGCAGGGACAGGGAAGATGGTTAAAATTGATGGGAAGATGGATGGAGCCAAATACAGGACCATTCTGGAAGAAAACCTGATGGAGTCTGCAAAAGACCTGAGACCGGGACGGAGATTTGTCTTCCAACAAGACAATGATCCAAAACATAAAGCAAAATCTACAATGGAATGGTTCAAAAATAAACATATCCAGGTGTTAGAATGGCCAAGTCAAAGTCCAGACCTGAATTCAATCGAGAATCTGTGGAAAGAACTGAAAACTGCTGTTCACAAATGCTCTCCATCCAACCTCACTGAGCTCGAGCTGTTTTGCAAGGAGGAATGGGAAAAAATGTCAGTCTCTCGATGTGCAAAACTGATAGAGACATACCCCAAGCGACTTACAGCTGTAATCGCAGCAAAAGGTGGCGCTACAAAGTATTAACTTAAGGGGGCTGAATAATTTCGCACGCCCAATTTTTCAGTTTTTGATTTGTTAAAAAAGTTTGAAATATCCAATAAATGTCGTTCCACTTCATTATTGTGTCCCACTTGTTGTTGATTCTTCACAAAAAAAATACAGTTTTATATCTTTATGTTTGAAGCCTGAAATGTGCCAAAAGGTCGCAAAGTTCAAGGGGGCCGAATACTTTCGCAAGGCACTGTATCTGTTCTGTCCGCTAGGGACGTTTTCATTTATGACGTAATGTGTAATCAAGTTATGATTTGAATATGTGTATGTGTAATTCTGTGTGATTAGTTAGGTATTTAGTAAATAAATAATTAAACCCAATTTTGTATTGCTGATTCAACTTGTTAGCCAGGGTTCGTGCAGATAACTAAGAATTTAAAATGTTCAGATTAGACTGAATTAAGATGACGATTAATATTGACTATTATTGATGTAAAATATTACTAGGTCTTTAAGAGAGTATTCGGAAGATAACAGCTCTATAAATATTATTTTGTGTTGCCCGACTCTCTAGTTAATTACATTTACATGATTAGCTCAATCAGGTAATATTAATGACGGAGAAACTATTTTATAGAATAGCATGTCATATCACTTAATCCGGCATAGCCAAAGACACGACAGTAGTGACATTTAACAGTGGCAAGTAATTTCAAGTCTATGTATGTAGGCAGCAGCCTCTAATGTGCTAGTGATGGCTATTTAACAATCTGATGGCCTTGAGATAGAAGCTGTTTTTCAGTCTCTCGGTCCCAGCTTTGACGCACCTGTACTGACCTCGCCTTCTGGATGATAGCAGGGTGAACAGGCAGTGGCTCGTGTGGTTGTTGTCTCCGGAGTGGCACAGTGGTCTACAGCACTGCAGACCCTGGTTTGATTCCAGGCTGTATCACAACCGGATGTAATTGGGATTCCCATAGGGGGGGGGTGCGCACAATTGGCCCAGTGTCGTCCGGGTTAGGGTTTGACCGGGGTAGGCAGTCGTTGCAAATAATAATTTGTTCTTTATTGACTTTCCTAGTTAAAATAAAGATAAAATTGTCCTTGATGATCTTTTTGGCCTTTCTGTGAGATTGGGTGCTGTAGGCGTCGTGGAGGGCAGGTAGTTTGCACCCGGTGATGTGTGATGTGACGGTTCAGGGGTCAGACTGAGGGCTTTGAGCCTAATGATGAACTTGGAGGGTATTATGATGTTGAATGCTGAGCTATAGACAATGAACAGTTTTCTTACATAGGTATTCCTCTTGTCCAGATGTGATAGGGAGTGTACAGTGTGATTGCGATTGCGTCATCTGTGTACCTATTGGGGCGGTAAGCAAATTGGAGTGAGTCTAGGGTGTCAGGTAGGGTGGAGATGATATGGTCCTTGACTAGTCTCTCAAAGCACTTCATGATGACGGAAGTGAGTGCTACGGGGCGATAGTCATTTAGCTCAGTTACCTTCGCTTTCTTGGGAATAGGAACAATGGTTCCCTCTTGAAATATGTGGGAACAGCAGATGGGGATAAGGATTGATTGAATATGTCCGTAAACACACCAGCCAGCTGGTCTGCGCATGCTCTGAAGACGCGGCTGGGGATGCTGTCTGGGCCGAAAGCCTTGCGAGGGTTAACACGTTTAAATGTTTGACTCACATTGGCTGCAGTGAAGGAGAGCCCGCAGGTGTTGGTAGTGGGCCATGTCAGTGGCACTGTCTTGTCCTGAAAGCGAGCAAAGAAGTTGTTTAGTTTGTCTGGGAGCAAGACACCCTGGTCCACGACGGGGCTGGTTTTCCTTTTGTATTCCGTGATTGACTGTAGACCCTGCCACATACCTCTCGGGTCTGAGCCGTTGAATTGTGACTCTACTTTGTCTCTATACTGACGCTTAGTTTGTTTGATTGCCTTGCGTAGGGAATAGCTACACTGTTTGTATTCGGTCAGGTTTCCGGTCACCTTGCCCTGATTGAAAGCAGTGGTTCGTGCTTTCAGTTTTGTGCGAATGCTGCCATCAATCCACGGTTTCTGGTTGGGGAATGTTTTCATAGACGCTGTGGGTGCAACATCACCAATGCACTTGCTAATAAACTCGCTCACCGAATCAGCATATTCATCAATGTTGTTGTCCAACGCTGTGCGGAACATATCCCAGTCCACGTAATCGAAGCAATCTTGAAGCGTGGACTCCGATTGTTCGGACCAGCGTTGAACAGACCTGAGCACGGGTGCATCCTGTTTTAGTTTCTGTCTATAGGCTGGGAGCAACAAAATGGAGACGTGGTCAGATTTTCCGAAAGGAGGGCGGGGGAGGGCTTTATTTGCGTTCCGGAAGTTAGAATAGCAATGATCCAGGGTTTTGCCAGCCTGGGTCGCGCATTCGATATGCTGATAAAATTTAGGGAGCCTTGTTTTCAGGTTAGCCTTGTAAAAATCCCCAGCTACTATAAATGCAGCCTCAGGATATGTGGTTTCCAGTTTACATAGTCAAATTAAGTTCTTTCAGGGCCGTTGATGTGTCTGATTGGGGCGGGATATACACGACTGTGATTATGATTGAAGAGAATTCTCTTGGTAGATAATGCGGTCGGCATTTGATTGTAAGTAATTCTAGGTCAGGTGAACAAAAGGACTTGAGTTCCTGTATGTTGTTATGATCACACCAGGTCTCGTTAATCATAAGGCATACACCCCCACCCTTCTTCTTACCGGAGAGATGCTTGTTTCTGTCGGCTCGATGCGTGAAGAAGCCGCGTGGCTGTACCGACTCTGATGACGTATCCCGAGTGAGCCATGTTTCTGTGAATCGTTACAATCATTGGCGAGTAGTATGCTCGGGAGCGGTGCGCGATGTGTCCTTCTATGGAGACTAAGGCCAATTAACCATTTCTTTGTGGATTTTGATGTGTGCTTGGGGTTATTATCTTGCTGGAAGATCTACTGCGATCATGATTCAGTGTCCTGAAAGAGTCAACCACAGTTTTGCAAAAATGTCCTGATACTGGGTAAAGTTCATGATAAAGTTTACCTTAACAAGGGACCCAGGACCAGTACACTCAAAATAGCCCTATATGATTAAAGATCCAACACCATATTTTACAGTAGCTATGGGGTTCTTTTCTGCTCATCCATTATCATTTCGAAGCCAAACCCACCACTGGTGTGTGTGACCAAAGAGCTCTATTTTCCTGTCATTGGACCAAAGCACAGGTTCCAATCCAAGTGCCAATGTTGTTTAGCATTTACATTTATTGGATGACGTAAAAATAGAGCTATTTCTGTGTGCATAAAATACAGCTTATTATTTATTTTACGCAGTCATTTTTGCCCATCTTTATCGGGGTGTCAATAATTTCGGACTCCACTGTAAATTATTTTGATATGGCATAATAGAGTTAAATCCTAATTAAATGAATATACAGTGGAGTACGAAATTATTGACATCCTTGGTTATTGACACCCTGTACAGATCAATGATGAATTGGAGGGTGAAGTAAGTGTATGATAGAATCTTCCACTTCGACCACTTAGAAGATGATGTATTATTTTAGGAATCAGTGAGCCGTGGACATGTGTAGAAGTGTTTATGAAGTGTAAACATGTATTCACCAATAATGCCTGTCCTTGCATGTGGAAATGACTGTTTGGTTCTGCCTGTAAATTATTCATTTTACAATTGTATACAACCTTTTTCTGGAACCTTTGTCTATATTAATATTACTCTGGTTCAGTTTGATCTTAATCCAGCTCTATGTAATCCAAGGTGATTGACTATGAAATTACTTTTTTTTATGACTGGTTTTATTAACATGTATGCCCTTGACACCAGCCCCAAAATTACTGCTAATTGAATATTTCAAATAAATTCTAGTTTTCTCACTCTCAAGGGCAGCTGAGTTGATTAAGTCCCTGAGTGAATTCGATTAGAAGGTAAAAGATACTTCAGTAATAAATGTGACTTCGATTGTTGCCATCCTCAGTACACTGGGGCAATTACTTTGATGAAGACCATTGATAACATGTAATCTTGTTTATCCTCACAACAACTCAAGCAGATAACTGATAAGAATGTAGTTCAGGCAGCCTGTACCTTTAATTTCCAGTCAAAAGAGGCTGTCCTTACTCCTGTCAATTAAGGCCCAGGGGCTGGGTCTTGACAATGTAGGCTACTTACCACTGTGTTAAAATAATTATCAAATGACATGAATTACATGTTTGATTGAAGTTTTATCTATAGAATAGCAAGACTTTATAACCCTAGCATCACAAATATATATCCCCCCTCATAGATGATACAACAATTACTATATTCCAGGACACAAAAAGGATAAAACATAATTCATTCCAATACTTATTTCCGTTGTGGTCTAATATGGAACAGCCACCAGTTAAAAATCCACAAATCAGGCATTGTTTACCTGTTGTCTAAGGTGTAAGTGAAAAGGTTTGAATAAATAAAGACGTAAAATAAATACAATTCTATCAGGAGTATCTTTCAGTTTCAACATCAGTCAATAGATGGGATAGTGAAGTTGGCTACCAGAACAGAGCCTTCTCATTACCAGGTGAGAGTGAGAGAAAGCCTTCCCATTACCAGGTGAGAGTGAGAGAAAGCCTTCCCAGAGTAATCACAGAGGCATCAAGTGATGGGTTTTCAGGTGGCCGAATTACACCCCAGTCCCTCCGGTACAGTGCCTTGCAAAAGTATTGATTCCCTTTGGTGTTTTTCCTGTTTTGTGGCATTACAACCTGTAATTTAAATATATTTTTATTTGGACTTCATGTAATGGACATAGAAACTAGTTTTTTTTTGTAAAAATATAAAAAATGGAAAAGTTGTGTGTGCATATTTATTCACTCCCTTTGCTATAAGCCTGTAAATAAGATCTGGTGCAACCAATTACCTTCAGAAGTCACATAATTAGTTAAATAAAGTCTACCTGTGTGCAATCTAAGTGTCACATGATCTGTCATATGATCTCAGTAAATATACACCTGTTCTGAAAGGCCCCAGAGTTTGCAACACCACCAAGCAAGCAGCACCATGAAGACCAAGGAGCTCTCCATACAGGTCAGGGACAAAGTTGTGGAGAAGCACAGATCAGGGTTGGGTTATAAAAAAATATCAGAAACTTTGAACATCCAACGGAGCACCATTTAAATCTATTATTAAAACATTTAAAGAATATGGCACCACAACAAACCTGTCAAGAGAGGGCCGCCCACCAAAACTCACTGACCAGGCAAGGAAGGCATTAATCAGCGAGGCAACAAAGAGACCAGAGGTAACCCTGAAGGAGCTGCAAAGCTCCACAGCGGAGATTGGAGTATCTGTCCGTAGGACACCTTTAAGCCGTAAACTCTACACAGCTGGGTTTTAAGGAAGAGTGGCGAGAAAAAAATAAGCAAACACATTTGGTGTTCGCCAAAAGGCATGTGGGAGACACCCCAAACATATGGAAGAAGGTATCTGGTCAGATGAAGCTAAAATTGAGCTTTTTGGCCATCAAGGGAAATGCTATGTCTGGCGCAAACCCAAAACCTTTCATCACCCTGAGAAGCCCATCCCACAGTGAAGCATGGTGGTGGCAGCATCATGCTGTGGGGATGTTTTTCATTGGCATGGACTAGGAAACTGATCAGAATTGAAGGAATAATGGATGGAGCTAAGTACATTTGAGACTGGGATGGAGCAGGACAATGACCCTAAGCATACTGCTAAAGCAACACTCGAGTGGTTTAAAGGGAAACATTTAAATGTCTTGGAAGGTGCCTAGTCAAAGCCCAGACCTCAATCCAATTGAGAATCTGTGCTATGACTTAAAGATTGATGTACACCGGCAAAAATCCCAGTGGCTAGATGTGCCAAGCTTATAGAGAAATACCAAAAGAGACTTGCAGCTGTAATTGCTGCAAAAAGTGGTTCTACAAAGTATTGACTTTGGGGAGGTGAATAGTTTTCCGTTTTTTTGTCTTATTTCTTGTTTGTTTCACAATAAAACAAGTATTTTGCCTTATTCAAAGTGGTAGGCATGTTGTGTTAACAAAGTATACAACCCCCCAAAAATCTATTTTCATTACAGGTTGTAAAGCATCAAAATAGGAAAAATGCCAAGGGGGGTGAATACTTTCACAAGCCACTGAATATCCCCTCTGTAATGTTGTTTTTCCCATAGAAATATATTAAGTGTTGAGGCTGTCAAATGGAATTGTGACTGCCCATGACTAATACTATTTGCACTGGCCATTTATTGTGTGTGTCTGTGTATAGCAATATAGCTAAGACTGTGTGTTTGTGTGTGTGTTTGCTTATATGATAACACCTAGCCCTCCTGCAATTAGATTGAGGGACTATAATGAGAGAAACTAGAATTACCTTTTTATGCAATGACACCCTCCACCTCCCATGGAGAAACCTCCCGTTTCAAACAGGGAAGGTATAGTCAGTGTACCTTTTGGTACCTCATCCTAACATGCAGACAGTGTGCTGATATGGTCAAGGGTACTTACCCCAGATTCTTATCTGAAATGACTATGCATGAGAGGGACCGGTCCTGATATTTACACAGTGTGGCATAACTTTCCCCGCTGACCGCTCCCCCTTGACCATCAATCATGAATAGGCCATCCATCAAACGTCCCGCCAGTCCGGCTCCCTCGTGACACACCAACGTTTTTCCAATTTAAAATCTGATATTGATGGCTACTAGCTAGTACCCAGCTGCCTTCCCCGAGCTGAGCCTTACAAGCCAGACTATTTCTCCCCATGACCATAATTCAGAAAATGCCATCTCCATATGCAATTTCAGAAAAAGGGCCCATTTTAGAATAATTATTATGATTTCAAAAACATAATTTCCCTTTCTGTTTTGATTGATTGGTCCAGGCTCCTCCGGTCCAGACCATCACCATGTGCTCACTCTCCAGGGTCAGCATGCTGGTTTTGCCATGCATAATTTCAGCCCGTCATTATCTGATGAATGTGAGGCCTTTGTTTCCCTCGGACAGATGTTCCCGACGTGGCCTTGTTCTCATGGAGGAGCTGCCAGGACATTAACAGTTCAGCAGGTTCCTCAACAAACAGAGGAACAGCTTACAGCTCCCCTCCCTTAAGCCTTTATCATTACTAAACTCCGTAATGAATTCGCCATGAGATGGGCCAAGCAAAGCCTGGACCTCACTACGAGCTGTCGAAAGGTGAATCGAAAAGTGGCGCAACTCTCTGGCATACTCTAGGTCATTTGACCTTAGCCTGAGGATAAGGAGGAGAGAGCAGAATACATTATATAGGAGAATTTAGGAAATCTGTCTAAACCTCTCTGACTCATTGATTGTTGGACTGTCTGTCAAAGTGCTCACTCAGGGAGAGCGAGGTAGAGATAGAGTGATTGCTACGTCACCAGGTCATGCAGTCCTAGATAGAACTTTGCAGAATAACGCAAAGCTACTAAATTAATAAACTTTCTGTCACAGCGAAGATACTACATTTGGGAAACCCAATCAATTGTGAGATGTGGGTTTTATACGATACATTTAGGTTGTAAGTTCGCAATATTACCTTTCTGAGATCTCTGCCAATCAAAGTGAAAACAGCAGGCCGTGGGTTTACTGCTCATGCAACCACACATGCACAAGGGGATTCCTCAATAACACAATACATCATCAGTTTTCAAAATAGCCTACATCAGACAATAGGACATCACCCAATACAACACACCTTTTAATAGATTGTCAGAAGCATCATCAGACCTCGGCAGTAGCCTATTTCATTTCGCTCTTTCAATGCATTTCTCTGCAAACCAAGCATAAAATTCTGTGTTCTAACGGTGGTGTTGTATCCATACAAATACATTAGAAGATACCTGTCTATCTGATCAGAAACACTGTGCTCACAACCTTTATCTCCTAACGGATGTCGCTAGTTTATTTTGTTCAAAGTTTTGAATATATTGTGCAAAAGGTTTTTACCAGGCGCGAGCCCTCCAGGCGTGAGTCCCGTGCGAAAAATAACACATAACGAGCTTAAGAAATGTACAGTATACTGAAGAAAAGTTTGACCCACTTTTTGTCATGTTAACCATCCATCCTAATCAAATAATTCCATATGTCTGTCTTTCATCTTTATAAACTTGTCATAGACTATTCCATTATATGGGGTCATACAATGAGCAACACTGCAGCTGTTAATTGCAGTGATCCTGATTCATCACATATGATGACCATTTTGACCCCACGGGGTGAGATCTTGCTTGGAGCCCCAGATCGAGGGAGATTATCAGTGGTCTTGTATGTCTTCCATTTCCTAATAATTGCTCCCACAGTTGATTTCTTCAAACTAAGCTGCTTACCTATTGCAGATTCAGTCTTCCCAGCCTGGTGCAGGTCTACAATTGTGTTTCTGATGTCCTTTGACAGCTTTGGTCTTGGCCATAGTGGAGTTTGGAGTGTGACTGTTTGAGGTTGTGGACAGGTGTCTTTTATACTGATAACAAGTTCAAACAGGTGCCATTAATACAGGTAACGAGTGGAGGACAGAGGAACCTCTTAAAGAAGAAGTTACAGGTCTGTGAGAGCCAGAAATCTTGCTTGTTTGTAGGTGACCAAATACTTATTTTCCACCATAATTTGCAAATAAATTCATTAAAAATCCTACAATGTGATTTTCTGGATTTTTTTCTCATTTTGTCTGTCATAGTTGAAGTGTACCTATGATGAAAATTACAGGCCTCTCATCTTTTTAAGTGGGAGAACTTGCACAATTGGTGGCTGACTAAATACTTTTTTGCCCCACTGTATATTGTCAGCTCGTGCGTATTCACACAATGGAATCAGTTGGAGGATGTCACATAAACAACGAAAGCTGGTGAGTGCATTGTTGATATTGTTTTCTTGTTCTCAGAGATGGGTCATGGCATTGTCACAGGCTTGTTCTATCCAAACGGTGCCTTCCCTTCAACTCTCCAGTCTCCCTGATTCATTTGGTGGTGGCATGGGCACCTGCTCAGTGCGTACCGTTCTGGGGTTTTTGTGCTTTGGCCGCAGAGCTGTATTTTCATTCTGAGGCACAGAATCAGAAGAATAATCATCAGAGATGCCATGATTAATATATTCCCCACCATCTGAGTGATTTTCATATATATTTTTTAGCAACGCTAACGCAGAATCTGCATACGCTTTCACTGTGTACTCCAAGTAGTCCAGAGTAGACTAATAAGACTGCTTGAATTTGGTGGACTGATATACAAAGAGTATACCAAACATCAGGACCGCCTTCCTAATATTGAGTTGCACCCCAATTTGTCGGAGCATTGACTCTACAAGGTGTCAAAAGCATTCCATAGGGATGCCATGTTGACTCCAATGCTTCAAGTTGGATGCCCTTTGGGTGGTGGACCATTCTTGACACAAACCGGTGCGCCTGGCACCTCGTTCAAAGGCACTTACATTTTTTTGTCTTGCCCACTCACCCTTTGAACGGCACACAATCCAAGTCTCAATTGTATCGAGGATTAAAAATCCTTCTTGAGCCTGTCTCCTCCCCTTTATCTACACTGATTTAAGTGGATTTGACAAGTGACATCAATAAGGGATCACAGCTTTCACCTGGATTCACCTGGTGAGTATTTGTCATGGAAAGAGCATGTGTCCTCAGTGTACAGTGCCTTCAGAAAGTATTGACACCCCTGGATTTTTTCTACATTTTGTTGTGTTACAGCCTGAATTGCAAATAAATTAAATTGAGATTTTTTGTCACTGTCCTACACACAATACCTGGTCATGTCATAGGGGAATTACATTTTTTTTAAAAATGTTTACAAATTAATAATTGTGAAAAGCTGAAATGTCTTGAGTCAATAAGTATTCAAATGTGTTATGGCAAACCTAAATAAGTTCAGGAGTAAAAATATGTTGAACAAGTCACGTAATAAGTTGCATGGACAAATGTTTTTATGACCACCTCCCCACACATACAACTGTCTGTAAGGTCCCTCAGTTGAGCAGTGAATTTCAAACACAGATTCAACCACAAAGACCAGGGAGGTTTTCCAATAAAATGTAAATGTCATATCTCACAATCGATTGGGCTTCCCTAATGGAGTATTTTTGCTATGATGGAACATACATTTTTTTCCATAGATTTGCATTATTCCACAAAGTTCTATCTAGCACTGCAGTGAGTGGGGGTATGCATAACCTGGTGATTTTGCTCTCGCACTAGCTCAACGCCGTTCTCCCCGAGTGAGAGTGAGGTGAGCAATTTGACAGATAGTCCAACAATGAGTCAGAGGGGTTTATGAACTCAATTTAGAAATGTGCATTTACATTTTCAGCGCAATCTGGGAAAACAGAACTGACAAACTTCATTAAGTGATGCATGGCCTTTCACGTTGGCAAATGTCAGTATAACGATGTTGCTAGCGATGATGTGAAAGATTTAAGTTAAAACGTTTTCACAGCAATGGATAGTAAGTGGGAAGACAACTCAGTTAAATGTAGTCTGTTTGAAGTAATGTTGTCCAAGGAAGCTCAAATTGTATCCATCGGATTGAATCCCAGCCTATGTTTGGTCCTGTAGACTGCAGACCCCAAGCAGCCTTATTTTCTGCTGCCATGGTTACCCATGGGTCAAAGTAATTAACAAGAGGTTGTACTCGTACATAGGATTGACCTGTTGTCCAGTCACTCCAATAATGTCCCATGTACATCTTGCCTGGATTTTAGATCAAAGTCTTTTATAATATAATTATTTTTAAAGCAAGCAGACAAAATCATTCTGTCATTTTGAGATATGACTCGTCATTATACATCAACCTACTTTTAGGCGGGGGGGGGGGGATCAGTGAAGTAGGAAGACTCAGATGTGCTCATTTTGACAAGAGCTCAGGGACCCCGAAAAGAGTCAAGCATCAACTTTACTTTCCCTTTCTGCACCTTAACTGGAGAGTAAATGGAGGAATTAAAACTAGAATTGGCTTCCCACTGGGCAAAAACTGGTTGAATCAATGTTGCTTCCGCGTCATTTCAACAAAAAATGAAATGTGATGACGTTGAATCAATGTGGAAAACTGATTGGATTTTTTTAAAAAGTAATCATCGTGGGAATTTGGTATTTTTTAACCTAAATCCAATGACATGGTGACATTTTTTGATGATTTCACATGAGTTGACAGCTCAACCAAATGTCTGTGCCCAGTGGGTAAAAGGGTTCAGCCATTGTCTGTAGACAGGAACGTTTGTGTATGTGTATTCCCTGTCTCCACAGAGGTCATCTCGGGAGACCAGACTACAACAACATATTCTCTTCCGAGAATGGCTTGTTCTGGAGAAACCTAGAATGGCTTGAGTTGAGGTTACCACAAAGGTATTCAAAACGTAATGAAAGATCTTGAAGGGTAGCACGAAGGAATAGAGAGTGTTGGGGAAAACACACACTATTTCATCAAATCAATTCTCCCTGACTCTGCAAGAACTGGTTGACATTTGAACAGTGAGCCAATTCTAAGTAAGTGAATAGAACCCCGCATTAGGCCTAGACTGCTTGAGTGCCCGGGGATGTCAGAATCGGTCATACACAGGATAATGGCACCGGAGGAGATGGCTGCCGTTTTACGGTCCCCTAACCAATTATGCCGTTGTGTGTGTTTTTTCGCGTTATTTGTAACTTATTTTGTACTTAATGTTTCTGCCACCATCTCTTATGACCGAAAAGAGCTTCTAGATATCAAGACAGCGATTACTCACCTCGTACGGGAAGAAGATTGTTGTTTTAATGAGTCGGACGCAAAGGATTTACATCAGACAACCGAAGAGGCCCTCATCATCGTCATTTGCAGGAGCAAGAGACAGAGATATTTGGAACGTAGGTTGGGGTTCCTTGTAAGGATCTGACGGGAAGTGGGTAATCTGCCTTTACCATCGGTCCTATTTACCAACGTACAATCATTGTCTAATAAAATAGACGAACTACGATCACGTATACAGTGGTTGCATGAAAAGCGTGCCCAAAGTAAACTGCCTGTTACGCAGAAGCTAGGATATACATATAATTAGTAGATTTGGATAGAAAACACTCTAAAGTTTCCATCACTGTTACAATAATTTCTGTGAGTATAACAGAACTGATATTGCAGGCGAAAACCTGAGAAAAATCCAACCAGGAAGTGGGAATTCTGAGGTTTGTAGTTTTCAAGTTAATTCCTCAGATTGCAGATTGGGTCAGATTGCACTTCCTAAGGCTTCCAGTAGATGTCAACCGTCTTTAGAAGTAGTTTCAGGCTTCTATTGTGAAAGGGGAGAGAATAAGACCACTCAGAGTAAGTGGCTCAGCTGAAAGCCATGAGTTGTTTATCGCACGTGGCCGTGAGCGCGTCGTTGGTTATCTTTCTTTTCTATTGTCAACGCTGTTGCCCGGTTGAAATAATATTGAATATTTATGATAAAAAGATCCTAAGGATTGTTTATAGACATCGTTTGACATGTTTCTACGAACTTTAATGGAAATATTTAGACTTTTCGTCTGGATGTTGTGCCCGCGCTTTGTGCATATGGATTACTGAACTAAACGGAGGTTTTTGGACATAAAGATGAACTTTATCGAACAAAACAAACATTTGTGTAACATGGAGCCCTGGGAGTTCCACCAGATGAAGATCATCAAAGGTAAGTGATTAATTTTAACGCTTTTTCTGACTTTTGTGACACCTCTCCTTGGCTGGAAAATGTCTGTATGGTTTTTGTGGCTAGGCACTGTCCAAAAATAATCTCATGGTGTGCTTTTGCCATAAAGCCTTTTTGAAAACTGACACAGCAGCTGGATTAACAAGAAGTTTATCTTTAAAATGGTGTATAATACTTGTATGTTTGAGGAATTTTAATTATGAGATTTCTGTTGTTTGAATTTGGTGCCCTGCAATTTCACTGGCTGTAGGCCAGGTGTTCCGCTAGCGGAACTCCCTTCCCAGAAAGGTTAAAAGTTGAGTCATTCTGCGGCACACCTTGCGTACTGCCGCAGCATTCTATGGCAGGTCATTTAATTCTCTACAATTTTTCTGTTACTGCAAGTTATTACTAGTTTGACCACCAGAGGGCATCTTTGAGAAGCAATTGATAGTCTTCCATATTGCAGACACGCGGGAGACCGGTGTTCAATCCCTCAATGGGGAGGAAGGAGCAGGCTGTCCTTGTAAATAAGGATTAGTTCTTAACTTCTTGACGCACCCATCCTGTTAGCGGGATCATTTTCATCAACACCCGATGAATTACAGAGCTCCAAATTCAAATTAAATTACTACAAATATTTAATTTCCATGAAATCACAAGTGCAATATAGCAAAACACAGCTTAGCTTGTTGTTAATAACCTGTCTAGGACAAACGTTCCACTAACGGAACCCCCCCAACATTCAGCTGAAAAGGTGGCGCGGAAAATTCAAAAATATTTGTTTTAAATATTTAACTTTCACACATTAACAAGTCAAATAAAGCAAATCAAAGATAAACATCTTGTTGATCTAACCATCATGTCCGATTTTTAAAAATGTTTTACATCGAAAACACAACATATATTTATGTTAGATCACCACCAAATCCAAAAAAACAGCCATTTTTCCCTAACAAATGCAGAATTAGAGATAAAATGAATCACTAACCTTTGATAATCTCCATCAGATGACACTCATATGACATCATGTTACACAATACATTTATGTTTTGTTCGATAATATGCATATTTATATCCACAAATATCGGTTTACATTGACGGCATGTTCAGAAATGCCTCAAATATCAGGAGTAATTATCGAGAGCTACATCAGATAACAGAAATACTCATCATAAACTTTGACGAAAGATACATGTTTTACATATAAAGATACACTAGTTCTTAATGCAACCGCTGTGTCAGATTTTTTTTTAAATGTTACGAAAAAAAGCATACCATGCAATAATCTGAGACGGAGCTCAGAAGTAAATATATTTCTCCGCCATTTTGGAGTCAACAGATATACGAAATTACATCATAAATATTCCCTTACCTTTGGTGATCTTTCATCAGAATGCAGTGCAAGGAATCCTAGTTCCACAATAAACCGTTGTTTTGTTCGATAATGTCCATTACTAGTATCCAATTAGCTGCATTTGCTACCACTTTTAGCTCACATGCCCAAAAGCTGGCGCTGGTCCAGGCGTACTCGGATGAAAACTTCAAAAGGATATATTCCAGGTCGAATAAACTGGTCAAACTAAGTAGAGAATCAATCTGTTCACTATGGGCATGCAATTCATCCAAAGTGAAAATGCTGCCCCCTATCCCTAATTAAGCCATTTTGCAACAACTTTGGAAGTATGCTTGGGGACATTGTCCATTTGGAAGACCAATTTGCAACTTCCTCACTGATGTCTTGAGATGCAGCAAAGAAACATGATGCTGCCACTCCCGTGCTTCACGGTTGGGATGGTGTTCTTTGGCTTGCAAGCATTCCCCTTTTTCCTCCAAACATAACGATGGTCATTATGGCCAAACAGTCCTATTTTTTTTCATCAGACCAGAGGACATTTCTCCAAAAAGTACGATCTTTGTCCCCATGTGCAGTTGCAAACCGTAGTCTGGCTTTTTATGGCAGTTTTGGAGCAGTGGCTTCTTCCTTGCTGAGCGGCCTTTCAGGTTATGTCGATATAGGACTAGTTTTACTGTGGATATAGATACTTTTGTACCCGTTTCCTGCAGCATCTTCACAATGTCCTTTGCTGTTGTTCTGGGATTGATTTGCACTTTCCACATTAAAAACACGTTCATCTCTAGGAGACAGAACGCGTCTCCTTCCTGAGCAGTGTGATGGCTGCATGGTCCCATGGTGTTCATACTTGCGTACTATTGTTTGTACAGATGAACGTGGTACCTTCAGGCGTTTAGAAATTGCTCCCAAGGATGAACCAGACTTGTGGAGGTCTACAATTGTTTCCTGAGGTCTTGGTTGATTTATTTAGATTTTCCCATGACGTCAAGCAAAGAGGCACTGAGTTTGAAGGTAGGCCTTGAAATACATCCACAGGTACACCTCCAATTGACTCAAATGATGTCAATTAGCCTATCAGAAGCTTCTAAAGACATGACATTTTCTGCATGTTTTCAAGCTGTTTAAAGGCAAAGTCAACTTAGTTTATGTAAACTTCTGACCCACTGGAATTGTGATACAGTGAATTAATATGTCTGTAAACAATTGTTGGAAAAATGACTTGTGTCATGCAAACTAGATGTCCTAACCGACTTGCCAAAACCATTGTTAACAAGAAATTTGTGGAGTGGTTGAAAAACCAGTTTTAATGATTACAACCTAAGTGTATGTAAACTTCCGACTTCAACTGTATATGATGAGCACCCATATAGTGCTACTGTTAATAATACCAGGCAGAGACAAGTTGGCTTGGGGAACAATTAGGGCGAGCAGCCCACCCAATCAACAAACTCCTTGTTCGTTGATACGTTTCAATATTCTCAGAGCAACCTTGTTGATACAATGTTTCAATATTCGCAGAATATTTCCCTTCCCTGGAGAATAATCTAGACATGCAATTGCAAAAATGAGCTGGCTGCACACATTATGAGGAACATCTCTGAATGCAGCGCAATCATAGAAATGTTGACATCCTGATATACACAAGTTTGACAAGGCGAACCTGGAGCAATTAGGGTTAAGTACCGTGCTCAAGGATACATCGACAGATTCTTCACTTTGTCGGCTCAGTGATTCGAACTAGCAACCTTTCAGTTACTGCTTGGCTTCCGGCCACTAATCAGCACAAAAAACAATCAGAATGGAAAAAGCTACATTGAAATCCCTTAGAATGTACTGTATGTGTTGCCACCCGAGGGCCATGCACTAATTATAAAGCACATTTCTACATTTTATTATTCCAAAACATTAAATACAGTCAAATATCTTGTTATTGCGATAGGATATTTTGGCTATTTCGCCCAGTCTTTTTTAAACCCCCTTTTCCCCCCAATTTTGTGACATCCAATTGGTAGTTACGATCTTGTCTCATCGCTTCAACTCCCCAACGGGCTCTGAAGAGGCGAAGGTCGAGTCATGACCAAGCAAGCTTCTTAATACCTGCTCGCTAACCCATCAAACGCACCAATGTGTCAGAGGAAACATTGTGCAACTGATGACTGAAATCAGGTTGAAGGCGCCCTGCCCACCACAAGGAGTTGATGAGTCAAGGAAAGCCACCCAGCCAAACCCTCCCTTAAACCCAGATGTCGCTGAGCCATTTGTGTGCTGCCCTATGGGACTGATACCTCAGCAGCTCGGCAGGCACCATATCGCCCAGTCTTAAAATAAATAAGGGACAATGATTCAGATTTCCAATAATAATACAATTTAACAGCCGATACAGGTTTCCACAAGCATGTTGCAATCTCTACATCTCTTCCTTCCTGTGGACCGAATGGTCTCATAGCCATTACCTGTAGGAACCAAAGCATCTATCACCAAGAGAGAAGTGTTTGTAATTCATCCCCCTGGCTGTGACCCCAAGTGTGTGTGTGTATGTGTGCATCTATCCGTGTGTGTGCCCCAGGTCTGTGTGTGTGTTGTACATTAATTCTTGCACAAATGGCCATCACGTCTGACTATGCACTACATTGAAACCTTTTGCAGCATGAATAAAACATATTAGTTACTCTCACTTCACCAAACCAGCCCCTGCAACAAATCTGTGTTGGCTGTGAAGCAATGTTTTTAGCCCCAAATGCGTGGTCTTTCATGGTTTAGTATTAACACACTGTCTGCTACACTATGGGATGCAACCTTATCTTGTAAGGACTACCTCAAGTACACGGTCAATAGGGCTATGATGATGTACATTATGAGTTAGCTGAACATGCCAACATTAAATAAGGCATTACATTATTTAACCACAACTATGTTGTTTTATAATAGCCCAATCCAACACACAAATACACAATTTGCCTTTGGAAAATCATTAAATATGGGAATAGAAATGATTATGGTTAAAAAAGGACAAACAGTGTGTGTGTGTTTGTACATAAGATGTGTATGTATATGTAGGGGGGTGGGGGATACGAATTTCGATTAAGTCCAGGCCCAAAATGCTCTGTCTGTAGCTCATCATTGGCCGTTGGCCTTAATGGATGAGGCACATTCCAACCCTAAGTGCTTTGACATCTTGCTTCCATAAATAAACACTAACAGGGCTGCTCGATTAGGCTAAACAAGGCTCTGTGTGTCCCTCACAAGCCAGGAAGTGCCCCCCTAATGGTACACTAATGCCTTTATTGGATTACTGGTAGCTTCTCCTATTCCAATGCATGAAAACGATGGGATTTCGAAGTTGTATCAGGAGAATTTGATGGAATGGGCCATCTGCACTACCGGAGTATACACATTTATATCGCCCAGGCCCCAAGATTACTGCAATTAAGATTATTTTGAGATGACAATTATACTCATCTCTGATGGTAAATGCTTTTCGCCAATTGAATCGAGGATGGAGGATGGCTGTGAGCAGGGGGCCAGATGGATACAGAAGATGGGAGGGCATGACAGCACTCTAAAGAGGAGTTAAGTACTGATAGATAACATGATAGACTATGATATAAAAGTGGTGAGCATATGCCTGTGAAAGTGCGAATGACATGGCACTGTGTGTGTGTTTAATGAAAAACATTACGTTTTCTGGATTACAATCATTGAGCTTCAAATAGTTGCACATTTTTGGGCTGGCATCTTGGAACTGTTAAAAAGCCAGCTCCTTGGGAGAAGAGCGCTCTCACAGGGTTGTTTGGAACTTAAAGAGATGCTCTGAAACTTTGGCGGCTACTAAGTATTTTTTAAACCTCCTGCTTTGGGCTGGATGTGTCAGTGTTTTCTCCATCTCCAGAATTACTGCCTCAATTAGCGACGGAATCCCTAGTTTGAAAGCGACAGTTTTTTTGGAAGCTATGCTGCACCATTTTCTATACATTTTCCCACACGTGGGCCACCCCCCTAGCAATTCGTGTTCAAGCCAATGAGCTTCTCTCTCTCGTTCCCTTGCTATTTGAGTGAGTGAGTGAGTGAGTGAGTGAGTGAGTGAGTGAGTGAGTGAGTGAGTGAACATGGTGCACATACATTATGTGACCGACCACCATGATTTGGTCTTATTAGCAATATTTGAAATTGTGTTATTTTTACATTGGATAAAAGCAGAGACACAGAGCTACAACATGGTATATCATACAATGCATTTGAGGAACAATGAGAAAGTAATTCTGCTTTGAAAGTTGATAAACTTGTAACCTCACTTTTGAGAAAATGGCCTTTGAATGTTTTGGTACCTACTGGAGAGCTCTTCTTTGTCTACACCCATTCTGCATCGTTCACCCTCTCTTAAGCTTTAGCCCCATCCATCTCTTTAGGGTTGATCCAAGCTTTCTGTATCACAAGCTGTATCACAACCGGCCGTCACTGGGAGTTCCATAGGGCGGCGCACAATTGGCCCAGCGTCATACGGGTTCTGTCCTAGCAACAGCAGCGAAGCACTTAAGGTAACTGACTAACGTTGGCTAGCTTGCTAGCTACTTCGAGACACAAAAGAGAGAACAGCTTCCTGACCATTTTACTCACCCTAGCAGAGCTAGTTTTGGCTTCTAGGTCATCAGGCTGCTGATTATCCTGCACACCTGTTACCATCGTCAAGCGCACCAGCACCTCATGACACTCACCTGGACTCCATCACCTACTTGATTATCTTCCCTATATCTGCCACTCTCCTTGGTTCTTTCCTCAGGTGTAATTGACTCTGTTTCATGTCGGTACTTTGTTTGTTTGTGTTTCGTGTTTATTTAGTTTATTTATTAAAACACTAACTCCCTGTACTTGCTTCCCGACTCGCAGTGCACTCGTTACACTGTATTTATGTTATCCAGAGCGTTGGTGACTGCAACTGTGCTGCTGGCAACAATTTACGCTTTTTTGCCAATGTTTACTGGCACGGGTTATATTCAACGGGTGTTGGGCATTCATAAATTCATCAGTTATTCAGACGAGAGTGCTCTGAAATCGAAGTAGATAGCCCGAACAAATTTACCAGCTACTCTACCGGTCAAAAGATTTAGAACACCTTATTCAAGGGTTTTTCTTTATTTTTACTATTTTCTACATTGTAGAATAAGAGTGAAGACATCAGAACTATGAAATACATGTAGTAGCCAAAAAAGTGTTAACCTCTCTAGGGTAGGGGGCAGATTTCGGAATTTTGGATGAAAAGCATGCCCAAATTAAACGGCCTGCTACTCGGGCCCAGAAGATATGATATGCATACATTGGTAGATTTGGATAGAAAATACTCTAAAGTTTCCAAAACTGTTAAAATAGTGTCTGTGAGTATAACAGAACTGATTTAGCAGGTGAAAACCTGAGAAAAATCCATTCAACAAGTTTTCTATTCAATGCCATTACAGTATCCATTGACTTAGGACTCCATTTGCAGTTCCTATGCCTTCCACTAGATGTCGACAGTCTTTAGAAATCGTTTCAGTCTTGTATTCTTATAAATGAGGGAGTAAGACCAGTCTGAACGAGTGGACCCTAACGTGACACAGTTTTTTCAGGCGCATGTGCATTTCTTGTTTACCTTTTATATTGACAACGTTATTGTCCGGTTGAAATATTATAGATCATTTAGACTAAAAAACAACCTGAGGATTGAATATAAACATCGTTTGACATGTTTCTATGAACTTTATGGATACAATTTAGATTTTTTGTCTGATTGTTTTGACTGAGTTTGAGCCTGTGGATTACTGAAGAAAACGCGCTAAAAAAACAGTGTTTTTTGGATATAAAGAGACTTCATCGAGCAATCTTCTGATTGCCACCATATCATCAAAGGTAGATCATCAAAGGTAAGCGATTCATTTTATCTCCATTTCTGAGTTTTGTAACGCTTCTGCTTGGCTGGTTACTGTTTGTAATAATTTGTCAACTGGGCTATGTTCTGGGCTAGGTATGCTTTCGCCGAAAAGCATTTTATAAATATGACTTTGTGGTTGGTTTATCAAGAAGTTCATCTTTAAACCTATGTAAAATATGTTTTGTTGTAGAACTCCATAAATGATGCTCCACTTTCTGGAGGACTGAGTTTTGAAATCAGTGGTAATAGAGTATGATAGCTAAGGAGATGGAGAAAACACCTGTCTTCGGATTACATCTTCAAACTAAGGGCAACCATGGCATCCGTGACAGGGAAAAACATCCATCCATGATGTATACAGGTAAAATAGTCTTGCTAGCTACATTTTCAGATATTACACATTTCTAATTTTGAAAGAAACTCATTTTTATTTCAAGTGTACTGTTAGCTAACTACCTAAAGTTAGCTGGCTGTCTCGCTAGCTAATGTTGTGTATGATCTTATTATTCTTCTTCTCTCAGAGCCATTTGCTTGGCTAGTTATAGCCGCTAGCGGAACCCGTCGACAACATCCGCTGAAAAGGCAGAGTACGAAATTCAAAAATATTTTATAGAAATATTTAACTTTCATAAATTCACAAGTGCAATACACCAAATTAAAGCTTAACTTCTTGTTAATCTACCCAACGTGTCCGATTTCGCAAAGGCTTTACTGCGAAAGCACACCAAATTATTGTTAGGTCAGAGCCTAGTCACAAAAACACATACAGCCATTTTCCAGCCAAAAAGGTGAGTCACAAAAGAAATACAGATAAAAATAATCACTAACCTTTGACTATCTTCATCAGATGGCCCTCATAGGAGTTCATGTTACACAATACATGCATGTTTTGTTCGATAAAGTAAATATTTATATCCAAAAACCTCAATATACATTGGCGCCATGTTAAGAAATGCCTCCAAAACATCCGGAGAAATTGCAGAGCCACATCAAATAACAGAAATACTCATCATAAACTTTGATGAAAGATACATGTTTTACTTAGAATTAAAGACAAACTTGTTCTTAATGCAACCGCTGTGTCACATTTCAAAAAAAGCTTTTCGGCAAAAGCACAATATTCAATCATCTGAGAACAGCGTTCAGCCACAAAAGCAAGCCATACAGTTACCCGCCAAGTTGTGGAGTCAACAAAAGTCATAAATAGCATAATAAATCATCGCTTACTGTTAAGAAAATTATGTTCTCAATGTTCATAAACTGAACTTCAATTATAGCCGCTAGCGGAACTCAGTCTGCAACCCAGAATTTGTAAGATACTAGTTGAAATGAAAACAGACAGAGGCCCAGCCTACAATAATCAAATGTTTATTCACAGGAATGTTCTACTCCATTTTATACTGGCTCCTTACGCACATACCTTCACACACAAACAGCAGGTATCCTACGCACATACTGTATCACTACCCAGCCAGACAGAGATTAGGGAGACTGTGAGAAGCACTCCTGTCCTCCTCCAAGATTAGGGAGACCATGAGAAGTACTCCCTGCCCTCTCCCAAATCTCTCAGAGGCCCCTAGCCAGGTCAGCACCGAAATTTGCTCAGACAGTCTCTGTTCAAGATACTATAAGGACATATTGTACAGATATATTGTTTTTCAGTAATTCTGACTAAAACTAGACACATCATTAATAATAATTTTATGATTCTAATCGATTTCATACAATTACATGGTTTCAAGGTGGACTATTCTAATCATTAATTTAAACATATAAATTCCATTATCACTTAACTTTACTGATCTTCGTCGTAATGCACTCCCAGGACTCCCACTTCCACAAGAAATGTTTGTTTTCTTCGATTATGTCCATATTTATGTCCAAATACCTTTTCTTCAAGCGTTTAGTTCACTATTCCAAAAGGCACAATGCGCGAGCGCAAAATCCAAAAGAGTTCCATTACAGTTTGTAGAAACATGTCAAACGATGTTTACAATCAACCCTTAGGTTCTTTTTATAATAAATCTTCAATAATATTCCAACCGGACAATAGTGTATTCATTACAGAGGAAAAAGAAGGAACGGCGCGCCCGCGTGACCGTGCAGTAAACAACTGATTGGCCACAGCCTAGTCCAGTTGTTGAAACAGCTCTTATTCGACCCCCTTCCACAATAGAAGCCTCAAACAACTTTCTAAAGACTGTTGACATCTGCTGGAAGCCTTGGGAAGTGCAATCTGGCCCCATAGACACAGCATATTGGATAGGCAATCACTTAAATGAAACTACAAACCTTAGATTTCCCACTTCCTGGTTGGATTTGTCTCAGGATTTCACCTGCCATATGGGTTTTGTTATACTCACAGACATTCAAACAGTTTTAGAAACTTCAGAGTGTCTTCTATCCAATACTAATAACATGCATATATTTGCATCTGGGACAGAGTAGCAGGCAGTTCACTCTGGGCACCTTATTCATCCAAGCTACTCAATACTGCCCCCCTGTCACCAATAAGTTAAATAAAATACCTTGTATGTCTACTGATTTTCTTTCCACAACAAGTCATAATGGATTTAACAATGGTGGAAACGCCATCTAGCTCTAGCCAATGATTACACCAATCTATTGTTTTTAAATCCATGTCTTGAAGTGTACAAGTGCACACTTTTGGCTAAGGGTGGAGAATCAGGACGCAACCCTCAAGTCTGTCTAACTCAATTGTATGAAAAGAATACTCCTGTCCTTCACTTTGGACAACTGGTCTAGGACACAGCCTTCATTTCATTGCGCTTGTGCGCTCCAACATAAGCCTATCATCATCATCGTCATCATCATCATCATGCATCTTTACTTGTCCCTAGAGGTGGTAATCCAACCTGCAGACTACCGAAGCAATTACTGTGCAAACGATGCAGCTGGTGCAACAAATAAAGTACTTATAGAAAATGTTTTTTCCATTAGCCAGTCACTTTGTTCTGCATAAGGACCTTGGGTGTGCGTCACCTCATCCGAAGGGAGTGTGTGTGTGAGAGATTGAGAGTGAGAGTGTGTGTGTGTAGGGGAAAGGCCATTAGTGACCCAGTCTAAGCCTTAGCAGTTCCTTAAAGTGGGGTCTGGAGTAACTCTTCGCCAGTTTTTAAGGGCTAGCCAGGGTGATGCCTGAATTAAACATAATGTTTGTATGACTGTGTCTATGTGCACATTTGTGCACCTGTTTTGTTATTGATATTTCCTTATGTGAGTGGGAGTGCACAGGTCCCCATGTGTTTGAGTGTCTCTCGCCTTGCATTTCTAATGTGGTCAGTACTGGTAATGGATCCGTCGAGTGCACCATCAGGGAGGTCTCTCACACCCCAAGTTGGCTAGTTGCAGTAATGAGAACGCTGACAGGGGCAGTTGCCCTCCATTTTACCATCACCTAAATCCAGTAACCCCCCCAACCATCCTCCCAATCCCTCCATTTTAAGACTCTACTGTTTTAATCAGGAGGATTATATATCATCTCCCGCTGCTGACTTCTCTTTCTCCTTTTGCACTAGTCGCTGCCTCTGAACTCTCCAGAGGGTGTTTTAGAGCCACTTGACCAGATGCTCATGTATTTTTCCTACTTTTTCTTCGGCTCTAATAGCAGGGGAGATGTCACTTCGCTCTATCCTGTTGGTAACTTATAGAGGCAATTACCTCACAGCTAGGCTACGGTGTAGTAGGTGCCCTATGTACTGCCTTGCTTGGCATGCATTATTACTGTAGTAACTCTCATGAAAAGCTATTAAAAAGGTAAATTATAGGAGCAAGAAGTGCCACCATGCTTAGACCGTTGTGTTGTTTGAGGTCAGCATGTACTGTCACAAGGAATAAAACGTTTTGACCTCATGGAAACGGTTCAGACGCGACTGTCAATTTTGGCTCGTAATGGAGCAAGAGTGCAGTCAAATGAACATAAAATGTGCAGCCTCAATAAGCAGCCATTGTCCCTTAATAACCTTTTACTGCAGTGGGCTAAATCAGGGTCAAACAGAGTGTTTCTTGGTAGTCTTAAACAAGTCTACTTTGAAACAAAGGTTTAAACCTCACACACATGGTTATGAGCTTAGCTTATAGAAAGATGTCAGATATAGAGTTGAAATGTATTACATTTTTAGTTTGCATCCCAGTATTGCACTTTATATACATCACAGAAGACTGAAATAAAGATTTGACGTATCACCGAATATCTGCTGTTTTTTTTTCAATAATTGTTTATTAATTATGAAATTATGAACAATATTAATAGCATTCTACCCATGAGGCCTCTGTCATTTGACTGCTGGGAAGGTGCATGGACATTTGAGGCATTGTCTGGATAAATGTCTTATCTACTGTGTTTAAAATCTCCATGTTATTTGTGAAAGATGAGGTTGGAGGGTGAGGAGGATGAGAGGGCTACTGTAGAGAATTGAGACATTTTGTGACTTAATTTGTGACTTAAGAAAATAAGAAATGATATTACCAAATTAATTCATCTCCATCGTCCATTGAAGTTGATGGGTCATTTATAACAAAACCTTTTGATATAGCCAATCATTTCAATGACTATTTAACTGGTAAAGTAGACAATCGGAGGAGTGGAATGTCAATATTGAACAGTGAACCATCATATTTATGTACTGAAGATTGAATAATGAAAGAGAAGGACTGATGTTTTGAATTTGGTCAAATTGGTGTGGAAGAGGTAGAAAAACTATTGTTATGCATCAATAATGATGAGCCACCAGTTATAGACAACCTAGATGGGAAATTATTGAGAATGGTAGCAAAGTATATTGCCACCCCTATTTGCATAAAGGAGTGTGTGTCCACAAGTGTGGAAGGAAGTTAAAGTAATTCCACCACTTAAAAATAGTAAAGCTCCCTTTGCTGGTTCTAACGGCCGCCCAATCAGTTTGTGGCATGTTCTTACAAATACAACATTATTTTTCAAAGAACAAGTTAACTACTGACTTTCAACATGCATACAGGGAAGGGAACTCAACTTACTGCACTGACTGATGATTGTCTAAATGAAATGCATAATATGGTGGAGCTGTATTGTAATATTTCATTGCAGACTTTGATGTTATTGACTATAATTTGTTATTGAAAAAATGGTGCTTGTTATGGCTTTACATCACCTGCCATTGCATGGTTGGAGAGTTACTTATTCATCAGAATTCAGAGACTATTCTTCAATTCTCTAACATCAGATATGTACAGTGTGGTATCCCTCGTGGCAGTTGCCTTGGGCAGTTACTCTTCTCTATTTTCGCAAAGGATTTGACAGTTGTCTTACCAGAAGAAAAAAATACTATGTAAAACAATTTGCTCCTGGGAGCAACATGATGGACAGATATCTTGGTACAAAAATATGTTCTGTGACAAAAACATCAACTATACTAGTTGATCAGGGTCTGATGTTGTCCCATATTGATTCCTGTTCGGTAATATGGTCAGGGGCAGGAAACAAAGTCCTAGCAGAGCTGCAGCTGGCTCAAAACAAAGCAACACGCCTTGTCCTTAACTGCAGATATAGAACCAACATCAACAACATGCATGCTAGTCTTTCATTGTTGAGGGTGGAGGACAAAATTGACTACTTCTCTTTTAGTCTCTTTAAGAAACATTTGTGTGTTGAAAATGCCTACTGTATTAACCAGTTGTAGAAGTATGTGGACATCCAAAATCTCATTCCAAAATCATGGGCATTAATATGGAGTTGGACCACGCTTTGCTGCTATAACAGTCTCCACTCTTCTGGGAAGGTTTTTAGACTAGGTATTGGAACATTGCTGCAGGGACTTGATACCATTCAGCCACAAGAGCATTAGTGAGGTCAGGCACTGATGTTGGGTGATTAGGCCTGGCTTGCAGTCAGTGTTCCAATTCACCTCAAAGGTATTTGATGGGTTAGAGGTCAGGACTTTGTTCAGAACAGTCAAGTTCTTCCTCACCGATCTCGACAAACCATTCCTGTATGGACCTCGCCTTGTGCATGGGGGCCTTCTTATGCTGAAACAGGAAAGGACCTTCACCAAACTGTTGCCACAAAGTTGGAAGCACAGAATCGTGTAAAACGGCACTGTATGCTGTAGCGTTAAGATTTCCCTTCACTGGAACTAAGGGGCCTAGGCCGAACCATGAAAAACAGTTGGCACGATACATTGGGGCAGGTCGTGTTCTCCTGGCATCCGCCAAACCCAGATTAGTCCGTGGGACTTCCAGATGGTGAAGAGTGACTATTCCCTCTAAAGAACGCATTTCCACTGCTCCAGAGTAGCTTTACACTACTTCAGCTGACACTTGGCATTGCACATGGTGATCTTAGGCTTGTGTGCGGCTGGTTGGCCATGGAAACCCTTTCATGAAGCTCCCAACGAACAGTTTGTGTGCTGATGTTGTTTCCAGAGGCAGTTAGGAAGTCGGTAGTGAGTGTTGAAACTGAGGACAGATACTTTATGTGCTACATGCTTTAGCACTCGGCGGTCCCGTTCTGTGAACTTTGCGGGTGAACCATTGTTACTAGTAGACGTTTTCACTTCCCAATAACAGCACTTAGTCAACCAGGGCAGCTCAAGCAGGGCAGAAATTTGACTAACTGACTTGTTGGAAAGGTGACATCGTATGATGGTGCCACGTTGAAAGTCACTTCAGTAAGGCCATTCTACTGCCAATGTTTGTCTATGGCGATTGCATGGCTGTGTAATCAATTTTATACACATGTCAGCAACGGCTGTGGCTGAAATAGCCGAATCCAGCAACCTACACTATGTAACCAAAAGTATGTGACACACCCTATTTGTTTCTTCACGGTATCCAAACCAAAAACATAATTAATACGTCACTCAGTTATGCATAGAGCCATGTCATCGTGGAATTTACAAGCAAGTTTCGGTTTAAAAAAGTGATAAAAAAAAAACGTATTGTATCACAGCGCATCTCTTTCTGAAGATCAAATTTAACTCTAGTGTATAAAATAATATAAACAGTGACATTCAAAAGTTTAGACACCTACTCATTCCAGGATTTTTATTTATTTTTACTATTTTCTACATTGTAGAATAATAGTGAAGACAACAAAACAATGAAATAACCCATATGGAATCATGTAGTAACCGAAAAACTGTTAAACAAATCAAAATATATTTTTGATTTTAGATTCTTCAATGTAGCCACCCTTTGCCTTGATGACAGCTTTGCACACTCTTGGCATTCTCTCAACCAGCTTCTCCTGGAATGCTTTTGCAACACTCTTGAAGGAGTTCCCACATATGCTGAGAACTAGTTGGCTGCTTTTCCTTCATTCTGCCGTCCAACTCATCCCAAACCATCTCAATTGGGTTGAGGTTGTGTGATTTGGGGAGCCCGGGTCTTCTGATGCAGCACTACATCATTCTCTATCTTGGTCAAATAGCCCATACAATCCTGGATTTGGGCTGCAATTTCTGAGGCTTGTAACTCTCATGAACTTATCTCTGGGTCTTCCTTTCCTGTGGCGGTCTTCATGAGAGCCAGTTTTATCACAGCGCTTGATGGTTTTTGTGACTGCACTTGAAGAAACTTTAAAGGTTCTTGAGATTTTCCAGATTGACTGAACTTCATCTTAAAGTAATGATGGACTGTCATCTCTCTTTGCTTATTTGAGCTGTGACGTTACAGCCTTATTAAAAATGTATTAATTTAAAAAATCTACACACAATACCCCATAATGACAAAGCAAAGTAAGGTTTAGACATTTTTGCTCGTTTATTAAAAATGTTAAAAACTTTGAGACTCGGAATTGAGCTCAGGTGGATCCTGTTTCCATTGATCGTTCTTGAAATGTTTACACAACTTGATTGGAATCCACTTGTGGTAAGTTCAATTGATTGGAATTGAGTTGGAATGGCACACACCTGGTGACATAAGGTCTCAATTGACTGTGCCTATCAGAGGTGAAGCCAAGCCATGAGGTCAAAGAAAACGTCCTTAGAGCTCCGAAACAGTATTGTGTCGGGGCACAGATCTGAGTACCAAAACATTACTGCAGCATTGAAGGTCCCCAAGAATACAGTGGCCTCCATAATTCTTAAATGGAAGAAGATTGGAACAACCAAGACTCTTCCTAGAGCTGGCCGTCCGGCCAACCTGAGCAATCGGTGGAGAAGTGCCTTGGTCAGGGAGGCGATCAAGAAACCGATGGTCACTCTGACAGAACTCTAGAGTTCCTCTGTGGAGATGGGAGAACCTTCCAGAAGGACAATCATCTCTGCAGCACTTCACAATTCAGGCCTTTATGGTTGAGTAGCCAGACGGAAGCCACTCCTCAGTAAAAGGCATATGACAGCCCACTTAGGGTTTGTCAAAAGGCAACTAAAGCCTCTCAGACCATGAGAAACAAGGTTATCTGGTCTGATGAAACCAAGATTGAACTCTTTGAACTGAATGCCAAGCATCACGTCAGGACGAAACCTGGCAGCATCCCTAAGGTAAAGCATGGTGGGGGCAGCATCATGCTGTGGGGAAGTTTTTCAGCGGCAGGGACTGGGTGGCTAGTCATGAACGAGCGATACTTGATGAAAACCTTCTCCAGAGCACTCCGGACCTCAGACTGTGGTGAAGGTTCACCTTCCAACAGGACAACAACCCTAAGCACACAACACAGGAGTGGCTTTTTGACAAGTCTCTGAATGTTCTTGAGTGGCCCAGCCAGAGCCTGGACTTGAACCTGATAAAACATCTCTGGAGAGACCTGAAAATAGCTGTGCATCGAACCTGACAGAGCTTGAAAGGATCTGCAGAGAAGAATTGGAGAAACTCCCCAAATACTGCTGTGCCTACCTTGTCGCGTCATACACAAGAAGACTCAAGGCTGTTATCACTGCCCAAGGTCCTTCAACAAAATACTGAGTAAAGGGTCTGAATACTTATGTAAATTAGCAAAACAATAAAAAAAATCCAGTTTTTGCTTTGTCATTATGGGGTATTGTGTGTAGTTCTGAATACTTTCAGAAGTTAATGTATATATGAATAATGTTTAAATAGTATCTTTGTCTCTTGGGGTCTTTCCAATATACACATAAGAACACCTGCTTTCCATGACATCGACTGACAAGGTAAATCCAGGGGAAACCTATGATCCTTTATTGATATCACTTGTTAAATCCACTTACATCAGTGTACTGTAGAAGAAGGGGAGGAGACAGGTGAAAGAAGGATTTTTAAGCCTTGAGACAATTGAGACATGAATTTTGTATGTGTGCCATTTAGAGGGTGAATGCAAGACAAAAATGTGAGTGGCTTTGAACGGAGTAGGGTAGTAGGTGCCAGGCGTACCGGTTTGTGTCAAGAACTGCAAACCTCCAGGGTTTGTCATGCTCACAGTCTCCCGTGTGTATCAAGAATGGTCCACCACCCAAAGGACATCCAGCCAACTTGACACAACTGTGGGATGCATTGGAGTCAACACGGGCTAGCATTCCTTTGGAACACTTTCGACACCTTGTAGAGTCCATGCCCCGACGAATTGAGAACGTTTTGAGGGCAAAATTGGGGAGGGGGTTGGGGAAACTCAATATTAGGAAAGTGTTGGTAATATTTGGTATACTCAGTGTATAACAGTGTATTTGTAATATCGTATGTTGTTCTGTACTTTGTCATATATTTGTACATGTTATGTAGAACCCCAGGAATAGTAGCTGCTGCATGTGCAGTAGCTAATGGGGATCCTAATAAACTAAAATAAACCCTAAGGTCTTAATGGGACTTTTGTTTAGAGTTGTCCTAAATACTGTAGCTTGGATGGATGTAGAGCTGGCAAAAAAATGGAAACAAGGTGACTTTGAGGCTATTTTCTCAAAGTCTTATTGGACGATTGTCATAACTGGTGCATCAAATGAACCGATGAGATGAGACCTTGGAGAGGAGCCCATAAGTGGCTAAAATTAGAGATTAGAATGCCAGTCAGTAAATATTCATTCTATCAGAAGATTTATCTTCCCCACAGTGAAAAAGTGATGTGCTGTATACATTCCCAAGATCAGTCTTTTCTAGGGCATTGATTTGACATTGACATTATAATACTTGTACTTGGAGTCATAACTACATTTGGGTTGCTGTTTCTCTAGGGCTACACTGGCTAGGCATGTATGATAGATGAGTATCTCTAGCCAAGAAAGTGCCTTTTTAAATATGAATGGACCCTGAGAGAAGGTACTGCTAATCTCAGATAATCCTACAATATAACATGTCTAAATATAGTCTAAAATAATTATCTGTTGCCAAACAGTAGTGTGAGAGCAGTGCATGACAAATCTATAGGGTGGAAAATCCAACTCATGGTGTGATTTCTACAATTCTACAATAACTCTGCTTGGACTGTCAAGTATTTTTTCAACCCTGTAGTACTCCTTATTTCGGTGAGGCAAGTATTGCCCAGAATTTAAGGTCACTTGCCTAACCCCGGTTCTCTGATATTATTAGTAAGATATCTCACATGTGGGGGTACGCTAAGGACCGCCTACTCTCAAATGTTCCCATCAAAGTGTCTGTTGAAGACAGAGTGGCGAATGAGGTGAGACCCTCACTTCCATGAAAGGAGCCACTTTCCCACCCTCTGGTTGTTCTCAAGCACGTTTCTCTTCCTTACGCTCTTGCAAGCAGGGACATATCCAAAAAGCTCTCACAGTCTCAATGCAGATTTGACGTTTATCCACATTTCTCCAAATGGCCTTCCAGGCCCCTCCAAAGGCCATCACCCCATGAATCAATATAATGGTCCACATTATCCGTCAGGGTACAGTTGAAAAGAGAAAAACCCACTCTTCTGAGGGTGGTAGCCCAATGAGCGAAGAGCATGACACCTATGCTCGAGTTCTCCTATAAGCCAAGTGGATGTGAACCGCACACACTGGACAAAGACTGCTCTCAGGCAAGGGGAAAGGGGATATCAAAGGCAAAAAAAACATAGGCTCCAGGGTGTGACAATGGGAAAACAATTGACCTTCCTCTGACACCACGTCATCAGACAGTGAGGAGATGGAGTCGAGGCTATCCATGACCTCGCCCCAACTGGGCTCGAATGCGGGGAGCTGAGCCTCAGCTGTCGCTGTTGGCTTGGAGGCAATAGTGGCTAGCCAGTTAGAAGCCCTGTGGCTGGTGGCTAGCAAAATAGTAGCTTGTGTAAACAGTGCATCAGGAGCCTTGCGCCTAACAGCTAGAAATATTGTTTACTGTGTAACGCGACGCTAGTGGGGCTAGCTAGTTAGGAGCCTTGCGGCTAACATCTAGCAATATTGAGCTCCGTATAGCCGTGAGGCTAGTGGCATGCTAGCTAGTTAGCTGCTACCTCTTGGTAAAGGTGTGCTGTGGCTCGCTCAATGCTGGCTGAAGGAAACCGAGTGACTGAGTTTACCTTCAGAAATAAATTATTGCACAGCCGACGGTGCAATAAAGGCAGAGTGGGTCGGTCTAGCTAACACAACAGGTGAATTTAGGTTATCTAGACTAGAGAAGGCAGCTAGAAAAGCTACCGTGTAGCCGGTAACAAGCTAGCCAAGTTAGCCTTGCATAATGGTCAGTACTCTACCTCTCAACAGGGTCTGAAGACCTACGCAATATCCTTCATGGTTTGCTTGTGAGCAGGCAACAAGTAGCCAGTCAATATGAGGAAAGCTAGAGTAGTGACACTTCTGGTGAGGAAGAGAAGCGAGAATAAACAGAGGGTGGAAGAGTGGCTCCTTTTAAGGAAGTGAGGGTCTCACCTTAAATATTGACTGGCATTCATCAGGCTGCCCACTCAAGAGAAAGCTTCAAACTGTAACTAGTGCCTGCAACCTGGTTCAGGTTCTCGAATCAACCTACCAGGGTAGTTACAAACAGTAAAGGAATGAAATCATCAACATGAATTGATCATACAGTGCCTTGCGAAAGTATTCAGCCCCCTTGAACTTTGCGACCTTTTGCCACATTTCAGGCTTCAAACATAAAGATATAAAACTGTATTTTTTTGTGAAGAATCAACAACAAGTGGGACACAATCATGAAGTGGAACGACATTTATTGGATATTTCAAACTTTTTTAACAAATCAAATACTGAAAAATTGGGTGTGCAAAATTATTCAGCCCCCTTAAGTTAATACTTTGTAGCGCCACCTTTTGCTGCGATTACAGCTGTAAGTCGCTTGGGGTATGTCTCTATCAGTTTTGCACATCGAGAGACTGAATTTTTTTCCCATTCCTCCTTGCAAAACAGCTCGAGCTCAGTGAGGTTGGATGGAGAGCATTTGTGAACAGCAGTTTTCAGTTCTTTTCACAGATTCTCGATTGGATTCAGGTCTGGACTTTGACTTGGCCATTCTAACACCTGGATATGTTTATTTTTGAACCATTCCATTGTAGATTTTGCTTTATGTTTTGGATCATTGTCTTGTTGGAAGACAAATCTCCGTCCCAGTCTCAGGTCTTTTGCAGACTACATCAGGTTTTCTTCCAGAATGGTCCTGTATTTGGCTCCATCCATCTTCCCATCAATTTTAACCATCTTCCCTGTCCCTGCTGAAGAAAAGCAGGCCCAAACCATGATGCTGCCACCACCATGTTTGACAGTGGGGATGGTGTGTTCAGCTGTGTTGCTTTTACGCCAAACATAACGTTTTGCATTGTTGCCAAAAAGTTCAATTTTGGTTTCATCTGACCAGAGCACCTTCTTCCACATGTTTGGTGTGTCTCCCAGGTGGCTTGTGGCAAACTTTAAACAACACTTTTTATGGATATCTTTAAGAAATGGCTTTCTTCTTGCCACTCTTCCATAAAGGCCAGATTTGTGCAATATACGACTGATTGTTGTCCTATGGACAGAGTCTCCCACCTCAGCTGTAGATCTCTGCAGTTCATCCAGAGTGATCATGGGCCTCTTGGCTGCATCTCTGATCAGTCTTCTCCTTGTATGAGCTGAAAGTTTAGAGGGACGGCCAGGTCTTGGTAGATTTGCAGTGGTCTGATACTCCTTCCATTTCAATATTATCGCTTGCACAGTGCTCCTTGGGATGTTTAAAGCTTGGGAAATCTTTTTGTGTCCAAATCCGGCTGTAAACTTCTTCACAACAGTATCTCGGACCTGCCTTGTGTGTTCCTTGTTCTTCCTGATGCTCTCTGCGCTTTTAACGGACCTCTGAGACTATCACAGTGCAGGTGCATTTATACGAAGACTTGATTACACACAGGTGGATTGTATTTATCATCATTAGTCATTTAGGTCAACATTGGATCATTCAGAGATCCTCACTGAACTTCTGGAGAGAGTTTGCTGCACTGAAAGTAAAGGGGCTGAATAATTTTGCACGCCCAATTTTTCAGTTTTTTATTTGTTAAGGCAAAACTGCATCAGCTCCTTCAAGTTGGATGGGTTCCGCTGGTGTACAGCAATCTTTAAGTCATACCACAGATTCTCAATTGGATTGAGGTCTGGGCTTTTACTAGGCCATTCCAAGACATTTCAATGTTTCCCCTTATTAAACCACTCGAGTGTTGCTTTAGCAGTATGCTTAGGGTCATTGTCCTGCTGGAAGGTGAACCTCCGTCCCAGTCTCAAATCTCTGGAAGACTGAAACAGGTTTCTCTCAAGAATTTCCCTATATTTAGAGCCATCCATCACTTCTTCAATTCTGACCAGTTTCCCAGTCTCTTCCAATGAAAAACAGCATGATTCTGCCACTACCATGCTTCACTGTGGGGATGTTGTTCTCAGGGTGATGAGAGGTGTTGGGTTTGCGCCAGACGTAGCATTTTCCCTGATGGCCAAAAAGCTCAATTTTAGTCTCGTCTGACCAGATTACCTTCTTCAATATATTTTGGGTGTCTTCCACATGCCTTTTGGCAAACACCAAACGTGTTTGCTTATTTTTTTCCTTAAGCAATGGCTTTTTTTCTGGCCACTGTTCCATTTAGCCCAGCTCTGTGAAGTTTACAGCTTAAAGTGGTCCTATGGACAGATACTCCAGTTTCTGCTGTGGAGCTTTGCAGCTCCTTCAGGGTTAACTTTGGTCTCTTTGTTACCTCTCTGATTAATCGCCTCCTTGCCTAGTCAGTACGTTTTGGTGGGTGGCCCTCTCTTGGCAAGTTTGTTGTTGTGCCATATTCTTTCAATTGTTTAATAATGGATTTAATGGTGGTCCGTGCGATGTTCAACATTTCTGATATTTTTTTATAACCCAACCCTGATCTGTACTTCTCCACAACTTTGTCCCTGACTTGTTTGGAGAGCTCCAATTCATGGTGCTGCTTGCTTGGTGGTGCCCCTTGTTTAGTGGTATTGCAGACTCTGGGGCCTTTCAGAACAGGTGTATATATTGAGATCATGTGACAGATCATGTGACACTTATAGCGCACAGGTGGACTTTATTTAACTAATTTTGTTACTTCTGAAGGAAATTGGTTGCACCAGGTCTTATTTATGGGCTGTATGTGACTAAACTGAATAAAACATGTACAAACTCTACACTGTGAAACGAAGATAAATTACACAAAGAATGATAGTAAAAAGCTTTGAACCACCTTAAATGAAATTGAGAAAAAAGGCTAACTCCGTTCCATCATTCATTGAATCAGATGGCTCATTCTTCACAAAACCCACTGATATTGCTAACTACTTTAATGATTTTTTAATTGGCAAGATTAGCAAACTTGGGCATGACATGCCAGCAACAAACGGTGACACTACACATCCAAGTATTTCTGCCCAAATTATGAAAGACAAGCCTTGTCATTTTGAATTCCGTAAAGTAAGTGTGGAAGAGGTGAAAAAGGTATTGTTGTCCATCAACAATGACAAGTCACCGGGGTCTGACAACTTGAATGAAAATGTACTGATTATAATAGCGGACAATATTGCCACTCTTGCCATATCTTCAATTTAAGCCTACTGAAAAGTGTGTCCCCTCAGGCCTGGAGGGAAGCAACAGTTATTCCCCTACCTAAGAATAGTAAGGCCCCTTTAACTGGCTCAGATAGCCGACCAATCAGCCTGTAATCAAACCTTAGTAAACTTTTGGAAAAAATTGTGTTTGGCCAGATACAATGCTATTTTACAGTAAACAATTTGACAACAGACTTTAAGCACGCTTTAATTGTAGGACATTCAACAAGCACAGCACCTACACAAGTTACTGATGATTGGCTGAGAGATATGGATGATGTAAAGATTGTGGTGTGAATTTTGACATTATCGATCATAGTCTGTTGCTGGAAAAACGTATGTGTCATGGCTTTACATGCCCTGCTGTATGTGGATAAAGAGTTACCTGTCTAACAGAACACAGAGGGTGTTCTTTAACTTATTATGGCTGCAGGGGCAGTATTGAGTAGCTTGGATGAAAGGTGCCCAGAGGTGCCCTTCTCCTCAGTCCCAGTTGCTAATATATGCATATTATTATTGGATAGGGAAACACTCTAAAGCTTCTAAAACTGTTTGAATATTCTCTGTGAATATAACATAACTCATAATGCAGGCATAAACCTGAGAAGAAATCCAAACAGGAAGTGGGAAATCTGAGGTTGGTCGATTTTCAACCCAGCCCCTATTAAATACACAGTGGGATATTGGCTATGTTGCACTTCCTAAGGCTTCCACTAGATGTCCACCGTCTTTAGAAACTTGAATGAGTCTTCTACTGTGTTGTGGAGCCGGATGGGAGCTGTTTGAGTTAGTGGTCTGGCAGAGAGCCAGGTCCTGGTCATGCGCATTTCACATGATAGCGACCTGTGTTCCATTGCTTCTCTACAGACATAGGAATTATCCGGTTGGAACGTTATTGAAGATTTATGATAACACCATCCTAAAGATTGATTCTATACTTAGTTTGACATTTTCTTCGACCTGTAATATTATTTTTAATAATATTACGAAGTTTTCGTCCGACGTTTGGCTAGACCTGGACATGCGTTTGGATTTGTGTACTAACAAAAGTAGCTACTTGGACATAAATAATGGACATTATCCATTTATTGTGGAACTGTGATTCCTGGGAGTGCAATCTGATGAAGATCATCATAGGTAAGGGGTTATTTATAATGCTATTTCTGATTTCTGTTGACTCCAACATGGGGGATAATTAAAAACATTTTCTGAGCTCCGTCTCAGATTATTGCATGGTTTGCTTTTTCCGTAAAGTTTTTTTGAAATCTGACACATCGGTTGCATTAAGGAGAGGTATATCTATATTTCCATGTCTAACGATTGTATTTATCGACATTTATTATGAGTATTTCTGTAAAATGATGTGGCTCTCTGCAATATCACCGGATGTTTTTGGAACTAGTGAACATAATACGCCAATGTATACTGAGATTTTTTTTATATAAATATGAACTTTATCAAACAGAACAGTCCTATGAGTGTCATCTGATGAAGATCATCAAAGGTTAGTGATTCATTTTTATCTCTATTTGTGCTTTGTGTGACTCCTCTCTTTGGCTGGAAAAATGGCTGTGTTTTTCTGTGAGTTGGTGGTGACCTAACATAATAGATTGTGGTGCTTTCGCTGTAAAGCCTATTTGAAATCGGACACTGTGGTGGGATTAACAACCAGATACATGTATGTTTGAGGATTTTTAATTATGAGATTTCTGTTTGTTTTGAATTTGGCGCCATGCACTTTCACTGGCTGTTGTCATATCGATCCTGTTAATTGGATTGCCGCCCTAAGAAGTTTTAATGGAAACCTCTCCAACAAAATCCAGGTAGAATCAGGAATTTTCCAGGGCAGTTGTCTAGGCCTCTTACTTTTTTCAATCAAATTAACGACATGCCACTTGCTTTCATGTGGATGACTCAACATTATACACGTCAGCTACCACAGCGACTGAAATGAAAGCAACATTTAACAAAGAGCTGCATTTAGTTTTAGAATGGGTGGCAAGGAATAAGTTGGTCTTAAATAATTATAAAACTAAAAGCATTGTATTTGGTACAAATAATTCACTGAACCCTAAACTTAAACTAAATCCTGTAATGAATAATGTGGAAATTCAGCAAGTGTAAGAGACTAAACTGCTTGGAATAACCCTGGATTGTAAACTGTCATGGTCAAAACATATTGAAACAACAGTAGCTAGGATGGGGAGAAGTCTGTCAATACTAAAGCGTTGCTCATCATTCTTAACTGCAATATCAACAAGGCAGGTCCTACAGGCCCTAGTTTTGTCGCACCTGGACTACTGTTCAGTCTTGTGGTCAGGTGCTACAAAGAGACCTTAGGAAAATTGCAGCACGGCTGGCCGTTAGATCTACACAGACAGCTAACATTAATAATATACATGTCAATCTCTCCTGGCTCAAAGAGGAGAAGTGATTGATTTCATCACTGCTTGTATTTGTGAGAGGTATTGACATGTTGAATATACCCAGCTATCTGTTTGAAATACTGGCACACAACTCAGACACCCATGCATACCCCATAAGACAAGCCACCAGACGTCTCGTCACAGTCCCCAAGTCCAGAACAGACTAAAATAAGAATACTAACATAAAGTAAACGGCTCAGTAGGATAGAATAAAGATTTTAGCATAAGTATAATAAAGGAAGACAACATGTATAGTCCAATATGGGGAAGGGGGAAAGTGTTTAAAAGGTGCAGTATTTAGCACAAATAAAGAGTCTAGTAGCAGCAGTTGTGATGTGTATGTAGCATGAATGTATATTTATCTATGTAGGTGTGAGTGTGAGTGAATGCATGTGTGCTAAAGTGCGGAGAATCAGAGCAGGTGGTCAGTCCAGTTAAAGTGTTCAGCAATCTGATGGTTTAATCCATTTCGCCTCATTATCTCAGTGTATGAACCTTCCCCTTTAGTACACGTGTGATTAATGTAATCTACTAATGCCCAAAATTTCAACTTCTATTTGCTTTCATCCAAACACTCAGAAAGAGAGAAAATAGAGGGAATGAGCAGAGGGAGAGCTGGAGAATAATGCCATTTCAGGATAGGGCCTTATTTAATTTACTGCAGGTCGATGGAGGTTCTCCAATTGCCTCTCTCAGATTAATAAGTAACCCACACGCGCTGTCCATCACTGTCCATCTCCCATTAGGCCTCTGAAATAGGGGTCCAAATTGCCTGGCAGGGTTGACTCTGATGGAAAAACGCACTCTCGCTCTCATTCTCTCCCATTCTCGCCATCCATTTCTTCCCCGTAACTTTTTCATATATATACTACAGTCAGTGGGGTACGTATAGTACCTATGTGTTGCATTTTCAAGCATATTTATTTACAAGAAGCCTGTCATGTCACAGTTTTGTCAACAATTACCCTCCACTGCAGGGTGCCTTCAGAACCCTTGAGGTAACTATAAATGATCCAAATATGGAGTAAAAAAAGCTGTGCATGCTTGCATGTATGCACGTGTGTATGTATGAGGGGAGTAGGTATCAATTAAAACCGACAGCAAGCAAGCATAGGTTTTAATGGAAGCTTGTCGAGCCGATGGCAAAATCAGCCAGCTCTGTGGTCATGAATAATAACCTCCTTTGTTGAATGTCATTAGTCAGTGAGTGCATCATTGAGCATTTATTTTTTTCGCTGTAGCACTCAAACAATCACATTACCAAACATGCTAGGCCTTTCTAGGCTTCCACCCCCGGCGATTCAAAGTCATTAACCAATAAGGTAACAATGTGAGAGGTCTCAGGGACACGTGTAATTACTTACAGTAGCTGTCTCTAATTACTAGGCGTCCTTCCCTTCACAAGCTAACAACTGCTTTTCCTTGAAAAGAGAAAAGCAATTTCTCTGTTATCTGAGCCTAAGCTCAGAGTTAACGTTTTTGGGACCAAAAAGAGGTTCCCATGGCTAATTCTTAAAATCAATTTGAGATTTGTAAACCATGAGACTCCGGCCGCGTTCACATCTCTTTGTTTTGTAAGACTAACATTGGCCGTTGGGGATGGTGTGTGTTCTACCAGAGTCTGATACGGTAGCTGAGGGGATTTAATCAATAGAAGAAAAGTAATTTCCACTCTTTGCCCCTGAAGAGAATCAACTCAATTATTCCAAGAATGTGCTTTCACAATATAGCACAAGATGCATACATAAAGTAGGTCCCACAAACATTGGAATGCAGATTAGAGAGCAGCAAACAATGTACTCATTGAACAATAGATGGGTTATCTGACAATGTCACAAAAATTATGGACACACTTCTATTGGACAGAGGGCAGTGTGGTGGTATGATTCTAAATGGTCAGATAGCTAGCAATAATGAAAATAAGTTGCCATGTGATGAATTGTAGGTGGCTAGTTTCAGCTCGTTGCATCTTGTTATTGATACCATGTTTTGTTTTGAGGTGTTTTGACTGTCACGTCTATGCCAATATGGCTAAAATTAGCTAGCTAATTAATAACTGTAACAATGTATTTGAGAGACAACAAGTGCTCATTGTGCAAATTTATTTATGTTTTCAATAAACATTTGGAGAGGAAATAAAGTTCACTTGTTGTCAAAAAGCTGAACCATCTGCATTGCACCTGTCACGCTCTGACCATAGAGAGACTTTTTATTCTCTATTCTGGTTATGTCGGGGTGTGACTAGGGTGGGTAATCTAGGTTGTTTTATTTCTGTTGGCCTGTTGTGGTTCCCAATCAGAAGCAGCTGTTTAGCGTTGTCTCTGATTGGGGATTATATTTAGGCAGATATTTCCCCACTGGTTGTTTGTTTGATCTTGTTTATGTGTAGATGCCTGTGAGCACTCCATAGCTTCACATTTCGTTTTTAAATTTTTATTGTTTTGTGCGTTTCACGAAATAAAAGACGTGGAACCCATATCACGCTGAGCCTTGGTCCGAATGTTATTTCAACGATCATGACAGCACCATAGTTGTGCACATGTCGGTTTTATGTTAAACAACCAACCAGTCTATGAAACGGAAATTATGGTTTTGTAAAGGACCAAAATGAAACACGGTGGTCCATAATTGAATATGGATGAGATTTTAACCACACTGAAAACTGCACAATATTGTATGTGTGAATGATTATTTTGATTAAGGGCCTTACTACCTATGTGACAGTCCTTAAAACAATTTGTTGTGATTTATAAATGCACTCAGGAAAGTTCATCCACACCGGCTACAAATCATTGACATTTTAAGAACTTTTGCATAGCTTTTACAAGACAAGCTGAAAAATCGACCTTTTGTCAATTGTTCTATGTAAAACCAGTTTTCATCGGTAGCTACAGTGCCTTAGGAAAGTATTCAGACCCCTTGACCTTTTCCATATCTTGGTACGTTACAGCATTACTCAAATGTATTTTCTTAAAAAAAAATCTTCATCAATCTACACACAATATCATATAAAGACAAAGCGGCAGGGTAGCCTTGTGGTTAGAGTGTGGTTAGAGCGTTGGACTAGTAACCGGAAGGTTGCAAGTTCATATCCCCGAGCTGACAAGGTACAAATCTGTTGTTCTGCCCCTGAACAGGCAGTTAACCCACTGTTCCTAGGCAGTCATTGAAAATAAGAATTTGTTCTTAACTGACTTACCTAGTTAAATAAAGGTAAAAAAATTGAATTGTTTGCTAATAAAAAGATAAAAACTGAAATATCATATTTACATAAGTATTCAGACCCTTTACTCAGTACTTTGTTGAAGCACTTTTGGCAGCAATTACAGCATCAAGTCTTCTTGGGTATGACGCTACAAGATTGGCACACCTGTATTTTGGGGAGTTTCTCCCATTCTTCTCTGCAGATCCTCTCAAGCTCTGCCAGGTTGGATGTGGAGCATTGCTGCACAGCTATAACAGGTCTCTCCAGAGACGTTCGATTGTGTTTGTGTCCGGGCTCTGGCTGGGCCACTCAAGGACATTCAGAGACTTGTCCCAAAGTGACTCCTGTGTTGTCTTGGCTGTGTTCTTAGGGTTGTTGTCCTGTTGGAAGGTGAACCTTAAACCCAGTCTGAAGTCCTGAGCACTTTGGAGTAGGTTTTCATCAAGGATCTCTCTGTACTTTGCTCCGTTCATCTTTGCCTCAATCCTGACTAGTCTCCCAATCCCTACAGCTGAAAAACATCCCCACAGCATGATGCTGCCACCACCATGCTTCACCATAGGGATGGTGCCAGATTCCCTCCAGACATGACCCTGGCATTCTGTGGGCTGTCATGTGCCTTTTACTGAGGAGTGGCTGCTTAAAGGCCTGATTGGTGGAGTGCTGCAGAGATGGTTGTCCTTCTGGAAGGTTCTCCCATCTCCACAGATGAACTCTAGAGCTCTGTCAGAGAGACCATCGGGTTCTTGGTCACCTCCCTGACCAAGGACCTTCTCCCCCGATTGCTCAGTTTGGCCGGGCGACCAGCTCTAGGAAGACTCTTGGTGGTTCCAAACTTATTTCATATAAGAATGACAGAGGCCACTGTGTTCTTGGTGACCTTCAATGCTGCAGACATTTTTTGGTACCCTTTCTGAGATCTGTGCCTCGACACAATCCTGTCTCGAAGCTCTATGGACAATCCCTTCAACCTCATGGCTTGGTTTTTGCTCTGATATGCCCTGTCAACTGTGAGACCTTATATAGACAGTTGTGTGCCTTTCCAAATCAATCCCAATCAATTGAATTTACCACAGGTGGCTCTAATCAAGTTGTAGAAACATCTGAAGGATGATCAATGGGAACAGGATGCACCTGAGCTCAATTTAGAGTCTCATAGTATAGGGTCTGAATACTTACTCTGTTTTTTGTTTTTAATACATTTTCAAAAATAAAAATACACTTTTTGCTTTGTCATTATAGGGTATTGTGTGTAGATTGCTGAGGAAATTGTTTCATTTAATCCATTTTAGAATAAGGTTGTAGCTCCCAGTGATTAACCAGACTTGTGGAGGTCTACAACTTTTTTCTGAGGTCTTGGCTGATTCCTTTTGATTTTCCCATGATGTCAAGCAAAGAGGCATTGAGTTTGAAGGTAGGCCTTGAAATACATCCACAGGTACACCTCCAATCGACGCAAAATATCAATTAGCCTGTCAGAAGCCATGCCATAATTTTCTGGTATTTTCCAAGCTGTTTAAAGGCACAGTCATCTTAGTGTATGTTAACTTGTGATACAGTGAATTATAAGTGAAATAATCGGGCTGTAAACAATTGTTAGGAAAATTACTTGTGTCATGCACAAAGTAGATGTCCTAATCGCTTTGTCAAAACTATAGTTTGTTAACAAGAAATTTGTGGAGTGGTTGAAAAACAAGTTTTAATGACTCCAACCTATGTGTATGTAATCTTCCGACTTAAACTTTATGTAATATAAATGCGTAGGGGGGTGCACAGTGTGCACTCAATGAAAATGTGTTATTTTCCAATGAATCTCAGGTTGAGAATGGGTCCCACAGACCCGAACACCAACCAAAGGTTAAACACACCTATCAGCTGTGATCTAACAAATGCATTCATTTTATGATGCTCTCAGTAAGCATCAAATACATTTAACTAAACCGAGCTATGTATGGACCAACGTGTTTCTCATGTTAAAGGGAAATAATGTTCTTGATGTTTTCATTATATGCATGGTCACTTCACAGAGGCCTGAAAGTTGTTTCTATTGGTCACCTGGAAGTTTCTCACTAGCAGCCATGATAAAATTCAACATTAGTAATAAACATAGGATGATGTACTGTATGTGGTGTCCTTTTGCTAAGGATGCATATCTGTGTCTTTTGGAGATTTGCACCAGACAGTAGATTGTCATTGTGGTGCTTTCCAAATAAAGTCTACCCTGCACTCTTCAAAAAAAGGTGCTATCTCAAACCTAAATGGGTTCTTCAGCTGTCCCAATGAGAGAAACATTTGAAGAATACCACACTGCATTCCACAAGTAGGGTTGGTCCTGGTCGGTCCTTGGATGGGAGACCAGATGCTGCTGAAGGTGGTGTTGGAGGGCCAGTAGGAGGCTGTTGCTGTAATGAGAATGTGCTCTGTCAAATAAAAAATAACCCTTTTCGGTTCCAATTAGAACCCTTTTGAGTTTAATGAACAGTAGCAATGTGATGATGATATCAGGGGGGACGAACAGTAGACAGGTACGGGGGATTTTTTACGGGGGATTTTCTTTTTACAGGGTATTTTGAGGAGTATATGGGAGGGGTATTTTGAAAACAGAGTATAAGTGGAAGCCCCCCAATATAATTATAAGTAGACATATTTTTTAGGGAAAACAGCTAACTTCCTACATTTCAACACTTATTGCATTGCCACGAGACAAAGACATTGGTTTGTTTTCTAACGCTATTCTACACATTTTGTCGTGTAATGCAAATGTCCTGCTATTCTGCACATTTTTCTATGCGGCTGAGATAAAATGTTGCCTTTTTAAAGTAACTGTGAAGTGAAAATCTAACTTTTTTAATATTCTGTTAACTAATTCCCAAATAATGTTGTGGACTCATCCTATACTCGTATTTTGGGCCAAAGCATAAATTGGAGAAAAAAAAATCTGAAAAGAACCTACCTCAAACTTGCTTGCTATTTCCTCATAGAGGATGATGTCATCCTCCTGAGGAGGATGAGCTGGCCAATCAGCGGCCTACTCACATTAATATTTTTTCTGACCAGTATATGCCCACACCATTCTGTTGTTGGGGTACGCCCACACCATTCCAAATTAGAAAAGCTGCTTTTAGCATACTTAATTACCATTTCTGGAAGGAAAACTATTTCACTCATGTTGTAATTAATTACAGGTCATATTTCATAGAAATAAGGAAACACTGAAAAGTTACTTTAACCCTTTGACACGTACCAACAAACTGGTTTGATCATTCTACAGTGGTACGTGCAGTGTACGCTGAAACCGGTGTGATTAGAACATTTATTTACAACATCCAGTTTCAATTGACACAATAGTGGGGGCAGGTTGCCTAGTGGTTAGAGCGTTGGGCCAGTAACCGAAAGGTTTCTAGATTGAATCCCCAAGCTAAAAATCTGTTGTTCTGCCCCTGAACAAGGCGGTTAATCCACTGTTTCTAGGCCGTCATTGTAAATGAGAATGTGTTCTTAACTGACTTGACTAGTTAAATAAAGGTAAAAAAAACTGTCAACTGGTGAAACAGTTGTTTTCACAGAAACATTTTGCACAAACACAGTCCTTACAACGTTATGTCCTAAATGTGACCAGTTTATTTTTGGATGCAATGTTTAGACATTCACAGAAGTAGCGACAGTGTAACACAATTATCCAAACCGGAAAATGTAGGCTACATTAGTCCTAGAGCTAATTACACTAAAGATTGACGTTAACACAAGCGGTCATATTTAGCTAACTCTCGGCTGACAGAAACCATAGTATGAATTAGCTAATAGCAATACTATTTACAATTCATCACATCACGGGTGAGCTCACCATTGATCTAAATAATTGAGTATAACACTTTCTAAAAATCTAAAGTAATCTGACAATGGGTAGTTTGTGCGCGTAGCCATTTTTTTTCAGTCAACCAAAGATAATATGAGAAGACAAGATCAGTTTGGTCTGTTTGCATTATGCTTATTGAAGTAGGTGTGTTGTCTTCCATCATTCACATCACATCATTCACTTCTGGAAGTTTACTCGAAAGATGAGTGAACCCTCCCTTCAACTCATTTTGTTATAACATCTTTGGTCTGACAGACGTTTACGTGACACCCAGAATACATTGTTTGTCAACAAACATGGCTCCACACATAGCTGGAATCAGCTTAGCTCATCATAATCAGTACAACCTTCAAAAAAGTATTTTACACACATCATATATGTCCATTACAATCTATGCAAGAATCGGAATGGATGATTTGTCACCAGTACTTGAAAACATGTGAACAAAACAGTAAATTAATAATTACCACATACATTTTGGATAGAGATTTATTGATACAAGTGGTGCATTCTGGCAGTCAATCACATAACCTCTGACTCATTCAGGTTTGTTGTTTATGTATGTAGCTAGTGGGCTAAGCTGTAGCATTAGCAATGTCTTTCAAAAAGAGACAACTCACAAATGCGCAAATTCTGGAGATTTTTGTCAATTCTGACAATGAGTCTGAGTATGGAAATCAGGAATCAGATTCTGACAGTGACAGTGAGGAGCTGCCCACCCCAACCTTGATAACCCTGCATCTGAGGACCCCTTGCCCACTGACGAAATCCCAGGTCCCTTTGAAGATGCTGGTGGTGATGGAGGCAGACCTACAGTGGATGAAGTACAGGAGGCCTGTGGTAGCTGGAAGGCCGCCAGCCATTTCACCCCTCCTGGCCCTGCTGTTTTCTTTGATGAGTCGTAGTCTGGAGTGCAAAGCCCCTTGCCATTTTCCTCAGAGGCAGAGTGCTTCAAGCTGTTTCTGACAGGGGAGACATAGTGGAGGAGACCAATCGCTCTGCTTTGGAGCTACAGGAGAAAAGAGAGCCAGGAGTGAGGGGGTACCTTGCTAAATGGGTGACAACCACAATTAGTGAAATGTACAACTTCCTGGTGACTGTCCACCTCATGGGAATAGTTAAGAAGACCTCCCTAAGAGAAAACTGGAGCACAGATCCTATGTTTGCAACTCCCCTCTTTGCCACCCTCTTTTTCCAAGACCTCTTCCTAGTTCTGCTGCGATGCCTGTATTTCGTCAACAATGCTACTGCCAATTTAAATGACCCATTACACTAAATAAGAAATGTTCTTACCAGCCTGACATCAGCATTTGGTTGGGTCTTTGTGCCATACTAGGACCTATGTATTGATGAATCCCTGATGTTATGGAAGGGTAGGCTGTAAATATATTCCATCTAAAAGGCACAAGTTTGGTGTCAAGTTCTTTGTTATGTGCAAGACGACAGATTTATTCAGGAAATTATAGTCTACACAGTGTCCATCACTGACATCCAATATTATGAGGGTCTTGGGGTGTCCGGGTACAGCAGTCGCACACTCTTCCAGCATCTGCTGTCCAACAGCACAGAGCATGTCTAACAGGAAGGGGATGTTCTAACAGGAAGGGGATATCGGCATTTGGATGCAGGAAGATGCAGATGGGGAGGTGGAGTTCAAGGAGAACGGTCAACAGCTGGCAGTAAAGTGACATGACAAACAAGACTTCCATGTCGGCCACAGGAAAGGTGGACCAACTGACAGGAGAGCGAAAGATCAAACCAGACTGTGTGCTTGACTATAACCTCAAAATTGGGTCAGTGGATAAGGCGGACATACCAAGTGGTATATGAAGATATTTTTCCATCTGATCAACACTGCTGCTGTCAATGGTCACATAGTTCACCGCCAACTAACAGGTGAGACGATTACTGAACAAGGTTTTTTTTGTAATTGGATGTACAGTTCACATACAAATCACATACAATTATGCACCTACCCACTTCCTCATCATCCTCTCTCCTCCCTCTCCCCATAGGTAAAGTAATAACCTGCCAAAAGTACAGAGAGAACCTCATGAGAGAGTTGCTGGAGGAGCACCACACCCCTCGGCGTCCATCTACTGGTGGCCTTCATGCTGCAGACAATCCCCTACGCCTCATTACAGGGCATTTTCCCTGCAAAGTTCCTCAAACTGCTGCTCAAGGCATTCACACATGGAATCACTGCAAAGTCTGCCTGTCTGGCACCAGGAGAAGGAAGAAGAGGAGGTTGACAAGGTACATGTGTTTAGCTTGTGACACACCTCTGTATTTCACCATGCTTTTGGGAGTACCATATGCTCAAGCACTATTGAGCACATCTGCAACAATTACTGACTGACTGACTTGACAGGTGACCTGCCATGATGCTGTCTTTAGAGGTGGGGGTGGGAATGCAGTTGTTTTCAATCACAGTAACTGTTGAGCTCCACAGGGCAGAACAGAGCAATGCTAAACAGGCCAAATGAAAACAAACAGAACACGGTCATAACAGGGCAGCTTCAAAAGACAACAAAAACGAATACTTCTCTGACGCAATTAGCGTTGTTTTACAGAGATAACATAAGAATGTATAGTTACACAAGCACAATTGAGTATAACATCATCAAGGTTATGACATTAGTACCTTGCTGTTATAAGGAATACACACAAATATACACTGCTCAAAAAAATAAAGGGAACACTAAAATAACACATCCTAGATCTGAATGAATGAAATATTCTTATTATATACTCTTTTCTTTACATAGTTGAATGTGCTGACAACAAAATCACACAAAAATTATCAATGGAAATCAAATTTATCAACCCATGGAGGTCTGGATTTGGAGTCACACTCAAAATTAAAGTGGAAAACCACACTACAGGCTGATCCAACTTTGATGTAATGTCCTTAAAACAAGTCAAAATGAAGCTCAGTAGTGTGTGTGGCCTCCACGTGCCTGTATGACCTACCTACAACGCCTGGGCATGCTCCTGATGAGGTGGAGGATGGTCTCCTGAGGGATCTCCTCCCAGACCTGGACTAAAGCATCCACCAACTCCTGGACAGTCTGTGGTGCAACGTGGCGTTGGTGGATGGAGCGAGACATGATGTCCCAGATGTGCTCAATTGGATTCAGGTCTGGGGAACGGGCCGGCCAGTCCATAGCATCAATGCCTTCCTCTTGCAAGAACTGCTGACACACTCCAGCCACATGAGGTCTTGCATTATGAGGAACCCAGGGCCAACCGCACCAGCATATGGTCTCACAAGGGGTCTGAGGATCTCATCTCGGTACCTAATGGCAGTCAGGCTAAATCTGGCGAGCACATGGAGGGCTCTGCGGCCCTCCAAAGAAATGGCACCCCACACCATGACTGACCCACTGCCAAACCGGTCATGCTGGAGGATGTTGCAGGCAGCAGAACGTTCTCCACGGTGTCTCCAGACTCTGTCACGTCTGTCACATGTGCTCATTGTGAACCTGCTTTCATCTGTGAAGAGCACAGGGCGCCAGTGGCGAATTTGCCAATCTTGGTGTTCTCTGGCAAATGCCAAACGTCCTGCACAGTGTTGGGCTGTAAGCACAACCGAAAGCACAACCCCCACCTGTGGACGTCGGGCCCTCATACCACCCTCATGGAGTCTGTTTCTGACCGTTTGAGCAGACACATGCACATCTGTGGCCTGCTGGAGGTCATTTTTCAGGGCTCTGGCAGTGCTCCTCCTTGCACAAAGGCGGAGGTAGTGGTCCTGCTGCTGGGTTGTTGCCCTCCTACGGCCTCCTCCACGTCTCCTGATGTACTGGCCTGTCTCCTGGTAGCACCTCCATGCTCTGGACACTACGCTGACAGACACAGCAAACCTTCTTGCCACAGCTCGCATTGATGTGCCATCCTGGATGAGCTGCACTACCTGAGCCACTTGTGTGGGTTGTAGTCTCATGCTACCACTAGAGTGAAAGCACCGCCAGCATTCAAAAGTCACCAAAACATCAGCCAGGAAGCATAGGAACTGAGAAGGTGTCTGTGGTCACCACCTGCAGAACCACTCCTTTATTGGGGGTGTCTTGCTAATTGCCCATCATTTCCACCTGTTGTCTATTCCATTTGGACAACAGCATGTGAAATTTATTGTCAGTCAGTGTTGCTTCCTAAGTGGACAGTTTGATTTCACAGAAATGTGATTGACTTGGAGTTACATTGTGTTGTTTAAGTGTTCTCTTTATTTTTTTGAGCAGTGTATTATGCTCAGTACATACAGTGTGCTACAGTATAAATTACATTACACGATGTACATGAACTAATATAACGTTATAAGGCACTTACTTTGATAGAAACACACAGATGTCCAAAGTTAGTAGCACTTGGGCTCTCCTCCAAGTCCTCCTGCGTAAGAATCACATTTTGGAACAGTGAGTGCATCAGGTGCATAAAAAAACTCATGCTGGGGCAGCCATTAGAGATATTTGGAACTTATGCGTGAAAAGGTTAAAGCTGGACTTTAGGCAAAAAATCTATAATAACGGCTTTAAACTGTATAATTGATCAATGTACCATCATATCAGGTCATCTAATTCTTAAAAAAATATTTGATGAATAAGATATTTGGCCATTTCTTACTGATCTCTACAGCCTCCTTACAAAAACAAATCCTGTGAAATGACGTCAACATATACTGGAGGACTTACTGGCTAGCTACAAATCGCTTGCTTAGCTAACCAACTAGCTACGTCGGTCGCGGCGCACATGACCAGGATGACACATTGATGAACCACCAAAGTCACACCCCATTTCTGTTTGTAAATTGAGAAAGAGGAGTTGGACCATTTTTTTGTGCCCAAAGTTGAAGGCTAAAGCTAATTTCCTCCAATTCTACACATTTTGACATTGCTAATGACTTGTGCATATGCTATCTGGGGGGCATCCGACACACATTTCTTTTGATACTTTTTTTGGCGGGGGGGGATGAATCGACCTGTTATGATTATTGCCCCTGTGGAAACTTCACCTGTGCAATGTAGAACACTTTCTGCAGAGGGTTCTACCTGAAACCATAAAGGGTTCTCCTTTTTGTGTAGGGATATCAAATGATAACTTAAATGATATACATCGATTTATAACAGAAATATTAATAATTCACATTGCTGATAATATGATGTAATTTGAGGGGAAAAAGACTAACTGCACAACATTGATTCTTTTTTTTATAACCCATGCATGCACAAGCCAACAACAGCGAAGAGTCCATCAAGAGTATATTTTAAGATGACAGAGGCTCTATGTCAGCTTGAACTCACAGCGCATTTGTCAAGATCCATTGTAAAGGTCACAGATTTGGCTTAAAGATTGGAAAGTGAGTCTGTTTACTTCCAAACCCTGTTACACAAAGAAAATATCCATTAACAGCTTTGATTCAAAACAAGTATGGCCCCAATAATCCCAATAAGGTCATGTATACAGAGCATATTGTCAAAAGGTAGCCTTTACGACTCGTCTAGATATTCTACCATCGACACAAAGCCCTATCCATGTCACGTCCGGGCAATATCGAACAGTTAATAAAACACACCAGCTAAGCTCAAATGTCACTGTCCTAAGCAGAGGCTGTCGATACTTCCTTCCTGACCTTTTTCTGTGTTTACCATTGCAGGACATTGGGGGTGGGTAAAACTGAAGGCATACTGTGAAGTCACACCGTGCAGACGGGGAGGGGTGGGGGGCTTCAGGGCAGCAAGTCAATGTAAAGGCACAGCTCAGTTGTGAAAAGAGATGGTCAATAGTTCTGGCTAGGCAGGCTCTCTGTCACAGTCTGTGGTGGGTAAACCTGTTTGAAGATGGAAATTAAATTCACTCTCCAAGAGTAGCCACACTTCAGTCTTCCCTCTGTTTATGTTTAGCAAAATCAAAGAATGATAGCCATTACAAAAATGTATTTGTTGCGGAAAAGTTCCCTCAAGTTTGTGGCAAATTTGCTGAACATTCAATAGTATGCCACAAAATGTTGCCAGCAGTTTTCCAAATGTTTGCCACTAGTGGTTAATCTACGGTAAACATTTGGAAACAATCATATTTACTGCAACTAGCAGCAAACAGGTCACAGAGTTTCCTTTCTGGATTTTATTATTTTATTTTTTATTTGTGGCAACAATATTTATTACCACTAGTGGCAAACAGTTTACCGGAAGCAATTTCTTGAAAATACATGAGCTCCAAGACCAGTAGCAATTGCCGACCTGTCAGGGGGAGAAGAAAAATCCATTGGAAAATGGAAACCAAGCTATCTTTCTAGCTAACTACTGAAGTTTTCCAGTGAGTGTCTAACTTATGAAATAAATTCACATAGAAATGTAAGTTGTAGATCAGGCCTTCTTATTGAAAGCATGTACAGTTGAAGTCGGAAGTTTACATACACTTAGGTTGGAGTAATTAAATCTAATTTTTCAACTACTCTACATATTTCTTGTTAACGAACTATAGTTTCGGCAAGTCAGTTAGGACATCTACTTTGTGAATGACACAAGTAATTTTTCCAACAACTGTTTGCAGACAGATTATTTCACGTATGTGTGTCAGAGGTTTACATACACTAAGTTGACTGTGTCTTTAAACAGCTTGGAAAAATCCAGAAAATGATGTCATGGCTTTAGAAGCTTCTGAAAGGCTAATTTACATTATTTGAGTCAATTGTAGGTGTGCATGTGGATGTATTTCAAGGCCTACCTTCAAGGCCTACCTGTCAACTGGCATCTAGATTTCTCGAGGGTAAACTTTTTTTTTATCCTGATTTCTCCAGGATAAAATCGCTTCAGTTTCACATTTACAAAGCAGTCTTAATTTTTTGAAATGTCACAGTATTAACTGTGCATTTAAAGTCTGTATGTTATTTTCTATGCCTGTTATTCTTGAACATGCAGATATATCTGTCACAAATGACATTATTATGATGAGGAGCTTGCTTGCCCTTTTCCCAAACACTGATAAACCTCATGAATAGTGCTTACGTTTCTTTAACATCCCTGTCTGAAGTGGATGTCTCCTTTTCATTCTGATTACATCCTCATTGAGACTCGAGGCTTTTTCGTTCAATACGAATTCATTATCAACTACAATACAAGGAACTTTCTTGAAACCAGGTCTGTGTTCCAACCGTACTCCCTATATAGTGCACTAGGTACCCTATTCCCTATAACATGCATTACTTTTGACCAGAGCCCTATGGGACACAGCCTAACTTTCTTGTTTACACTGATGAGGGAGCATTATACGAGTTCAGGGGAAAGATTAAATGAAATAAAATGTAATCAATTAGGGAACAAAGATTCAAACATAATGAATATATTTGTCTCATACTACCCCTTACACAGTGCCCACTGGACAAAAACTTGTTCTATCAATAATGTTTCAACGTAATTTCTCATCATATTGTGACACGCACGTTGAAAATAAATTGGTTTTTGAAAAAAAAGTAATCAATGTAAACTGTTGGCTGAGGGTGAAATTTCAACCACAGGATTATGTCATCATGGTAAACACATTTAAACATAGACAAACCTTGTATAAAATATGTTGAATTTGCACCTTTAAAACAAAGTCATATCCACTATCATACAGAAAAGCAATAGGCTGGACAGCAGCTCCTACTGGAGAATTGTTCTATCTTAAGCTACCCTTTGGTCTCCCAATCAGGGTTTTAAACAAACCTGCCCCGCTTAGCTATGATATTTGTCACTGTCTTACCAATGTCCTATCATTAGAACAACTGTTGAGAGATCTCCATTTAAAAAATATACACTGCTCAAGATCTGAATGAATGAAATATTCTTAGTAAATACTTTTTTCTTTACATAGTTGAATGTGCTGACAACAAAATCGCACAAAAATTATCAATGGAAATCAAATTTATCAACCCATGGAGGTCTGGATTTGGAGTCACACTCAAAATTAAAGTGGAAAACCACACTACAGGCTGATCCAACTTTTATGTAACGTCCTTAAAACAAGTCAAAATGAGGCTCAGTAGTGTGTGTGGCCTCCACGTGCCTGTATGACCTCCCTACAACGCTTGGGCATGCTACTGATGAGGTGGCGGATGGTCTCCTGAGGGATCTCCTCCCAGACCTGGACTAAAGCATCCGCCAACTCCTGGACAGTCTGTGGTGCAACGTGGCGTTCGTGGATGGAGTGAGACATGATGTCCCAGATGTGCTCAATTGGATTCAGGTCTGGGGAACGGGCGGGCCAGTCCATAGCATCAATGCCTTCCTCTTGCAGGAACTGCTGACACACTCCAGCCACATGAGGTCTATCATTGTCTTGCATTAGGAGGAACCCAGGGCCAACCGCACCAGCATATGGTCTCACAAGGGGTCTGAGGATCTCAACTCAGTACCTAATGGCAGTCAGGCTACCTCTGGCGAGCACATGGAGGGCTGTGCGGCTCCCCAAAGAAATGGCACCCCACACCATGACTGACCCACTGCCAAACCAGTCATGCTGGAGGATGTTGCAGGCAGCAGAACGTTCTCCACGGCGTCTCCAGACTCTGTCACGTCTGTCACGTGCTCAGTGTGAACCTGCTTTCATCTGTGAAGAGCACAAGGCGCCAGTGGCGAATTTGCCAATCTTGGTGTTCTCTGGCAAATGCTAAACGTCCTGCACGGTGTTGGGCTGTAAGCAAAACCCCCACCTGTGGACGTCGGGCCCTCATACCACCCTCATGGAGTCTGTTTCTGATCGTTTGAGCAGACACATGCACATTTGTGGCCTGCTGGAGGTAATTTTGCATGGTTCTGGCAGTGCTCCTCCTTGCACAAAGGCGGAGGTAGCGGTCCTGCTGCTGGGTTGTTGCCCTCCTACGGCCTCCTCCACGTCTCCTGATGTACTGGCCTGTCTCCTTGTAGCGCCTCCATGCCCTGGACACTACGCTGACAGACACAGCAAACCTTCTTGCCACAGCTCGCATTGATGTACCATCCTGGATGAGCTGCACTACCTGAGCCACTTGTGTGGTTTGTAGACTCCGTCTCATGCTACCACTAGAGTGAAAGAACCGCCAGCATTCAAAAGTGACCAAAACATCAGCCAGGAAGCATAGGAACTGAGAAGTGGTCTGTGGTCCCCACCTGCAGAACCACTCCTTTATTGGGGGTGTCTTGCTAATTCCCTATAATTTCAACCTGTTGTCTATTCCATTTTCACAACAGAATGTGAAATTTATTGTCAATCAGTGTTGCTTCCTAAGTGGACAGTTTGATTTCACAGAAGTGTGATTGACTTGGAGTTACATTGTGTTGTTTAAGTGTTCCCTTTATTTTTTTGAGCAGTGTATAAATTCACTGTTGCTATCAAGTCGAAATTATTCCAAAGGGTAAGTTTAACAGAGCAAATGAAATGTGACCATATTATTACTCATATATCATCAATGATAATTTTAGGCCTATATAGCATTTGCAGTCATCAAAAGCTATATATAATTTGCATTGCTTGGCTGGGGACTTAGTCAACTAGTTGATGAAGCCGCCTGTGTCATCAGTGCAGTAACCCAGATCACTATCAGAGGCCTCATGATGGCGTGTCCTTTTCATAAGGGAGACTCGAGGGAGACTCTGACAACAACAGAGGAGGTGTCATAAGGGTCTAATGTTGCATGACACACTTAAATGTTGAGGTCTTACCTGACAAGCTCTGAAAATAGCAAGTGAACAGTGAATAAAATGAACCATTCTCAGTTTTCTCCTATCATAGCCTTTAAACTTTTTTAAAGTCACCATTGACCTCATTGGGGAAATCCATGAGCGGTTTCTTTCCTCTCATGCAACTGAGTTAGGAAGGACGACTGTATCTTTGTAGTGACTGGGTGTAGTGATACACCATCCAAAGTGTAATTAAGGACTTCACCATGCTCAAAGGGACATTCAATGTTAAATGTGCAATATGCAGAAAACGCTCCTCCATTTCCTGGATGCAAAAATTTTAATAGTTCACCTAATTTCAGTTTGTCACAAACCACTCCAGCCGACGTTTGGCATTGCGCATGGTGATCTTAGGCTTGTTTGTGGCAGCTCGGCCATGGAATCCCATTTCATGAATCAAATCACATTTTATTGGTCACATACACAAGGTTAGCAGATGTTATTGCGAGTGTAGCGAAAAGCTTGTGCTTCTAGTTCTGACAGTGCAGCAATATCTAACAATTCCACAACAAATACCTAATCCACACAAATCTAAGTAAAGGATGGAGTACGAATATATACAAATATGGATGAACAATGACAGAGTGGCATAGGCTAAGATGCAGTTGATAGTATAGAATACAGTATATACATATGAGATGAGTAATGCAAGATACAGTTGAAGTCGGAAGTTTACAAACACTTAGGTTGGAGTCATTAAAACTAATTTTTCAACCACTCCACACATTTCTTGTTAACAAACTATAGTTTTGGCAAGTTGGTCAGGACATCTACTTTGTGCATGACACAAGTCATTTTTCTAACAATTGTTTACAGACAGATTATTTCACTTATAATTCACTGTCGATCGTTTTTCTTTGCAACTCTAAACTGGAGCTTTGTCGCGCTTGTTAACACTTGTGAACCTTCCGTCTGGGCTAAGTCTGTCTTCTCTTTTCCCGCCTCCTCCAACTCCCCCACCGCTAAGCGTTTGTTTATGGTTCTTTAGCAGGTTTCCGTGGTGAAGTCCACAATGGGTTATTATGGAAAAGGTAAAATGGCAGGTATTACTTTATCATAATTCCAGTGGGTCAGAAGTTTAAACAGCTTGAAAATTTCCAGAAAATGATGTCATGGCTTTAGAAGATTCTGATTGACATCATTTGAGTCAATTGTAGACCTCCACGAGTCTGGTTCATCCTTGGGAGCAATTTCCAAACGCCTGAAGGTACCACGTTCATCTGTACAAACAATAGTACGTAAGTATAAAGCTTGCAAGCCGAAGAACACCATCCCAACTGTGAAGCATGGGGATGGCAGCATCATGTTGTGGGGTGCTTTGATGCAGGAGGGGCTGGTGCACTTCACAAAATAGATGGCTTCATGAGGAAGGGAAATTATGTGGATATATTGAAGCAACATGTCAGGAAATTAAAGCTTGGTCGCAAATAGGTCTCCAAATGGACAATGACCCCAAGCATACTTCCAATGTTGTGGCAAAATGGCTTAAGGACAACAAAGTCAAGGTATTGGAGTGGCCATCACAAACTGAAACTGAAAAAGTGTGTGCGAGCAAGGAGGCCTACAAACCTGACCCAGTTACACCAGCTCTGTCAGGAGGAATGGACCAAAATTCACCCAACTTATTGTGGGAAACTTGTGGAAGGATACCGGAAACATTTGACCCAAGTTAAACAATTTAAAGGCAATGCTACCAAATACTAATTGAGTGCATGTAAACTTCTGACCCACTGGGAATGGGATGAAAGAAAAAAAGCTGAAATAAATAATTCTCTCTGCCATTATTCTGAAATGTTTCTTAAAAGAAATTGGTGATCCTAACTGACCTAAAACAGGTCATTTTTACTAGGATTAAATGTCAGGTATTGTGAAAAACTGACTTAAATTGTATTTGGCCAAGGTGTATATAAACTTCCGACTTCAACTATATGTAAACATTATTCAAGTGGAATTATTATTATTATTATTATTTTTTTAAATTGGCCAATGATTTCAAGTCTGTATGTAGGCAGCAGTTTATCTGTGCTAGTAATGGCTGTTTAAATGTCTGATGGCCTTGAGATAGAAACTGTTTTTCAGTCACTCTGTCCCAGCTTTGATGCACCTGTATTGACCTCGCCTTATGGATGGTAGTGGGGTGAACATGCAGTGTCTCAGGTGATTGTTGTCCTTGATTATCTTTTTGGCCTTCCTTTGACATCGGGTGCTGTAGGTGTCCTGGAGAGCAGGTAGTTTGCCCATAGTGATAAATTGTGCAGACCGCACAATCCTCTGGAGAGCCCTGCGGTTGTGGGTGGTGAGTTGCCATACCAGGCGGTGATACAACCCGACAGGATCCTCTCAATTGTGCACCTGTAAAAGTTTGTGAGGGTTTTGTTTCAATTGTTGCAATAATCTGAGCTGAATCTCGAATGGCATTGATCACTCTTGCACTGTGCACTTTTATTGTAATCGCAACTGCAATCCAGGTCATTTGGTTATGCTATTAGCTGAAGCACAGTGATAACACAATCTATTGTGTAAATAAATAAAGCATATCTGACATTGTATACACATTTGAACTTTGCTGTGCTTTTAAATGGTTGAAAGCGCAGTGATAGACATTAGGGTGACAACCAAACATCAGACATTGTTTTTCCATTGGAATTTGGTTGTAGTTTTATATGGTTGAAAGCAACACAGAGGCAGATGTTGTCTGTTCGTGTTGTGCTTTTCCCCCGAGTTGTAAAAGCAAGCAATGCAAAAGCTAACTACTCAGTATATGACTGATGTAGTGGGCAAGGTACTTGTTGTTTGACTTAAGAGAAGAAAAAAAAAATATTCCCAGAGCTGAGCATGTAGTGTAACTGACATGTAATGTTAGCTAATGTTCCATTCCCACTCATCTGAAGTGAATGCTTCCACAGCCTGTTCAGCTCTAGCTCTGTTAGGTAGTTGTGTGTATGGAAATGTTTTGTGGTCTTTGTGTTGTCCCGTTTCAACTGAAGTAAATTAACTTGGCTCCTTTTCACCAGTTGATGTACCATTAGAGATAGTCAAAAGTTATTTAATTAAAACGTCCTTATTGCGCCAGTCAAGCAATGTAACATTATTTATCTGTCAGTTTCCCTAGCTAATTCCATATTTTTCACACTGACACTGTATAAACAGCTCTACAGGCTTCACTGTCATGATGGACAGTCAGTACACAACACTATGCTCATCATATCTTAGCAAGAGCTTCTGGTGACAGGTGTCACAGCATGGTCAGACAGCGAGGGAAGACCAGTCTACGGAGCTCAGGTGAATTTTTCAGTATATTATAACAATCAGTGAATTGTTACAAAATTCCACTTTGAGTTGATGGGTAGATTAGTGTCTGAGATATGGGAATAATGGTATTTTCAATTATTGAACCATTGATTCTATTCTTGGATAATATAATGTGTAAATGTACACCAAGGTAATTCTTTGTCATGCCTCATCTGAGCAAGACCAGTCTGAGTTGACCTTTTGCTGAATACTTTATTATCTCTGTTCAGCAAACACTGGACAAGCCAGAAGCTTCAAAGATTGAAACTATTTTAAGGCAGTCTGACAAACCACAAGTTGATTTCCAAACTGTATCAAGGGTTGATAGAGGATTTTCCAGATGACACAAAACATGTAAAACTAAAATGTGAGGAAGACCTGGGAGACACTACTGATGATGATGAATGGATAAAGATATGTTTGAATGTCCAGTCGTGTTCATATAATCTCAGACATGAATTACTGCCTTTTAAAACCATCTACAGAACATACTACATGCCAGTGAAACTGAATTCCATGCACTCAGAAATGTAATTCCTCTGCTGGAGGTGTAAAACACAAATGGGGACATGTTTCAATCTGTTATGCTTTTGTGAAGGCTGGCTGAATTCTGGCAAAGAGTATGTTCTTTTATCTCAGCATGTCTACAGATTCTCCCTTTTCCCTGTTTTTGTTTGCTTGGAAATGTTGATACTGGAAACTGTTACAAGAAGAAATATTGCACTGTACTACCAAAGGAGTCTGTATTAAAAACATGCCCAGGTCAGGAGAGATACCTATTATGGCAATCTTTAGCTGCTGAGCTGCTCAGTACTGGCCCTGGGGGTCTGCCGTACTGTTGGTTGTCACCCTGGCCTTGGCCTAATACACCTGAAACCAATAATGAATGTTTCACTAAGATCCTAAAGCTGAGTAGGGTGTGTTGGGTTGGGGCGCTGCAGGGTGGTGGACCCCTAGGGGCAGGACGGGGCTATCCAGCTATATTGTTTGCAAGTAAAATGAGCGCTACAGAACTATTGAAATCAAACAATGACTGTGAAGTTAAAGTCCAGAATGTCAGCTTTCATTTGAGGGTATTTTCATTGGAGGAACCGTTTAGAAATGACTATTGTTGTACGTTGTCTCCCCATTTTAGGGGAGCAAAAGTATTGGGACAAAGTAGTAAAAAGTTATTGGTCCCACATTCAAAGCACGCAATGACTACATCAAGCTTGTGACTACAAATTTGTTGGATACATTTGCTGTTTGTTTTGGTTGTGTTTCAGATTATTTTGTGCCCTATATACGTCAATTGTAAGTAATGCCTTGTGTCACTTTTATTGTAAATAAGATCATAAAATGCTTCTAAACACTTCTACATTAATGTGGATGCTACCATGATTATGGATAATCCTGAATTAATCATGAATAATGATGAGTGAGAAAGTTATATACGCTCAAATATCATACCCCTAAGACATGCTAACCTCTCACCATTAATCTGGAGGCGAAATAAACACACACCTGTTTATGCGAGGTGTTGGCTAGTGGAGTAGAACACAAAAGGAGAGCCGCAAACTCTAGGAGCTCAGATGCAATAATTTAATAACCTAATATCCAACGTTTCGAGAGACAAGCTGTCTTCATCAGGGTATAATGACTTATCACCATTACAATAACAGGGTAGGTTAGCATTTTTGGGGGGTTATGATATTTGTGCGTTTAACTTTCTCACTCATCATTATTCACAATTCATTCAGGATTATCCATAATCATGGTAGCATCCACATTCATGTACAAGTGTTTAGAAACAAATATAAAGTGACCCCAAAATGGTCATATTAGATTGTGTAGAAATGCAGGAAATGTGCTTTAGATGGCCCAAAAATTCTGAGGGAGGACGACCCCCTGCCAGGTTATGTCCCCCCCACTTCAAAAACCAAAGTTGCTCCCATGCCAGTGGATATTTTCTGGAATGTACACTACTTTTCAAAGGTTTGGGGTCACTTAGACATTCTAATGTACTTGTCCTCTTGCTCAGTTGTGCACCTGGGCCTCCCACTCCTCTTTCTATTCTGGTTAGAGCCAGTTTGTGCTGTTCTGTAAAAGGGAGTATTACAAAGCGTTGTATGAGATCTTCAGTTTTTTGCCAATTTCTCGCATTGAATAGCCTTAATTTCTCAGAACACGAATAGACTGACGAGTTTCAGAAGAAAGTCATTGTTTCTGGCCATTTTGATCCTGTAATCAAACCCACAAATGCTGATGCTCCAGATACTCAACTAGTCTAATAATGCCAGTTTTAATGCTTCTTTAATCAACAACAGTTTTCAGCTGTGCTAATGTAAGAGATGTAAATTGTACTCTCCTTGCGTTGTGTTTTGTCCAAATAAATCACATCAGCCAGTGGTCCCAGTTGAGCATCATTTATTTCTGTTGCTGTTGTTAAATAGGAAACAGCACATTAGTTGTGCAGGGCTTAATGGTATTGATGGCTGTCGATGGAAAAATCCCTTGCATCACATTTTCATACTGGGCGAATAAAATACAAAAATACAATACAAAATATACCTGTTGTTAAATAGGAAACAGCACGTTAGTTGTGTAGGGCTTAACGATATTGATGGCTGTCGATGGCAAAATCAGAAGCATGAAGACAACTGTGTTAGCAGTGGGCTTATGTTTTTTTATTTGATTTATCTGTTATTTTACCAGGTAAATTGACTGAGAACATGTTCTCATTTGCAGCAACAACCTGGGGAATAGTTACGGTGGAGAGGAGGGGGATGAATGAGCCAATTGTAAACTGGGGATTATTTGGTGACTGTGATGTTTGAGGGCCAGATTGGGAATTTAGCCAGGACACCGGGGTTAACACCCCTACCTACTCTTACGATAAGTGCCATTGGATCTTTAATGACCTCAGAGAGTCAGGACACCCGTTTAACGTCCTTTCTCAAAGATGCCACCCTACACAGGGCAGTGTCCCCAATCACTGCCCTGGGGCATTGGGATATTGTTTAGACCAGAGGAAAGAGTGCCTCCTACTGGCCCTCCAACACCACTTCCAGCAGCATCTGGTCTCCCATCCAGGAAATGACCAGTACCAACCCTGCTTAGCTTCAGAAGCAAGCCATCAGTGGTATGCAGGGTGGTATGCTAGCTAACACACAGCAATCATATGCCAAAACATATCCCAGAGGTACCATATACCCACACATGTATAAATCAGTAACGTACAGCAAACTTGTACACATTGTAAAATAGAAAACAATATTCAGAACGTGACCTACGCCTTGCATCACATTTTCATCCTGGGAAGACCTGACGTTCGCGATCTCCACCTATCTGCAAGCGGGGCCAATCACAACACGCCTTATTGTCATCAGAGTTGAACCAACCAATAAGAATGCTTGAACATTAAATACACCTTTCTTTAGAGGCAAGTGGAAACATAACCAACCCTGTTACACTAACATAATTGCAATAGGGTTTTCTAATGATTAATTAGCCTTTTAAAATTACAAACTTGGATTAGCCTACACAACGTGCCATTGGAACACTGGAGTGATGGTTGCTGATAATGGGCCTCTGTATTGATATTAGGCCACTCTTGGCCATGATTACAGACACCTGTGTCTTTTGACACTACATAAACGAGTCATCCCGCAGTGTTTGTGATTATACCCAGATGAAGACAGCTTGGCTGTCGAAACAATGGTAATTCAATTTCTGCATCTGAGCTCCTAGAGTGTGCGTCTCTCTTTAATTTTCAAATGGGCCTCTGTACGCCTTGTAGATATTCCATAAAACATCTGCCGTTTCCAGCTACAATAGTAATTTACAACATTAACAATGTATTTAACACTGTATTTCTGATCAATGTAATGTTATTTCAAAAACAAGGACATTTCTATGTGACCCCAAACTTTTGAACGGTAGTGTATAACATTTAAGTGATAATGCCAGATATGCCAGTGTTTGGAGGATATATTGGCAAGGTGGGTTGTTAGGCCCGAGACAAAGTATTCAAATAATGATTGACATATTTTCATTAAATATTATTTTGATTAATTTATTCATACTATTTCACCCTTCCACAAGATATAGTAGCGACACAAATCTAGGCTTGCTAGAGACACGACCCAGTCGTTCAGTCTTTTTCTTCTGTACCTGTCATTCGTTCCATTGCCATACTGGCTGGCAACATTCTTATCCCCTGCTTGCTAGCTAGCATACTATGGCTAACTTACAGTATTGTCAAAAAGTGCAGCCAGAATAACAGCAAGTAGCTGCATTTGTATTTGTTTAAGCTGTTTTCTAGTGACGTAGAGATTTATTAGAGATTTATTTGGATGCATTCATGAGCCAATGAGGCATGATTTCGCCTGGCATAGAAAATGTGCTCACGCATAAGGACACTGTTGTTCAGAGGAGCTAGTCAACAACACAGCTACAGTAACACAATCACTTCAAACTGAAGCTGGAAAGACTGCAAATTAGTTTCATTTTACCTCTTTTTAATAGATTTTTTTTGTATATATCCATAAAAATTATGTCACCTGATTCATGATTTCGACTGGCTGAGAAATACTGCCTGCCTGTCTTGTCCCGACTCCCGACTTGTTCCTTACTATGGGACAGCAGGGGGTCGAATTTGAATATTTAAACAATGTTGCAAATGTCAGCGAGACAAGTCATCTAGGTTTACACAAATCCCCCTGTTGAAAACTAAATGTTAGTCTAAAATAAATGTGAGATAATGTCTAGATTCTTTTTATAATGGAGGTCAAGTTTATAAGTTGCCTGGCTGTGCTGATGAGACAGTGGATTGCGCAGTCAGATGGAACAGAGTAAATAAGCATTTTTATGTCATAGATTTAGCCGGTGGCCACGTATGGAATAGACACCGGCTGGAATGTGGTTTTAACCAATCAGCATTCAGTCGTCGTATAACACAGAATATATCTCCAGCAGCATCCTATTGATGACCATGTCCTTGCCGTTCATATAGGGAGGCACTTCAATTCTACCTTGCAAAGTGAGTCTGATAAAAGACTAGCAAGTCAAAGATGTAAACAGCATTAAACGCTTGAGGAGCATTTAACTACCATATTGCTACAGAGAAAAAGAGTAGAGGAGTATATAGTTGCTTTAGCCTTTATAGTTGCCTGCAGGAGGCATCATTATCACGGTAGTGAAGTGTCTTAACAGTAAGAGATTAATAGAGGTTTTCCAATCCAGAACAAAAATGGATCTGGCTCCCATGATAAGGCCTTATGAAGGATCGGCGTGAGTTATGACCCCATTTATTTATTATAAATAAATAGAGTGGCCACCGCTAGCTTTGTCATCACCTCTATGGTCAAATGTTTTGCCAGGCAAAACCTGTCACTCTGAAACAGACCAAGTAAAGCAAAGTAACATTTTAAATTACTATGTAGTTACAATGTTACAACCTTTGCAGACAATGGGCTTACCCGGAGAAATTTAGGACACAGGGAAATACTTACTATGGTCTAAACTATTCAAATAAAATTCCAAGTTTTAGACTCCCAGCAATAAATATTTGAGTGAGTAAAATGTTTTAACACAGGGTGGTAAAGCTAACAAGCATTTCCCCATGCATCCAATCTCTAATGTAGCTAGCTTGCTAGCAGGATTTCTAAGCCTTGAGACAATTGAGACATGGATTGTGTATGTGTGCCATTCAGAGTGTGAATGGGCAAGACAAAATATTTAAGTGCTTTTGAACAGGGTATGGTGGTAGATGCCAGGTGTCAAGTAAAAAAGCTCACAGTGTGTAATAGGCCACAATTAATGATTGATATGAGCTTTTTCACGGTTATAACATGTCATAAATATCCTCACAGCATGTAAGTGATCAAGGGTGAATTGCTTGCACTCCTGCTTTAATGTTGATTACCGGTTAAATCAAATCAAATTTTATTTATCACATACACATGGTTAGCAGATGTTAATGCGAGTGTAGCGAAATGCTTGTGTCAGTGTTTCTTAGGTGGATAACGTCAGTACCTGATTGAAATTGACACTGTAAATGTGAATAAAATAATAAATAATATATTATCAATTGTTTTGCGCTTCCGGCGGGGCTAGCTAGTGTTGGGTAAATTTAGCAACTGGGTGGAATGGCAAGGCTTAGCTGTTTATGTATTAGGATAGCAATCGCTGCATTACCCGCAAGCCTGTTAGCTAGTTATGAACTCTCCTGTGTAGATGACTGCACTTGTGCGGATGTCTCTCGTCTCACCTTCACTCACCCTTGAATTAGCTAGTTAGCATAATAAGCTATCAGCTGGTTGAGATGGCTTATTCTTAGAGGTGTGAAGTTTTAGCTTGGTTGTACAGCTAAATGAATTAATGTAAAAACTTGCTTTTATACAAAGTATAAGCAACTTTAACTTAACTTGCTAGCTAGCTAGTTGGCTAACAAATGCTTATTTTATTAATTCAATGTTAGCTAAGCTAATAGAATGACGGGAGATTTGTTTTACTAAAATTTAGAAACTTTTGAGGCTTGTAAGACAGTTTATAGCTATACCTCCAGAAGCCATACACAAGACTGGTCAGTCAAAGATCATCTTTGCATCTACCAACTGGCAGTAAGTACCTTTACTTGTTAATTTACTGTAGCTAAGTACTGTGTCATTAACATGTTGCTATTCAAAATATGACTACATGTCAACATATTTTGTGGTACTAGTCCTAGCATTTAATTTACGGTACAAGTCCTAGCATGTAATCGTCCACTGGATTAAAAAAACAAGACATCTCAAAGACCAGACAAGAAAGCTATATCTAAATGCTTTGTAAAGCCAGTCCTAAATTGCGCCCTCCGCCAGTCCTAAATCGCTCCCTCCCCCTTGGCCCTAACCCCTCGATGTTTGTTTGCAGATTTTTTAAATCTTTTTTTATTTCACATTTATTTAACCAGGTAGACTAGTTACAACTGTGACCTGGCCAAGATAAAGCAAAGCAGTGTGACACAGACAACAACACAGAGTTACACTTGGAGTAAACAATAAACAAGCCAATAACACAATAAACAAGTAAATGACACAGTAGGAAAAAAAGAAAGTCTATATACAGTGTGTGCAAAAGGCATGAGGAGGTAGGCAATAAATAGGCCATAGTAGCGAATAATTACAATTTAGCAGATTAACACTGGAGTGATAAATTAGCAGATGATGATGTGCAAGTAGAGATAATGGTGTGCAAAAGAGCAGAAAAGTAAATAAAATTAAAACTATGTGGGGACGAGGTAGGTAGATTGGGTGGGCTATTAACAGATGGACTATGTACAGCTGCAGCAACCGGTTAGCGGCTCAGATAGCTGATGTTTAAAGTTGGTGAGGGAGATAAAAGTCTCAAACTTCAGCGTTTTTTGCAATTCGTTCCAGTCACTGGCAGCAGAGAACTGGAAGGAAAGGCAGCCAAATGAGGTGTTGGTTTTGGGGATGATCAGTGAGATATACCTGCTGGAGCGTGTGCTATGGGTGGGTGTTGTTATCGTGACCTGTGAACTGAGATAAGGTGGAGCTTTACATAGCATAGACTTATAGATGACCTGGAGCCAGTGGGTCTGGCGACGAATATGTAGCGAGGGCCAGCCGACTAGAGCATACAGGTTGCAGTGGTGTGTGGTATAAGGTGATTTGGTAACAAAATGGATAGACTGCATCCAGTTTGCTGAGTAGAGTATTGGAAGCTATTTTGTAGATGACATCGCCGAAGTCGAGGATCGGTAGGATAGTCAGTTTTACTAGGATAAGTTTGGCGGCTTGTGTGAAGGAGGCTTTGTTGCGAATTAGAAAGTCGATTCTAGATTTGATTTTGGATTGGAGATGTTTAATATGAGTCTGGAAGGAGAGTTTACAGTCTAACCAGACACCTAGGTATTTATAGTTGTCCACATGTTCTAGGACAGAACCGTCCAGGGTGGTGATGCTAGTCGGGCGGGCGGGTGCGGGCAGCAAACGGTTGAAAAGCATGCATTTGGTTTTACTAGCTTTTAAGAGCAGTTGGAGGCCACGGAAGGAGTGTTGTATGGCATTGAAGCTCAGTTGGAGATTAGTTAGCACAGTGTCCAAAGAAGGGTCAGAAGTATACAGAATGGTGTCGTCTGCGTAGAGGGGGATCAGGGAATCGCCCGCAGCAAGAGCGATGTCATTGATATAGACAGATAAAAGAGTCGTCTAAGAATTGAACCCTGTGGTACCCCCATAGAGACTGCCAGAGGTCCGCACAACATGCCCTCCGATTTGACACACTGAACTTTGCTTGCAAAGTAGTTGGTGAACCAGGCGGGGCAGTCATTAGAAAAACCAAGGCTATTGAGTCTGCCGAAAAGAATACGGTGATTGACAATGTCACGACTTCCACCGAAGTTGGTTCCCCTGCCTGTTCGGGCAGTGCTCGGCGGTCGTCGTCACCGGCCTACTAGCCACCACCGATCCCTTTTTCATTGTCTGTTTGTTTTGTCTTATTAGTTGCACCTGTCTATTTGTGTGCTTGATTGGCTTCCTTATTTATAGTGCGTTTACCCGCCCTTGTTTCGTGCGGGATTACTCATATGTTACGTGTGTATGTTTTTTGGTGTTCGTGCTCTGGACCTGGTACCCTGTTGTGTTGGGTTGGTCCATATTTTCCGCACACTGTTTTGTTGGGCATTATTTTCTGTGCGATATTAAAAGTGCACATCTTTCTGTGGAACTATATGCTCTCTGCGCCTAATTCTTCCCTCACACACCAAGTTACCCGTGACAGAATCCCGCACCTTGAATGGAATCAGCAGGAGCATCCTCTCCCGTCGATGGAGGAGAGGGTCCGCCACCACACCAGCATTTTCCACTGTATCGGATTGGCCATGAATCTGATGATGTAGAGGATTGACCGATGGGAGAGGAGTGGCCTTCCCCCCTCATCTCCAGCACCCCCTCCACCAGTACCTCCTACCCCTGCTACAGCATCCGGCTCCGGGGCTCTGCGTCTTGCGCTTCCTAGGGAGTGTGATAGGACCGCGGCTGGGTGTCAGGGGTTCCTCTTCCAACTAGAACTATACCTGGCGACCGTCCATCCTACGCCGGGGAGGAGAGCGTGAGCGTCCTCGTCTCCTGTCTGACGGGACGAGCCCTGGAGTGGGAGAACGCAGTGTGGAATGGCCCAGACTCGGCGAGGAATCTTTACCCTGAGTTCACCCGCCGATTCCGAGCAGTGTTCAATCACCCACCAGAGGGTCATGCGGCTGAGACGAGGAGCGCGCAGGACTTTGCCCTGGAGTTCAGGACCTTGGCTGCAGGAGCGGGGTGGAACGACAGGGCGTTGGTAGATCACTACCGCTGTAGCCTCAGGGAGGACGTCCGCAGGGAGCTAGGGTGTCGGGACACCACCCTCAGTTTGGATGAACTTATAGACATGTCCATTCGTCTTGACAACCTGCTGGCTTGCCGCGGGCGTCCGGAACAGGCCCTGTAGGCCCCCGGCCCTCCAGCTCCTATCCCCATGGAGTTAGGGGGGGCTGCATCGAGGGGGACCGGAGGAGGAATCTCCTCCTGCACCAGTTGTGGTTGGCGAGGACCCACGGCCGACCGGTGCTGAAGGAGCTCATCTGGGAGTCGGGAAGGCAGGCGGAGCACTACTCGGTCACCCCCAGACTCACCCAAAGCTTCCTGTTGGGCATATGCTTGTGTTAACCCAGGAAAATAGGTTTTCTCCCTCTCTACAGCATATGGCGCTAGTTGATTCAGGCGCAGCTGTTGAACTTCATGGATCGTGGGTTTGCGTTAAGACTAGGGATTCCCCTGGTGTCGTTAGACCTACCTTTCCCCGTGCACTCCTTAGATAGCCGACCATTAGGGTCAAGAGTTGTCAGGGAGGCCACGGTGTCACTGGACATGGTAAGGCAGGGGGTCATAAGGAGCGGATTAGTCTGTTCCTTATCGATTCACCTGCGTTTCCAGTGGTGTTGGGAATTCACTGGCTAGCTCAGCACAACCCGGTGATTTCCTGGCGACAGGGGGCTCTTAGAGGGTGGTCAGAGGAATGTTCAGGCAGGTGTATAGGAGTTGCCGTTGGTACAACTACGGTGGAGAGTCCAGACCTTCCCATTTTTTTACCCTGTAGCTGACCTTAGAGCACTGTTACAGGTGCAACAGGCAGAAATAACCAGAAGCTAAACAACCATCTGCATAACCTGTAAAGAATGTTTGGATCAGTTTTTCTTAACCTTGTTCCTGGGGACCCAAAGGGGTGCACATTATAAACCAGGCCCAGTCTTTCACAACAGCCCCAGGTGAGACAACAGCATCCTGTCAAAGACTGAGAAGGTGTAATTGAAAACCTTGAGGAAGTCAGGGTAAGCCACACATAGGGTGCATCTCAATACGTACTGGATATGCATGAGTGCTCTTCACAGTGGTAAAATGTAAACACAAATGGAGACACTTCATCATTTTTGAAGAGGGTTTGTTGAGACTGCAGCGCTTTTGTAGCTAGCAAAATAGTGTAGAAGCCAGGGCTGCTGGCAAACGTGTGACAAGCTGGCATTTGCCACGCTCTTTTTAATCAAGTACTTCCAATACACATTTATTTGCATTTACTTTCCACTCAAGGATTGCTCCATTCATTAATCATTGTTCCTATATTTGTAAATGTCAATAAGCAATCTCTAAATAGTAATTTACACATTTATAAACACTTAGATAGTATGTTGACAATTTGTAAATTATTAATAATGTACTATTAATGTTCTTACGGTATAAACCAGTTATAAAGGAGTTAATGTCAACTCATAAGGTATTTGTTATTAGTTGATTAATGGTTTGATTAGCCATTTATATACATATTTATAAATGTATTTATATGTGTCATGAATTAGATATTTATTCATTAGTAATGAGTATTTGTAAATGTGAGTACATTCACTTAGCTGATGATTAATGTAGATCCATAAGAAATGTACTAATTATTCAGCCACTAATCTAAAGTGTGCAATATACGTACAGTACCAGTCAAAAGTTTGGACACACCTACTCATTCCAGGGTTTTTCTTTATTTTTACTGTTTTTTACATTGTAGAATATTTTATATTGAGATTCTTCAAAGTAGCCACCCTTTGCCTTGATGACAGCTTTGCACACACTTGGCATTCTCTCAACCACCTTCATGATGTAGTCACCTGGAATGCATTTCAATTAACAGGTGTGCATTGTTAAAAGTTAATTTGTGGAATATCTTTCCTTCTTAATGTGCTTGAGCTAATCAGTTGTGTTGTGACATTGTAGGGGTGGTATACAGAAGAACATTTTGTCAGGAACATCTCAAATAAGCAAAGAGAAACGGCAGTCCATTATTACTTTAAGACATGAAGGTCAGTCAATACTGAACATTTCAAGAACTTTGAAAGTTTCTTCAAGTGCATTCGCAAAAACCATCAAGCTCTATGATGAAACTGACTCTCATGAGGACCACCACAGGAAAGGAAGACCCAGAGTTACCTCTACTGCAGATGATATATTCATTAGAATTAACTGCACCTCAGAATGCAGCCCAAATAAATGCTTCACAGAGTTCAAGTAACAGACACATCTCAACATCAACTGTTCAGAGGAGACTTCGTGAATCAGGCCTTCATGGTTGAATTGCTACGAAGAAACCACTACTAAAGGACACCAATAATAAGAAGAGACTTGCTTGGGCCAAGAAACACAAGCAATGGACGTTAGACCGATGGAAATCTGTCCTTTGGTCTGATATGCCCAAATTTGAGATTCTTGGTTCCAACCGCCGAGTCTTTGTGAGACGCAGAGTAGGTGAACGGAGGAACTCTGCAAGTGTGGTTCCCACCGTGAAGCACGGAGGAGGAGGTGTTATGGTGTGGCTGTGTAAGTCTAATTTGACCAAGGAGAGGGATGGAGTGCTGCATCAGATGACCTGGCCTCCACAATCACCCTACCTCAACCCAATGAGTTGAACCGCAGAGTGAAGGAAAAGCAGCCAACAAGTGCTCAGAAAATGTGGTTTTGTTATGCATTGCCTTCGGAAAGTATTCAGACCCCTTCACTTTTTCCAAATGTTTTAATAATATGGATTAAATACAACAAAATCCTCAGCAATCTACACACAATACCCCATAATGACAAAGCGAAAACAGTTTTCTAGATTTTTTTTCAAATGTATAAAATATGTAAAATAGAAATACCTTATTTACATACCTTTTCAGACCCTTTGCTATGAGACTAAAAAGTGAGCTCATGTGCATCCTGTTTCCATTGATCATCCTTGGGATGTTTCTACAACTTGATTGGAGCCCACCTGTTGTTAATTCAATTGATTGGACATGATTTGGAAAGCCAAACAGTTGACAGTGCTTGTCAGAGTAAAAACTAAGACATAAGGTCGAAGGTATTTTCCGTAAAGCTCCGAGACAGGATTAGGAAGGGTACCAAAACATTTCTGCAGCATTGAAGGTCCCTAAAGAACACAGTGATCACCACCATTCTTAAATGGAATTAGTTTAGAACCACCAAGACTCTTCCTAGAGCTGGCCATCCAGCAAAACTGAGCAATCAGGGGAGAAGGGCCTTGGTCAAGGAGGTGACCAAGAACCCGATGTTACCCTTACAGAGCTCCAGCATTCCTCTGTGGAGATGCGAGATCCTTCCAGAAGGACAACCATCTCTGCAGCACTCCACCAATAAAGCTTTTATGGTAGTGGCCAGATGGAAGCCATTTGTCAGTAAAAGGCACATGACAGCCCGCTTGGAGTTAGCCAAAAACACCTAAAAGACTCAGACCATGTGAATCAAGATTCTCTGGTCTAATGAAACCAAGATCGAACTCTTTGGCCTGAAAGCGAAGTGTCACATCTGGATGAAACCTGGCACCATCCCTATGGTGAAGCATGGTGGTGGCTGCATCATGCTGTGGGAATGTTTTTCAGTGGCAGGGAGACAAGTCAGGATCAAGCGAAAGATGAATGGAGAAACTTAGAGAGAAATCTTTGATGAAAACCTGCTCCAGAGCACTTTAGGACCTCAGATTGCGGCAAAGATTTACCTTCCAACAGGATAACAACCCTAAGCACACAGACAAGACAATGCAGGAGTGGCCCAGCCAGAGCCCAGACTTGAACCCGATCGAACATCTCTGGAGAGACCTGAAGATAGCTGTGCAGCTACGCTCCCCATCCAACCTGACAGAGATTGAGAGGATCTGCAGAGAAGAATGGGAGAAACTCCCCTAATGCAGGTGTGCCAAGCTTGTAGCGTCATACCCAAGAAGACTCAAGGCTGTATTCAGTGCCGAAGGTCCTTCAACAAAGTACTGAGTGAGTAAAGGGTCTGAATACTTATGTAAATGCAGATTTCAGTTTTATTTAAATTTGATACATTTGCAAAAAAAAAAAGTGTGTTTTTGATTTGTCATTGTGGGGTATTGTGTGTAGATTGAGAGGGGACTTTTTTTTAAATACATTTTAAAATAATGCTGTAACGTAACAAAATATGGAAAAGTCGAGGGGTCTGAATACTTTCCGAATGCACTATATATACAGTACCAATCAAATGTTTGGACACCTGCTCATTCAAGGGTTTTTCTTTAATTTCCACATTGTAGAATAATAGTGAAGACATCAAAACTATGAAATAACACCTATGGAATCATGTAGCAGTCAAAAGTGTTAAACGAATCAAAATAGATTTGAGATTTGAGATTCTTCAAAGTAGCCACCCTTTGCTTTGATGACAGCTTTGCACACTCTTGGCATTCTCTCAACCAGCTTCACCTGGAACACTTTTCCAACAGTCTTGAAGGAGTTAACACATATTTTTGGCTGCTTTTCATTCACTCTGTGGTCTTACTCATCCCAAACCATCTCAATTGGCTCGAGGTCTAGTGAATGTGGAAGCCAGGTCATCATTCAGCACTCCATCACTCTCCTTCTTTGTCAAATAGCCCTTACACAGCCTGGAGGTGTGTTGGCCATTGTCCTGTTGAAAAACAAATGTATTTGGCTAAGGTGTATGTAAACTTCCGACTTCAACTGTAGATAGATAATGCAAAACATGCTAATTTGGAGGACATTGACTTGCAGTGGTTTTTGGACAGGTACGCTAAATTAATTATTTGGAAAGCCAGGCAAACAAAACAGAAGCATGTATTGCTGTCTCTCCTTGTCTAAAGACTGTTTATTTCAGGGTAAGGCAACAAATAAGTAGTTTTCTTTAGTCATAGGACAAAACTTTATCCAATGGCAAAGCTTTTTACTTCGAGTGGCCATACTGTAACTCTTCATCCTCCACAATAAGTCAACATGACATTTGATTTTTGTCTCTGCTTCCTTAGAGGTTAATGGAACCATAAGCCTTATTAAACAGAAATATGATTAGTCTTGGCTAATCTTAAAACATGCAGAGAATAAATATTCTTCTCAGGTGAGTAGAGGAAGGAGGTTTAGTAGCAGTAGAGGGCATCCACAAGTCACATCATCTGACAGAAATGAATTAAAGAACTAGCTAATTAAAGAGCATATAAAGAAGCGGGTGGTGGGGTGGAGGAATAGGCAGGGCACATGTAGCTACAGTCTGCAGAGCAGGAGACACCTGATAGACTGTTCTGGTGGAATGAGCTCAGAGGGGATAAATCGTGACCGAGATAGATGCAATTATGTGTCACCCGAGTCAGAGACTATGAGGCTCTGACCTCACCCTGTCGTCACCTGATGCATACAGGTACATTGACAGTAAAAAAAAGCAACATATGGCAGCAAACATTTCACAGGCCAGTGACTCTCCTATCTCTAACCAGCCTGTGATGTGATATGTTGTCCTATGTACTATGGCTTTCCGTGTTAATGCAGGTATTTTTTTGATAGGGTCTTTATTAGGATTGTCTAAATGAAGATTTTCTATTTACAATTAGGATTACTATGTGATTTCTCCACAGTAAAAATTTTATTGAATCTGTGCCCTAGAAACATGCTGTCCAGGGACCAATTTGGCCCTGACATTTATAGGTATTCCTATAAATGGTAAATTGTCTATTTCATAGAGCATTTGCTCTGACCGGAATGCAAGTATGGACGTCAATGTAATGTTAATGTCATCTCAATATTAACCAAACAGTTCTTCGATTATTTTCTGAGTGGTTATTAAGGCTGCTTGAGCTGCTTAAATTGGATTTGGAAATATTCTGACTGGGTAGCACTGTTTTACGGAGAGAGCAAACATAATTTCTGCAGGTGTTATTTACATTCACTATGAATTTAAAAGCACTTTTCTCATTGCCTCTGATTAAATCATCTCCAAAAGACAGCTTTTACAAGTCCCGGCTGGATGTGCACAGATGAATACAGGCAGATACCAACAACCAAGCATGATACGCTGAGCATTTGGGATTAAGGATTCAATTTTGAATCTGAAATACTTTTTGTCTAATTACCCTCTCACATTCTCCTGATTATTCTCCTACCATACTTTTCAGATGGAAATGAGCGGAAATGAAAGTCGGAGTCCTGTATCTCTATTCCAGATGGTACAAGTGATATTTAAACTACCATCCAAGACACTGATTTAAATATACATATTTAAACAGGTGCAAACAACTCAGGGTTCTGAGAAAATATTATTGGGCTGGACAAAATTGTATTGGACTGAGGCCACAGATGTGCATAAGTAAATATCAAGTGAGAAATAAAGATAATAAATGAGTTACAGAATGGTGAGGGGTGAAAGCCGTATACTCCTTTTATGGAAAGACCCAGGCTCTTTCCTTGAGTAATAAAAGTATATTGAAATTATTTTGGACTCTGCACACTTTGGAGAGGTGTGTGGCCAAACCAGTTAGACCTCTCACTCAAACCCTTACAATACATTTTTCTTATTTTGTATCTATTCCAAATGCAGCATGAATATTCATATTATGTAAATGTGTCTTTTCAGATTTCAGATTTCATTATTGACAAATGCTGTGAAAAGCACATTAAATGCACATGAAAAGCTCAGTGTAATGTTTGGATTCTGTCTTGTGTCAGGTGAACTGTTGTCCTCAACTTGATTTGATATTTTCTCCACAATCTCCAAAGTTTTCCCTTTACATTGCTACCATGCATATACAGTGCCTTGCGAAAGTATTCGGCCCCCTTGAACTTTGCGACCTTTTGCCACATTTCAGGCTTCAAACATAAAGATATAAAACTGTATTTTTTTGTGAAGAATCAACAACAAGTGGGACACAATCATGAAGTGGAACGACATTTATTGGATATTTCAAACTTTTTTAACAAATCAAAAACTGAAAAATTGGGCGTGCAAAATTATTCAGCCTCCTTAAGTTAATACTTTGTAGCGCCACCTTTTGCTGCGATTACAGCTGTAAGTCGCTTGGGGTATGTCTCTATCAGTTTTGCACATCGAGAGACTGACATTTTTTCCCATTCCTCCTTGCAAAACAGCTTGAGCTCAGTGAGGTTGGATGGAGAGCATTTGTGAACAGCAGTTTTCAGTTCTTTCCACAGATTCTCGATTGGATTCAGGTCTGGACTTTGACTTGACCATTCTAACACCTGGATATGTTTATTTTTGAACCATTCCATTGTAGATTTTGCTTTATGTTTTGGATCATTGTCTTGTTGGAAGACAAATCTCCGTCCCAGTCTCAGGTCTTTTGCAGACTCCATCAGGTTTTCTTCCAGAATGGTCCTGTATTTGGCTCCATCCATCTTCCCATCAATTTTAACCATCTTCCCTGTCCCTGCTGAAGAAAAGCAGGCCCAAACCATGATGCTGCCACCACCATGTTTGACAGTGGGGATGGTGTGTTCAGCTGTGTTGCTTTTACGCTAAACATAACGTTTTGCATTGTTGCCAAAAAGTTCAATTTTGGTTTCATCTGACCAGAGCACCTTCTTCCATATGTTTGGTGTGTCTCCCAGGTGGCTTGTGGCAAACTTTAACCGACACTTTTTATGGAAATCTTTAAGAAATGTCTTTCTTCTTGCCACTCTTCCATAAAGGCCAGATTTGTGCAATATACGACTGATTGTTGTCCTATGGACAGAGTCTCCCACCTCAGCTGTAGATCTCTGCAGTTCATCCAGAGTGATCATGGGCCTCTTGGCTGCATCTCTGATCAGTCTTCTCCTTGTATGAGCTGAAAGTTTAGAGGGACGGCCAGGTCTTGGTAGATTTGCAGTGGTCTGATACTCCTTCCATTTCAATATTATCGCTTGCACAGTGCTCCTTGGGAAGTTTAAAGCTTGGGAAATCTTTTTGTATCCAAATCCGGCTTTAAACTTCTTCACAACAGTATCTCGGACCTGCCTGGTGTGTTCCTTGTTCTTCATGATGCTCTCTGCGCTTTTAACGGACCTCTGAGACTATCACAGTGCAGGTGCATTTATACGGAGACTTGATTACACACAGGTGGATTGTATTTATCATCATTAGTCATTTAGGTCAACATTGGATCATTCAGAGATCCTCACTGAACTTCTGGAGAGAGTTTGCTGCACTGAAAGTAAAGGGGCTGAATAATTTTGCACGCCCAATTTTTCAGTTTTTGATTTGTTAAAAAAGTTTGAAATATCCAATAAATGTCGTCCCACTTCATGATTGTGTCACACTTGTTGTTGATTCTTCACAAAAAAATACAGTTTTATATCTTTATGTTTAAAGCCTGAAATGTGGCAAAAGGTCGCAAAGTTCAAGGGGGCCGAATACTTTCGCAAGGCACTGTATGTGACTCGTTTCAGTAAACAAGGTGCTACTTTAGATCGGTGCCATTTGAACGTGAACTTTTTTTTATTTGATCAAAATGTGTGGGCTGGACATGCCAAAAGATGACTTTCGATTTGTCTGCTATGCAGCACGCGTGTGTCTATACAGTGCCTTTGGAAAGCATTCAGACCCCTTGACTCTTTCCAAATTTTGGTACAGCCTTATTCTAAAATATTTCCTCAGCAATCTACACACAAAACCACAAAACGTATATACGACCAAACAAAATAACTTATTTACATAATTATTTTTAACCTTTGATTAGAGACTGGAAATTGAGCTCAGGTGTATCCTGTTAACATTGATAATCATTGAGATGTTTCTACAACTTGATTGGAGTCCACCTGTGGTAAATTCAAAATTCCCACAGTTAGGCCTCCTGAGTGGCGCAGTGGTCTAAGCACTGCATCGCAGTGCTAGCTGTGCCACTAGAGATTCTGAGTTCGAGTCCAGGCTCTGTTGCAGAGCACACGACCGGGAGACCTATGGGGTGGCGCACAATTGGCCCAGAATCTTCCGGGTTAGGTCCCATCGTGCACTAGCGACTCCTGTGGCGGGCCGGGAGCAGTGCATGCAGGTTAGTAACGTTATGAGGTGGATTATGGTTAATTGTTTAGCTAGCTAGCTACATGTCTAAACAAAATATTCCACTATGCAAGTACCTATTCCAATATAATGTGTATGATGTCACTGCGACAACTGTTGATAGACGCAGAAATACTGACAAATTTACGAACGCTAAACACCCTTTGAATATGGCTGGTGTCAGTAAACGTTGGTAAAAAAGTATAATTAAATTGTTGCCAGCAGCACAGTTGCAGTCACCAACACTCTGGATAACATAAAAAAAAACAGCCTAACTGTCACGTTCTGACCTTAGTTCTTTTATTATGTCTTTGTTTTAGTATGGTCAGGGCATGAGTTGGGTGGGTTGTCTATGTTCCTTTTTCTATGTTTTGGGATTTCTATGTTTGGCCTGGTATGGTTCTCAATCAGAGGCAGCTGTTTATCGTTGTCCTTGATTGAAAACCATATTTAGGTAGCCTGGTTATACTTTTGAGTTGTGGGTGATTATTTTCCGTGTTAGTGTTTGTTACCACACAGGACTGTTTTGTTTGGTTCACTTTGTTATTTTGTATTTTTGTAGTGTTCAGTTTGTCTAATTAAAATGGACACATACCACAAATGCAAATTCGGTCCGACCTCTCATACTACTCATCAGAGGAATACGACAAAAGTTACAGAATCACCCCCCACCAAATGACCAAGCAGCGTGGTAACGAGCAGCAGCAGCGATCTCAGGACTCCTGGACATGGGAGGAGATCCTGGACGGCAAGGGACCCTGGGCACAGGCTGGAGAATATCGCCGCTCCAAGGCTGAGCTGGAGGCAGCGAAAGCCGAGAGACGGTGGTATGAGGAGGCAGCACGGCAGCATGGTTGGAAGCCCGAGAGACAGCCCGAAAAATGTATTGTGGGGGCACATGGTGAGTGTGGCAGGTAGGAGACCTGAGCCAACTCCCAGTGCTTACCGTGGAGAGAGAGGGACTGGGCAGGCACCGTGTTATGCCGTGAGGCGCACTGTGTCCCTGGTGCACAGGCATAGCCCGGTGCAATACATAGCAGCGCCTCGTATCGGCCGGGCTAGAGTGGGCATCGAGCCAGGTGCCATGAAACCGGCTCAGCGCATCTAGTCTCCAGTGCGTCTCCTCGGGCCGGGGTACATGGCACCAGCCTTACGCATGGTGTCCCCGGTTCGCCAGCACAGCCCAGTGCGGGCTATTCCACCTTGCCGCACTGGCCTGGCTACAGGGAGCATTCAACCAGGTAAGGTTGGTCAGGCTCAGTGCTCGAGAGCTCCAGTGCGTCTTCATGGTCCGGTCTATCCGGTGCCACCTCCTCGCACCAGCCCTCCGGTGGCAGCCCCCCGCACCAGGCTGTCTCTCCATCTCCTTCCTACAGGTGCTCCCGCCTTTCCAGTGCTGCCAGAGTCTTCCTCCTGCCCAGCGCTGCCAGAGTCGCACGTCTGTCCTGAGCTGCCAGAGTCGCCCGTCTGTCCTGAGCTGCCAGAGTCGCACGTCTGTCCTGAGCTGCCAGAGTCACCCGTCTGTCCTGAGCTGCCAGAGTCGCCCGTCTGTCCTGAGCTGCCAGAGTCGCCCGTCTGTCCTGAGCTGCCAGAGTCGCCCGTCTGTCCTGAGCTGCCAGAGTCGCCAGTCTGTCCTGAGCAGCCAGAGCCGCCCGCTTGTCAGGAGCTGCCAGAGCCTTCAGTCAGCCAGGAGCTGCCAGAGCCGCCAGGAGCTGCCAGAGCCGTCAGTCAGCCAGGAGCTGCTAGAATCGCCTGTCACGCCGGCACTGCCAGAATCGCCCTTCACTCCGGAGCTGCCGGAGTCTCCAAACTGTCCGGTGCTGCTGTAATCTCCCGTCCATTCGGGACCCGTGGCTTGGGTCCCCAGTCCGAGGTCGGCGGCGAGGGTCGCCGCGTTAGAGGCCACGGAGGCAGGTAAAGAGGTGGAGAGGGCTCCAGTAGGTACCAAAAGTATTCAAGGGGCATTTTCTCAAAAGTGAGGTTACAAGTTTATCAACTTTCAAAGCAGAATGACTTTCCCCTTGTTCCTCAACTGTAGTGTATGATATACAATTTTCTAGTTCTGAGTCTCTATGTCTTAGTCCTTTAATTTGGAGTCAGGCGCAGAGAGCAGAGGGTTCGAATAAATGTATATTTTATTACCGGGAAAACGGACAAGCCAAAAACACAAGGCATATCAACTGACCGGCCCATACACTGGACCCAAAATGTCAGGAAAAATAAAATACAATCGAACATCCACATCTAACAGTATAACAAACCCGCACAAACATAGGCAGGCCTAACCGGCTTAAATAGACAAAAATCAATTAACACAATAAGGAACAGGTGCAACTTATAAGACCAAATGAACAGAAAAGGAAAAAGAGATCGGTGGAGGCAAGTAGATCGGCGACGACGACCGTTGAGCACCGCCCGAACAGGCAAGGGGAGCCACCTTCGGTGGGCGTAGTGACACTCTACTTTTCTCCAATGTAAAAAAACCAAGACCAAATCAACTATTTCTTCTGTTAGAAACATTTAAATTGGGCCCTGTCTTTAGGCCAATTTCCCACAGTGTAAAGAGTTCAGGGGGAAATCTGGAATTGCTAAATCCATATTGTTTACTTCAAATTAAAGATATACACTGCTCAAAAAAATAAAGGGAACACTAAAATAACACATCCTAGATCTGAATGAATGAAATATTCTTATTAAATACTTTTTTCTTTACATAGTTGAATGTGCTGACAACAAAATCACACAAAAATGATCAATGGAAATCAAATTTATCAACCCATGGAGCTCTGGATTTGGAGTCACACTCAAAATTAAAGTGGAGAACCACACTACAGGCTGATCCAACTTTGATGTAATGTCCTTAAAACAAGTCAAAATGAGGCTCAGTAGTGTGTGTGGCCTCCACGTGCCTGTATGACCTCCCTACAACGCCTGGGCATGCTCCTGATGAGGTGGCGGATGGTCTCCTGAGGGATCTCCTACCACCCTCATGGAGACTGTTTCTGACCGTTTGAGCAGACACATGCACATTTGTGGCCTGCTGGAGGTAATTTTGCAGGGCTCTGGTAGTGCTCCTCCTGCTCCTCCTTTCACATAAGCAGAGGTAGCGGTCCTGCTGCTGGGTTGTTGCCCTTCGACGGCCTCCTCCACGTCTCCTGATGTACTGGCCTTTCTCCTGGTAGCGCCTCCATGCTCTGGAGACGACGCTTACAGACACAGCAAACCCTCCTGCCACAGCTCGCATTGATATGCCATCCTGAATGAGCTGCACTACCTGAGCCACTTGTGTGGGTTGTAGACTCATGCTACCACTAGATTGAAAGCACCACCAGCATTCAAAAGTGACCAAAACATCAGCCAGGAAGCATAGGAACTGAGAAGTGGTTTGTGGTCACCACCTGCAGAACCACTCCTTTATTGGGGGTGTCTTGTTAATTGCCTATAATTTCCACCTGTTGTCTATTCCATTTGCACAACAGCATGTGAAATGTATTGTCAATCAGTGTTGCTTCCTAAGTGGACAGTTTGATTTCACAGAAGTGTGATTGACTTGGAGTTAACTTAGGGGGCACTCTTTTAATTTTTGGATGAAAAACGTTCCCATTTTAAACAGGATATTTTGTCACGAAAAGATGCTCGACTATGCATATAATTGACAGCTTTGGAAAGAAAACACTCAGACGTTTCCAAAACTGCAATGATATTGTCTGTGAGTGTCACAGAACTGAGGTTACAGGTGAAATCCAGATAAAAATCCAATCAGGAAGTGCCGCATTTTTTGAAACCGCCTCATTCCAGTGACTCCTTGTATGGCTGTGGAGGAGCTAGGAGTCAGCTTACGTTTTCCACGTTTTCCCCAAGGTGTCTGCAGCATTGTGACGTATTTGTAGGCATATCATTGGAAGATTGACCATAAGAGACTACATCTACCAGGTGGTCGCTTGGTGTCCTCCGTCGCAATTATTGCGTAATCTCCAGCTGCAGTATTTTTCCGTTTGCCTCTGATGAGAAACCGACACCCAGGAATTATTTTTCATCTAATAGAATTGTGAAAAACACCTTGAGGATTGATTCGAAACAACGTTTGCCATGTTTCTGTCGATATTATGGAGCTAATTTGGAAAAAAGTTTGGCGTTGTGTTGACTGCATTTTCGTTTTTTTTTCTTAGCCAAAGGTGATGAACAAAACGGAGCTCTCTCTCTTACACAAATAATATTTTTGGAAAAAATGAACATTTGCTATCTAACTGAGAGTCTCGTCATTGAAAACATCCGAAGTTCTTCAAAGGTAAATGATTTTATTTGAATGATTTTCTGGTCTTTGTGAAAATGTTGCTATGCTAGGCTATCAATACTCTTACACAAATGCTTGTGTAGCTTTGGTTAAAGTATATTTTGAAAATCTGAGATGACAGTGTTATTAAAAAAAGGCTAAGCTTGTGTTTCAATATATTTATTTCATTTCATTTGCGATTTTCATGAATAGGAAATGTTGCGTTATGGTAATGAGCTTGAGGCTATGATTACACTTCCGGATATGGGATTGCTCGACGCTAGAGGTTAAATTGTGTTGTTTAAGTGTTCCCTTTATATTTTTGAGCAGTGTATATTGATTCTCGACGAATATAATTTATATCATGAGCTTAGTTCAACTGTATTACCCCATCAGATCCCAAAATTAAAGTTTGTTTTAGTCTATTGTTTTTAACTTCAAAACATGGTGGTGTATATCATTTTGGTTGTAACTAAACTCAGCAAAAAAAGAAACCTCCCTTTTTCAGGACCCTGTCTTTACAGGGTAATTCATAAATATCCAAATAACTTCACAGATCTTCATTGTAAAGGGTTTATACACTATTTCCCATGCTTGTTCAATGAACCATAAACAATTAATGAACATGCACCTGTGGAACAACTTACAGACGGTAGGCAATTAAGGTCACAGTTATGAAAACGTAGGACACTAAAGAGTCCTTTCTACTGACTGAAAAATACTGAAAGAAAGATGCCCAGGGTCCCTGCTCATCTGCGTGAATGTGCCTTTGGCATGCTGCAAGGAGGCATGAGGATTGCAGATGTGGCCAGGGCAATAAATGTCAATGTCCATACTGTGAGACGCATAAGATAGTGCTACAAGGAGCCAGGACGGACAGCTGATCGTCCTCGCAGTGGCAGACCATGTGTTACAACACCTGCACAGGATCGGTACATCCGAACATCACACCTTCGGGACAGACACAAGATGGCAACAAGGAACGCACAATGCCTCCATCAGTGCTCAGACTGTCCGCAATGGGCTGAGAGAGGCTGGACTGAGGGCTTGTAGGCCTGTTGTAAAGGCAGGTCCTCACCACACATCACCAGCAACAACGTCGCCTATGGGCACAAACCCACCGTTGCTGGACCAGACAGGACTGGCAAAAAGTGCTCTTCACTGACGAGTCGCGGTTTTGTCTCACCAGGGGTAATGGTCGGATTTGCGTTTATCGTCGAAGGAATGAGCATTACGCCGAGACCTGTACTCTGGAGAGGGATCGATTTGGAGGTGGAGGGTCCGTCATTTTCTGTGGCGGTGTCTCACAGCATCATCGGACTGAGCTTGTTGTCATTTCAGGCAATCTCAACGCTGTGCGTTACAGGTAAAACATCCTCCTCCCTCATGTGGTACCCTTCCTGCAGGCTCATCCTGACATGACCATCAAGCATGACAATGCCACCAGCCATTTTGCTCGTTCTGTGGGCGATTTCCTGAATTCAGAAATGCCAATGTTCTGCCATGGCCAGGGAAGTGCCCGGATCTCAATCACATTGAGCACTTTGGGGACATATTTGATTGGAGGATGAGGGCTAGGACCATTCCCCCCAGAAATGTCCGGAAACGTGCAGGTGCCTTGGTGGGAGAGTGGGGTTACATCTCACAGCAAGAACTCGCAAATCTGGTACAGTCCATGAGGAGGAGATGCACTGCAGTACTTAATGCAGCTGGTGGCCACACCAGATACTGACTGTTACTTTTGATTTTGACCCCCCCTTTGTTCAGGGACACATTATTCCATTTCTGTTTGTCACATGTCTGTGGAACTTGTTCAGTTTATGGTCATACAAATATTTACACATGTGAATTAAGTTTGCTGAAAATAAACACAGTTGACAGTGAGCGGACGTTTCTTTTTTTGCTGAGTTCATAAGGGTCTATAGCTCTGACTATGAAGTTCAGAACGTTATATTTATTCAGTCCCATCTCACAGCTGTTTACCAACACTGTAACGCTTGTCTGAAGAAGAGGGTGTGGACCAAAGTGCAGGGTGGTACGTGTTCCTAATGTTTATTAAAATCTGAACACTAGAACAAAATAACAAAGAGCAAAAACGACAACGAACAGTTCTGTCAGGTGCAGAAACATAAAACAACTACCCACAAACCCAGGTGGGAAAAAGGCTACCTAAGTATGATTCTCAATCAGAGACAACGATAGACAGCTGCCTCTGATTGAGAACCACACCTGGCCAAAAACATAGAAATAAATAAACTAGAATGCCCACCCTAGTCACACCCTGGCCTAACCAAAATAGAGAATAAAAGCTTCTCTATGGACAGGGCGTGACAAACACAAGTGGCTGTAAAAGGTCATAAGACTTCATTGTTATTTGCCTCAGGTGTTAACATTAATGTATGACTATCAATGTTACTCAAGCACCACAATGCAATCATTTGAACTAATATTGCATGGAAAAAGCAGAGCTTGAAACGCAAACTACAATTAACTGAATACACTTCTTGTAATTATGATGAATTGTGATGGAGAAAAGTGCAACAAAAGTAAAACATGATCAAATGAGGAAATGTATGCACTTAACCATAAGTCAATTAAGTAAATTTGCACCGAGTCGTGTTCTGCATTGAATATGGGTAATTGTTGATTTGTGAAAAGTCATAGTGAAAGGACCCATGTTTTGGAGACATTTAATAAGCACGATGTCTTTCTTTCATTCCAATAAAGAAAAAGCTTAAAATCTCAGAGGAAGTGGAGAGTTGTCCTGGGATGAGTTTTCCAAAGCTGTTGTAGCTTTAAGTGTATCGTTATATCCTCTTACAGTCCATCGCTAGTATGTCCAGTTATACAGTGCCTTGCGAAAGTATTCGGCCCCCTTGAACTTTGCGACCTTTTGCCACATTTCAGGCTTCAAACATAAAGATATAAAACTGTATTTTTTTGTGAAGAATCAACAACAAGTGGGACACAATCATGAAGTGGAACGACATTTATTGGATATTTCAAACTTTTTTAACAAATCAAAAACTGAAAAATTGGGTGTGCAAAATTATTCAGCCCCTTTACTTCCAGTGCAGCAAACTCTCTCCAGAAGTTCAGTGAGGATCTCTGAATGATCCAATGTTGACCTAAATGACTAATGATGATAAATACAATCCACCTGTGTGTAATCAAGTCTCCGTATAAATGCACCTGCACTGTGATAGTCTCAGACGTCAGTTAAAAGCACAGAGAGCATCATGAAGAACAAGGAACACACCAGGCAGGTCCGAGATACTGTTGTGAAGAAGTTTAAAGCCGGATTTGGATACAAAAAGATTTCCCAAGCTTTAAACATCCCAAGGAGCACTGTGCAAGCGATAATATTGAAATGGAAGGAGTATCAGACCACTGCAAATCTACCAAGACCTGGCCGTCCCTCTAAACTTTCAGCTCATACAAGGAGAAGACTGATCAGAGATGCAGCCAAGAGGCCCATGATCACTCTGGATGAACTGCAGAGATCTACAGCTGAGGTGGGAGACTCTGTCCATAGGACAACAATCAGTCGTATATTGCACAAATCTGGCCTTTATGGAAGAGTGGCAAGAAGAAAGACATTTCTTAAAGATTTCCATAAAAAGTGTCGGTTAAAGTTTGCCACAAGCCACCTGGGAGACACACCAAACATGTGGAAGAAGGTGCTCTGGTCAGATGAAACCAAAATTGAACTTTTTGGCAACAATGCAAAACGTTATGTTTGGCGTAAAAGCAACACAGCTGAACACAACATCCCCACTGTCAAACATGGTGGTGGCAGCATCATGGTTTGGGCCTGCTTTTCTTCAGCAGGGACAGGGAAGATGGTTAAAATTGATGGGAAGATGGATGGAGCCAAATACAGGACCATTCTGGAAGAAAACCTGATGGAGTCTGCAAAAGACCTGAGACTGGGACGGAGATTTGTCTTCCAACAAGACAATGATCCAAAACATAAAGCAAAATCTACAATGGAATGGTTCAAAAATAAACATATCCAGGTGTTAGAATGGCCAAGTCAAAGTCCAGACCTGAATCCAATCGAGAATCTGTGGAAAGAACTGAAAACTGCTGTTCACAAATGCTCTCCATCCAACCTCACTGAGCTCGAGCTGTTTTGCAAGGAGGAATGGGAAAACATTTCAGTCTCTCGATGTGCAAAACTGATAGAGACATACCCCAAGCGACTTACAGCTGTAATCGCAGCAAAAGGTGGTTCTACAAAGTATTAACTTAAGGGGGCTGAATAATTTTGCACGCCCAATTTTTCAGTTTTTGATTTGTTAAAAAAGTTTGAAATATCCAATAAATGTTGTTCCACTTCATGATTGTGTCCCACTTGTTGTTGATTCTTCACAAAAAAATACAGTTTTATATCTTTATGTTTGAAGCCTGAAATGTGGCAAAAGGTCGCAAAGTTCAAGGGGGCCGAATACTTTCGCAAGGCACTGTAGTATATAGTCATCATCAAGCAAGTAAGGTTGTGAACTGAAGTTTGGAGATAGCAACATATAAGATGATGATCTAACTTAGAAAATGAAAGCACAAAAGTGGTAAACTGGGTTTATACGTCTCTATCTCAGACAGCAAGGATCAAGTCAAATAACCATCCTCTCAAGGAAGTTGAACGTCATTGACGAAAATGCCAATTTGGCATTAAAGCTCAAGACACAAATATATTAAAGGAAATGGCACTCAAAATAGAAATCCATTTTGGGATGGCTAACTCAACTTCAACCAGCATTAGCCAAACATAATGTAATTGCATTTTTTTAATTGGTATTTACATTCAATGCGGACTAAATTGCCTTATTACCTACACACACAACTCCCCTGCATTTACCCATGGCAGTGATTTGTTTTCATGGACAGTTTTATGTATTATGTTATTCCTACATTTACATTAATTCAAATTACAACAGGCATTGAATGGCAATTTGTTATTTGCCTAAAGATCAGTTAATAGGTTTAGGCTGCCCCTGAAAGTTGGCATCCACCTAAAGTTAACAAAATTGTATTTTATAATTGAATGTACAGTATAAAGGATATACTGTATAATCAATAATCTATATGATGTACCAATAATCTATATGATGTGTGCACTGGTTCACTAGGCATTGGCTGGAAGGGGTTTCCATATACCAGTCATTTTCTTCCAAATCCATGAAGGGAAGTGAACAAGTGCAATACGTCTCGTAGTGAAGTATGCTAACCCTGCAACCATCCAACTGTTCAAAGAGCTAGTCCCTTCTGTAGTTCATGGCCAATTACACCTAATTTCCCTTGAGTTTAGCAAATCGGATTATCCCCCGGACACAGGATGTGCCAGCTTCATTAGTGAAACATCACATGCTGTTGTTTAACATCACACATCACAGACAGCAAACATAACAGCCAACTTGTCTCAGCCATTAGTTGTCTGCATGAGGGATGTCACTTATTTAATCTGTCTTTGTTTGCCCATAGAGGAAGTGTGATCATATGCTTCTCAATTCATATACTGTAAATCTCTTCAGATGGTGATAGACAGATTAGAAGTGGTAGTTCTAGGTTGGGTTGAGTGCACTGGTTTTATATAATAACCGATTCACCAGTCAGTTATCAATAAAGCTGTTAATTAGTATAATTAGGTAATAGTCATTATCTGACATTGGCATCCATTGTTTTTTCTCCACATCCTTCAGAAGGGTTGCTGTTTTTTGGCAGTTTTTGAATAGATGGCTCGTCTACTTACGGCCATATACAGTGCCTTCAGAAAGTATTCATACCCCTTGACCTATTGCACATATTGTTGTGTTACAGCCTGAACTCTAAATGGATTAAATTGTTTGTTTTTTCTCACCCATCTACACAAAATACCCCATAATGACAAAGTGAAAACGTGTATTTAGACAATTTTGCTAATTTATTGAAAATGAAATGCAGAAATATATAATGTACATTTGTATTCACACCCCTTTGCTATGACAATCCAAATTGAACTCAGGTGCATCCTTGACATGTCACTGAAACTTGATTGGAGTCCAACGGTGGCCAATTCAATTGTTTCGACGTGATTTTGAAAGAAATATACAGTTGACAGTGCATACCAGTGCACAAATTATACCATGAAGGAACTCTAGATATCCAATATAGAATTGTGATGAGGCATATGTCTGTGGAAGTGTAACGGCCATTGTTGGTGGAAGAAGGTGAGGACCAATGTGCAGCGTTGTAAGTGTCCATAAAGAAATTGAACACTGAACAACGTGAACGAACGAAACCCGAAACAGTTCTGTCTGGTGCAGAATACAAACACTCAACAGAAAATAATCACCCACAACTAAAAGGTGAAACCAGGCTACCTAAAGTATGGTTCTCAATCAGGGACAATGATTGACAGCTGCCTCTGATTGAGAACCATACCAGGCTAAACACAGAAATACCAAATTATAGAAAAAATAACATAGACTGCCCACCCCAACTCACGCCCTGACCATACTAAAACTAAGACAAAACAAAGGAACTAAGGTCAGAACGTGACAGGAAGGGTATAAAATCTATAGTGTTGAAAGTTTCCAAAAGCACAGGGGTGTCAAGAATTGGAAAATTGAAAAAATATGGAATTACCAAAACTCTTGGAGATGACAAGGTGAAAAATCTGCCACTGTGCCCTTGAGCAAAGCATTTAACCCTAATTGCTTCAGGGGTGCTATACTATGGTGACCCTGGCAGTGACCCCAGTCCCTGCTGGTGTGTCAGGGGGAGTTGATATATCCTGGGCCATATACAGCATTCCTGACTGAGTTGATCATATCATATCATCAAATTTGATCATATTACTCTAGTGCTGGACTCTCAACACTGGCTTCCATTTCCATTAAACACTTGTTTGTAACAGGACAAATATAAGAACCCCCAAACTGAGCAACTGGGAAAGAAGGACATTGGTCAGGGAGGTGACCAAGAACCCCCATGACCATTCTAACAGAACTACAGAGTTCTGTTAGCATGTGAAATACTCTGAGATCGTGAGTCAAAATGTTATGTGATCTGACAGAAATGGAACTATTTGGCCTGAATGTAAAGTGATATGTCTGGGGAAAACCAGGCTAACACCATCCCTACCGTGAAGCATAGTGGTGGTAGCATCATGCTATGGGGATGCTTTTCAGCGGCAGGGACTGGGAGACTGGTAAGGATAGAGGGAACAATGAATGGAGCCAAATACATGCACATCATTGATAAGAACCTGTTTCAGAGTGCAAATGACCTTAGACTGGGGGTGAAGATTTACATTCCAACAGGACAATGACCCCAAGCATATAGCCAAATAAATGCTGAAATGGCTTCAGAACAAGAATGTGAAAGTTCTTGAGCGGCCCAGCCAAAGCCCAGACTTGAAGATTGCTGTTCACCGCCACTCCCCATCTAACTTTACAGAGTTTGAGAAGAATGGGAGAAAATCCACAAATCCAGATGTGCAAAGCTGATACAGACATACCCATGACGACTCAAAGCTGTAATCGCCATCAAACATGCTTCTACAAAGTATTGACTCAGGGGTGTGAGATAGTTCTGTATTTCATTTTCAATAAATGTGCAAAAAAAATTCTAAACATGTTTTCACTTTGTCATTATGGGGTATTCTGTGTAGTGGGTGAGACGAAACATTGATTTAATCAATTTTGAATACAGATTATAACACAACAAAATGTGGAATAAATGTGAGATTTTTTTTTGTCAGCTCCTCTTTGCCCTTCAAGCTTGAAAAGAGAAAGGTACATGTTAAGTCATGATCATGTAGTCAAGTACAGCTCATTCCACCGAGAGTTCCCTCACTCTGCTTTAAACGGTGTTAATGCAAATCAAGCAGGAGGAGGACTAAGTGCAAATGCATGAGATGAATATCAAATCCAGCCTTTTTTAACTCCTATGCAGTGGCAATTTCAGTCTCTAATGCCAATTTCAGTTATTCCATTCAACGTAATCCCTAGGCGATGGCCACAATGTTCCCAGCCATTAAAAGGCTAGCCTCAGCTTAAGGGATTTATGTGATTAAGGTAGCCTAATTGCTGTAATTTCGATAGATTTTATGATGGGGTGGTGCATTGTTTGATGATGCAACCTTTTTAGTCTAGGAAAAAAACATATCATTTGAAATTATAATACAATAGACGGTGTGGACTAAAAGCTGTGAGACGTGTGTTTATTGAGCACAATGTTTAATGTAACGTCGCATAATCTTCCTTTAGTTGGAATAAACAAAAAGCCATGGGAGACACTTATTGCTTTTACTGCAAATAACGCAGGAGTTAACGCTAGCCGTGGTTACACCATGCATTAACATGTGATTGTCATCATCTGATCAAGATGATCTAGATTTGTTGCGTAAACACACTGTAAGAAAATGTGTCTCTTATCTGCCCTCTGCGTCCGCATTGTGACCAGATTCTCTGGTCCTTCCCCGTATGCAAATTATTTCAACCTGATCGGACCTCCCCTTATGACACAAAGCAAAATAAATCGACAGAAAACAGCACACTTTTCTAGTCAATAGTTTTAGGGTGTCATCATTACAGTATACTTTTCTAATCCAACGATTTAAGACTGGGCATAATACTTTCCCGATAACCTCGACCTGTCCACAGCAGTACAAATACATATACAGAGAATCTCTTATCCCTCACAAACAAGCTGAGTATCTGGATGTGTGTACAAAATACAAATAATGCACAGTGCAAATACAAATAACACATAGACCCTAATGCTCCCGAGTGGCGCAGCGGTCTAAGGCACTGTATCTCAGTGCAAGATGCTTCACTACAGTCTCTGGTTCAAATCTGGCTGTATCACAGCTGGCCGTGATTGGGAGTAACATAAGGCAGCGCACAATTGTCCGGGTTTGGCCGGGGTAGGCCCGTAAATAAGAATTGTTCTTAACTGACTTGCCTAGTTAAATAAAAATAAAAAAATTAAATACAAAATTAAAATGCACAGAGGAGAAACAGATTCAGGCTACAGAGTGCAACTCTGAATGGTGCAACATATTTATACAAACAGGTTTGTGGACAGGGTTGTTCTTTAAGCATTGATGTTTACATACGCTGTCTTTATATTATTGTAATCTTGTACTGAAAATAACCACCTCTATTTTAACGCCATGCTAGCTCCCACCTCAACACTGCTTGAGAAAGACCTGTTTACCGCCTTCTCCACTGCCAGGCAATCTAGGCCTTCATATGTCGGGATTATGTCAGCTCATGCTATTTGTTTTATTGCAAATTATATTTAATCGTGTAAGCCTTTACTCATCAGTTTGGACATCTTCTGCACTTTATTGCTAGCGAATTTGTCTGGAAAATGCTCAAAGAATCACCAAATATAATAGAATGGAAGAGAATAAAATCTAAAAGAATTGCATTGTATTCCAGGGGTCAGATTCTTATTTAGTAGGCCTATAGGCATAAACAGTTTTACCAAAGCAACAAAAATGTGACATGCTGAGAGAATGGCCATGTTTTGTTTCTTCCAAATCCTTGATCAGTGATAATTCAGTAACAGAGTCTCTTTCACTCATCGATAGGGTTGATAGACTGATATGTACTAGCATGACAGAATTTAAACTTAACTACAAATGTATTGGGGATGCATGGGATGGACTATGATGGAGTCGCAGCAGAAGAGTGCAGTGCATGACAAATGTATGGCAAGGTATAATGTGCCTCATTTTCCACCTGCACCTTTGGATCTAGCCAGAGTGGACTTTTATTACATTTCCATAGACAAGCCACTGTATTATAATACCATTGTAGCCTATTATTTTCATATCTGATATAGCAACTTAATTAAAGAATTCACATGACAAAAATGTGTATAAAGCACTCAGCAGCTCAATATCTCCATCATCCACAGCGCTGTCCAGAACGAACGAAGGGTGGGTGGTGGAATGGTCCCCCAATAGGTTGCTATCAATAAAACGTCACAATAAGGAGCAGAGCATTTGATTTGCCTCCACTAAAACCAATACTGCTTGCCGTTTTCATAAAGGTGAACTATAACTTGTAATATCATCACCTTTTGAAAAGCATAGTCTGAACTACAAATTGTTGATTATTCTGTGCAAAACAGTTATACAGCTAGTAACTAAGTAGACTTCTCCAACCAACTTAGGCCTACCTAGCAAATTTAGCTAACATTATCCCCTTTTCAACATTGTTTTTAAGTGTTTAATCATTATTGCTGCTGACAGAAAAGATAAGCTGCATTGATTGATGGACCACGTCAAATTGGCGGGGATCAGGGGATAAACTAGATGGGTTATATTTGCTTGCCATCTATAGTGGTGATGACACTAAGCCGACTGATAACTTTACCAGGACGAGGACTGGTATTTCCAAAACAATGAAACAAGCATCTGTTCCTGACTCTAGATAGTGGTCACACATCACGTTGTCTCCGTGCTGCTTTGCTGTTTGTTGCTACTTGGCTACCTGACAAACTCTTTGTTATTTTACTTTTATTAACCGTTTCTCCAAACTTTGCATTTAACACATTTAGTTTTTTCCTCACTTGACATTGTTCATTCAAAATGTTCACCCCAGGCACTTTATCTGGACATGGTTCTACAGGACCTCCACCAGCCAAAAAAGCTAAGTAGTAACATTAACACTATGCCATCTAATTGCAGTCGCTGTACTCATAATATACTGAAGAACTATCGCCTTGGTGAGTATATCCGAGTCACAAGCCCAGCTTCAGATGCAATTGTTAGGCAAGGGCAATTTAAGTGTAGGAAAGGATGAAACAGCATCCATGCCAGCAGTAAGTACAGATAGTAGTATACATCTCATCCACTGCACAGTCCCCGCAGCTGGACAATTTTCTCAAGGCTTCTAGAAAGAAATGCTGTCAGCATGCTTAACCGGCGTTGCTTATTCAGCCAACAGAACATTTCAACTGGTTCTCCCCATTAAGCAGCGAGTCAGAGTCAGAGCCTTCTCAGGTCTCTCCTCCACCCATTACAGGGTCTGAGCCGCTGAAGGCTCCTACCATAAACTCGGACAAATTGAAAACCCTAGTCATTGGCGACTCCATTACCTGCAATACTAGACTTACTAATTAATCATCCAGCGATCATACACGGTTTACTATCAGGCAGGGCTACCGACATAAAGGCTAATCTGAAGAGGGTGTTGGCTAAGGCTAAAACTGACGAGTGTAGAGAGTATAGGGATATTGTTTTCCAAGTCGGCAGAGTTTCACAACTTTACAGCAGAGTTTCTCAACTCAATCGCTGGTGGTTGAAAACTGTTTTCTGCTCCTCCCAAAACATAGAATTTGTAGATAATTGGCCATCTTTCTGGGATTCACCCACAAACAAGACCATGCCTGGCCTGCTGAGAAGTGACAGACTCCATCCTAGCTGGAGGGGTGTTCTCATCTTATCTATCAACATAGAGAGGGCTCTAACTCCTCTAGCTACACAATGAGATAGGGTGCAGGCTGTTAGCCAGCCTGCCAGCTTAGTGGAGTGTACAACTAACACCGTCAGTGTAGTCAGCTCAGCTATCCCCATTGAGACCGTCTCTGTGCCTCAATCTAGGTTGGGCAAAACTAAACATGGTGTGTTCGCCTTAGCAATCTCACTGGAATAAAAATCTCTTCCATTCCCGTCATTATTAAAAGAGATTGTGATATCTCACATCTAAAAATAGGGCTACTTAATTTTAGATCCCTCACTTCCAAAGCAGTCATAGTCAATAAACTAATCACTGATCATAACCTTGGTGTGATTGTCCTGACTGAAACATGGCTCAAGCCTAATGAGTTTACTGTGTTAAATGAGGTCTCTCCTCCTGGTTACACTAGTGACCATATCCCCCACGCATCCCGCAAAGGCGCAGGTGTTGATAATATTCACAACAGCAAATTTCAATAAAAAAATCTTGTCTTTTGAGGTTCTAGTCATGAAATGCAGCTGACTCAATCACTTTTCATAGCTACTGTTTACAGGCCTCCTGGGGCATATACAGAGTTCCTGACTGAGTTGATCATATCATCAAATTTGATCATATTACTCTAGTGCTAGCCTCTCTACACTGGCTTCCGGTTAAGGCTTGGGCTGATTTCAAGGTTTTACTGCTGTCATGACTGGCCTGTTCGAGTCAGGTTACCATGGACCACAATCCTACAGAGACATCTCTCACACCCACCAGTGGGGGAGAGATCGAGAGGTATGGAGGTGGGGGGTGTTATGACGCCTCCTGTCTATTGTAAATGTTAAGGCAGCAGAAAAAATCCCTTTGTCCTCTCAGTATGGACGAATGAAATGTATGATGGGCCCATGGAGAACCTACCTCAGAACAGAAACATGCAATAAATGGACTTTGGGACAATATATTTTGTCAGCCAAAATAGTGGTAATGGCGATAGATGGAATATGAAAATGAATGTCATTTTTGTTATGTTATTAAAAGTTAAATGACGACGTTATAATGAAAACATTGTAACTTGAAGAGTAAGTTGTAACTCCAAAACACAACACGAGGTTGAAGAAGACAAAGGAACCTTATAACAATCTATGCTACGGATGAGTAGCTGTGTCTAAGAGGGTGAATTCAAGCAGGACCACCCGGTTACCACCAAGGAACAGCTTTCATTCCTACGATGGAGCCCTGAGCTACACGGCTGACCGTACTCAGAAGACCCCCTTTCAGAAAAAGGGTGAGGAAACAGACCACTAAGAGAAAGGACACTGACATTGTGTGAACAATCAGAGAGTTACAACCGGTAACAACAGAGGTGCCGCCATCAGAGGAGGAACTCTGTCCATGAGGAGATACCCCATCGGAGACCTTCAAAACGTAATTACATCAGTATATTCTGACCCATAAGAGCAGCAGTTCGGGGCATGGTTAGGGCTAAACTAATCATAGTTTACAAATGTACCCAAGTGTGCTTTTCTCTCTTTCTCTCTCTTTTAAATCGCCATTTTGTGTAACATATGTCATATTGTGTTGGCCCACTAGGGACCTGTTTCATTGTACTAAGTTCTAATCAATAGCCTAGACTGTGTGTTTGTGTATATTATATTATCATTTTAGCTTGTTAGTAAATAAATAATGAACTCAATTGGTGTGGTACGGACATATTTAATGGAATTCGGGTTTGTGCAGATTCCCGGATTATGAGATGTTCAGGATGAGGCTGTAGAGGAAATTAATTAATTAGCAACGGTTGTAAAATCGATATTCTGATATTCTTTGCGTTAATTTGGGAAATAGAAACTCAATAAAACCAAACTTTCCCATGGTGCCCCAGGTTACTGAGTTAATAATTACCTGATTAATTTAATCATGTAATTATATACAGTTAATAATTTGATGAACAGCAGTTGTCACATTAATCAGTACAACGTCACGACACTGCTAACCTACAAAGCATTACATGGAATTCCTATCGGACCTTGTAGACATGGAAGATACTATTCTAATTTAGTTGACTTCAGTATTCACATGGAAAAGTCCACAGATCTACTCCAAAAGGCTTTCAGAGCCATCATCAACTCAGTGGGTTTTGTCCAACATGTCCCCATTACCTACGCATTGGCACAGTCATACCCTGGATCTAGTTTAGTCCCGTGGAATAAATAATGTGGATCGAAATGTTTTTCCTCATAATCCTGACTACCATTTTATAACGTTTGCAATCACAAAAGATTATCTGCTCAGACCCCAACCAAGGATTATCAAAAGCAGTGCTTTAAATTCTCAGACAACCCAAAAATTCCTAGGTGCCCTTCCAGACTCCCTCCACCTACCCAAGGATGTCGGAGAACAAAGATAGGTTAACCATCTAACAGAGGACCTAAATTTAACCTTGTGTAATACCCTAGATTACACCAAAATGTATTTTTGTTACTGTGGCAAAGCTAACTAAAAAGTAACATTCCCCAAAGAGGATGGCATTTCACTTCAGCAGTGATGAATTTATGAACTTCTTCACAAAAAGATCATGATCATTAGAAAGCAAATTACGGACTCCTCTTTGAATCTGGGTATTTTTCCAAAGCTCAGTTGTCCTGAGTCTGCACAGAACTACCAGGATCTAGGATCAATGGAGACACTCAAGTTTTTTTTTATCCTGTATCTCTTGACACATTCATGAACAATAGTCATGGCCTCTAAACCTTCCGGCTGCACACTGGACCCTATTCCTTCTAAACTACAGAAAGAGCGACTCCCTGTGTGTCCCACCTATGTTGAACATAATAAATGGCTCCCTATCCTTGAGTCACAGACGTGATCTTCCTGTCTGGTTTTGCGTCCCCTCGGGCTTGTGCGGTGGAGGAGATATTTTTGGGCTATACTCAGCTTTGTCTCAGGGTAGAAAGTTAGTGGTCTGTTGGGGGTATCGTCAGACGTGGCCACAGTGTCCCCCGACCACCCCTGTCTGAGCTTCCAGTATCTATGCTGCAATATTATATTGCCGGGGTCTAGGGTCAGTCTGTTATACCTGGTGTAATTCTCCTGTGTTATCGGGTGTCCTGTGTCAATTTAAGTCTGCTCCCTCTAATTCTCTCTCTATCCCTCCCCTCCCGGAGGACCTGAGGCCTAGGACCATGCCTGTTTCAACTGTTCTGCCTGCGGCTATGGAATCCTGACCTGTTCACCGAACGTGCAACCTTGTTCCGGACCTGCTTTTTTCATCTCTCTCTCTCTCTCGGACCTGCTGTACTCTTATCTCAAGCCAGACGAGGACTGGCCACCCCTCAGAGCCTGGTTCCTCTATAGGTTTCTTCCTTGGTTCCAGCCTTTCTAGGGAGTTTTTCCTATCCACCTTGCTTCTACACCTGCATTGCTTGCTATTTGGGGTTTTAGGCTGGGTTTCTGTATAAGCACTATGTGATACAGTGGGGCAATAAAGTATTTAGTCAGCCACCAATTGTGAAAGTTCTCCCACTTAAAAAGATGAGAGAGGCCTGTAATTTTCATCATAGGTACACTTCAACTATGACAGACAAAATTAGAAAAAAAATCCAGAAAATCACATTGTAGGATTTTTTATGAATTTATTTGCATATTATGGTGGAAAATAAGTATTTGGTCAATAACAAAAGTTTATCTCAATACTTTGTTATATACCCTTTGTTGGCAATGACAGAGGTCAAACGTTTTCTGTAAGTCTTCACAAGGTTTTCACACACTGTTGTTTTTTTGGCCCATTCCTCTATGCAGATCTCCTCTAGAGCAGTGATGTTTTGGGGCTGTTGCTTGGCAACACGGACTTTCAACTCCCTCCAAAGATTTTCTATGGGGTTGAGATCTGGAGACTGGCTAGGCCACTCCAGGACCTTGAAATGCTTCTTACGAAGCCACTCCTTCGTTGCCCGGGCGGTGTGTTTGGGATCATTGTCATGCTGAAAGACCCAGCCACGTTTCATCTTCAATGCCCTTGCTGATGGAAGGAGGTTTTCACTCAAAATCTCACAATATATGGCCCCATTCATTCTTTACTTTACACGGATCAGTCGTCCTGGTTTCTTTGCAGAAAAACAGCCCCAAAGCATGATGTTTCCACCCCCATGCTTCACAGTAGGTATGGTGTTCTTTGGATGCAACCCAGCATTCTTTGTCCTCCAAACACGACGAATTGAGTTTTTACCAAAAATTTATATTTTGGTTTCATCTGACCATATGACATTCTCACAATCTTCTTCTGGATCATCCAAATGCTCTCTAGAAAACTTCAGACGGGCCTGGACATGTACTGGCTTAAGCAGGGGGACACGTCTGGCACTGCAGGATTTGAGTCCCTGGCGGCGTAGTGTGTTACTGATGGTAGGCTTTGTTACTTTGGTCCCAGCTCTCTGCAGGTCATTCACTAGGTCCACCCGTGTGGTTCTGGGATTTTTGCTCACCGTTCTTGTGATCATCTTGACCCCACAGGGTGAGATCTTGCGTGGAGCCTCAGATCGAGGGAGATTATCAGTGGTCTTGTATGTCTTCCATTTCCTAATAATTGCTCCCACAGTTGATTTCTTCAAACCAAGCTGCTTACCTATTGCAGATTCAGTCTTCCCAGCCTGGTGCAGGTCTACAATTTTGTTTCTGGTGTCCTTTGACAGCTCTTTGGTCTTGGCCATAGTGGAGTTTGGAGTGTGACTGTTTGAGGTTGTGGACAGGTGTCTTTTATACTGATAACAAGTTCAAACAGGTGCCATTAATACAGGTAACGAGTGGAGGACAGAGGAGCCTCTTAAAGAAGAAGTTACAGGTCTGTGAGAGCCAGAAATCTTGCTTGTTTGACCAAATACTTATTTTCCACCATAATTTGCAAATAAATTCATTAAAAATCCTACAATGTGATTTTCTGGATTTCTTTCTCATTTTGTCTGTCATAGTTGAAATGTACCTATGATGAAAATTACAGATCTCTCTCATCTTTTTAAGTGGGAGAACTTGCACAATTGGTGGCTGACTAAATACTTTTTTGCCCCACTGTATCTGTTGATGTAAAAAGGGCTTTTGATTACATTTGATTAAAATTACAAGTTGTTTGCTTAGCTAGCTAGATAGACTACCCTCATGTATCTGAAAATACATTATGATGAAAAGCATGCAGTTACTTGCTGTATACCTCTGATTATAGAGCTAAATAATCGGACATGTGTAGTTCTGACTATGCTCTACAAGAGGTGAAACATATTAAAATCAAATAGTTTTAACATTTATTTAATAATCCCTTGAAAACTGCATGTAGTTGTCAATGGTTTTAGTGTTCTCCTTGCCCCCCAGCAGCCAAATCAAACGCTGTGCACCGTATTATGACGTTTTATTGACCTATACCGCATCCAGCTCCAAATAAAATAGGCATTCTATTCCCACTCCTGCTATTACAATCCTTGGCCTTTATGTACATTTTCAAATACTGTATTTGATTTTGCGTTGGAATTGGAAGTGGGAATTGGAAAACCCCTTTTCTCTCATTCCCTTTTCTCTCACTCCCTTTTCTCTCATTCCCCTTTTCTCTCATTCGGGACAATCTCTCTTCATAAATATCTTTATTTCTATATGCGTTATCTAATTTTGATTGGACTGTGGCATCCGACCACAGCGCCAGTAGGCACTTGGTTTCTAATGAAGACCACAAACTTAATTCTGGAGGAATTAAAGAGGTGTATTTGTTCATCTTTTAGAGAGCGGGACAACTGTAACGTTGGCCAAATGTATACGCTTTCGTTGTCAGGATTAATTTACACTTCAAGGATATCCATACAAGATGAGTCTTCGACTACGTCAGGAGGTGGTCATGAAGATCTAATCACAATCAGTTCACAATGCGTCTTTTTCTGAAATCGAAGGACCACGAGCTGCTTTCTTGTGGCTCCACTGATATAATGCTGGAAACATCCCACATACATAATCAGGTTTATTATTATGTCATTATACAGACCATATATATTTTAGGTAAATGCAGGACATCTAAACTGGCACAACAATTCCAATAATGGGTGCAGCAACTTTAACTACCAACAGAGAATACTGGGAAATATGTTAATGAACCCCTGACACTACAGTTATAATGACTTGCAACAATGTTGGCGATACTTGAAACGTTGGTAAGTCGCCTCAAGCTAATTTGAGTTTGATACCCTTGTTATATAATTTAATAATTTCTAAGTTATGTAGGGTGCCCTGCATGTCCACAGGCAGGCAACAGATCAGACCAAGACCATCAGATTCACCTATAGTGTTCATAAATTACCTGCGATGCTTAAAAAAAACATTAACAAAACATCCAAAAAGGTTAATGAGGTGAAGACTAACAGATTAAGAACTTGAGAAAACAAATAAACCACTTTTCAGCACACAGTGCCTTTACCAGGGTCTATTGTGACTCGTTTCAGGAAACTAGGCATATGTCGCGCATCACATCTTCACAGGAGAGGCATTTGAACGTATGTGTTTTTGGGTGGAATTAGAGTATGATTGCTAAGGAGATGGAGAAAACTCTGGCATTTGATTGTAAATATGCTGAGGGAGTCGAAAAGAGCACATACAGAAGGCTGTTGTGTAAAACACCTGTCTCCGGACAGGGCAACCATGGCATCCGTGACAGAGAGGGAGAAGCGTCCATTCGTGCATAAGGGTAAGATAGTCTAGCTAGCTACATTTTCAGATATTATACATTTCTAATTTGTCAGAAAGTTGTTTTCATTTCAAGTTAAAGCATACTGTTAGCTAGCTAGCTAATATTAGGTGGCTGGCTCACTAGCTAACATTGTGTATCATCTGTGTAGTAATATTATTTGTATCTCCGAGACATTTGCGCTGCTAGTTATAGCTTAATACTGAACTTGGTTGGTTAGCTTCCTGCATATTCATTTGTGTAACGTTATGAGTTGGGATTACGGTTCATTGTTTAGCTAGCTAGCTACATGTATAAATGAATAACTCCACTATGCAAGTAACCATTTCACAACACCTTCTGTATCCTGTGCATGTGACAAATATATTTTTATTTTATTTCATATAGTATGTGTTTACCAGAGACGGTAATGTGAAGAACATGACATGCACCAATGTCAAAGTAGGATATAACGTGAGGCCAACGAGACAGTGTCTAAGTAAAACAATGATCTGGTAGAATGCCCTGCTTTTATTTCATCACACTCACAACCGTAAGCTATTTTCTGCAATTGGCTTGCCATTAACTTGTAAATAATGATCTTGTTGTGAGCTTACTTTCCTGTAATAATGAAGACAAATGAGCTAAATATGGTCATTGTTTGAACTGGCTATCCGGCTAACTTAACATTAGCTAGCTAGCTAACAAGCTAGAAACTAACCAAAACATTTTTTTTTTAAAGTCGCTTTTAATTGCCTGGTTTGCTAGATTGACATATACTAAATTCATTTTTAAAATGGTGGGTTTATTGGTGTTAAAATACACTAGTTATGCTATTTTGGACCACCAGGCTGCTGATGTCATGCAGCCTGTAGTTTTTGTGTTTATACTTTTTCATAAGGACAATGACAAGTTTGATGTCGGACGACAATAGAATGTTCATGATGTCACTGCGACAAGTGTCAATAGATGTAGTATAAACCAGCTGTTGGTCTTGAAATCTTTGGTAATTTAGTACATGGCCTCACATGTGAATCTGTAAAGAGATGGGTGGGGCTAAGGCGTAAGAAGGTGTGAATGATGCTGAATGGGTGTAGACAAAGAAGAGCTCTCCAGTAGGTTTACCAAAGCATTCAAGGGCCATTTTCTCAAAAGTGAGGTTACTAATTTATCAACTTTCAAAGCAGAATTACTTTCACATTGTTCCTCAAGAGTATTATATGATTTACCATTTAGCTCTGAGTCTCTACTTTTATCCAATGTAAGAAAAAAAATACAATTTCAAATGTTGCTACATATGACCGATCGAGCCGGTCGGTCACAATTATGAGTCAGTCGTCATGACAATCTGTGAAGTACAGGGTCTTCTCTGAGGTACACAGTAATAGTCTTCTCTGAAGTGCAAGGTAATCAGCTTCACACTCAAAGTTACAAAGAGTCAAAAATCATACCCCCAAGCCAATGTGCTGAACTCTCACCATTGCCAATAACAGGGGAGGTTAGCATGTGTTATGGGTGTGATCTTTGACACTCTGTAACTGTCTCATCATTATTCACAATTCTTTCAGGATTGTACAATCATGGTAGTGTTTAGAAACATATTCTATTCGTATTGATACTGAGCAAACATATAAATGCATCATGCAACAATTTAAAATATTTACAATTCTTATAAGGAAATCAATCAATTTACATAATCAATTAGGCCCTAATCGATAGATTTCACATTACTGTGAATACGGATATGGATCTGAAGGTCACAGATACCTTAACAACAAAAAATGAGGGGTGTGGATCAGAAAACCAGTCAGTATCTGGTGTGACCACCATTTGACTCATGCAGGGCGACACATCTCCTTCGCATAGAGTTGATCAGGCTGTTGATTGTGGCCTGTGGAATATTGTCCCTCTCCGTTTCAATGGCTGTGCGAAGTTACCTGATATTGGCGGGAATTGGAACACGCCGTCGTACGCGTTGATACAGAGCATCACAAATAGGCTCAATTGGTGAGACATCTGGTGAGTACGCAGGCCACAGTGCGCAGCTTCCAGGAATTGTGTACAGATCATTGTGAACAGATAATTGCGACATGAAGCCGTGTATTTTCATGCTGAAACATGTGAGTACGCAGGCCACAGTACGCAGCTTCCAGGAATTGTGTACAGATCATTGTGAACAGATAATTGCGACATGAAGCCGTGTATTTTCATGCTGAAACATGTAATGATGAATGAATAGCACGACAATGGGCCTCAGGATCGAGTCATGGTAATGGATCTCTGTGCATTCAAATTGACATTTGATAAAATGCAACTGTGTTCATTGTCCATAGCTTATGCCTGCCCATACCATAGCCCCACCGCCACAATGAGGCACTCTGTTCACAATGTTAACATCAGCAAACTGCTTGCCCATACGATGCCATATACAGTACATGGTGTTTAGGCAGGTTACCTTAGTGTACTTGGGCACAGGGACTATGGTGGTCTGCTTGAAACATGTTGGTATTACAGACTCAGAGAGAGGTTGAAAACGTCAATGAAGACACTTGCCAGTTGGTCAGCGCATGCTCGGAGTACACGTCATGGTAATTCGTCTGGCCCAGCAGCCTTGTGAATGTTGACCTTTTTAAAGCTCTTACTCACATCAGCTGCAGAGAGCGTGATCACATAGTCATCTGGAACAGCTGATGCTCTCAGTCATGTTTCAGTGTTACTTGCCTCGAAGAGAGCATCGAAGTTATTTAGCTTGTCTGGTAGGCTCGTGTCACTTGGCAGCTCTCGGCTATGCTTCCCTTTGTAGTCTTTAATATTGCACACTCCCTCAAAACTTGAGACATTTATGGCATTGTGTTGTGTGACAAAACTGCATATTTTAGAGTGGCCTTTTATTGTTCCCATCACAAGGTACACCTGTGTCATGATCATGCTGTTTAATCAGCTCCTTGATATGCCACACCTGTGGCAAAGGAGAAATGCTCACTAGCAGGGATGTAAATTAATTTTTGCTCAAAATTTGTGAGAAATACGATTTTTGTGCGTATGGAAAATGTCAGGGATATTTTATTTCAACTCATGAAACATGGGACCAACACTTTACATGTTGCGTTTATATTTTGTTCAGTGTACAACAAAATGGACTCCAAAATGACACGATACTTTATTTACCATAAATGTTTATTGGGCACAAAATAAACTATTTTATTTCAATAAATCTTTTAGCATACAATATAGCTCAGTGTGTGAATAAATTACTTTATTGCTCATCTTTGTCAAGGGTGTCAATAATTTCACACCCACTGGAAGTATCATTAACATGTTGATTTTCACCATCTGTAGTATAGTTAGTGGGGAAGCGCTTTCATCAGAGAAAACCTTTTTCATTGTTTCTGTTGGTGAATTTTAAGACTCCTTGAAGTATCAAACAAATATATAAAAAAATGTATTTGGCCTTACTGCTATTAGCCTACACAAATGCATTGAATAACAGATTCACTACATGGAACAACAGATAGTCCCCTCCAAAAAGTTTGTTTTGAAGTGTCTATCCTATATCTGAGAAATATAAGAAAGGTAATTAATTGAACAGTCTCCATACCTCCATAATTTGTTTTTACTGATACTGGTGGACCTTCAGATGAGTGTTGTGAGGCCTGTGGACATCCTAGAGCAAAACAACTGACATGTACAGTACATGTTCTTGGGAGGGAGGGTTCATATTAGTGTGTAGCCCAAACTGTTTGGACAGAACATACAGAAATTGACAGATCGGCTGTACCGACTTCAGACGAATCCCAAGACTATTGTGGGGGTTGTAGAGTAGATGCGTAAGTGTTACATAGGCTGATGCAGTGGATTGAGACGCATCCAATGCAAAAAATATTTATATCTCTAGTTTAAACTGACTATTTTTATGAGGATTTTTTTATTATGCTAATTCGATTTCCGCAGGGACGCGTACATCAACCCTAGGGTTAAAAGGCGATGTTGCTAGACACATAATACCATAATTGACAAAAGACAGAAACGATGACGAGATGATGTTACGGAGATGGCAAAAATCCTCAAGCTATCTGTTGTGCACAATAGTACCACACAGAAGTGCCCTGGAAGGTTGGAGGTCATAACATACACATGCTTTTTAATCAGCTGATGGTGGCCTAAGAGCCAACACAGACTGGCTCTGCATTTCAACACTCAGGCTTCAGGTGACGGAGTTTGACTTCAGTCAAGTGGGAAACAAGACCTGTCTGCCCTCCTGGTGTGGGTGTGTTTATGTGTGTGTGTGTGTGTAAGAGAGAGAGCATCTATATGTGTGTGTGGTTGGTGTGTGTTTACGTCCGTTTACATGTGCACTCAGCCACCCTTGAGTTTTATTTAGAGGAAAATTAATGAAGAACAGAACGAAGAAGAGTGATGGATGGATGAATGAATGACTCATTCCTATTTGATAGCAATGTTCTGTACAGTACACAACTCATAAGAAATCCCATTTCACAATACTGTGAAATCTCTCCATAGTTACCATGCTCTCTTCTAGCTTCCTCTCCCCGTAAATCGGGAGCGTCTGTTGTTATTCGTCTCGTTGGTCAACACCAGATGTGTTTCTCTGCTCTACCCTCAGGACATGGCTAAAGTGCAAACAGAGAGAGGCTGCTGCGGCAGCCATTTTCTCCCCCACTCACTCTTTCCGCTGGTAGCCATTAGTAATAGTTAGAACATTTTGATGTAAATCACCACCATCTGCTTTCTTTGGAAATTTGTCCTGACTGAATAACGCTGAGGGATGTTTTGTTATACCAGGTCAAGGGCTGTGAGTACTTCTGCCATGGTTTCCTGGACTTTTGAGAATAAACTTTTATGCAGGTGTGATAGAGAGAACTTTGCCAAACCCATCATCATAATTAAGAATAGGATATCCTGCTAGAATGTCGCTGGTGTGATTTCAGACAGATTTCCTCAGACAGTATGGTTATGTGCATTTGCAGGTGACTCATTCTCAGTTGTGTGTGTTATTTGTTTAGTGCTTAAGGCATTGTGCCAGCAGCCATCTTTGTCAAATTTCAGTAACTCTAAAGAGCTCTTGCTGACACACAAACATGCACACACAACATATTGGTGTGAGAACTAATACACACACAAAGTTGTTGTTCATAAGAGCAAGCACTGACTAGAATTTGACATTTAACACAGTATGAAATACAACCCAAACCAACATAGAGTTTCTTAATTTTGTGTTTAATGATGTCTTTAGGCTGCTTATTCTTTCATCAGAACTGCCAAAGCCATAAAGCTACAGCACAGTTATACATTCTCTAGCCTCATGAATAGCCTGCTGTTGGCATGACACAAGTGGCTATTGATGTTATGCTATGTACTGATGTACTGTTGTTGATATATGAAGCTGTTTGAAGGTCATAATTGTCAAAGTTCATGAACATGGCAAAAAACCTGTATCTAGTATGTGTTTGTGTTGTACATATCTGTTATTGACATCTGTATGAGTGTGAACTGGGCTTCGTATTTGGAGCCATGTACTGTATGTAGTGTACTTGGAGCTATATACTCTATGTAGTGTACTTGGAGCCATATATGGTGTGTAGTGTACTTGGAGCCATTGTACCTATTGTGTATTTGTGTGTACTCTGTTTGCATTCTCTGTATGCACATTGTCTGCTTTTCTGTCTTTCTGCGTGTTTGAGCCTGTGTGCATGCGTTATCTGTCTAATTGTGTGCATCCCAGTCCACGCTTAAACCTACATTCTACAGTCTCATTTAAAGAACATGATGCAATTTGGATCAAATTTTGAAAAGTAGCCACAGTAGCCCCCCCCATAAAAGACCCAACTCTACCTCTAGCATGTGCATTTGGCACGCAATCTGCTGAGCTTGTGTAACCACATCAATTGAGGGGCAATTCAACCCCATGCTGCAGGACAATTTAATCCCTATTTTTCAGGGGTAGTAGAGAGCTTCCTCCTGCAAAATCTAATAAGCCATGAATTGCTCCCAACGAGCTGCCCCTAGAGCGGTAGGCTTAGACACAAAACCGTAAAAGGATCAAAGACTAGGGCTTTTTTAAGGCTTTGTGTGGAATGAACGAGCACTGGACCTGAACGTCTGGCCGAAGAAGAAGGCCTCTGGCCATTTTGTGCTGGCGAACAACACTTCTACATGAAGCTTGATGTAAAAGCAGAGATTGTAAACAAGGCACTGGTCAAGAGGTCACAACAACGCTTTACCCTATTTACAATCCTCCTTTGTCAGAGCTGTTGTTCACTCTCTCCCTCCCATCTGCCCCTTCACTGTACCTACATATGTATCAATCCATTCGTTTCTTCATTGGACTATTCCCCATTATGCTACATGTGTCTCGAAGAAAAATCGCTGCCTGTTCGAATCGTTCAACGTGATCGTTGTTGGATGCTTTATTCCCTTTTTTTCTTGACCATACTTCTCATAGTCATCCTTAGTGAGCTGGCTGCTTTTCAACGGTTCGCCGGCTCTCTCTTTCCTCTCATGTGCCTCTGCCCGGACTTGTTTTGACCATTTTTGTATTGATTAGTGGCTCCCTCTTGGGTGTAAGCCTCCTTGTGTCTGATCTAATGGAAGGAAGATTTGTTCATAAATTATTTTTCACAGGCCCTGCTGTGGCTCTTTCTTCAAACGCTTCAGCACACCTGATGTCAAGTTTCCTCTGGTTTCTGCCTTTGTAGACTGGAAGCATCTGTTTGTTCTCAATCAGAATGGTTAGCGTTTGCTTTGACTGATTGAATTACGTTGTGTATGCTCTGAAAGCAAACATGTTGACATGAGTACCCTGATATCGGGGAATTTGTGCCATTCTGAAAAAATGGTTAACTTTGTAAGGCAAAGTGCATGCTATTATGTTTGGGGTAAAGTTGTGTGTATAGAGACACAACGCTTATGTTCCTTTTTAGCTTAACATGTATTGGCGATCAGGCAAAATGGTTAAATTATTGTGTGAGTGTGTGTGTGTGCCTCTCACTTCAATGACAATGTCTCCCCACAGCATGAGTGAAAATGGATAGATTACAGAAGAGAGGATCATTTTAACCCCTTACACACGTGGGAATTGGCCTATATCGATAGGGCTAAATTGAAACGTTTCTTACAGAAGAAATATGGAAAGCATATGCATTACCAAACGGGAACCATTTGGAGATTATTGGAAAAGGATTAGACTAAAGGTGAGGACACAATAGTTCACCTGACACAAGACTGAATCCAAACATTACACTGTTGATGTTATGTGCATTTTACATTTACTGTACTTTCGATGCATTTCTTAATAATTAAATCTGAAAATACTCTGGATACATTCAGTAACTGTACATCAAACATAGTGATCATAAACGTTGACACTGTATATTACATGCGTTTTATGATATTGAAATTTGAAGTGCACATTTGGAGTCAAGGGTGTTTGGCTTGCTTGTATGACACCAAAGCAGTAATTACAGTATTATAATCCTAAATGTCTCATCGTTCAAAATACTTTGAGTCCTCGAAATTTAAAGCATTTCCCTCACTCAGACAACAAAACATTTGCAAAAGTTGCCCAATTACCAGGAGGGATGGGGGAAGCTTCTTGTCATGAGCGGTGCTCAAGTTCAGAACTGATGTCATTCAAAACCCATACAGAGACGTGAAGTGGAGACCCCAATTTAGGAGCTTATCAGTGTCCAAATGTGCCAGTTTCAACCTGTATACTGGTACAAGTGTAATGGGTTAATAGCAGGGAAGGATGCATAGCATTAAGCATGTAAAGCTTTGTGTGGGATGGGAGCTGTGTTCGCTCACAACGCAGCACATAATAAGAAAAATATGTTCTTCTTTTGCATTTAAAAATATGTGTTCCCCTCCCTGCCATTATGCCTCTAATGACTTTGTAACTGAATTGCAAGGTTATTTTGCAAAGATGCTCTCTCTGGGGAATATGGTAATTCCCCAAAAAACTTCAGATGAAAAATAAGTTATGAGTGTTATGGAGCCCGGGAGGAGGGAGGGAGAATAACTTAAGTGGGGTTATTTAAAAGAATGCCAAGGTTACCGTCTGACAAATCAATACTTAACCTTGTGATGCATGGATCTCATTTTGAATTACTGTAAGTGATTCATTTAAATGTTATTGTTAGAGGCTGTCACTCGTTTGAAAGATGTTCTTTTGAAAAACAACTGTGATTGTGTGTGTGTGTGGTGGGGGGGTGGGGGGGCTCTGTGTGCATGAGTCAGGCTAACCAAACATGGAGCCACACAGTTCAGATTTCTTCATCTTTTGAAAAACGCTGTTTTTATTCTTCTTACATTCCAAAAAAAATACAATTTCATTTTTTAAAATTCAATATCAAAAACATACAATATACTTGCAGTGAAGCTGCTCAACAACTACACCACACCAGTCATCCAACAGACAACAATGCAAGAAAACAAAGGACATTAAATAATGACAACTAAAATCATAACAGCAACACCCACTGTATATGTTTGAGTGCATGTGTCCGTGTATGTGTGCATTTGAATGAGAGTGTGTGTACATGTATGTGTACAAACACCTGCACGGCATCAGCCTCGGGCAAACCGGCATTAGCTGTAAAAACACTGCCCCTCAGTGTCATTCAAACAAGACTTTATTTTGCATACTTTTATCTTTGCCATCATTCTATCCCCCGCCCAGCAACTCCACTCCCACATCCCAACACTCAGCTTCCCTCAGCCCATCCCACCAATCTCTTCTGGCAACCCTCTTTGGATTTCTACGCAACAAACACATACTACCGTTCAAAAGTTTGAGGTCACTTAGAAATGTCCTTGTTTTTGAAAGAAAATTAAAATGAATCTTCTGAAAATTCTGAATCTCGTCAGTCTATTATTGTTCTGAGAAATGAAGGCTATTCCATGCGAGAAATTGCCATAAAACTGAAGATCTCGTACAACGCTTTGTACTACTCCCTTTTACAGAACAGCGCACACTGCCTCTAACCAGAATAGAAAGAGGAGTGGGAGACCTTGATGCACAACTGAGCAAGAGGACAAGTACATTGGTTTCTAGGTCGAGAAACAGATGCCTCACAAGTCCTCATCTGGCTTCATTAAAACACCAGTCTCAACGTCAACATTGAAGAGGTGACTCCGGGATGCTGGCCTTCTAGGCAGAGTTCCACTGGTCCAGTGTCTGTGTTCTTTAGCCCTTTTTTCTTGGCCAGTCTGAGACATGGCTTTTTCTTTGCAACTCTGCCTAGAAGGCCAGCATCCTGGATTCACCTCTTCACTGTTTATGTTGATGAAGCTGAGGACTTGTGAGTTGTCTGTTTACAACATTATAGTCATTTACAACATTAACATTGTCTACACTGTATTTCTGATCAATTTGATGCTATTTTAATGGCCAAAAACAATGACATTTCTAAGTGACCCCACACTTTTGAAAGGTAGTGCATATCTGTCGGCTACACTGTGATGTTTAAAGTAGAATTTCAATCTAATTGAATCCACAGATTGCGAATTGAAGATAAATATTTTTACTTAGAGTACTAGTATATTAGCAATTGACTGACCCGGTCGCTCCAGATCTCCAATTAGTACTATTTCTAAGGTCAATTTTAGATCAATGTTATGCATTTTCAGCCATTCCTGAACCTGAGACCAGAAACAGGCTACCTGAGGGCAATACCAAAATAAATGGTCTATTGATTCTGTTAGCTTACAACAAAGTCTGCAGAGCTTCGATGATTTTATGACCCAAATATTCAACATTTAGTTTGTGGTAAGAAATCTATATAATAATTTTAGCTGAAAAGCATGAAGTCTGGAATCTTGCATCGTTTTATATATCAACTCATATAACCTGTACCATGGAATCGGTACATCAAAAATCTCTTCCCAACCATTTTGCAATCTGCATTGCACAGTTGTCAACATCCTGCTCCTCAAATGAAACTGGTATACTTTCCTATTTATGCTATTTTTATTCCTCCGCCAGTTTTGATCCTTTATATTGGGTAGACAGACCAGTTCCCTACCTCCTCCCGCTGCCACCTGCCCCCTCCATTTTTGGGGTAATGCTGTTATCAATTGTTTGTACTATTGGATTGAGCAGACCTACCTGTACAATTCTGATAACTCCATGAAAGTTTTTTTTAGATATACTGGATCTTTATATTTGCCATCTGGGTCCTATTTTAATAATAGTGAAACCAGACCTTCCTGCTGAGTACCTGACAGATTACTATTTCTATATGAGTAGTTAAAACAATCTAACAATGGAGCTTTAAGTATATCAAAAAAGGCTTGAGGCTTTTCCAGACTGAAAGGATTTAATTGCCTCAAAAAGTTATTCCTCTGTAATTTGGCCTTTGCACTGATCTTTCTGTACATTTGTTTAATATTTGGAAAGAATTCCCTACCATAATCATTCAGTGGGTGAGGATGAGACAGAAAAGACAACATCTGCTTGAAATATTTAGCTTTAAAAATATCCTTTGGAGAATCATAGATGACTATTCAGTGACAAGTTTCTACAAATTATTTTTGGTCACGTTCATGTGTTGGAGATTCAGGAAGAATTGTGTGCATTTTTCTCCATATTCCATCCAGTTTGCTTCATTTTTTGTAATAGATTACATTAGATAATTCTTGAATAAGTTTCTCAAGTTCTTTTTGTTTTTCCTCTTAACATATTTTGTATCTTTGTAGTATTGTTTTTATTGCTATCCTGTACTATTAGTTCATGTATTTCACTTGTTAGTCTTGTTTCTTTAGCCAGAAACTGCTTTTTAATTTAATATTGAACTGAATGACCTCTGGAGGTACATTTAAAGGTATCCCAAACAATAAGGGGATTTGCTGAACCTGTATTATACTGGAAAAATTCAGTTAGAAATTATTTTGTCTTAGTTAAAAATAAGTTGTCCTCCAGTAAACTTTTATAAAATGTCCAATATCCCCGTCCACGTGGAAATTCTATAAGAGTAATGTAAAGGTCAATTAGATGACGATCCGATCGCATTCTGTCTCTGTCACACCCCGATCTGTTTCTGCTGTCCTTGTGATTGTCTCCACCCACTCCAGGTGTCGCTTATTTTCCCTGGTGTATTTATCCCTGTGTTTCCTGTCTCTCTGTGCCAGTTTGTCTTGTATGTCTTTCAAGTCAGCCAGCCTGTTTTCCCTTACTCCTGCTTCTATTCTCTTTTTGTTAGTCCTCCCGGTTTTGACCCTTACCTGTTTTCTGAACTCTGTACCCACCTGCCTGACCATTCTGCCTGCCCTGACCTCGAGCCTGCCCCCCACTCTGTATTTCCTGGACTCTGAACTGGTTTTGACCTTGCCTATCAATGACCATTCTCTTGCCTACCCCTTTCGGATTGATCAATAAATATCAAAGACTCAAACCATCTGCCTCCCGTGTCTGCATCTGGGTCACGCCTTGTGCCCTTATAGTATGAACTGGCCATGACAGACCCAGCAGACTTGGACCAGCTCCGCCATGCTGTCTCCCTGCAGGGAGCCACCATTGGGAGGCATGAGGAGCTACAAGAGGACCTGTTGGAAAGGATTAATTCCCTGACGGAACACCACGACCAAGGGTTTAAGGCTATTATGGAGCAAATCAGAGAGTTAGCACACAGGCAGCCTGCCACCTTTTCTTTCTCAGTGCTCTCTAATTTTTGAGCTACAGCCATCTTAATTTTCCTTCTGACCGATCGAAGACAGCGTGTATTATTACGCAATGTCGGGAAGGGCCCTCTCCTGGACTACCGCAGTTTGGGAGTAACAATCCGCGATTTGTCATCATATGGAGGATTTTATGGCAGAGATGAGGAAGGTGTTCAATTCTCCGGTATCCTGGAGAGAGGCGGCCGGACAACTTCTTGAATTACGTCAACTCCTGTAGTGTGGCAGACTATACTGTTTATTTTTGCATGTTGGCCGCTGAGATTGCTTGGAATCCAGAGTCTCATTTCGATACCTTTCTTCACAGATTATCTGAGGTGGTAAAAGATGAGCTAGCTGCTCAGGAATTACCGATGGATCTCAATTCCCTCATCACCCTCACCATTAGAATTTATGGACTTCTAAGTGAACGCATGAGGCCACTAGAGGGTGCTTTGGGTTATTTCAACTACAGGAAAGTGATCTACGTACAGTAGCTGAATATATCATTACTACAATCTCATGAAGTGAATGAAGTAAAAAACAACTTTGTATCAAAGGAGTGCCTTTGTTTTGATGGCATGCACATGCACAGTTTGCCCCAACACAACCATTAGAACCGATGGCATATCTCTGCACTTGAGCTTAGCTAGCTATTGTCGTCATGACATCACCTACAGGCGTGATCAGGGATTTCTATTTGAGAAGCAGTTTCTACATATCTTCATACTAAACCATACTTTATTATATCCTTCAATGTCACAATCCTTTCTGCTGGGTCTTGTTCCCTGAATCCTACAACCAACACTACCAGTGCAGCTCAGCCACTGTTTATGGAGTTTTAAAACAGACCTCTGTCTATTTCTACTTCTCCGAACTATATTGGCGGAGATGGTCATACGACACTTAATTATACTGCAGAGTGAAGTGGGCCAAAGTGTTTGTCAAAGTGAAAGGGATGAGTTTGGAAAGTGAGAGAGTATAAATTGGGACAAGCTTGGGCACAAAGAGTAGCCTTCAGTCAGCGGCCTCACTTATGGACCCACAGCTCACACCTGCCATCCCTTAGTGATGGGGCAGTCACACACACTGAACCACAGACACACACACACACTCTCTCCCTCACACACACAGTCTCCCACACACACACACAGACACTTTCTAAGCCCTAGCTGCCGGGCCCTCCCACGCTTTGTTGAACTCCCATGATTAAAGCGGTCAGCCTATGGGTGTCGTTGGTATCTGGGTCTCCTATCCCTCTTCACTCTCTGCTGCTAAAAAAGCTGTGTGCAGAGAATGGAAAAGCTCTACCATTTTTTCTCCCAACACCTTTTCACCAGATAGGTGTCAGTGTGGGTGTATGTCACCAAGTGATGGCGGGTGTGAGATATAGGGCACAAATGATGCCGGTCACTGAAGGCTACTCCATTTGTGTGATGGAACAGAAGCTGTCAGATATGGACAAGTTCAGCTATCTTGGCAGCACCATGTCCAGTGCAGTTCCTATACAACAATGGTCACCAACCTGTCGATCGCGAATGACTGGTTGATCTTCAAGGCATTCCTAGTCGATCAGCAAACATTTTTATAGAAAAATGCACTCCTATTGCACTCCTTGCACTCCTATTTTATTTGTCTACACACCAGTGGCCCTATGCAATGGGTCAATCCGAGCGAATTCGGAATTGTCTAATACATTTTTTTTGTCTACATTTCATATCCCTCATCCAACAATACAAGCAATCAACAGCAGACAACCCCATAGTAGAATCATTTACCTATTCAATTGGTCAGCTTGTAGCATTCTATGCGAGAAAATACTACTGTGAAAAAATATATATAAATAAAATTGTGAGTGGCACATTCTTAATGCAGTTGCAGGAAAACACCTTAGAAAGCCATTAAATGGCCAGTGTTCAAAGAGGAGGATTACAACTTTATATTCCACCTACATTTATTTCTCAACTCCTAAAAATGAGCCAGCTGGACGTAGCATAGCGCTCGCCGATAGCATTGAATGCATGGTGGAGATTGGGGCTGAATCTAACACGGGTCATGTGTACAGTAACAGCTAGGCCTACATTATATTCACAGAGGTTTATGCATCCTTGGCTGAGTGCCAGTGGAAAGTTTTAGGGGCACATCTATGTCATCAATATGTTGCAGAAACAAGATAATGTTTAGAGTTTGTGATCTAATGGTTAGCGCAATGGGGTAAATGCAGATGGGCAATTTAATCCATTTTAGAATAAGGCTGTAACCTAACAAAATGTGGAAAAAGTCTAGGTGTCTAAATACTTTCTGAAGGCACTGACTATCTACCATGTATGCACTATCTACCATGTATGTACTATATATACCCCCCCGCCCCACTTGCACTCCCCCAAAATAGGGACCCCCCAGCTACCAAAGCTACCAGCTACCAAACCCCCAGCTACCAAATCTCAATTCAACCACTGGTCCTATACACCAGTGGTCACCAACTTGTCAATCGCATTCATAGTTGATCGCCAAACATTTCTGTTGAAAAGCCAACGATAAAGCCTACTATTTATTTAAATGTGTCTTTCGCTGTAGGTGATAGGTGCTCTTGATTCATCTGCTATGCTCGCCGGGTTGGTAGTGTTCCCATTTTGAAACGTTTCATTTGTCTGAGAAACAAACTCTGCCCCCTTTCGATACACTAATGTACAATGTGTAATGGTCAACATAAATGTATGATGGATGAACATGTGTGTGTTTATTTGTGTGTTTCTGTTTTATTCCTTTGTTACACTACATGATTGTCTATACTTGCTGAAACAGTGACCTCAGACAGTGGTTGGTGGAACTATCATGGGCTAACATATCTCAGAGCGGAGTATATATTTTCATGATGGATGAAACAGCAATCAGAGCTGATTTTTAGCAGTACCTTGGGGCATAAAATAGGTTTCCATATATTTATTAAAATGAACCACACCAAAATATCTTCTGACTGTTCACAGCAATCATTCTACTTCCTCTCCTTGTGCAGGAGGAAGGAAACTATGAATGCATGATTTATCATTCCTGAGCATTGATTCTCTGCATGCATTGACATTCATGCATAAATGATCTGGGATGTGAAATCACAACCCGGCAGACAGGGAGGTTGCTGTTGTTCTGATGGGCTTTGAAGGTTGACATTGGAAAAAACACAACAATTATGGCTCTGAACTATATAAGTGATCAACACATCATCGTACCAGGTCATTTAATGCTTAAAAAATAAGTTAAAATAAATTGTTTATAGAAGTGTCATTTTTACCAATTTCTACAGCTTCCTTACAAAAACAAATCCTGTGAAATGACGTCAGCACACACTGGAAGAGTTACTGGCCAGCTACAGTGGCAAGCTTAGCTAATGAACTAGCTACATCGGTTGCGGCACGCATGACCAGAATGACACATGGATGAACCACCAAAAGGCACAATCCATTTCTGTTTGAAAATTGAGAAAGAAGCTAGACCGTTTTTTCGTGCTCAATGTCGAACCTTTAAAATGGCACCTGTGTGGGCTGGAGGAAAAGAAGAAGGCAGGTCTGTAACAAACTGCAGCAGGATCCACCACCCGGCATCGACTGCTACACCACATTCATCCACTGTTATTGTGTTTTTATTGAGACATCCCTCCCCTCTCCTTATCTGCGTCGGTCTCTTCCTCTTTTTGTGTGTGTGTGTGTGTGTGTGTGTGTGTGTGTGTGTGTGTGTGTGAGTAAGCATGTGTGTATGTGAGTGATGCCCAAAGGGTGATAACATCCTACTGCCCCTATCCAGATAATCGCCTATTGATCCCCTCTTTGTGATCTGGGTTATAAATTCCCACAGTATGAACGTAAGCTGTCACATCAGTGGGGGCTATCTCCATACTGCGGAGTTTAGACTCCGTAGAGTTCCATAGAAACCAGTTTTCACTTGCCTTACTATACACAGCCTGACTGTATATTCATAAACAAACAGTTTCAGTTTCATTTACCGATCAGTTCATAAAGGAAAGTGGCAGGCTACTTGCCCTTTGATTACATTCCAACTGCAGGATCTGTCCTAAACTTGGAGATTAGAAAAATATATTTTGATAAAGTGTCCCACCCAATTCTACCGCTTCCAATAATTCGTAATAAAGAAGTTGGAGACTTTTATTTGTATTCAGTAAATAAAGAAATAGTGGTTAGGGTCAAATACGTTACAATCAGTCTTCCCTCAAGACCAAATTCCTACCAGAAACAAGCCACATAAAGTTCCTACCAGAAACAAGCCACATAAATCCAGTTGAGAAACATACCACCCTCATGATTTATTGTTCCAGTTCACCAAACATATGCATCACAGAATTTCATTTTATAGACATGCTGACCCATGGAGGGAGATGACTGATTTATTCCAGGCAACTCTGACTACTTTTAATATAATTTCACGCTATAGCTGAAATTTCCTCACTAATTTCACTTACATTACAGGTCTGCCTTTGCTCATTGGTTTTGTTTTGTAAGTAATACACAATGTGGTGCATGCATTAGAGCCATAATGCATTCAAGCAGTTTGACATCTGTGAGGTCATAAACATTGATTAACTTGGAATAAATATGCATAAGCGAAAGGGTCGGAATGCAAATGATAATGCATGTTAAATCAAAATGCACGAATGGAATGGTGGGAGTTGAAAAGAAGTATGATCTGTCATTCTGTGACCACATAATAGCATAAACCAATCAAACAGAGTTGTCTAGACTCACTGCATCCAGCAACATGGCTGATGGCAACATCAGGAAGCCACATAATCCTTGACTTGCTGAATTGCATGGCTCCTATTCAAATACTTTGAAAGCGTAGTTCAATAGGTACAGCCTACTTTTAAAGTTCATGACAATGAGAAGTGATCTGTGGGTCTACAAGCCCCATAGAGCTTGAATAAAAAATATTACATATCAAATCGCCATTAGTTCCAAAGGTAGCACTTTCAATCTAAACCTTTCAATGCATGGTTATATAAACACGTGTTCCCACAAACTATTGTTAATGCACCTTACTAATGTAATCACTGCTGCCATCGCTATGCAAATTACCCATCTGTTTTGTGTGTCCCCGCGAGTCTCCATTGTGAATGAAGCTGAGTGGCTCCATTGTCTGTCTTATCTTATGTGTTCATTGCAGTTTGGAGTGGATTGTTCCTCTGCACAGAGTTGGGTATTCACACAGTGGTATGAGTTGACAAGCAGTAAGCATTTTTGACAGATGCCATTTTGTCATTGTCAAAGTCTGAAAGCATGCGGCAGACATAAACTCCATGGTGGATTGTTGTTTTTCTATCAAAGCTGAAGAAAGAAATGTTTGCAGATCATTCTAATATCAGTTTACTACTGAAAAGAATGAATACCTCATTTGAATAATAGATTGTGTTGATGGTGTTAATTGTGTTTGAACATCCTTTGGCTCCGTAGCCCCATAGATACCACCGTGATGGCCAGAGGACAAAGTAGCTTTTACTAATCCTACGACATTGACTAAAATGTGTATGTCAGATAAAACATTTAAAAAAATCCTTCTGAGCATTACAATTTCACTGAAATTAAGATCTTCCTGGTTTTATATTCTTGGTAGCACAAGCCTTTTCAAATTGGATATTGGAAAAGTAGTGCTCCCTGCGGGCAATTCTGGTAATACAGTAAACCACAGTATGGCACATGGATGGTATAAAGGCATGAAAATATGGATTTCGCCCAACTCTAGCAGTCACCAGATTTCCAGCAACATGTTGTGGCCACACCCACACACATATGCATGCATGCACACAAATACATTCACATACATATGATGACTGGTGCAATGTTGTGTGCAGGCCCAGACTGAACAGGTAAATGGAAGGTCAGTGTGATACTGAGTACTGGCTCTATTGCTTCAGACCTCATAATGTTTATGGGATTTTCCAGGACCAGCTATCCATCAGTGTCAGCTCATTTATGTCTATTTCTCTGGAAAGCTGAGTCAGACCCACACACACACACACACACACACACACACACACACACACACACACACACACACACACGCACACACACACACACACACACGCACACGCACACACACACACACAGCCCCTTGCTTTGACCACAATCATGCATGTGTTGGTCAGGAGCTTGAATCAAAGGGAGAATTCGGCTACAGTGTGAGATGCTTTCTTCATTCAGCGGTGAGCACATCGGCATTCGATAGCCGCTTGATTCTGCATCCATCAGGCATCAGCAGAAAACTGCATCAGATACAGTGTGCAGTCAATGCTCGGCTGGAAACCCAGCCTGAATGTCAGACACCAGATAACCTGTGGGTTTTTCGTCTGAAAATGTCCTCCCTGTTCAGATTGGTGCTGAAGACATGCTATGAATAGCCTGTTTCTGTGCCAGATACTAGGTAGTAGCACACATGCAGAAAGACAGACAGACAGAGAAGACTGCTTTGAATGGATCATTTCGTCAAACCTCCTTTGTTAGTATTTTTTCCAACCTACCTTTCACCCCGGAGCAGTGGGAGGTAACCAATGAGCAGCCAGCCATGTGCAGTACAGGCCCAGGTTGGACTGGAGGATGATGTGCTTTGATGAATTAAACATGCAGCGCCCACTGGAAATGCAATCTTAGCTTAATCGCAGCACATTTATACTAATTAGAGCAAACAGCCCAGAGTATGGAGGCATTTTAGAGTGCTTTTAAACTCCCCCGTTACACGGACTTACATAACATTTTCCATCAAATATCCAGCACTTTTATGATGGACGATTTTCTCATTCCAGCATGTGTATTGCATGAATCTGCTTCATCAGATTTTCAAATAGACACTGTCAATATGTAAAATATACAGGCATGTTGGAGGTCAAGTGTGGTATGTAACACTTGTTTGTTAGCACTTAGGTTAATACTTCGAAGACTTGGAAGTCATTATATGATTTTAATGGATTGAAATGTCATAACACTTGATAACGATAGATAATGACTTCCAATAGCACCAATATTGATAGCACACCTTTAGTTACAGTATTTAGATACTTAAATGTGACGGCAAAATAAACACAATAAATGTTTACCCCGACATGTACAAACCCTTTAAAAAGCTTTCAAAGATTGATGCATCTGGAAATACAACTTTACTGCCAAATAGTCTCACATTTCAATGTCTATTTTATGTCAGTTTAATTTTCCTATAAAACCTGATCTTACATCTTTGGTGAAAAGCTACCTGAGAACAAACCCTTTCTGCAAGCAGAATAAAACAGTATGGATTCAAACTGGGCATAAACAAAGCATTAGGCTTCTTCCACACTGGAATAAAACCACAAACTTGCTACCTTATTCTCTCTGCTGTCGAACCACACTCTGAGGCAAAATAAAATACACAATTCCATGGACCAGGACAATAGAGTTGCCCACCATCAATATGTTTGGGGAAATCTAGCTTTTGTTTGGGTCCACACCTGAGACACAACGCTTGAAGACACAGAGCTTATAACAGATGTTCTATACTGGGGATGCACATCCGCAACACTCCCTTCCCTTTCTCTGTTGATGTGCTGTCCCTAGGCTTTCCTCAGCCTGTTCCAAATGCACAAACAATGTCCTTGTAACTTCTTTCTCCCCAAACTCTCTTCCACCATCTGTTTCTGTGTAGGTCATGCACCGAGCTGAAGGGAAGGCTGCGGGGAATGGACTTTTGATGGGTCCGTGGTTCACTCAAAGGCACTAGGGTAGCGTTCAACAAGAGGTGGTGTTCCATGTCATGTAACAACAATCAAATAAAATCATAATGGCTTGACAGACCTGTCGCTAGAGCCCGTTTATTGGGCAACAAGGCATATCCACATTAATTAATTCAGAGCAGATACAGTTGGAGGCTTGCTAGAGTAATTCAATGTCATTTTTTATATGGCACTGAGCCATGACAGTGATTGAAGAGCAATTTAAAGATAACATGGAGAATGTGTGACATAAGGTTTCAACCATTTTCCAGGGATACCATACTCACCAGTACAAAATCATTTCCCATACAAAAAAGACAGAACTAAACCGATCTGTATGTACTCTCTCACACATTTCCTAAAGCAGCCAGACCCATCTTTACCCACTTCTGCTTCCCCACTCAAATGTCTCAATTTCCCTCACTTTCACCCTTCCACCCACCCTCTTGCCACACATCTCCCTTTCTCCTACCCTCTCCTGTTCCATCACTCTCCCCTTTTCTTGCTCAGTAGGGTGAAGCTGTCAGATGCCTGCTGGCTGTCTCTCTATGATTATGCTATCATATTGCCCTGCCGATGCAGTTATCTCCCACTCCGACCAGGGGATCCAGTCTCATATTGGCCATTAAAGTTTAATGAGACAGGAGTTTGGAGGCGGGCATGGGCTGCCATGGGCTGCCCACCCTGGGGGCATTCCAGCCGGGTGGCTATGGAGGCATGCTGGCATGGTGGCACACACATATGCACACACATACTATGTAGTACTACATAATATGTGTATACATACAAGTGCACGCACAAAATGAAGGTGAAACATAAAGAAGTCATCAGTTGTCTGTACCTAGGTGCAGTTTTCATCTGCTATTCACAGCTCGCACTCTCAATTAGGCCTCCAAGGCTACCTTCCATTTACCTCCACTACCACCATCAATTCCCACCCCACATTCATTACTAAGGGATCATAGACCCATCAGCCGGTAGCTATCTGGCTGCAAGCCAAACTGAAGTCATTAACAGTACATTGATGGAGGACAAATGCATGAAAAAAAGAGAGATGGGTTGCTATTCATATCTGTGGCATATGCATTGCACTTTTGATGTCTCATGTTCAAACGTATTGATTGTTTTTAAGCGCACATAAAGCTTTTAGTGGAGAACGGGGGCGGTATTCAATCAAAACTCATAACAAGGAGTTTCTGGAGTGAGACTGAAGTTGTGGAAAATCACAAGACGTGAGGTTTTCATATCTATTCAACTTCATTGTAGAACAGAAACTAAAATGCACATTGGGGGATAATGAGAAATGAAAGATGTTTTGAGACAGTGCCCAACCTTTGACACTTCCGAAAACTGCATAGTGTGATACTGAAATACCTCTCCCCATGAACAGAAAGAATGCATTTGTTGAACGTTGACTTACCCCATAAATTAAACCTGAGCCCCAGGCATTCTTTCCAGTGGGTCCTTCTAGTTAATTTACGGGTCAAACCAGGTTACTGTAGCTCTGCTTTCAGAACATCTTTAAGTAAGAATGACTAAACAGAAAGGAAAGAAGAAAAAACCTAGGACTCGATTCAATCAGATCAAGCTTTAATCTGCATTGGCAGACATCTGCTTAGTGGGTGTTTTGGTAGTGTTGGAGGTGTAACTGGGGTATGAGCTGTCAAATAGATGAGTGGTTGTTCTTGTGTCACAAACCCCTCTTCGCCTTATTATGCCTACTGTGTTAGAAGTTCGAACAGCGATAGAAAGGCTGTATGTATGTTTTCTTGTTAATTTGGATGGGGGATTTATAGCCTATCAATCTAATCATGGTGTAGACAATAGAACATCACGCATTCGAAACTTCTAACTCAACTGCATAGGATTTGTCAGATATAAAATTGGGTGGTTTCGTTGCATCCAATGGCAGTGTCCGCTACAAGCTAACGAAAAGAGCAAGGTGCCGATTTGACAGCTCTAATGCAGTTCCACCTCCACAAAAACAACCGCTAAGCGGGTGTCAGCTAGCGTAGATCTGATCGAATCTATCCCCTAATGATGTTACATGTTCTAAGTACAATTGAAGTGAATTTGAAAAATGTCATCCCGCCACTAACTGAAGCATTTGCATAAGCAATTATGTTGCTACGTTAACCAGAAAACACAATGAATGTTTTCAATGACTCATCTAAGCACATTGTTGCTAAACATTGTGTCGCATTACATTAACGTACGTGTTGTTGGCCAGGGTGGACAAATTCATCGCTTTTAGTGAGTTACAGTGCTTATTTAGACTTGCAGCATGGTTCAATGTTTTTCTAATGACTACCAGTACACAAGCATGTATGATCTAACTTGTTCAGGTGAGGGAGCATACATGAGCATGTCTGTTCATTGTCATATGATACTGCGATATATCAAGGTCCAAAGCAAGAAACCCATTACTGGCGCAGTTGTGTTCCAGGCAGCCCCTGCCCGGAAACTCTTGGTTCTTTTGACATGTGTCTCCACACGTATGCCGTGCCAGGATTCGAGAGCTCCTCCAGCTAATGGCGTTGATGCTCGGCAGCCAAAAACCAATCCATCACGCGGGCGACGGGGAAAAAAAACAACGGCGGCACAGTACTTCATAGTTTTAAAAGGCTATTCATCACAATAGCCTCCCATGTCAGATTTCCTTCTCATATTTCCAAAGGGGGGAATCAAGCCCAAGCCAAACTCGTTTACGGCTCTGGTTGCAGCAAAATGGCACATCATGAAGTTGCTAGGAGACAGTCGTAGACACACATGGATAGGCCTCGGTGACACACATGGATAGACACACATACGCACACACACTGGACGGGGCCCTATGTTTAAGGTATGGGTATTTGGGATGTGTTGTGCAACGCAAGAGACCTGGTGGCATTCTTTTGATGGTGTATCGTTTTGCTCATATGGGTACGACGCATCCCAAATAGACTGTGGTGATCTATAGGAATCTATAATAATCTCTGTCATTTCTCAGCCCTATGCTGGACACAAGTATTTAAAAAAAGGTGGTGTACAAGTATGTTACTATATCTAGTACCAGATAACATGTACCTAGGTAGTAACTAGTACTTACTACTGCTTTAGCTATCGAATACAAAATAAATATGCACAACATAATGAAACACACCATAACTACATCTACTTACTCGTCTATTACAGGTTATATCACAGCATTGATGAATACTCGTTTTTGATTGGTTAGAAGGGCATTCTAGAATGGACATTAAAACCAGATGACGGGACAGTTGGCAAAGACAGCCACCACTAACATTGAGTGGCTGCTGCCAACACACTGACTCAACTCCAGCCACTTTAATAATGGGAATTGATGTAAAAGATATCACTAGCCACTTTAAACAATGCTACTTAATATAATGTTTACATACCCTACATTATTCATCTCATATGTCCACGTATATACTGTACTCTATATCATCTACTGCATCTTTATGTAATACATGTATCACTAGCCACTTTAAACTATGCCACTTTGTTTACATACTCATCTCATATGTATATACTGTACTCGATACCATCTACTGCATCTTGCCTATGCCATTCTGTACCATCACTCATTCACATATCTTTATGTACATGTTCTTTATCCCTTTACACTTGTGTGTATAAGGTAGTAGTTTTGGAATTGTTAGTTAGATTACTCGTTGGTTATTACTGCATTGTCGGAACTAGAAGCACAAGCATTTCACTACACTCGCATTAACATCTGCTAACCATGTGTATGTGACAAATACAATTTGATTTGATTTGAGATATTGGGACTGGAAAATATATTGGGACATCTACACATGCAAACTGTATTAGCTACAAAGTTACAGAAAGCCAAACCAACAACCACACAAACTGAAATTGGATATATTGTAAACACAGGTCCAACGAAGAAAACAAATAGCTAGCTAGCTAGCAATGAGTTGTTTTAGCAGAATTTTTTGGGGGGGAGCAACTGATGACCTAACGTGGTAAGTGATGAATAAGAATTTTGCTGGTCCCTACTATTGCAGTAATGACGCAAGTGGTGCAATGCTGTCAAATACATTTCTCGTTTGACCAGCAGTTTTCAGCAACTGATATTTTTGAATTCTATTTAGATCATTTCTAGCTTAGTGTTTGATATGCAATGCAATCTCCTCGTAATGAACAGTGTCCAGTGTCCTGACGAGAAGGCAAACTTTTCTAGCTATGCCAGGCAAAATCGTCCATTATCAGCTCATTGTAATGGATGAATCCAACTGAATGTCAATAGAAAACAGCTACATTGCAAGGGATAAGATCGTTGCCATGGAACATAAAGAATTAACGACAAGGTCTCGTTCATAAATATCAAACTGAATGCATGCTTATATAAATGGAAATATTAACAAAAATGTTTTATTTCTACAATTAAATGTGTGCTTATAGTATTGTTTTCATTGGCAACTGTGGTATAAGCAGAATAAACAACTTAACCTGTCTGAATAAACGTTATACTGGCTGCAAGGGTCGTGAATGTGTAGCCATATCTAGTTGGCTAGCTAGCAGCAAGCAAGGGATAGAAACATTGTCACTGAGCATGGCAATGGAACATAAAGAACAAATGTCTGGGTCCATGAATATCGCCCATGAATATCGAACTAATCGAATGAAAGACTGGTTCACGTTTCTAGCAACCAAAAAATGATTAAGTATGAATTTGGTTATACATTCGAAAATGTCAACAACAAAAAAATATATTGATAAATGTGTGCTTTGATATTGATTTCTTTGGAAACTGTGGTAAAGGGGTGTAAATGCCTCCGTTCTGTACATTACCTTGGCAAAATGAACTCAGCTCCTCCTTGTCCCACATGTACAGAACGTCGGCGTTTATCCCTTACGTAATTATATTGGTTAATGATTATTCCACTGGTATAAGGCCTCGGTCATCTTAAGTGTGGTCAAAGGTGAAAACGACACAATTTCTGTGATGTAGCTGAGCAGCGATTATATCACAGTTAGTCTTGGCGAGTCTAATGGCATTTGCTGTGCATGCTACACATGACAGGGCAGCCACAGAGTCAGTGAACGGCCTCAGCTCTCATGTCTGCCTCTCCAGGCGATCAATGGTAAGTAGCTCACTAAGGGAGCAAGCAGCACGTCAGAGCTTGTTGGACGAATATGTAATCCGATTTCTACCAGGTGTGGATTTGAGCATTAATATCCCTTAGAAAAAACTTGAGTTGCACTACAGAGACCTCGCTGTGTTGTTCTGTGGGCAGATCTTTATATATGGATACATTTTTTTTAACTAACTACACTTAGGCTGCATCCCAAATATATATTAAAAAATATATTTACAGTTGAAGCCGGAAGTTTACATTCACTTAGGTTGGAGTCATTAAAACTTGTTTTTCAAACACTCCACAAATTTCTTGTTAACAAACTATAGTTTGTCGGTTAGGACATCTGCTTTGTGCATGACACAAGTAATTTTTCCAACAATTGTTTACAGACAGATCATTTCACTTATAATTCACTGTATCACAATTCCAGTGGGTCAGAAGTTTACATACACTAAGCTGACTGCGCCTTTAAACAGCTTGGAAAATTCCAGAAAATGATGTCATGGCTTTACAAGCTTCTAATAGGCTACTTGACATAATTTGAGTCAATTGGAGGTGTACCTGTGGATGTATTTCAAGGCTTACCTTCAAACTCAGTGCCTCTTTGTTTGACATAATTGGAAAATCAAAAGAAATCAGCCAAGACCTCAAGAAAAAACTGTAGACATCCAGAAGTCTAGTTCATCCTTGGGAGCAATTTCCAAAAACCTGAAGGTACCACGTTCATCTGTACAAACAATTGTACGCAAGTATAAACACCATAGGACCACGCAGCCGTCATTCCGCTCAGGAAGGAGACGCTTTCTGTCTCCTAGAGATGAACGTACTTTGGTGCGAAAAGTGAAAATCAATCCGAGAACAACAGCAAAGGACCTTGTGAAGTTGCTGGAGGAAACAGAAATGATCTATATCCACAGTAAAACGAGACCTACATTGACATAACCTGAAAGGCTGTTCAGCAATGAAGAAGCCCCTGCTCCAAAACCGCCATTAAAAAAACTACGATTTGCAACTGCACATCGGGACAAAGATCGTACTTTTTGGAGAAATGTCCTATGGTTTGATGAAACAAAATAGAACTGTTTGACCATAATGACCATCGTTATGTTTGGAGGAAAAAGGGGGAGTCTTGCAAGCCGAAGAACACCATCCCAACCGTGAAACACGGGGGTGGTAGCATCATGTTGTGGGGTGCTTTGCTGCAGAAGGGACTGGTGCACTTCACAAAATAGATGGCATCATGAGGAAGAAAATTAAGTGGATATATTGAAGCAACATTTCAAGACATCAGTCAGGAAGTTAAAGCGTGGTCGCAAATGGGTCTTCCAAATGGACAACGACCCCAAAGCATACTTCCAAAGTTGTGGCAAAATGGTTTAAGCACAACAAAGTCAAGGTATTGGAATGGACATCACAAAGCCCTGACCTCAATCCCATAGAACATTTGTGGGCAGAACTGAAAAAGCGTGTGCGAGCAAGGAGGCCTACAAACCTGACTCAGTTATACCATCTCTGTCAGGAGGAATGGGCCAAAATTCACCCAACTTATTGTGGGAAGCTTGTGGAAGGCTATCCGAAATGTTTGACCCAAGTTAAACAATTTAAAGGCAATGCTACCAAATACTAATTGAGTGTATGTAAACTTCTGACCCACTGGGAATGTGATGAAAGAAATACAAGCTGAAATAAATCATTCTCTCTACTATTATTCTGACATTTCACATTCTTAAAATAAAGTGGTGATCCTAACTGACCTAAGACAGGGAATTTTTACTAGGATTAAATGTCAGGAATTGTGAAAAACTGTGTTTAAATGTATTTGGCTAAGGTGTATTTCATCTTCCAACTTCAAATGTAAATATATATAACTGGATTAAGAATGCATCCCAAATGGTACCCTACTCCCTATATATTGCACCACTTTTGAAAAGGACCCATAGGGAATATGTATATACATTTGGGATGCATTCTTAATCCAGTTATGTCTACCCCCTCACCCAGCTGCTGTTGAAGGGGAAATGTGTGTACGCTTTACTCATAACTAAAGAAGACAATCTCCTCCCTTCTCTCTTCCCTCCCTCCTTCCTTCCTTACTTCCTTCCCAAGCTCTATTTATTTCCTTCCCCCTTTCGCTCTGCCAAAGTTATGTTCCATGTTCAGTTAAATGTGTGTGTGTTAAGTTTCCAGATAAATAAGGTGTTGTCAGTGTTCTCAGGCTCACATTCATTCCCCTTTAATACTGAGGTGTCAGGACAATGTGCAATGTGCCAGACCGATGCTGATTGAACGGAGCGTGCCCACTCCTCCCCCGTCGCCAGACCCTTGCACTTTTCACAGGGACGGCGAGGATCTAAGCGTTCTCCCCTCATGCCTCGACAATTTCATCACGCAGCGGGGTCTTTCACAAGCCCTGTCCCCCTCTGCCGCTGCCATCAATATGCTGACCACCCCTATACAGCCCAGCCGCACAGGGAAACTCCACGGATAGCCATACTTGTTTCGTAGCCAGGGGATATCAGGGCTGTATATTGGAGGGGCAAGTGAGATATGAAATAGGGGTTTGGAGTGAATTGCACCCTCTCAATTTGAACATTGACTTGGAAGTGGATTTAGAGGACTGTGGTGTAGTGTCTTTGTACAAGAAATGCTGATAATTTTGGAATGACTGCTAAGCAAAATCACTGATTTTGGTAAGATTTATTTTACTGAAAATGAAAAGTGTGAAGGGAGGAAGTGAAGAAGCCTTCAGATATGTGTATTTTCAACACAGCAACATAGCTACTGTATTAACCATTTCCTTTTATCATTACCCACTGGACCAGTTATTTTGTCGCAAAACAAAGAAATTCGAAAGAAAGCATTGGATCCAATCTGTCAATATTTGCTGAGGTGACAAGATAGTAATGAGAGTATCTCACTTCTCTCACCACTCAAGCAATCTACTCCAGATAGCTGTCCAGATCAGTCCTGTCTTTGTGCAGAACGTAACTGAGTGACAAAAAACCCTTCTTAAAGATGTACTCCAGTGATTTTCTTAACTTTTCCTGCTGAAAAGCAGTATCTCATGTAAAAGACAAGTACACACAAAGATATTTTCAGAAATGTTTCTTTTTTAAGTTGACTTTCTGTGCGTTCTCAAAATACAGTGCCTTGCGAAAGTATTCGGCCCCCTTGAACTTTGCGACCTTTTGCCACATTTCAGGCTTCAAACATAAAGATATAAAACTGTATTTTTTTGTGAAGAATCAACAACAAGTGGGACACAATCATGAAGTGGAACGACATTTATTGGATATTTCAAACTTTTTTAACAAATCAAATACTGAAAAATTGGGCGTGGAAAATTATTCAGCCCCCTTAAGTTAATACTTTGTAGCGCCACCTTTTGCTGCGATTACAGCTGTAAGTCGCTTGGGGTGTGTCTCTATCAGTTTTGCACATCGAGAGACTGACATTTTTTCCCATTCCTCCTTGCAAAACAGCTCAAGCTCAGTGAGGTTGGATGGGGAGCATTTGTGAACAGCAGTTTTCAGTTCTTTCCACAGATTCTCGATTGGATTCAGGTCTGGACTTTGACTTGTCCATTCTAAAACCTGGATATGTTTATTTTTGAACCATTCCATTGTAGATTTTGCTTTATGTTTTGGATCATTGTCTTGTTGGAAGACAAATCTCCGTCCCAGTCTCAGGTCTTTTGCAGACTCCATCAGGTTTTCTTCCAGAATGGTCCTGTATTTGGCTCCATCCATCTTCCCATCAATTTTAACCATCTTCCCTGTCCCTGCTGAAGAAAAGCAGGCCCAAACCATGATGCTGCCACCACCATGTTTGACAGTGGGGATGTTGTGTTCAGCTGTGTTGCTTTTACGCCAAACATAACATTTTGCATTGTTGCCAAAAAGTTCAATTTTGGTTTCATCTGACCAGAGCACCTTCTTCCACATGTTTGGTGTGTCTCCCAGGTGGCTTGTGGCAAACTTTAAACGACACTTTTTATGGATATCTTTAAGAAATGGCTTTCTTCTTACCACTCTTCCATAAAGGCCAGATTTGTGTAATATACGACTGATTGTTGTCCTATGGACAGAGTCTCCCACCTCAGCTGTAGATCTCTGCAGTTCATCCAGAGTGATCATGGGCCTCTTGGCTGCATCTCTGATCAGTCTTCTCCTTGTATGAGCTGAAAGTTTAGAGGGACGGCCAGGTCTTGGTAGATTTGCAGTGGTCTGAAACTCCTTCCATTTCAATATTATCGCTTGCACAGTGTTCCTTGGGATGTTTAAAGCTTGAAAAATCTTTTTGTATCCAAATCCGACTTTAAACTTCTTCACAACAGTATCTCGGACCTGCCTGGTGTGGTCCTTGTTCTTCATGATGCTCTCTGCGCTTTTAACGGACCTCTGAGACTATCACAGTGCAGGTGCATTTATACGGAGACTTGATTACACACAGGTGGATTGTATTTATCATCATTAGTCATTTAGGTTCAACATTGGATCATTCAGAGATCCTCACTGAACTTCTGGAGAGAGTTTGCTGCACTGAAAGTAAAGGGGCTGAATAATTTTGCACGCCCAATTTTTCAGTTTTTGATTTGTTAAAAAAGTTTGAAATATCCAATAAATGTCATTCCACTTCATGATTGTGTCCCACTTGTTGTTGATTCTTCACAAAAAAATACAGTTGTATATCTTTATGTTTGAAGCCTGAAATGTGGCAAAAGGTCGCAAAGTTCAAGGGGGCTGAATACTTTCGCAAGGCACTGTACCTCCCCCAGACCGAAGGTTCCACAAAGGTAAAACATTGCGTCATCGGCCTTAACCTCTCCTGTAGGTTAGGTTACCTGGACATGCTGGCAGCCTATCAATTCTTGGAGGCAGAGTTTTCTACCGCAGCGGTTCTCATTCCTAACCCTGGGGACCCAAAGGGGTGCACATTTTTGTTTTTGCCTTAGCACTACGCAGTTGACCAAAATAGCATTGGCTTGCAAATGGGCTTGCTATACACACAATGACCTGCTAAGTGTTTGTATGGCATGTTTAAAATGTATTTAACTAGGCAAGTCATTTAAGAACAAATTCTTATGTACAATGACGGCCTACCCCAGCCAAACCCTCTCCTACACCGGAAGACGCTGGACCAATTGTGCGCTTCTCTATGGGACTCCCGATCACGGCCGGTTGTGATACAGCTTGGGATGGAACCCGGGTCTGTATGCAGTGCCTTAGACTGCTGCGCCACTCAGGATCCCTACTAGCTACAAGAGGTTTTGTCAAATATTATGCTAACTAACTCCATTTACCTGTGATATCATGATGCCTGATCACATGATGTGTAGTAGACCTGGACCTACTAGCAAGCCTACATGTTTATGGAGCTAAAAGCATTGTTTCAGGTCATCCCCACTCCCTTTGTACTTGTCTACTAAGTACAGTGAGGGAAACAAGTATTTGATCCCCTGCTGATTTTGTATGTTCGCCCACTGACAAAGAAATGACCAGTCTATAATTTTAATGGTAGGTTTATTTGAACAGTGAGAGACAGAATAACAACAACAAAAATCCAGAAAAACACATGTCAAAAATGTTATAAATTCATTTGCATTTTAATGAGGGAAATAAGTATTTGACCCCTCTGCAAAACATGACTTAGTACTTGGTGGCAAAACCCTTGTTGGCAATCACAGAGGTCAGATGTTTCTTGTAGTTGGCCACCAGGTTTGCACACATCTCAGGAGGGATTTTGTCCCACTCCTCTTTGCAGATATTCTCCAAGTCATTAAGGTTTTGAGGCTGACGTTTGGAAACTTGAACCTTCAGCTCCCTCCACAGATTTTCTATGGGATTAAGGTCTGGAGACTGGCTAGGCCACTCCAGGACCTTAATGTGCTTCTTCTTGAGCCACTCCTTTGTTGCCTTGGCCTTGTGTTTTGGGTCATTGTCATGCTGGAATACCCATCCACGACCCATTTTAAATGCCCTGGTTGAGGGAAGGAGGTTCTCACCCAAGATTTGACGGTACATGGCCCTGTCCATCGTCCCTTTGATGCAGTGAAGTTGTCCTGTCCCCTTAGCAGAAAAACACCCCAAAGCATAATGTTTCCACCTCCATGTCTGATGGTGGGGATGGTGTCCTTGGGCATTCCTCCTCCTCCAAACACGGTGAGTTGAGTTGATGCCAAAAAGCTCCATTTTGGTCTCATCTGACCACAACACTTTCACCCAGTTGTCCTCTGAATCATTCAGATGTTCATTGGAAAACTTCAGACGGGCATGTATATGTGCTTTCTTGAGCAGGGGGACCTTGCGGGCGCTGCAGGATTTCAGTCCTTCACAGCGTAGTTTGTTACCAATTGTTTTCTTGGTGACTATGGTCCCAGCTGCCTTGAGATCATTGACAAGATCCTCCAGTGTAGTTCTGGGCTGATTCCTCACCGTTCTCATGATCATTGCAACTCCACGAGGTGAGATCTTGCATGGAGCCCCAGGCCGAGGGAGATTGATAGTTATTTTGTGTTTCTTCCATTTGCGAATAATAGCACCAACTGTTGTCACCATCTCACCAAGCTGATTGGCGATGGTCTTGTAGCCCATTCCAGCCTTGTGTAGGTCTACAATCTTGTCCCTGACATCCTTGGAGAGCTCTTTGGTCTTGGCCATGGTGGAGAGTTTGTAATCTGATTGATTGATTGCTTCTGTGGACAGGTGTCTTTTATACAGGTAACAAGCTGAGATTAGGAGCACTCCCTTTAAGAGTGTGCTCCTTATCTCAGCTCGTTACCTGTATAAAAGACACCTGGGAGCCAGAAATATTTCTGATTGAGAGGGGGTCAAATACTTATTTCCCTCATTAAAATGCAAATCAATTTATAACATTTTTGACATGCGTTTTTCTGGATTTTTTTGTTGTTATTCGGTCTCTCACTGTTCAAATAAACCTACCATTAAAATTATAGACTGATCCTTTCTTTGTCAGTGGGCAAATGTACAAAATCAGCAGGGGATCAAATACTTTTTTCCCTCACTGTACATCATCTATGAAGACTATCTCCTGAAGGTATTCTGGTCCTGCCTTGTATGCTCAAGCACCTGTAGCCTTGATAAAACCACCGTAGGCACCTTACTCATTGTGATGTTGAGCTGCCCTCATTGTGAACACAAAAAGCAATGGAAAAGTCAACCTTACATTATCAACACCAACCTCCCAGCTGTAAATCTGCATGTGTCAGCAGCCACAGAACTCATTGGGGGATACTTTGCCAAAATCAATAAAGTACATCATTACTCACTTACCAATACTCAGCATGATGTTTATGGTCTACATTTCAGTGGTTTCTAATGGCCTGCCCTTTTCCAGTTCTTCTCAGCGATGCTGGTGAAGACTATCTGCAAGTCAACGGACTACAACCATCTCAGCAAACTGCTTGAAATAGTTTCACTCTTTCTTTTTTTATTCAATATTTTATTTTTAACTCTACATTGTTGGAAAAATACCCGTTAGTATGCATTACACTGTTAGTCTACACCTGTTGTTTAAAAAGCATGTGACAAATATCAAAAGTACTGCCACAGCAGCATAACATTTGATTAACACTGGATAACACTTGATGCCGAAGTAGAAGGCAGACGTTTTACGTGCCCCTAACCGATTGTGTTTTTATGTGTTTGTTTATCTGCGTTGTTTGTAACTCTTTTTGTACATAATGTTGCCGCTACCGTCTCTTATGACCGAAAATAACTTTGAGACATCAAGACTGCGATTACTCACCATGGACTAGCAGAATCCTTTTTCTTCTTTCACGACTCTTACGAGCCTGAGGTGGAGGATATTACGGCTCCCTCAGGATCAGGCCCTGACCCCAGTGATCTGCGTGAAGAGGAGGCGAAGAAAGAGAGGATTCTGAGGAGTAGGCAGCGATCTAATAAATCCTCACTCCCCTCAATTCTGCTCAAAAACATGCAATCTTTGGACAATAAAATGGGCGAGTTATTGGGATGAATAAACTACTAACGGGACATTAAAAACTATAACATCTTATGCTTTACGGAGTCATGTTTGAACGACAACAATATCAACATACAGCTGGCTGGTTATACAATGTACCGGCATGATAGAACAGCGGCGCCTCGTAAGACAAGGGGCAGGGGTCTATGTATTTTTGTAAACAACAACTGGTACACGATATCTAAGGAAGTCTCGAGCCATTGCTCGCCTGAAGTAGAGTTTCTCATGATAAGTTGCAGATCACATTACCTACCGAGAGAGTTCTCACCTATGTTCTTTGTAGCTGTTTTCATACCACCACAGTCAGAGGCTGGCACCAAGATAGCATTGAATGAGCTGTATTCCGCCATAAGCAAACAAGAAAACGCTCACCCAGAGGCGCGCTCCTAGTAACCGGGGACTTTAATGCAGGGAAACTTAAATCAGTTTGACCTAATTTCTATCAACATGGTAAATGTGCAACCAGAGGGAAAATAATTTTGGACCACCTATACTCCACACACAGAGATGCATACATAGCTCTCCCTCCATTTGGCAAATATGACCATAATTCTATCCTCTGGATTCCTGCTTACAAGCAAAAATTAAAACAGGAAGCACCAGTGACCAGGTCAATAAAAAAGTGGTCAAGTGAAGCAGATGCTAAGCTACAGGACTGTTTGCTAGCACAGACTGGAATATGTTCCGGGATTCCTCCAATGGCATTGATGAGTACACCACATCTGCTTCATCAGTAAGTGCATCGATGACGTCTTTCCAACAGTGACCATACGTACTTATCCCAACCAGAAACCATGGATTACAGGCAGCATCTGCACTGAGATAAAGGCTAGAGCTGCCGCTTTCAAGGAGTGGGAAGCTTATAAGAAATCCCGCTATGCCCTCCGACGAACCATCAAACAGGAAAAGCATCAATACAGGACTAAGATCGTCTTACTACACCGGCTCTGACAGGGCCTGCAAACCACTACAGACTGCAAAGGGAAGCACAGCCGAAAGCTGCCCAGTGACACGAGCCTTCCGGACAAGCTAAACTACTTCTATGCTCGCTTCGAGGCAAATAACACTGAAACATGCATGAGAGCACCAGCTGTACCGGAAGACTGTGTGATCATGCTCTCCGCAGCCGATGTGAGTAAAACCTTTAGACAGGTCAACATTCACAAGGCCGAATGGCCAGACGGATTACCAGGATGTGTAATGCGAGCATGCGCTGACCAACTAGCACTGACCAAGTGTCTTCACTGACATTTTCAACCTCTCCCTGTCCGAGTCACTAATACCAACATGTTTTAAGCAGACCACCATAGTGCCTGTGCCCAGGAACACTAAGATAACCTGCCTAAATGACTACCGACCCGTAGCACTCACGTCTGTAGCCATGAAGTGCTTTATAAGGCTGGTCATGTTTCACATCCCAGAAACCCTAGACTCACTCCAATATGCAAACTGCCCCAACAGATTCACAGATGATGCAGTCTCCACACTGCCCTTTCCCACCTGGACAAAAGGAACACCTTTGTGAGAATGCTCGCACAGTATATGCCGGGGCCCCCTCGATGTCCAGAGGGGGAGGAGGAACCTCCCGCACCTCCCTGCTGGAGCGGATCAACCACCACCGGCCTGAGGAGAGACACATGGAATGAGGGGTTAATACAATAATCAGGGGGCAGCTGTAAACTTTAACCTCTCTAGGGTACGCTAGCGTCCCACCTGGCCAACATCCAGTGAGATTGTAGAGCGACAAATTCAAAAACAGAAATACTCATTATAAAAATTCTGAAAATAAAACATATTTTACATAGCCTTAAAGATTAACTTCTTGTGAATCCAACCACGGTGTCAGATTTAAAAAATGCTTTACGGCAAAAGCATACCTTACGATTATTGGAGAACATAGCCCAGCAGACAAATCATTACAAACAGTAACCAGCCAAGTAGAAGAGCTACACAAGTCAGAAATAGAGATAGAATTAATCCCTTACCTTTTATGATCTTCATATGGTGGCACTCAGAAGACATTCATTTACTCAATAAATGTTCCTTTTGTTCGATAAAGTCTCTTTATAGTCTCTTTATGTCCAAAAAACGTTTTTTTGGAATCCAAATTGTATCCGTAATGTTCATAGAAACATGTCAAACGATGTTTATATTCAATCCTCAGGTTGTTTTTTGACTAAATGATCTATAATATTTCAACTGGACAATAACGTCGTCAATATAAAAGGTAAACAAGAAAGGCTTTCTCTCGGGATTGCGCATCAAAAAGCTCTGTGACACGGTAGGGTCCACTCATTCAGACTGGTCTTACTCCCTCATTTATAAGAATACTAGCCTGAAAAGATTTCTAAAGACTGTTGACATCTAGTGGAAGTCATAGGAACTGCAAATGGAGTTCTAAGTCAATGGATACTGTAATGGCATTGAATAGAAAACTTCAAAACCCCCCAAAAAACTACTTCCTGAATGGATTTTTCTCAGGTTTTCGCCTGCTAAATCAGTTCTGTTATACTCACAGATACTATTTTAACAGTTTTGGAAACTGTGTTTTCTATCCAAATCTAGCAGTTATATGCATATCATATCTTCTGGGCCTGAGTAGCAGGCTGTTATTTGGGCATGCTTTTCATCCAAAATTCTGAATGCTGCCCCCTACCCTAGAGAAGATAACATACCTCATTTAGTCTCTTCGGGACTTTAAATGGCCCCACAAATCGCGGACCCAGCTTCCGGCAGGGCAGGCGAAGGGGCAGGTTTCGGGTCGAGAGCCAGACCAATTCTCCTGGTGCAAACACCGGGGCCTCACTGCGGTGGCGGTCGGCGCTCGCTTTCTGTCGCCTGATGGCCCGTTGCAGGCGTACATGAGCAGCGTCCCAGGTCTCCTCCGAGCACCGAAACCACTGCAGGTGCCTCGATCTGGCTCTTATGCCACAGTGCTAGGACCGGCTGATAACCTAGAACACACTGAAACGGAGACAGGTTAGTGGAGGAGTGGCGGAGGGAGTTTTGGGCCATTTCTGCCCAGGGGATGAAAGCCGACCACTCCCCCAGCCGGTCCTGACAATAAGACCACAGAAACCTACCCACATCCTGGTTAACTCTCCACACCTGCCCATTACTTTCGTGGTGAAACCCTGAGGTCAGGCTGACCGGCACCCCCAGACGTTCCATGAACACCTTCCAAACCCTTGATGTGAACTGGGGACCCCGATCAGACACTATATCCTCAGGCACCCCGTAGTGCCGGAAGACGTGTAAACAGGGCCTCCACAGTCTGTAGGGCCGTAGGGAGACCGGGCAAAGGAATGAAACGGCACAACAACCAGAATCGTGGTGTTTCCTTGTGACTGAGGAAGATCCGTCACGAAATTCACCGATAGGTGTGACCACGGCCGTTGTGGAATGGTTAGGGGTTGTAATTTCCCTCTGGGCAGGTGTCTAGGTGCTTTGCACTGGGCACACACGGAGCAGGAGGAAACATACACCCTCACATCCTTAGCTAAAGTGGGCCACCAGTACTTCCCACTAAGACAGCGCACTGTTCGACTGATGCCAGGATGACCAGAGGAGGGTGACGTGTGAGACCAACAGATCAATCGATCACAAACATCAGACGGAACGTACTTACGTCCAACTGGATGCTGGGTGGGAGTGGGCTCCGCACGTAACGCCCGCTCTATGTCCGCATCAACCTCCCATACCACCGGTGCCACCAGGCAAGAAGCCGGAAGTATGGGAGTGGGATCCGTGGACCGCTCCTCTGTGTCATACATCCAGGACAGTGCGTCTGCCTTAGCGTTCTGGGAACCTGGTCTGTAGGATAGAGTGAACACAAAACGGGTGAAAAACATGGCCCACTTTGCCTGGCGAGGATTCAATCTCCTAGCCGCCCGGATGTACTCCAGATTTCGGTGGTCAGTCCAAATGAGAAAAGGGTGTTCAGCCCCCTCAAGTCAATGCCTCCACCCTTTCAGAGCCCCGGCAACAGCTAACAGCTCACGGTCCCCCACATCATAGTTTCACTCTGCCGGGCTGAGCTTCTTCAAAAAGTACGCACAAGGGCAGAGCTTTGGTGGCGTACCCGAGCGCTGAGACATGGATGAAAATGACATATATATGTATGTTGCCCCAAAAAATATTGGTAAATGTTGAATTAATATGGAAATTACTAAAAGTAACTCCTCTACATGTAACTGGAGGTTTTGGTGTGTGATTCTGTCAGGTGTCAGTGTGCAGAGGTGAGGACGGAGTCAGGCACAGGTCACAGAACTGAGTAAAATAACATACTTTACTCGAAAAATAAACAACCATAAATTCCACGCAGGGAAAACACACCATAACACAGAAGACTAACACTATAAACAAGAAAGAATCACGCACAAAACATCATGGGAACCAGAGGATTAAATAGGGAAAATAATTACAATGTAATGGGAACCAGGTGTGTACAATCAAGACAAAACAAATGGAAAATGAAACGTAGATCGGTGGCAGCTAGAAAGCCGGTGACGACAACCGCCGTACGTCGCCCGAACAGGGGGAGGCACCAACTTCGGCGGAAGTCGTGACAATACTCAAACAGAAAATACTTAAATATGCATGTATTTGTACATTACCACTGGATATTGACACACAACCAACTGTAATTTTTTTGTGAACCCTATATGTGGTTTGCCTGAAGTTTATATGGATAATGAAATGGGTTCAGAGTTTTGGAGATCAGACAATGGCAGCTTCAAAAGCCCTTCAGATTGAAAGCCTCATTCTTTTGGATAGGGACCATGAGTGATAGGGACTTTTCTCTGGACACATTTTTCCATGGTCCCACCACTGTAGGGCCTAAATCACATGTGCTTCCCTTATTATGTTTATTAGCCTATAATGTCACCGGTACGTTCATCTGCATTGAAATATCACAATGGCAAAATGAGATTGGTTCATAATGGTAATGAAAGGCCTTCTATTGCAATCACACACACTGTGAAATGCATTAAAAAAATGTATAGAGCGCTACATCACTTTTACAATCAACAACACAGTAAGATATAAAAAAAACACCTCTATTACCCACACTGTAAGCGCCATCATTATGTATGTTTGTATACCCTCTGTAAATCATCTCATCCACAAAACGCAGAAAAATGGGGATAATTTGACAGACACGTTAAATATGTCTAGATCCAAACTGTAATGCAGTGCCCGAGGTAACAGAAAAATTAATCAGGCCATGTAAATGCACATGGCCTCCTCAACAGGTAAACAATGAAACTATTCAGGACTACATTTAGGTCTCTATTAAAACCGTGCGGAGGAAGTTCAACGTTACAGTATGATTGACATTTAAAGGCATTGTTCCAGCGTTAGTGTAGACATCGGTAAACGCTGCATATGTCGGCTCAATCGGAAATGTGCTTTTTCATTTATTTTGTGCAATCTAAAATGCTTCAGCAGTACAGATTGAATAGAGCCCTTAAAGGAGAGAAGGGATGAACTGGAGTGAACATAAACGTGTAACTGTCAGTGCTGTCTTGAATTGTTTAAAAAGCCCAACAGTAAATTATCGGGATGTATTTCAACTGATTGCTGTGTCAAATAGGGCTTAATGTCACGTTCTGACCATAGTTCTGTTATTTTATTATTTGTTTTAGTATGGTCAGGGCGTGAGTTGGGGTGGGCAGTCTGTTTGCTTTTCTATGTTTGGTTTCTGTGGTTTCTGTGTTCGGCCTAGTATGGTTCTCAATCAGAGGCAGGTGTCGTTAGTTGTCTCTGATTGAGAATCATAGTTAGAATCATACTTAGGTAGCCTGGGTTTCACTTTTGGTTTGTGGGTGTTTGTTTCCGTGTGAGTGTTTGGGCCGCATGGTACTGTTTCGGTTTTGTAAATTCACGTCATCGTTTATTGTTTTGATTCAGTGTTCAGTGCTTTCTTTATTAAAATCATCATAAAAACGTACCACTTTGGTCCGATCCTTACTCCTGCTCAGACGAAGAGGAGGAAATCCGTTACACTTAAACTTGAAAGTAAAAGGAAATGTAATTGTTATGCTTAACCCATACTTGGGTTATTTCAGTCTTCTTCATTTACTGAGGGAAATGAACAAATCCATTGCTCTACTAGTTCATATTTAGCATTTCCTTCTCTCTCTTGAGTGTGCCAGTAGGTTTGAAAGAACAAAAGTAGCAATGATAGTGAAAATGTATGTAATTGGTCTTCAGAATTAAATGTAAGTTTGGGGCAACGTGTGTCCAGGGAAATCAATTTAGGGTGCTTCAAATGAAACTGATTTGGAAATTAACTGAAGTCCCAGTGGCTAAAGACAGTTAAAGTAAGTAAGCTCCCTGCGTAGGGCATGATCAAGTATAACTAGATGTAGGGTGTCTATCACGCCATCATGTTTTATTTTGTGTCGGAGGCTTTTAATGATTGTCTCATTAGGAAAGATTACACCCCATGATTCGCTCCCACTGCTTTTTAAGAATTCATAACAAATGCTTTTCTTACTGTCATTATTACACAGTTAAGCTATACCGTGTCTTCCAAAGAGAGTTATAATTTCTATAGATTGTTACTGAACTACTGAGGGGAAGAAAGAAGTCAATTTACATGTGAATAAAATACATACCCTTGTTATTGCCAGCAAGCGAAAATGAATTCTGTCCATATGTTAAGTGCATGGGAATTTTGCCATGTCATACCATCGCTATAGAGATGCTATAGACAATAAGCAATACGTTGTTGACTGAATGCTAATTTGATACACTGGCTCACCATGGATCATGGATCACCAAGACTTTATTGTGCAATAAGAGAGAGAGAGAGAGAGAGAGAGAGAGAGAGATGGTATATTTTGTGCAATAAAACAAATATACAGTTCGTTAAAGAAGACAATCACCTCACATTAAAGACTACTCCTGTCAAATTAATCTGCTTGTCATGTGTAAATGTCAGCTAGTCAGCTTCATACCCCATGTTTGCTTTTTCTGCCATCACCCTTTCCTCTTATTTTGTCTTCTTGTGCACTCCAATAAACACTTAATCCCAAACGTAGATTTGCTGTGCATCCAGGGAGCAAAGGTAAACAACCTTGAACCATGACTACAATATCAACTGTAAATCACTGTGTGTATCAAATCCCAGAGTCATAACATTTATTGTCCATTTCTTTATGAGCATTTACTGTTTTTCTTAAAGTATTTTTACAGTCCACTTACTCTATAAAATATTTTAAGATTAGTTAGTTTGATAACCAGCATCTCATGAACTCACATGTACTCAAATAAAATTACATATTATTTATTGTGAATCAAGGCAACTCCAATCACCAATATTTTACCTACTATTCCTATTTATGAAATGCATTTACTGCAAATACTTCCGAATTGTTCATGCAATGCCACATGTGAACACATTGAAAGTCAGTGTCACACTTAATTTTATGCCCACAAGCATTACGATTCGCTTTGTGTATCTCTAGGTGGTTAATGTTAGAGCCTGTGTGTTCATTCAATAGGGCCGTGGCTGCACATAGAGCAACTATCTCTACCCATTGCCTAATCCCAAGGAATATGAAACACGTTGCTGTTGCCATGGTTACTCTGCGTCTCTTCTGGTGCCAATTTGTTCTACCTCAGAACAAACCGTTCCGACATTGAAGGAAAAGTGTTCATGTCGCTGTTCAAAAGTTCCCTGAAAATGAAGATATCATTGTTATATACATGGTTGAAATGGTTGTATGTTGGACAGTGGATGGTGAGTGGGAGAAAAGTACATTTCCCTTCCAATTTACCCCTGGTCAAAAATGCTATCCAACTCCACTTTTCCTGGAACCTCTGCTGTTTGTACATACAGCATACTGCTGTGTTTGTATGTGCTATATATAGCCCTTACCTTATGCAACACTAACATATATGAGATGGTTGACTAGTGAGTGCTATAGACATTGTGTGGTGGTGTCACCTGCTCTGAGACCTGTAGTAATGTCACCCCAGCCTATCGCAGCCATAGTTTCAGTAGGTTAGTTAGCATACTTTGGGAGTGTTGTTTTGAATGTGATACCGATTCCCTGGTTGGCCGTACAGGGATGTCTCAGTTTAATTCACACTTACTCCCAGATGCAAAATACTAAAAACCCTCCACAGTATTAAGATGCAAATTAAGCATAAGAAGAACAGATCCAGCAGATCTCAAGCAGTGTCAAGCTGACTAAAATAGCAATCTGCTAATCATGCTCAACAAATAGGGACCCCCTGCCAACTCATCTACATATAATCACTGGCCCTCCAGGAGATAACAAGCTTGCGCTATAAGCTATTTAGCATGGCTAGCCTGAAGAGAGAGGGGGGGGTCTAGTTTAGCTTAGCCTGGCATGACTGGGGATGACCTGAAATGACTGGCCTGGCAATGATTCAGCTATATTGCAAAATGCTACGTTCTCTCTCCCTCCCTGTGGCCTTATTAACAGGAATCCATTTTAACTTTTGGCGAAGAGCAAGTCAGATAGCGTTGCTCATTTGAGAGAGCCCTCGGCGTGATAGAAATCTGAGTATCAAGCGCTTATGTGATTGAAAGGCTGATAGCACCCTTGCTAATGCGTTGGAGTGACTCGGGTTACTCAAGAGGGAATATGTGTCTATTGGCAGGAGAATCAAGCAGACTCAAGCATGGCTTTGTCTTGTTTTTTATCTTTTGTATCATTCTTGAATTGCTGTGGCATTTACATCCCTTGCCTTTGCAAACATGAAAACACTTTAAAATGACATAGTTACACATAATACATATTTTTGTTTAGAATGAACTGTCTATCAATGATAAAACATATTGCAAGTTATTTATACTGCAACAGCTTTATGTTTGTGAAATCTTTAAAGTACTTAGGGAAAGCAAATTGGTAGTGATTGTAGTGACATGTTTTGGGGATTTGGAGAAATCTATTATTTTGAACACTAGAAAGTAAACAAAAGTATTTAATATACGGTATAGATCAGTAAAAACAAATAATGTTATTAAAATACCCACATTATACAAATATAATATGTTTCCCTAAGTGTTATGTAATTGGTGTTCCTGTCTTGAAAATCGGTTCTATATTAAATACAAGGATTAGCTAATCACACCCTTCTAGCATAAATTTGAAGATTCCATTGATAATTTGGTGTGTCTAAATACAAAGTTTCATTGGTGTTACTCAATTTAAATGAAAGTAATTTCAATTGTGAGGAAACTGATTAACCATATCACTTTAGTAAATTATATTTAAAGGTTTAATGACCTTAGATTTGAGCATCTGTGGCTTCCATTCAAGAAAGTTCTCAATTGCCTAAAATGTTTCATTAATGTGTTACCGTTGTTGGTGCTACTACTATGCTGGTGGCACAATGTTATCATAATGGTAAAATATTATTTTAAGTAATTATGCTGCCAAATTAGTGGATTTAATACAAATAAAATAATGCCATACCCAAATGCCACCGCCATTCAAGAATGACCCTTCTGGTAAGACTTTATTAGGACTTCAACCTATGTGATCAATCAATGATGGCTCTACAGCTTTATATTAATAGGTCACATGAATTCTAGCTTGGATTGATCCAATAATGTTACAGAATGTTGACGAAAACTTGACAGGGTTGAGATTCTGTCACATGTCGAATCATTGCATATCAACGCCAGAAAAGAGAAAAGGTTGAGGACGATACTTAAGACTATTGAGATGGACCCCATCGGAGTAGTATCAGGAGTTGCTTGTTCCCCAACACGGGCAATACATTACAGTACTTATTTTTACACCCTAACACCTGTCCCCTAGATTGTTTGGTGATCTAGCGCCCCTCATGGACCACCAAATGGTACATTTCGCCGTCTCCTCGGAGCACCGTGTGACGGAGTGCCCCGAATTCCGAGAAGTGCGTGTTTACATGCTGCTGCTGTGACAGCGCTTCATAAATCACCGTTATCTCCCACCGATGGCACATGCCGCTTTTGTCCTTCACACAATGGGTGCCGCCTTCAGTCGGGTGGGCTGCCAGGAGGCTGGCACTCCCCTCCACCACCCGCTCACCAACCACCCACCCACCCACTCTCAACCTCTGAAAGGCTGTCAGCAACACCCGCCAGACAAAACCAACCCTCCTACAACTCACCATCCAACCCCTTTCTCAACAACTCCAAACTTTTCCCCAAAATATGCCTCTCTCCGTAACTGTCACCGGGGGCTAGCTCACCTTCAATGCGACAGATGATCTTGCAGCACTTATGTAAAGTCCTCAGTTCCACTGTCTTATATATGTCTGGCAAAAAGCTGTTTATTTTAACAGCCCATGGGACCTCATTGTGTGCCCTCGTTTTGATAATGCCAAATTACATAATTATCATTACATTGCAAAGCTTAGAGGCCTTTGTTAGGATGTGTGAAAACGTGTGGGTTTAAATTGGTGGATTTGGAAAATCAAGTATACACACACACACACAAGTGCACATACGTACACAGACACACGCATGCACGCACAGGCAAAGACAAACACACACACACACACACATACACACACATACATTGACATGGCACCAACCAGGGCACTACAATAGCTCTCTATGATTTGACGCAACTGGAAAATACATATTAGGATTATAAATGACACGCCAAACCAAACAACACAGCTATAATTACTGTATTTCATACACAATACATATTGCCAATAACTTTGCAGTACAACGCAGATGATAGAATTCTAGTGTGATGTATGTTAAAAGTGGAATTTCCATGGAAACATATATTTCATCAATGCCCCTCCATTAGTATTTGTAATGTTGTCACTGTATTATCTGTATCTCACAGGCTGGGGGCCTATTAATACATACAGGTAACTGCCAAAACAATGGAAACACTTGAGTAAATGAGGGATACAAAGTATACTGAAAGTAGGTGTTTCCACAGTGTAGTTCCTGAATTAACTAAGCAATTAACATGCCATTATGCTTTGGGTCATGTATAAAACTGCTGGGCAGGCCATTATTTTGGCCATTATTTTGGATACCATGACAATGCCCCCATCCACAGGGCATGAGGGGTTGCCATGGCCATCTCAGTCACCAGATCTCAATCTCTTTTGCAATCCACACTGCCCTCTCCCACCTGGACAAGAGAAACACCTATGTGAGAATGCTGTTCTTTGACTATAGCTCAGCATTCAACACCATAGTGCCCTCCAAGCTCATCACTAAGCTCAGCACCCTGGGACTGAACACCTCCATCTGGACATCCTGATGGGCCACCCTCCAATTGTGAGGGTAGGCAACAACACACCACTACGCTGACCCTCAGGGGTGCATGCTTAGTCCCCTCCTGTACTCCCTGTTCACCCAAGACTGCATTGCCGTGCACTACTCCAACACCAGCATTAAGTTTGCTGACGACACAACTCTGGTTGGACTGATCTCCAACGACGGTGAGACAGCCTGTAGGGAGGAGGTCAGTGACCTGGCAGTGTGGTGCCAAGGCAACAATCTCCCACTCAACGTCAGCAAGATAAAGGAGCTGATCGTGGACCACAGGAAACAGAGGGCCGAGCACGCCCCCATCCACATCAATGGGGCTGTAGTGGAGCTGGCCGGTGACCAAGTTCCTCTGATTCCACACCACTAAGGAATTATCACACAGTCGAGAAGAAAGCATGCCCCTCAGGAGGCTGAAAATATTTGTCATGGGCCCTCAAAAAGTTATACAGCTGCACTACTGAGAGCATCTTGACTGGCTGCATCACCGCTTGGTATGGCAACTGCTTGGCATCTGACCCGCAAGGTGCTACAGAGAGTAGTATGTACGACAAAGTACAATGACGTACAATGACGGCCTAGGAACAGTGGGTTAACTGCCTGTTCAGGGGTAGAACGACAGATCTGTACCTTGTCAGCTGGGGGGTTTGAACTTGCAACCTTCCGGTTACTAGTCCAACACTCTAACCACTAGGCTACCCTGACTCCCCTTCCTCTGTATCAGAGGAAGGCCTTAAAAACTGTCAGACATCAGCTACCCAAGTCATAGACTGTTCTCTATGCTACTGCACGGCAAGCCAATGCAGCAATGCACCAAGTATGGAACCAACAGGGCCTTGAACAGCATCTACTTCCAATCCATAAAACTGCTAAATATACTGAATAGAAATATAAACGCAACATGCAATAATTTTAAAGAGTTTACTGAGTTACAGTTCATATAAGGAAATCATTCAATTGAAATACTGTCAATTCATTAGGCCCTAATCTATGGATTTCACATGACTGGGCAGAGATGCAGACATGGGTGGGCCTGGGAGGGCTGATGTGGTTGCACGTGGTCTGTGGTTGTGAGGCCGGTTGGACGTACTGCCAAATTCTCTAAAACAATGTTGGAGGCGGCTCATGGTAGAAAAAATAACATGACATTTTCTGGCATCAGCTCCAGTGGACAGTCCTGCAGCTTGCCAATTGCACACTCCCTCAAAACTTGAGATATCTGTTGTGTGACAAAACTACACTTTTTAAAGTGGCCTTTTATTGTGCCCTGCACAAGGTGCATGTAAATGTAAATAAATATAAACACATTTGTGCACAAACAATTAGAGAAATAAGCTTTTTGTGAGTATGGAACATTTCTGGGATCTTTTATTTCAGCTCATGAAAAATGGGACCAACACTTTACATGTTGCGTATATATTTTTGTTCAGTGTAGTTCGTTAAATAGTTAAACAATTGCTACCCAGACTATTTGCATTGACCCTTTTAGACTCATCACATACGCTGCTGCTACTGTTGATTATATATATTGTTGCCTAGTCACTTTATCCCTACATATATGTACATATCTACCTCAATTACCTCATACCCATGCACATCGACTTGACACTGGTACCCTGTCTATATAGCCAAGTTACAGTTGCCAATTGTGTATTTATTCCTTGTGTTATTATTTTGTCTTTTTTTCTCTCTCTGCATTGTTGGGAAGGGCCCCATAAATAAGCATTTCACTGTTATTCTACACCCGTTGTTTACAAAGCATCTGACAAATACAATTTGATTTGATTCATTTGGACCCAATTGAACACTTATGGGAGATCCTTGAGCGGTGCCTGAGATAGCGTATTCCACCACCATCAACAAAACACCAAATTATGGAATTTGTTGTGGAATAATGATGTCTCATTCCTTCAATAGAGTTCCAGACCCTTGTAGAATCTAGGTGCATTAAAGTTGTTCTGGATTGTGGAGGACCAGCACCCTATTAAGACACGTATTTGGTGTTTCCTTTATTTTGGCAGTTACCTGTCCATTCAGCTCATATGTCAAATTAAAACTATAACTCTCGAAGTGGTGTACAGTAACCCAGCTCCCCGTATTAAGCTGGGGCAGATTGACAGTTTTATTGCGGTGCAGAGGCGCGGCGAGCAAATATGTTTGCCTTTATCGTGTAGGAATGTGGGTAATTTGGAATGTAATAATGGGGAAGATTTCCTTTTGCCTGTGGAAGTCAATGGAGTGTATTTACAGCCTTGTGTGGTGTAATGAAAGGTGTAAAATGTACTTGCTGAGAATGTCTGGCTGGTGAGATTTATTGGTGATTTTCTCTGTGTCTTCAGGGTTGTGTGCATTTAATATGAGTATGATGACCACCCTTTTCTAAAGAAGAACATTAGTATATTTTCTACAATTAAGTACAGTTGCCTTTTAAAAAAATAACATCTCATTGCATTTCTGAGTACTGAACGCTAATCCGTTTCACATCTAATCAGACAAAGTGGTATGAACCGAATCATGGATTTAGTGAACTGTTACACCATTAGCGAGATGATTTGTTGAGTTGTTGAATCAAGTGTGCTAGCCCTGGACTGGAACAAAAAAGTGCATCCTTCAGGGGGACCTGAGGACAGGACATTTCATCTTATTTTACCAGTAACACAATGGACATATCACACAACAAACAATGTTTCCCCAATTACTGTTACTCTGAGACTATTGCTGAGGAAGGTTGGAGAAATAGACAGGAGAGTGAGTCTGGAGGAGAGAAGAGGAGCGGAGAGGACTGTAGTTCCATAGAGTTCCATGATAGATGCAAGAGGGTGGGATATACTGTGAAGTGGAGAGACAGACCATGGGTGAGAGATGGAGAAACAGGGAGGGGAGAAAGAGGGGGAACAAGTGAATGAGAAAGACATTAACTGAGCGACAGATAGGGAGAGAAGACGATAGGGGGGGTTGCTCATGAATTTTATCTAGGCGTTGTGGCATGACAAACTTTAATCTTGTTAAAAGAACATAAGGACAACATGAGGAGAAAACATAATATTTATAGATACTCAAATCGTGATTAAATATGAGTTATGGGGAAGGAGGGACGCTGGCAAGGGCTTTGTTAACTGTGCGAAGCTAACAAAGGCAACACACACTGTTTGCTGTAGCTAGACAACACAGCAATGCTCTTCGGTTTCTTGCAACCATATAAGTGCTTTAACCCTTACATGCAATGTCCCCTATTTAGGGGACTTTAAGCAGTTCTGGACCGGTTCTGAACATTTTTTGTGTACAGTGCGCTCTGGGAACAGCGCAACATCAATTGCATAGCGAGCAAAATGTGAAATGTTTTGGCCTATCCAGACAAAGAATTGATTTCCTCCGGCTGTGAACCTCGCAGCTCCGCTTGCAATACTGCATATCAAATGTGAGAGCCTATCGATTGCAGCAAATGCAGTCTCATTTCGCCGAGATGTTCACAGATGGATTTAGAGCTCTAAACATGAAAAAATACAACATTATTTTGTAGAATTGAAACAAGACTGCTTTCTCCTGGTCGCAGAGAGACGAAATCACTTTGTGATTAGAGCTGAAGTTGTGTCTCTGCGTCACTCAGAAGACACTGGGCAGAAATGTTTCTGTTGTCAGTAATATGAAATGATGCTAATTGTGTACTGTCACTAAGCATGATCATAGTTATTTAACAGTTACACAAAAGGTAAATATTATTAAATATTATGAGTTGTTTATAATTGGATTGTTACTATATTTATAGTATATTTTATTATATTTAGAAAGTATTTCAACAATTTCATGCCCTATTTCCCCACATTTGTTGAATAAGGGGGAACAAATATGTCAAAGAGTATCATGTTTTTTCATCATATACTGTGTACTTGAGCTTGTGTCCTCAAACGTGACTACACATCAGCAATGTACAACAACATTTTTTTAACAGAGAGGTGATATTGTAATCTTTTAGGCAGAATAAGAATTACTATAGTATACTATAATATAACATGGCCCTCTCATAATAAATAATTATGAGCATGACTATTTAAACAGTCGCTAGAATGGTTCTCAATGACCACTCAGTATGAATTGAAGCTTAGTCACATAGTAATTGATTTGTAGTTTAATAATAATAATATTCGAGAGGGTTTCATTATTATTATTACATTTTTTATTTAACTAGGCAAGCCAGTTGAGAACAAATTCTTATTTACAATGACGGCCCACACTGGACAAACCCGGACGATGCTAGGCCAACTGTGCGCCGCTCTATGGGACTCCCAATCACGGCCAGTTGTGATACAGCCTGGATTCAAACCAGGCTGTCTGTAGTGACACCTCAAGCACTGAGGTGCAGTGCCTTAGACCGCTCCGCACTCGGGATCCCAGAGTGGAACACGGACAGCCCTATATATCACTTTGCTGAATGTAATTACTCATGAGGTGGGTCATTTAAAAAAGTCTTAATCAAACAAATGTTAAAATGGGAAATATCCCTCATTTGTGTTGGTCATTTGCAAATTTGCTCCCTGAACTGCCTTTACTAACCTAAAGTACAAATGAGCTACCATCCCCAATATTGTAAAGCAGTTCTCATTTAAGTCATTGGCTGTTGATTGGCCATTCAGTGACTTTGGTATGCAAACCCTCAGCCAATCCCATGACCAAGCTCTTTTTTCTACTCATCTGTCAGCTCATGAAACCAACATGAAACAAGAAGAAACATCACTTCACTGTTATGCAAAAGGGAGTAGAGAGGCAGGAGTCAAAGAGTTTATTTTTACTTGAGACGGCAGATGTGTGTGTATCTGTTTCTGTATGTGTGCATGCATGTCTTGTTGTGTGTGCCACAGCGCCTGTGTGTATGCATGTCTGTGTGTATGCAGCCCTACACATGCTTGGAAGGGCGTGTGTGTGTGAATTTGGCAGTGCATCAGCGTGGGCTTCAAACACATCCCAGCTTCATCGCTGAGCCCACGTTCCCCTCCGCCTTGGAACCTAGGAGGCAGCTCCAGTTGAGTAGATTAGGATTAGAGTGATTAGACAAGGCTGTCACGGGAGACACAATGCTAGGGTGTGTGTGTGTGTGTGTGTGTGTGTGTGTGTGTGTGTGTGTGTGTGTGTGTGTGTGTGTGTGTGTGTGTGTGTGTGTGTGTGTGTGTGTGTGTGTGTGTGTGTGTGTGTGTGTCCACAAAGCCACTGAGCAGTTACGTCACCCTAAAGAAAAAATGAGCAAAATCCACAAGGAATATGAATACTAAGTGATTTTGTAATCGTGTCACACGTAGACTAAATTGAGGCGTATCGATAGTGTGCTGATATAACTCTTTCATTAAATAGTATAAGCAGAATGGTAATTCCTGTCAGAACAGTGTATTATATACTGGTAACTGACTAAATAAACTGACAGGCGTGACTGTTATATGCTCCCATTTCGGAAGGAAGTTGCTAACTATCCTTAGAGCAATTGCTAACTAACGTTAGTGCAATGACTGGAAATCTATGGTCACAGCTATCTGTATGGCTAACTTCCTTAATACTGGATACAGAGACATAAAATGGTATCCATGAGTTAATCTGACTCCAGGGAAGTAGATAAATGCCAAAATCCCAAAGTATCCCTTTACTTCTGTGGGAATCAAACTAGCAATGTTTAAGGGAATGAACATCCTTAAAAAGCTTTGGGCTGCTGGGCTAATAAATAAAATAATATAACAGAAAGTCCACTGTATTTGCTCCCAATTACCACCTTTATTGACAACGTTTCCTTCCACAAGGATCTTCGTCAGGAACCTCTCTCTAGCCAATGATTAAATCCATGATGGAAAGTGTGCAAGTGCACACTTCGGGACAAGGGTGGAGGATTGGAACTCAGTCAAAGCAGGTGGAGGAAGCAGGTGGAGATTTTAGCCTACAGTATATGACAATAAACACAGTTCTATATCTTCCTTTTCCCCTCCCTCCTTCCCTCCCTCTGTACCTCTCTATCTGTGTGGTCATCCTCACAATTGAAGTCAGTCCTCCATAAAAGCAATTCAGTTATTTTAGGCTTAATTTGTGTCCAGGAAATGGCCCCTCTGTGTGTGGTTTATTCCTTTAAAAAAAGGTCTGGATCAGTTATACCATTCCTGTTGATTGGCGAACAAGCAAACAATTAGGCTACAGCAGTTCTAATGGTTTCAATATTATGGTAAAAGCCCCAATATTATGGTAAAAGTTTAATGATACATGTCACTCATCACACCACATACAGAGATGTTTAATAACTTTATTGAAAAACATATGACTGCAATGCAATGGTTTATAATTGTATTATTTTATTGAGGTTGTCACAACATTTTACTCACTAGCCCATTTCTCCATCAAAGTTTTGGGCTTGTATGAAAAGTCTTCATGTGAGAATTGCACCATATAGTGAGCCCTCTCTCTGCCAATTTTTAGGACTGTTTAACCTCTCTGTAGCAGGCGTTCCTCTAGCAACCCACCTCGACAACATCCGGTGAAGTTGCAGAAATACTCATAATAAACATTCATATAAAATCAGTTTAAAGATTAACTTCTTGTTAATCCAGCTGCTGTTTCAGATTTCAAAAAGGTTTTACGATGAAAGCATACCATGCGATTATCTGAGGACAGCGCCCAGTTTACAAAAGCATACAAACATTTTCAAGCCAAGTAGAGGAGTCACAAAAGTCAGATATAGCGATAAAATTAATCACTTTGATGAGCTTCATCTGGTTGCAGTCACAATAGTCCCTGTTACACAATAAATGTTAGTTTTGTTCGATAAATTTCCTCTTTATGTCCCAAAAACTCAGTTTTGTTGGCGCGTTTTGTTCAGTAATGCACTGGCTGGTCACAACATGCAGACGAATACATGTTAATAGTACTGGTAAAGTTTGTTGAAACATGTCAAACGATGTTTAAAATTAATCCTCAGGTTGTCTATTGTCTAAATAATCGATAATATTTCAACCGGACAATAGCGTATTCAATAGAAAGGAAAAAGAACAAAGGGCGCGCAATCGGTCACTCGCGCAAAGGAGCTCTGCTTCATTCTGCATGCCACTTACAAAATGGTCTCATTCTTCCTAATTTTTCAGAAAACAAGCCTGAAACAATGTCTAACATTTTTTGACATCTAGTGGAAGCCATAGGAACTGCAATCTGGGTCCTAACCGTTTAGATACTCTACAGGCATTCAATTGAAAACTACACACATCAAAAATATCCCACTTCCTGGATGGATTTTCCTCAGGTTTTCGCCTGCCATATCAGTTTGTTATCCTCACAGACATTATGTTAACAGTTTTGGAAACTTCAGAGTGCCCCCAAGCCATAACAGGTTTTAAGGAGAGTTGGGTTGAAACATTAGATTGCTTAGAGAAGGACAAACTGAATTGCTTTATGGAGGAATGGTTTGACAACACAAGTTATTTTCACCATGAGCAAAATCTATAGGTTTCCTACACAAAGTTGCAAAGAAAAAGTTGTGATCCATTTAATAAACATAAGAGACCAGCAAATGGATAAAACAGTGTTGTGGCAGTAGCAAGAACAGCAACATCTAGTGGTCAAAACATGGTACTTTCACACTAATTAATTATAGAAGGCAAGCGACTTAAATGGCTAATTTCTCTGAGCGGGAAAAAAAAAGATCGACAGGGAATACATTACAAAGGATTAAGAAGCAATACTCCAAGCATCATCCATACTACTTGTCAGACATAGAGAACTGATATTGGTTGTTGGGGTGGGATTGGTGTGGGGTTTGGGGAGTCTGTGGGTGGCTATTGATCATTTTATTGGATTCCTCATATCTTGCTCATTGTTAGGAAGAATTATGGTACAAATCAGATGTTTGGTATTATATTTATTGAAGATTATATGAATCCTATAAATTAAAATTGCCAATTTGGGCACAATCAATTAGCTTAATTTCTCAGAGATCAAATTATATTTGATCAAAATGATGTTTTCAGGAATGATAATCTTATCTGTTTCAAACTACATCAACGATTTCAGAACAATTTGAGATGGTGAGTGTCGAAATACTGTTTCTTGTGCTTTTTCAGGTGGAATGACTATCTCCTTCCACTGTCTGGAAGCAACTTTCTCAGACAGCGTTGCCCTTGCCCCATACCGCAGCAGTCTCTCCTCTGACAGTTGACCCCGTGGCGTGGCGGTTCTGGATGACTGGCTGCAGCGCCGCAGATGTGTCCCCTCCTCGTCCTTTTCTGTCCCCCACCCAGTGACGCGACCCCTCTCTGTCTACCTGATGTCCCCCCATGGGGTGCCACCACCACCTCTCCTCCTTTCTCCTTTCTCCTCCTCTGTCCTCTCCTCCCCACATGGCTTAACTCTCCTTTTCATTTTTCTATCCATCCCCTCCTTTTTGCTGGCATGTCGTACAGTAGGTTGCTTTTACTGTTCCTCTCATCTCATTTATATTAATTTTCCTCCCACTCAGTGCTCCCTCCATCTTTCTTCCCATTCCGTCTCGTCTTTTCTTCTCCTAACTTCTGTCATCTATGTCTGTCCTGTTTCTGCCTTCTTCCTTCCCTCTGTTCTTCCCTTTTCTTCATAACTTCCTCTGGTAATGCTTTTCATTAAGTTGCCCCTATTACTATGTAACTACACAGTAATAACTGTAGTAGCTACATAGGTGTGACTATGTAATAACGCCTTACATGGTAATAAGGTTGAAGCACTATCAATTATTATTATTAGAACAATGAATGTTTAATTAGACATCCACTTGCTGAAGGTTATTCCAGATGTGTAATTACTTATGTAATTCCACATTTTCTTGTTTCACTATGTAACTAATGTTTTGTAATTACACGTTTGAAAGTCACCTGTGTATTACCATGTTAATAACGCAAACCAAAATTATCTTGTTACATGTAGCTACAAAGTGCCACTGCCATTGAATACAACCTTACTACCATTAAATGCTTAATAATGACAAATATGTAAGGGAAGAAAGGTAGTGTTATGTCACACATTCTGTGAATACTCCAAGCATGAATCATGAACTAGGGTGATAAACATGTTTTGATTCAACATGTATTATATTGAAGGCTACTTGTTCTGTGTTTATTTATGTGTGTAAAATTGCCTCTGGGTGGGTGGGCAGGCTACAAGCAGTGGTGTAGGCCTAGTGGAGGGTTTACCCCATTTACCAACCTTTTTTTCTCAGCAAAATGCATTATATAGCAAGTGTTATATATTTAGTTTTTACTGATACCGGCAATCAGAGTTTAACCACCTATTTATTTAGCACTACATCACTGGCTACTAGTAAGCCTATTTGAAGTTCATGGTAATACACATTGTAGCCAATGTTCCCTCTAAGCTGCACAGGTGCGCGCAGTAGCACTGAGGCTGCGGCCCACAGAGAGAAGCAGGACATTGAACTTCACTCACATTTCTAAGCAGTGCTCACCAACCGGTCAATCCAATTGGTCGATCTCCAAGGCATTCCTAGTCGATTTTCCGAAAATGTGTATAAACAACACAGCTGCTCTGCACCAGGTAAGCGAACTGTTGCCATTTTGAACCATTTCATGTGTCTGAAGGTACAAACTCTGCCTTCACGGCAGGACCAGAGAGCAAATCAAGTGCACTATAGGCCTACCACTGGCCAATCGGATGGCTAAGATGACCATGTCTGTAGTAAGTAAGAGGCGTAAAAGAAAGCTAGAGCAAAGTTGATACTGTGAGATGTAAACATTTTTCAAACCATGACTAGCGAGAGACAGAGATGCTGTTTTTATGAGTGAGTTCATGTTTAAGTTCTTACTCAGCACTGTCAACACTTTGTATTCAAAACGTTTATAAGCCATAAAATGCGTTTTCTTCCTATTTTCGCTTAGCACTACAACAAGCCCTGCAGCAGTAATGAACGAGTAGAAAAGTGCATCTACATGCTTGTGTTGTTGTAATTATTAACGACTTGGGTCTTTTTTTATTAATATTGAGGAATATTCTCTGTTCATAGGACTAACAACATGAATTTGTGCATGAGGCAGAAATAATGTGGTTCGACTCGAGTTTCGCCATCAGCTGGAAGACGTTGGTCCCTTTTTGGTCAGTGTTATGGAGGAAAGGGAGAGTGGAGGGATGTTGAGAGGCAAACTCTCAGTCTGCTGCTCTCTCCCTTCGCTGAGACTGACCATCAGATGCAAACGCCATCAGCCCCGTAAAAGTAAAATAAAAAGTGAATTATTTAAATGTCTGCTCACTCAGCTGTGGTTCACAAGTAATACAACAACAGATCTGTGATGATATAACCTACCTCAAATGTTGAAATATAATTTAAAGAAAATTATCAAACAACAAAGCACTGGCAGGGCAATTCAAGCAAAGCCAATATGCGGTGATCATTTATTGGGCCTATAGCTTACTGCACAAACCGAATTGCTACAATACTGTTTTTAATGGGTTAATGTTGCATAGGCTTGCATTTTGTAAGTCAAGTAAAAAAAAAATCTGAGCGGTAGAGCTCGGCTTGCAATTAGACTCAAAGTGATCTTGACTCAGAAAAGGTTGGTGACCACTGTTTTAGAGTTTTCCCTGTTAACACTATTAATGTTTCCCTTTACTGTGGCAAATGTGGTCAAATCAACACAATATTAGCGACTTTCAATGCAACAAACTGAAACAAAATAGCTATGCAAGAGATTTTGTTGTAGCCAGAACGCATCGGAGTAGGATTATATTGCATTGACAAGCATTACTCACCCATACTCTACACAGATCGGTAGAGCATAAACAATCAGAGCTGCAGTAGGCCTACATGCAAATAGACCATTGCCATAAACGGATCTTTGCCGTTTACTTTGAACTGGACTGTGTTTACAGCATGACTGGTAGTGAGTAGATGCGCTTGTTTTGAGATCAAAGCGAGATCTGCATGTAGCCACGTGTGTACATTATATTCATATCCTTTGCTAGTTAGTGAGTTATTAGCCCAGTTATAGAATTGTAGTCAGCAATGGGGGGGTGTTTGCTTCCTACAAGAGCACAAAACGTGTATATTTCTAGACATCTTTGAAAAGCATGTCAGGTAAAGAGCTTTTTTTGTCTTAAAGGGGCAGTGTTGTATTTTGAGACAGTCTTGAATAAGCTAAGTAGCCAATAGGTAAAGAATAGACCTGAATTTTGCTCAGTGCCAAAAAAGATTAGAGGGAACGTTGATTGTTGCCTAGTTCAGTAAGTTGACAGTGTGTGTTAGGGTGAAAAAATTGACCAAAAAAAGGCATATTAGGTACACTTTTGTGTTTTGTAAAATATGTCTATTTCCATATATCAAATGACGCGAGTATAGAGGCAGTTTGGATACTGGAATTATTGGACGAACATGCAGAGGTAGCCTACTTTTTGAACTGATTTGTTTGACAATCAGATGAAAATATTACGACTGGTTGTGTTCATGACACATTAAAAGGTCATTTGCTTTTACCGTTGAAATTACTTCTTTATTAATAACATTTTGGAGACCCCCCCCCCCCCCCCTCCGCTCGCTATCGTTAATTGGTCATCATCGGCATTGCAGCCAGCCAACTTGCAGCCAGCTATCCATACAATCCATACAACAGCTATCTCTGTTTAGAAATGGAACATCGACAAGTTTAATCTTTGACATTGCACACAGTAGCCTACACAACCGCAATGAAATGTCATCATTTTAAAATGTTCAGAACATTAAATGTTTATTGACCGATTTGACATTGTGCCAGGGCTTAGCTAGCTACATTAGTATTTTTTTTGTTACTAATTAGTTGGTACATTTGACTGATAGTTATTGCTTTGAGTCTGAAATGTGGAATTTAATTTGAATGGTCTGATATGAATATTTTGCTAAATATAGCTATTTATCCTGGTTAGCCTTTTGTCTGCAAAGGTTGTTACATTGTAACTACAAAGTAATTAAACATTTAACTTAACTTTACATTACATTAAGTTGCTTGCTCTTGGGTAAGTAAGTATATTGTATATCCCTTGTAACAACATTGTAATTACAGAGTTGGTTGTGAAAGATTATTACTTTGTAAGTACAATGGAACAAAAGGTTATACCTAATGTTCTCCTGTCTCCTAATTTCTCCTGGTTAGCCTATTGTCTGCAAAGGTTGTTACATTGTAACTATATAGTAACTATAACGGTAATACCCTACTGGGTTTCACTTTACATTAAGTTTCTTGGTCCTGGGTAGGTACATGATATTAACAAGTATATCCTATGTAACTATGTTGTTCCTACATTACACTTGAATCAGTTCGAGCTAGGTCATAACATGGAAATAAACAAATTGAAAATGACCGATAGTTAATTACAAGGTGTGCCTTGTTTTCAATCAAATGTATTTTATAAAGCCTTTTTTACATAAAAAAAGGTGTTACAATTGTTGATACCATATCCTAGCCTATTTATCAATCCTGGTATCACATGTGGATTCGATGGTAGTGGCACTTTATATGTAACAAGGTTACGTTTGGTTCAAATTATTAACATGGTGATTAACAGGTGACTTACAAACATGTAATTACAAAACGTTAGTTACACAGTGGAATAAGCAAATGTGGAATAACATCAGTAATTACACATGTGGAATAATCTTCAGCAAGTGGATGTGTAAGTACGGATAGCGCAATAACCTTATTACCATGTAATTACAACGTTACACTTATGTAACTACTGTTGTTCCTACAGTTATTACTGTGTTATTACTGTGTACATGGTAATAGAGGCAACATACCCTTCCTCTTTTCTCCTATTTCCACACTGCTCTTTCCCTGTCCCAACCTTCCTCTTATCCTCCCCCGTTCCTCTCATATCTTCCCTCCTTCCTCTACACCCCATCTGTTTACCTTCTGTTTAGCCACCGCCTGACCCTAAGAGGATACGTATTTGCGGAGGAAACCTAACTGAAACCGCTCTTGTAAACCAACTTAAGCCATCGCCTCTAATAAACACTTGTGCCATGTGCTCAAAACTTTTCTGATGATTACTACAAGGCACCTTTAATGGGAAGGAATGAAAAGTTGAATACGGACAAACCTTGAGGATTTGAGTTCAAGACCCAGGAGGCAAGAGGATTTTAATAACCTGTGAGCCACTGTCAGTCTTACCGGACTCGCTGAGAGCCCAGGGTAGTAATCAGAGGGCTTTGTTCCCGTATCAATCTTTGAAGCTAAAGAAGCTAAAACCCAGTGCATTTTCAAGACAGATGAGGTATAATTTTGGTGAGACAACAATGGGCAATAAATGTTGCATCTGCATAAAGACATATATATCGTTATATGGAGCCTATATTTGCATTAAAAAAATGTATATAACAGATTTGACAGTCTCTGTCTCTCCCACACACACACAGACACACACACACACACACACACTATTCAACACAAAACATTTCTTTATAATTAATGCTTTGGTGCCGTGCCGGTTATAGCAATTGCCTCTGGTAGACGGGAAGCCTAATCTGATAAACAAAGGAAGAAACAGGCTTAAGAACTTAACCTCATCTGCTCTAGTAAACAACCAGTGGCATAAACACACTGTACAAAAAAAATTCAAGCTAAATATATACAAAAAACATTTTGTATGTACCTTCAGGCATTAATTGTAGTTTGCATCACACTATACATACATTAATAAAAACTGTTTCTCTGTTACTGTTTACAACCTGGTATAATTATCCATTCACATCTGAAGACACGAGCATCTTCCATGCCAGTCTGAAGAACTTAAAGGTCCTGAACAAGTCATTCTGAAAAGTACTTTTCTCTCATGGCTAACTACCTGTAAGTTTGAAAAGACAGGCTGAGTGGGCTTATATTCATGCGCTTGGCTTGACTGACAGCTCTTTGAAATACCTATGTTAACCTTTTACTGCAGTGGGTCACACAGAGAGTGTGATATACTTTTGTTTCAAATATACTTTGAAACAAAATTATACACCTCACACACATGGGTATTGGCTTAAATAAAAGAACACACCTGTACCATGTAAGATATAGAATTGAAATGTATTAAATTCTGAGTTTGTATCCCAATATTACACTTTATATGCAGTACATCACAAAAAAACGGAAATATAACAAAACACCCGATTTTCGGTGGGTGTTTTGATATAATGCTTATTCATTATTAAATTATGAGCAATATTAATATTATTATTAATAACATTCCACCCATGAGGATACTAGAGGGCGATTTGGTCATTTGACTGCAGAAAAGGGTTTTAAGCAACTTGGATGCAGTGATCAATGTTGCAATAACATAATCTCAGGAACATTTTGTGATACACAAAGCAACATTGAAATTGTATTAACAATATATATATATATATACACACAGTTCCAGTCAAGTTTCAACTTTTCAAAACTCAGTACTGTATTTAAAAATGTATGGATTGGTTCTCATGTATATACAGTGCCTTGCGAAAGTATTCGGCCCCCTTGAACTTTGCGACCTTTTGCCACATTTCAGGCTTCAAACATAAAGATATAAAACTGTATTTTTTTGTGAAGAATCAACAACAAGTGGGACACAATCATGAAGTGGAACGACATTTATTGGATATTTCAAACTTTTTTAACAAATCAAAAACTGAAAAATTGGGCGTGCAAAATTATTCAGCCCCTTTACTTTCAGTGCAGCAAACTCTCTCCAGAAGTTCAGTGAGGATCTCTGAATGATCCAATGTTGACCTAAATGACTAATGATGATAAATACAATCCACCTGTGTGTAATCAAGTCTCCGTATAAATGCACCTGCACTGTGATAGTCTCAGAGGTCCGTTAAAAGCGCAGAGAGCATCATGAAGAACAAGGAACACACCAGGCAGGTCCGAGATACTGTTGTGAAGAAGTTTAAAGCCGGATTTGGATACAAAAAGATTTCCCAAGCTTTAAACATCCCAAGGAGCACTGTGCAAGCGATAATATTGAAATGGAAGGAGTATCAGACCACTGCAAATCTACCAAGACCTGGCCGTCCCTCTAAACTTTCAGCTCATACAAGGAGAAGACTGATCAGAGATGCAGCCAAGAGGCCCATGATCACTCTGGATGAACTGCAGAGATCTACAGCTGAGGTGGGAGACTCTGTCCATAGGACAACAATCAGTCGTATATTGCACAAATCTGGCCTTTATGGAAGAGTGGCAAGAAGAAAGCCATTTCTTAAAGATATCCATAAAAAGTGTCGTTTAAAGTTTGCCACAAGCCACCTGGGAGACACACCAAACATGTGGAAGAAGGTGCTCTGGTCAGATGAAACCAAAATTGAACTTTTTGGCAACAATGCAAAACGTTATGTTTGGCGTAAAAGCAACACAGCTGAACACAACATCCCCACTTTCAAACATGGTGGTGGCAGCATCATGGTTTGGGCCTGCTTTTCTTCAGCAGGGACAGGGAAGATGGTTAAAATTGATGGGAAGATGGATGGAGCCAAATACAGGACCATTCTGGAAGAAAACCTGATGGAGTCTGCAAAAGACCTGAGACTGGGACGGAGATTTGTCTTCCAACAAGACAATGATCCAAAACATAAAGCAAAATCTACAATGGAATGGTTCAAAAATAAACATATCCAGGTGTTAGAATGGCCAAGTCAAAGTCCAGACCTGAATCCAATCAAGAATCTGTGGAAAGAACTGAAAACTGCTGTTCACAAATGCTCTCCATCCAACCTCACTGAGCTCGAGCTGTTTTGCAAGGAGGAATGGGAAAACATTTCAGTCTCTCGATGTGCAAAACTGATAGAGACATACCCCAAGCGACTTACAGCTGTAATTGCAGTAAAGGTGGCACTACAAAGTATTAACTTAAGGGGGCTGAATAATTTTGCACGCCCAATTTTTCAGTTTTTGATTTGTTAAAAAAGTTTGAAATATCCAATAAATGTCGTTCCACTTCATGATTGTGTCCCACTTGTTGTTGATTCTTCACAAAAAAATACAGTTTTATATTTTTATGTTTGAAACCTGAAATGTGGCAAAAGGTCGCAAAGTTCAAGGGGGCCAAATACTTTCGCAAGGCACTGTACTAATCTGTCTCTGGCGACACAGCCTTCACTTTTTTCATGTCCCCTCTCCGATGCTCTGTCTGAGGTATCGACGACCGATGCCTCTCTTTCAGTCCAATACTAGGTTGCCACTGCATCTGAGGAGATAGTCAGTGTGGTGTATTAGCAATGGTTATATGCATTAAAATCCTTGAGAAAATTGTAAGACGTAGTTTAAAGTCAGTCCATGTCTTTAAGGGACTAACTCACCTTCAACGTCGAAGAACTGTCTCTTAAGTGGTGAGCTCCTTCACACCTTCACATTACAGGAGACATTAGGTTATTCTGTCTAATAAACAGCGGATATCTACTTCCTAAGGTGGTTGAAGATTTCGGCATGCCAGCACAGGTCTTATCTAAATACAACTGCTGCACGATTGGTTGCATCACAGCCTGGTACAGGAAACGGTCTCTGAGCCTGTTGGTATCTATAAGCCATCAGACTGCTGAACACTTGAACTGGGCTGACCACTTACGCACACACCCACATACACACTCACATTACAATTTTTTATACCAGACTCTTATTTACTATTGCTAATATTAAATCCCCCAAAACACGTGAAAATGTGGACTATAAATTGTGCCTTCCTGTACTATACTTATGCTAAAATGTTTATTATATTCTTCTGATGTCCAGCTGGTATAAATGGGTCGGGAGACAGGCGCAGGAATACGTAATAGGGTTTTTATTTCCAAAATTACAGCGTGCCGTGTAAAGGCATGGGGATGAAGACCAAACAAACACGTTTGCAAAACACAGCGTAGGAACTCAAACAAAAGAGCGAGGAGTATCTCAAATAAATACACAATCGCACAATGATTATCACATAGGACAAGACCCGTAATCAGCTGCACAATACACGTGGCACAAAAGCCAAAACATAGCACAGGTACTCACACGAACCAACGGACAGTGCAACAATAATCAACAAGACAATGGAGAACCAAGGGCACACTTATACAATTACTAATCAGGGAATAGGGACCAGGTGTGCGTAATGACAGTTCCGGAGGGATCCGTGACAGTACCCCCCCCCCCCCGATGCGCCGCACTAGCAGCGCAACGACACCGGCCTCGAGGGCGATCACAGGAATGCAGTGCGGGTCGATCAGGACTCGATGCAGCTCCCAAAGTTGCGTCGTTGTCGGACGGGCCAGTTGCAGCTGCCAAAGTTGCGGAGGATGGACCAGTTGCAGTGGCGTCGGAAGGACCGGTTATGGCAGCATCGGACGGGCCAGTTGCAGCTGCTGAAGTTGCGTCATCGGATGTACCCTTTGTGGCGATGTTGGATGGCCCCGTTGCAGCTGCCGAATTTGCGGCGGCGCCGGACGGACCACTCACAGCGTCGTCGGACGGGCCATTCCCGCTGTCTCCCTTAATGTTAGATTATTCTGTCACATTGGTATAAAGGGATCGGGAGACAGGCGCAGGAATGTGTAATAAGGGTTTTTATTGACCCAAATTACAGCGTGCCATGTTAAGGCACGGGGACGAAGACCAAACAAACATGTATACAAAACACAGGGTAGAAACCCAAACAAAAGTGCCTTTAATAAATACACCGGGGCGAGACCCGTAACAAACAAGTGCACAATGATATCACACGGGAAACCCATAATCTGCAAAATACAAGAGGCACGAAAGCAACACAGCACAGGTACTCACCCGGCCAACGGACATTGGAACAATAAGTACTAATCATTGGGAATAAGGGACAGGTGTGCGTAATGAAAGTTCTGGAGGGATCCGTGATAACTGCGCCATTTACTGTATGTTCATATTCTTATCTTTAATTATTTCTTATTGTTGTTGCATTGTCGAGACAGAACCTGCAAGTAAGCATTTTATTGGACGTTGTATAGCAATTGTATCCTGTACAACTTGAAACTTAAATCCCTCTTCACCAGCCCACAAATGTTGTGCCGGAGTTGTATTAATTTATTAAACAACGCTTCCTGTTCCATCAGAACAAGGGTATTGTAGCGAATACATTGCATTTTTAATTGGTCCAATGTTTTTAAAGAGAGGCCTATGCAGTCTAAAAACTATAGCATGCACAAGAAAGGTCTCGCTGTAAACAGTTTTCTTCTGCTGAACTGCTGAGTTCAACATGTTTAATCAAGAACATACATGAGTACATATCTGGTGCAATGACACAAAGACAGAAGACAATCACCCACAAAATACCCACAGAATATGGCTGCCTAAATAAATATGGTTCCCAATCAGAGACAACGACAGACAGCTGCCTCTAATTGAGAACCAATCTAGGCAACCATAGACATACAAAACTACCTAGAAGGGAAACAGTCCCATAAACATACAAAACCCCTAGACCAGGTTAAACACATAAATCCCCCCTGACCTAACCAAAATAATAAAGAAAACAAAGATAACTAAGGCCAGGGCGTGACACTATCCCAAATAATTTGTCACATTTTCATCATTCAGTGATGTGGGTCGATCAGGATCCAGACTTTGATAAACTGTGACAGTAGAACAGGAACATCATTTAACATATTTGACTAAACCTGCTAATAATAAGTCAAATTTGTTATTAAACAAAATCATTTTTTAAAACCTCACAGTAATGTCAATTGCAATAGCTAGACTATATGTTTCCATGTAAGATCACCAAAACGAAATAGATTTCAAGACCTGACAAAATCGTATGAATAGACCCAATAACTTCATGGTCTATTATTCTTATTGAGATTTGCCACTGACAGATAGATGGGTCTACCACACATGATATGAGGACAATGGATGAGGTGTTGGAGCTATTAGTATGTGTAAGCATCCATGACCTTTCAGAGCCGACTAATCAAGACTGGTCAAACACTGTTTGTACCATGACTTCTCAATATTAAGCTTCTTATCATTCATTCTGACTTGCATGTACACAATCGGAAACAGGCAATGCTACACAGTGTTGAAAGGGCCCGTATTTTCTGGAGATGAGCAAAAGGGCCACAAAATGCAGCAGGTGTAAGCGCTAGTAGAGGTGACCTTTTAAAATCAAGCACTTGGCCAGAAGAAAAAATTGAAATTAAATTGCCCACAGGAGCCCTCTCCTCTTGTGTTTTCTTTTTCGCCTTTTTCTGGAGCCAGCCAGCCGGCAAGTGAACCAGCCAGCAGTAGTGCAAGGTAACCTTTCTCTAATTGATGTTTGTGTGTGCCCGGTGCTCCAGGTGGCCAATATTATTGTGTGGGAGAAAGGAGTAGTCCTCTCCTCAGCACGGGGGTTTAATGCAGCATTACAGTTTGAGTTATGGGGACAGCTCCTCTGAGCGAGCTGAAACATAGATATACACAGCCCCACAGCCCACCCCCACTCCGAACCCCCCAAAAATCGCTATTTGGAGTCCATTGAAAGGCCTGCAATGATATATCACAAATTAACAAACTCCTTCAGTCTAATAAGTAGAACCTGAGTACAAGGCCTTTAAGGGCCCTGAGCGTGATTTGGTTAGGGGGCTCCCCACCTCGCGGCAAACATTTGAGTGGCTGTGAAGAGAGAATTGTACGTTTTAAAGTTAATTTCCTGCAATTCTACACATTTTGCCACAGAGAGTAGAGAAAATGTTGCAGTTTTAAAGCAAATTTCCTGCAGTTCTACACATATTGTAATGACATCTGAGTGAAAATGACTAACATAATCAATGGGGTTACCATGGCGGTCAGGGCCCCTGGGCATGTGCCCTGCGTGCCCAGTCGGCATTCAGCCATGATTACTATAAGTTTAGATAGCTGGCTAGACTAACTACCATAAGCAACCGCTCATGGCACTTTTGCCTGGTCCCTGCCAGTGGACAACCCAATAAACACACTACAACACTTCAAAGTGTTGGACGAAGTACCTAACTGAAGTACACAATACTCCAACCATACATCTTACACCACTACGAGGCAGAAGTGTCTCCATTAAGAAAATGGAGAGACTAACCTGACTCAACAAACGCTCACTTACCTTTTCCATTACAAAATGCTGAGTATCAATTCTCTGAAACAATAGAATGTTACAGTCAAAGGTAACGTTGGCAGTGTTTTGTGAAGGAACATAAACATGATTACCGTGTATCATCTTAATTGCAAATTAGTTTAGAAATAGTATGATTTGTTAATAGATACAATTCACATATTTTATGAGGCATCTTTTCTTCATTTACTACTTGAGAATAGAATATGCAGTACAGTAGAATTCAGATAATATAATAATTAAGTATCAAATATCGACTGATTTGCAATTAGTTAAAAAAAAATTATTAGCAACCACTTATCAGCAGTATACACTGAATGTGAGGTGCATTTGTGATTGTGTCTGAATGCCTATGGTGGAATTGTGGTGCTGTCCATGGTGCTGGTCAAAGCTCAGAGGCTGTGGTGCTGAAACCAAAATCCCACCTCCATAGAAAAAAATTGCCATTGTTCCTGAATTACTTTCATTTGCCTCTGCCATTTCCTAGCTTCCCTACTTCCTCTTAATATGAAATGTTTCCCTCATTTGCTCTTTAATCTCAGAGAAATTCTATTTGCACAACTTTGTTTGAAATGCAATCTGACCATGCATACGCATTTTATTCTAAAGGGGAGAAACAAATTACTCCTGGTTAAAACCACACATGGAATGTGTTTATTCTTGTACTCAATCATACTAGTGTAAAACCAAATGGGGAAGCCCAGTATCCTGTGTAAACACTACGACTAATTGCTCGGCGCATGTGAGGAAAAGGTCATTAAACCTATAAATCAGTAATCAATCTTTTTACAATAATGTTTTGTACCGCTCCCAGACGATCAGTAAAATCTGTGTGTGTGTGTGTGTGTGTGTGTGTGTGTGTGTGTGTGTGTGTCTTACACACAATGCGGTCTGCTCCCTAAGGCCAGATGTTTGCAGTTGCAATCAAGAGCAAATCAAGGAAAGAGGCTTTTGAGATGCAGCCCCTGGTGTACCACGTGTGTGGTATTTATCTGTGTGTGTGTGTGTGTGTGTGTGTGTGTGTGTGTGTGTGTGTGTGTGTGTGTGTGTGTGTGTGTGTGTGTGTGTGTGTGTGTGTGTGTGTGTGTGTGTGTGTGCGCACAGTGGGAGGCTGAGACCTTTGGTTATGTGTGTTGGGTAATGCTTTTTGAGGTGAACCTTGTGTGAAGTGTTGGTGTGGGTTTGACATGGGGGGGTGATAATTTATGCTGTGCATATGGGTGAGTGGAGATGGGAGGAGTAGACTGAGCAGGCTTTGCAATCAATGTAACAGTATGGAGGGGTATTACCTACACACCACAGGGGGCTGCCGAGGGGAGAACAGCTCATAATAATGGCTGGAATGGAATGGAAACCATGTATTTGATGTATTTGATACCATTCCACCTATTCCTCTCCAGCCATTACCACGAGTCCATCCTCCCCAATTAAGGTGCCACCAACCTCCTGTGCTACACACTACATACGGTATGTGAGTGTGCGAGTCTGTGTACACATAAATGTGTATGTAGTGGTGTACTCTTCTGTACATATGTATGTAGCCTGTGTGTGTATGAGTGAGTGTGCGTAAATGCGGACTCAGCAGGCCTTCCAGATCTGTTGCACGATGCCCATGACCACCCAGTCCAGCAAGCAGAGGCAATGCATGGCCTGCACCTGTGGAGCAATGTGTGTGTTTAGAGGGAGTAGATGTAGCCACCAGCAACCACAGGGAAGAAGGCCTCCCTCCCCGGGTGCGGTTAAATTGTCTGTAATGGCTCCCTCTTAACAGCAAAACATCCCCCATAAGCCCCTGCTGTTGGGCTACTGTTGTTTGGATGGTAATTTACCGTTAAGAACCAACACCATCCTACCCCCTCCCTCCGCCCAGTTGAGGCTGCTGTGCTTTTTTGGCTCGCCTAGCAAGCACAAGGTTATTGATATGTGGAAACAAACATGCAGGGAGCCCTGGAAATGCTTTGACCCTACATCATTTACCAAGTTGGAATAAAAATGACTGCATGGTTGGTTTCAGTCAAGAGTGACCATCAAGAAACGTAACTACAAACCTGCCGCTTCACAGTCGGCCTGACGACAGGAAGGGTATTTCTAGCCACCTCTTGTTTTTTATCTGCCAATGCATTTCGGAAGACTATTCAAATTATTCTCCAGTACTGTACGTATATCTTCAACAGATATACTACACTTAGAGGCGTTACGGCATTCTGAAAATGACCTTGTTATTTTTTAAACCTCCCGTTTTGGACTCGTATCAATGTATTGTCCATATATGCGTTATAAACCATCTGTAACAGTGGAGGTTCCTCATAGGAGGAAAGGGAGAACCATCCTAATCAGAATGTTTTTTAAAGCAAAAAAATGAAAGGTTTTCCTTTTTATATAAAATTATACTAAATATATTCACGACACCAAATACCTGATTAAAGCACACTGTTTTGCAATCAATGTCTACAGTAGTCTCAATAATACCCTGTAAGGTAGCATCATGGTGTAGATGGAGGACAGCTATTTTCTGTCCTCTTCTGGATAGATTGACTTCAATACAAAACCAAGGAGGTTCATTCTTCTCACCCCCATCCATATATCTACATGTTAATTATGACGACTTCCGGAGGACGTCCTCCAATCATTCAAAGCTTTTGCAGTATGAACTAAAATGTTGTCCATCCAATCAAAGGATCAGATAATTAACCTAGTACTAAGAATGTGTGACATAGAAGCTTGGTTATTTAGATTGAGATAGTGATAGTTGAGCGTTTTTATGATATTATTCAATTCAACTTTATTTTTGTAATTTATAAAAACGTCCCTTGCTAACATCAGTAGCAAGTATCTATCAAGCTACCAGAGTACAGTTTTCTCTGCCAGAATGGCTAACACTAATGACAATTGTTTTGTTGAAAAACCCCTTTCATTACCCACATCAGATTCAAGCTTTGTAACAAAGCTGCATCGATCATGTAATGAATGAAGGTCTGCATTTTCAAACTACGCAACATGTCACGTTCTGACCCTAGTTATTGTGTTATTTCTTTGTTTTAGTTGGTCAGGACGTGAGTGGGTATTCTATGTTTTGTGTTTCTAGGTTGGGTTTCTTGTTTGGCCTGATATGGTTCTCAATCAGAGGCAGGTGTTAGTCATTGTCTCTGATTGGGAACCATATTTAGGTAGCCTGTTTTCTGTTGGGGTTTGTGGGTGGTTATTTTCAGTCTTTGTGTGTCTGCACCAGATATAACTTTTTATGTTATCACTTTGTTGTTTTTTTGTTTTGCCGTGTTCAGTTTTCCATTAAAAAGATGAACACTAACCGCGCTTGGTCCTCTCTATCTCCAGACGACAACCGTTACACAACGACAAGATAAGAATAAACAGGTTTTTTTTTTTCAAGCAGCTTATCAACACTACTAGATTTTTGGGCATACAAAAGTTGTATTTTTCTTAGGGGCACCATGAGGGAAAGTTCCGCTACTACAAGGACTTTGCAGAGGTAATTGCACGTTGCCATGCTTTACTTGCTGAGCACATGGATGTTCCTACTGTCTTCTCTGGGATGGCAAAATAAATTCAGAATTATTTGATAGCTTCCATCTAATCATCCATTAAACATTAGTGATCTGACATGCTGTTAAGGATGAAAACTAGACGATTTTTCAGTCTGATTAACTGAAGGCTATTAACAACAGCAGCTGCATATAGCCTGCAAAACAACTAATTGGTAACGTTATGTATTTACAGTCCATTTGTTTGTGTCAGGAGAGAATGTGATCAAATCTGGTTTACATTCCTACTTGGGCTGGCTATACTGCCTAGACCTTTTCAATACAACATTAACTGGAAGGAATCCATCTACACAATAGTCATGACATAGACTGTGAATTCATTTTTAATTAGGCCTGCAGTTGCAGAAAATGCATAAAGGAAGATCAGCCCTGTGAGTTCTATTGTTCATCAGTTGATGTCTCTGTGGCATCAGTTCACCTAAACCTAGGGTATGGCAAAGTGGGGTGGGGAGGGGGTGGAGGGGGAGCAATGCTATTTGGATAACAGCAATGACAACAAAAAATATAATAATAATAATTAATTATCACTGCAATATTAGGTTTAAATGTCTGTGGAACGGTGTGCACAATGTCAACTACTGCTCAACCTCATCATTTACTTGTGGAACAGAGCATACAGTGCAACATGAAATAAAGTGAACAAAAACATAAACGCAACAGGTAAAGTGTTGGTCACATGTTTCCTAGTCTGAAATTTTCCATACGCACACAAAAAATAAAAATCTAAATGTTATGCACACATTTGTTTACATCCTTGTTTGTGAAAAATTATCCTTTGTCAAGATAATCCATCCACCTGACAGGTGTGGCATATCATGAAGCTGATTAAACAGCATGATCACAGGTGCACCAGTAAAAGGCCACTCTAAAATGTGCAGTTTTGTCAAACAACACATTGCCACAGATGTCTCATGTTTTGAGGGAGAGTGCAATTGGCACGCTGACTGCAGCAACGTCCATCAGAGCTGTTGCCAGCTCTTACCACTTCCGGCTTCTTCACCTGCGGGATCGTCTGAGACCAGCCTCCTGGACAGCTGATTATGCTGTGGGTTTGCACAACCAAAGAATTTCTGCAAAATCTGTCAGAAACCATCTCAGGGAAGCTCAACAGCCTGCTCGTCATCCTCACCAAGGTGTTGACCTGACTGCTACTGTCACGCTGGAGAAGTGTACTCATTCATAAACTAATCCCGGTTTCAAACTGTACCGGGCAGATGGCAGACATTGTGTATGGCGTCATGTGGGTGAGCGGTTTGCTGATGTCAACTTTGTGAACAGAGTGCCCCATGGTGGCGGTGGGGTTATGGTATGTGCAGGTATAAGCTACGGACAATGAACAAAATAGCATTTTATCAATGGCAATTTGAATGCACAGAGATACTGTGATGAGATCCTGAGGCCCATTGTCGTGACATTCATCCGCCACCATCACCTAATTTTTCAGCATGATGTCTCACGGATCTGGACACAATTTCTGGAATCTGAAAATGTCCCAGTTATTCGATGGCCTGCATTCTCACCAGACATGTCACCCATTGAGCATGTTTGGGATGCTCTGGATTGATGTGTACAACAGCATGTTCCAGTTACCGCCAATATCCAGCAACTTCACACAGCCATTAACCTGTCTAAGATATTGGTTCCCAATTGGGAATCAACCCTCGCACGTTCAGCTGAAACGGTGGCACATGGAACGCAAAAATATTCTTACAAATATTTTACCTCCACACATTAACAAGTCCAATAGCTCAAATGAAAGATAAACACCTTGTTCATCTAGCCAGCAAGTCAGATTTCTAAAATGTTTTACGGCGAAAACATAGCACATATATATGTCAAACCACCACCAGAAAACAGCTCATTTGAATAGCCAAAACATGCAATCAACAAACGCAGGATTAAAAAATAAATTGTTCACTAACCTTTTGAAAATCTTCATCAGATGACAGTAATAGGACATGTTACACAGTACATTTTTTTTCAATAATATGCCATTTATATCCATAAATATCCATTTACAGTGAGTTCACGTTCAGAAATTACTCAAAAATGTCCGCAGGAAATCTAGGTAGCGCGGCAAGATAACGTAAATAGACATCATAAACTTTGACTAAATATACATGTTCTACATATAGTTAGAAAGATACACTGCTTCTTTATGCAACCGCTTTGTTAGATTTATTTTTAACGTTACAGAAATCGCACACTATTCAATATGCTGAGACGGCGCTCAGATACAAGCTACATTTCTACGTAATGTTGGAGTCAACAGAAACACAGATTTCAGCATAAATATTCCCTTACCTTCGATGGTCTTCGTTCAGAATGTTCTGGAAGGCTTCATACTTACCCAATACATCGTTTGGTTTCAAGTCTTGCGTCTTTGTATTAGCTACTGCTAATAACATCAGCTGAAATGCACCCAAAACGTCCTCTGGTCCGGAAAAGTTGCGCATCAAAACTTCAAAATTACATATTATATGTCGACTAAACAGGTCAAACTAAGTGCAGAAGCAAGCTTTATGATGTTTTAGACACACAAAACAAACTTCAATTCAATCGGCCATCGTCTGCCCTTCTCTTGAGTGCTGGAACAAAGGAATGGCTGGGACCAATTCGCGCCACAACGCACAACCTATTTTCTCGTGGCACGCACTAATTTCACTCCCATAGGGTCAATTCTCGCGGGATTTGAACGATTCAAAGCTCTACTGAAAGAGGACATCTAGCGGAAGAGATGGAAAGTCTCCCCAGAATCATAACTGGTTGGGAAGGGTGGGGGCGATGACGTCAAAGTTGCTCCAACTTTCATGACCGCAAAAACTAGTTTGGAAGAATGCCTGCCCTGTGAGTTCTGCTATACTTACAGACATAATTCCAACGGTTTTAGAAGCTTTAGAGTGTTTTCTATCCAATAATAATTTTTATATGCATATATTAGCAATTTTTGACAGATTTTTTTTTCAGTTTACTAGGGGTACCCAATCTCTCCAAAGGGGGCATATGTCTGCCATATCCTTAACAGGTTTTTAAAGAGGAATTGCACAACATTCCACAGGCCACAATCAACAGCCTAATCAACTCTATCCGAAGGAGATGTGTTGCGCTGCATGAGGCAAATGCTGGTCACACCAGATATTGACTGGTTTTCTGATCCCCACCCCTACTTTTTTTTAAAGGTATCTGTGACCAACAGATGCGTATCTGTATTCCCAGTCATATGAAATCCATAGATTAGGGACTAATGAATCTATTTCAATTGACAGATTTTTAAGTAAAATCTTAAATTGTTTTTTGTTGTTTATATTTTGTTCAGTGTAGATGTATAATACACGCTATCAAGTCACAACAAGGCCAACTTCAAATTCTGACATCAACAATGTGAAAGTAACCGATGCATAAAACAGCTGAACTCGAATTCAAACTATGCCAGATAAATCATACACATGCGTTGAAATAATAGGCAGAGGCCTACATTAAAGGACTACAATCAGATGAAGACAAACAAGCTCGACCAAAATCACGAAACACAAAAGGAAAATCTACATGCCTTCTTGAAGGGAGTCTAGGCCCCCTCTACATGTGACCTTGTCAAACCTATGTATTTGGGTAGTCATATTTTCTCTGATTGCGCTGTTTCAGCGACATTTTTCATAATGTGTTTGCCCTGCTCATTTTAGCATTTGCCTGTCTGCATTATTTGCCAGGGAAGGGAAGCATTCTGTGAATATTGACGCATTGTATCAACAAGGTGGCTCTGAGAATATTGAAACATTGTATCAATGAAAAAGGCGGCTCTGAGAATATTGATAAAGCAACATAATAGCCAACGCGGGGCGGGGGCAGCTCACGAAAATGTTTCAGTGCGCCAGTTTATCTCTCTGATATTATTGTGTTGCCTATGCAGCAGTTGCACTATCTGGCTGCTCATTGTATTAAAAAAAAAAACAGGCCTTATTCCCACTATAACTAAATAAGTTATTTAATGAAGTGTTGACAGCAAGATTGATCTGTTAGAATATCTAGGAATTCAAGCAGGACTGATAGAGTGAAAGGTGGAAGTGCATTATACCAGATGCAGGTAGGCTACAGGTAGGGATTATGGATGCAGGTAGAGGATGATGATGAAGTAGGCTACACAGCAAGAAGTAAAAAAAATGTTTTAGCCTAACTAAGCATTATCGCAGATATCAGTGTCACTGCTTTCAAGGTCTGGTTCAAATGTCGACATCACATTCAAAGCAATCGGCACACTGCCTAACAGGTGACTGGGAAAGGAAACTGGCACCTTCTCTGCTTTCTACAAGTGAGAGAAAAGGCCGCTGGCTGGCAGCAGCTCTCAGAACCAAATGCACGTATGGTCCTAAAGCCAGCATTTCAAAATGCTAAACAGCCTTTGCATTTTAATTGGGTTTTAATGATTTTAGTTTACTTATTTTAAGCCTACTTAAAAGGTTGGTCTTGAGCTACGGTATGGCGACTGCTAGGGATTTCATCCTCCCTAGGCCAGGAGTTTTTATTTTAACTATTTGACTTGATTAGAACAACTGGTTCTCCTGGCATCCGCCAAACCTATATTTGTTCGTCGGACTGCCAGATGGTGAAGTGTGATTCATCACTCCAGAGAACGCATTTCCTATGCTCCAGTGTCCAATGGCGGTGAGCTTTACACCACTCTAGCTGACGCTTGGCATTGTGCATGGTGATCTTCAGCTTGAATGTCACGGTCTGTCCATGTGTCACTGTCTGTCACATCATATTCTTCTCTCAACCTGTGTGCACCTATGTTGTAAACTTTTTATTCATAGGCTAGGTTGTAGCAACCTCATGATTGGTATAGGGAAAATGTTAGTATTATGTTGTAGCCTAAACCTATCTCTGTTACAATTAACTGGGTGAATGGAATATGAACGTCATCCAATATGCTGTAATAGAAAAAAGGCCATGCTCATGAAAAGAAATGTGTCCTCCCTCAGAAACGGCACTGACCGCCACTGGTCATCAGGGATCGGAGTGGTGAGAGATGATGCACAACAAAAGTTCCTGCACCCAACCCACACAAAGTGTCAGGTATCAAGTGTAACAACGGGTTCAATGACGATCACAACGTAAACCGATGCTTTCTAGAAGTTCTGCTAAGAGAAGTACAAAAGCGCCAAAAATTTGAGAAAGAGGAAAAAGATAAGTCACCATGACTAGGCGTGGAATTGCCAGACAACAGCTCCGCCAAAATTAATGGCGAGTATGTAAACAATCAACTTACCCCCGTACTCACGTGAAACCCTAAACCGGCCCCTTCGTTCTAGAAACAAGCCCACGGGCTTTGACTATAGACTCAGAAGTGTTGTAACACACGAGGTAAACAACATCGCAATAGCCAATTCCACTCAAACTCCGATGAGTCCATCTGTTTTCACCATGAACACAAATTACATACTTTGTGGGGAATATGACCACAAAACGTAACTCTGAAAGTCGCTACCTGGAAACAGTCCTAGAGGAATGCTTAACCCATGATGCACTCATTCATTCGGGCTCAACAATATTGCTCATCTCTCAAACACTGTCTAATGATCTCTAAAGGGCTGTGAACCCAGCTAAACATTGGTTAAAAACGGAACGATGCAACACTAAAATTCGAGGTTTCTCTCAGACTAACTCGCCTCTCAGAATGCGACCCATGGTGAAACCACACTTCCAAAACATATCGCTTGTTCACCCTCTGTATGTTACGAGCCACAAAACTGAACAGATGCTACTTGGAGCAGACTTGATGGATTGGAAAAACAACCAACTATGATCACAAGTAACCATGCCGTCTCCACTGACCACACTGTCTTCTAACGCTGGCTGCAACACAGTCATACCCAAGGATTATCTGTCGACAGGACCCCGTGGGAAAAAGACGTGCAGAATCTGACTCCAGGAGATATTATGATATCCCGGCACACACAGTCAGCAAACCTGATAGACTATTCTTTTCATGATTTCGAACCAGCAATCTCTGTGGCTAATTTGTCCTGGTATATAAACATTGAGTTGTTATTTTACCTGAAATGCACAAGGTCCTCTACTCGGCCAATTACTTCACACATAAAACGGTGACCAAATCATTTCTAGTCATCTCTCCTCCTTCCAGGATTTTTCTTCTCTTGACTTTATATTGCGATTGGCAACTTTCATAAATTAGGTGCATTACCGCCACTGACCTATTTCGTGTTTCAGTCACCCACGTGGGTACAACCAATGAAGGAGTTGGCATGTGGGTACCTGCTTCTATAAACCAATGAGGAGATGGGAGAGGCAGGACTTGCAGTGTGATCTACGTCACAAATAGAACTGACTTCTATTTTAGCAGTTGGCAACGCAGACACTCATTGGCGCACGAGCATTGTGGGTTCAATAATTGAATAACATGTATGTCTAAATTTATTTTGCAACGCTCACGCTCGCGAAGCGGACGGTGTAGTCAGCCTGTTAGTAAAGTTGAAAATAGACCCTGAAGCCCCTTTGACTCTGCAGCTACAGTGGGGCAAAAAAGTATTTAGTCAGCCACCAATTGTGCAAGTTCTCCCACTTAAAAAGATGAGAGGCCTGTAATTTTCATCATAGGTACACTTCAACTATGACAGACAAAATTTGAAAAAAAAATCCAGAAAATCACATTGTAGGATTTTTAATTCTGTGTATGTGAGCATAATCTCTGTCGCGAACATGGCTTTTCAAAAGAATGAGCAATCTGCTGATAATTCAATTTTAATGGCAACACTTGTGGCGAAAAGCCATGTTCGCCACAGAGGTTATGCTCACATACACAGAATAAAAAATCCTACAATGTGATTTTCTGGATTTTTTTCCTAATTTTGTCTGTCATAGTTGAAGTGTACCTATGATGAAAATTACAGGCCTCTGTCATCTTTTTAAGTGGGAGAACTTCACAATTGGTGGCTGAGTAAATACTTTTTTGCACCACTGTACATTAATCACCAGTTTCTCCACAGAGGTCCATTGATCATCCCTGTAGACTGTCTGAAGCTAGTCCCTTACAGCTGTAGTCTAAGCAAAACACCGCTAAGTAGGATCGCCCTAGATATGAATTAGATGATTAATGTGCTAACTATATTTTGTTTATCTTTTTTTTTTTTTTTTTTCTTAATTTGTATTTTCATTTTCTTTGACACTTAGGAAGTGATACTGCCATAAACAAGTTCCCCATACAACCACCAGTTAGGGCCACAACACTGCTCATTTTGGGAAGAAATGTAATGATGTATTGCGTGAGTGTTGTGCGTTAACATCTGTCGAAGATACTGCCTACATCCACCAGCCTGGACAACCGGATGACGTGTCCGGAATGACGATCCACAACCAGGACATCCCATGGCCATTCTTGTGGGGGTCTGCAGCTTGCAGACATATTACCAGGTTAAACCACCAGAGGGGGACTGTCACGATGATCCACAAACCAGGACATCCAGTGGTCATTCTTGTGGTGGGTTGCAACTTGCAGAATCCTTCCAATATTGAATCCACCAGAGGGGGACTGTCATGACTGTCCTTTGAGGATCTAAATAGGTCAGATCAGGATTTTAATGAATGACTTCAACCAAACCCCTTCTCAACCACAGATGGGGGGAGGAGGGAACTGGTGGGGTTAACAACTCATGCCTGGTTGTAAATCAAGGAGAGAAGATTCAGGTGTCCCTCTCCAAATTCACCCAAGGATGGTGCTTTGTTTCAAGAATAGTTTTTCCCACCGAAACTCTAACATGTTACACAGCACCTACTGGAACAATAATTTTAACATAGAATGTTCGGAATGGTCAGAGGCGATCTAAAGAACACTAACATCATTTGGTTTGTTATTTTGTGATGTTATAAAAAAAATTATAAAAGAAATGCTGTAACTTGGAAAGTATACCCACTACATTGTTGTGCATTAAATATGACAAATGCTGAAAGTGTTTTTGTTAAGGGAGGGATGTGATTTGAGAAAATTTAAGAGGATATTGTTTCTATAACTGTGCACAGTATGCAGTCACTGCCCCTTGAGTGAGGTCAGAGAGCGTGTCAGCCTGACAGAGCCGCCCCTTTCTAAAAAATTGTATAAAATAATGTGTTAAGAATTAACATATCAGACCAGAGAGACGTAGAGCTGCAGCTCACGTTTGAAGTGGTTTGAACTCAATCTCAACATGGGGTAGAGACGATAAACTCACCTCCCGACCAATCACTGATACAACTGATTAGCTGTCCTAAGTATCTAGAAAATCTAATTTACATAGGACCATTCTATTACTCTGCTCAAACAATCACCCCACTGCGAACCATCGACACAACTGGCTAGCCTATCTTCAAAGAAGCATCTTCCAGAGTGTATGGAAGTAGAATAAACTGTTGTTCTGTTCAGGACTACACAACAAGTCACTGGATCCCAGATGACTGCAGATGAGAACAACAGTAGGAGACTTGTTGGAACCCCTTTTGGGCAAACAGAGCCTTACAAGCGTGTCGCAAAAAGGCCCAAACCTCCTTTCCAAGACGGCCCAGTTCCGAGAGAGACACGGCAAACCAAGGAATGTCATCGAGGAATTTCACGTAAATACATATATGATTTCTTACTCCAAGCGGGTGGTTGTTAGTGTGCAAAGTATAGGAATACTATGAGTGAGAGTAGTTTCTAAATGTACTGTACCTACGTTTAAGTGTCTCTGTTCCTCTCTTTCTCTTGCCCTCTCCATGTCTTTTGTAACAAGCATCCATATTGTTGTCAGGCCGCTAGGGACCTGTTTTTAATGTATTGTGTGTAAGTGTGTATGTTTATCCTGTGTTACCATTTACTCAGCCTGTTTGGGATAAGGGGCAGCATTTTCACGTTTGGATGAAAAGCATGCCTAGAGTAAACTGCCTGCTACTCAGTCCCAGTTGCTAATATATGGATATTGGTAGATTTGGATAGAAAACACTCTGACGTTTCTAAAACTGTTTGAATGATTTCTGTGAGCATAACATAACTCATATGGCAGGTGAAAACCTGAGGGAAATCTGAGGATTGTAGTTTTTCAATATACAGTGTAAATAGGGTCATATTGCACTTCCTAAGGCTTCCACTAGATGTCAACAGTCTTTAGAACTTTGTTTGAGGCTTCTACTATGAAGGGGATCTGAATGAGAGGGGAGAGTGCCACAGGCTCGTGACGAGCGGTCACGAGAGAGTTAGCTCTCGTTCCATTGCTTTTCTACAAACATAGGAATTGTGGAACATTATTGAAGATTTAGGATAAAAACACCCTAAAGATTGATTCTATACTTAGTTTGACAAGTTTCTACGGGCTGTAACGGAACTTTTTGAAAATTTCGTCCTACATTCGGCTGGACCTGCACGCGCGTTTGGATTAGTTTACCAAACGCCCTAACATAAGGAGGTATTTGGACATAAAGATTAACTTTATCGAAAAAATCAAACATTTATTGTGGAACTGGGATTCCTGGGAGTACATTCCGATGAAGATCATCAAAGGTTAGTGAATATTTATAATGCTATTTCTGACTTCTGTTGACTCCAACATGGCGGATATCTGTTTAGCTTGATTTGTCGTCTGAGCGCCGTACTCAGATTATTGCATGGTTTGCTTTTTCCGTAAAGTTATTTTTTTATCTGACACAGCGGTTACATTAAGTAATTTTGGGGGGTATCTGTACGTTACTTTACTATTCATATTTTTGCAAACTTTTACTTTTACTTCACTACACTTCAAAATAAAATAATGTACTTTTTACTCCATACATTTTGACAGGAATATGGTCCAGTTCACACATTAATCAAGAGAACATCACTAAACACAAATGCTTTATTTGTAAATTATGTCTGAGTGGAAGGAATGTGAACGGAGGGAGTGAGAGACTGTCAGTGAGTTGATGGAGAAATTGGAGGAGAGAGAAATGAGAGAGTTGTTGTATGATGCACGACATTCGCGCTGAGTCAGCTCCCCGTACTCGTCCTGAGGAGCGTGCTAGAGGTCTGGTCAAAACCTTGCCGGCTCCACGCACCAGGTCTCCAGTACGCCTCCACAGCCCTACACGTCCTGTGCCAGCTCTCCGCACTCGCCTTGAGGAGCATGTCATTTGTCCGCTATCATGTGTGCCGGCTCTACGCACCAAGTCTTCAGTACGCCTTCACAGCCCAGAGCGTCCTGTGCCAGCTCTCCACACTCGCAGTGCGAAGTGTGTCATAGTTCCTGTACAATTTGTGCCGGCTATACGAACCACGTCTCCAGTACGCCTCCACAGCCCAGTACGTCCTGTGCCAGCTCCTCGCACTTGCCCCGAAGTGCGTGTCACCAGTCCGGTGCAACCTGTGCCGGCCCACGCATCAGACCTCCAGTGCGCCTCCCCAGTCCGGTACGTCCTGTGCCTGCTCCCCGCACTCGCCCAAAAGTGTGCGTCACCAGTCCAGAGCTTCCGGCGACGGCCCCCAGTCAAAACCTCCAGCTCCATGGCAAGAGCCTTCCTCTGTGCCGGTGTCCAGTCCCGCTCCAAGGCCGGAGCCTTCCTCTGCGCCGGTGCCCAGTCCAGGCACGGCATCCAACTCAGCTCCATGGCCGGAGCCTTCTTCGGCGCCGTTGCCCAGTACGGGTGCGGCGTACAACCCAGCTCCATGGCCGGGGCCCTCCTCTACGCCGAGGCTCCATGGCCAGACCTGTGGTCTGGGTGGGGGCAAAGTCCCGCACCAGAGCCACCACCGTTGCTGGCGGATCCGCGAGCGGAGTGGGTACTTCGCCCCGCACCTGAGCGCCACCGACGCTAGACGCCCACCCAGACCCTGCCCTATAGAGTCAGGTTTTGCGTCCGGAGTCCGCACCTTTGGGGGGTACTGTCACGCTCTGACCATAGAGAGCCTTTTTATTCTCTATTTTGGTTAGGTTGGTGTGTGACTAGGGTTGGTCTGAATGTTCCTATGATGATCGTGACATCAAGGTTGCACACTCACCAATACTGTACACAAACAATTGTCAAGACTCTGATGCAGCCCACAACTGTTTTAAATATGCTGTTGTGGGTTTCCCCCACACAGACCAAGCATCTCTTCAAGGTTTTGACAGTCAAATTTGTCCAGTGGTGTGCAGGTAACTGTCTTGAAATAAACGTTAAGAAAACAAAAGAGATGGAAATTGATTTCAGAAAGAACAAAACTGCACTACCCCTACGAAGATCAATGGGGAATCAGCCGATAGAGTGACCACATATAAGTACCTGGGAATCAAAGTAGACAATAAACTGAAATTCAATGACTGTGCCTGTCACGTTCTGACCTTTATTTCCTTTGTTTTGTCTTTATTTAGTATGGTCAGGGCGTGAGTTGGGGTGGGCAGTCTATGTTTGTTTTTCTATGTTTGATTTCTGTTTCGGCCTAGTATGGTTCTCAATCAGAGGCAGGTGTCATTAGTTGTCTCTGATTGAGAATCATACTTAGGTAGCCTGGGTTTCACTGTTGGTTTGTGGGTGTTTGTTTCCGTGTCAGTGTTTTTCGCCACACGGTACTGTTTCGGTTTCGTTCTTTCACATTTCTTTTGTTATTTTTGTATTCAGTGTTCAGTGCTTTCTTTGATTAAAGTTATGGACACTTACCACGCTGCATCTTGGTCCGATCCTTACTCCTCTTCAGACGACAACCATATCTTACAAATGTTCTATAAATCTGTCCTGCAGAGTATGCTGTCCTTTGGTCTGATATGAGTGTTTGGAAACATGCGAGTGCAAGACCAAGTCAAACTTCAGCGATTGATTAAGATGGCGGGACGAATCAACCACACAAAACTCATCCTCCTAAAACGTGAAAGCACTTTACAGGACAGTACTCATCCCCTTCACTCAAAATACAGTCATAGCAGTAGCCGGACAAGGGGAAAATCTTCTTCTTCAAATCTACTTCTTCAAAATAATATTTTAACAGATACAGTGGTTCTTCCTTTAAAAATTGTGGTGTACTGCAGCTTGCAGGGTGACGCATAATTCTATGGCACATTATATAAGTGTCAGCCATTGTTGCCAGAATTACGCAATATACCACAATCTGCCACCATCGGTCGCGGCATAAACTCAAAACTTTTAAAGGAAGGACCACTGTAGATATGGGGACTCTTTTATTCCAACAGCCATTAATTAGGTTGTATAATAGATAGTTTGTTGGTCCCTCGAGTATACAGCATATTGCACTTTCACTTTAAATGTGTAGCTATAACACTTTGAATTAATTATATTGTGTAGTTTCTGTGTTTTCATGTTTTATGTATCATCTTCTTAAGCACATGACCAAATTAATTTCCCACTGGTAGGATAATAAAGTGGACCTGAATCTCATGCCTGAAATGTTTGAAAACGCCCTGGACCAGGGTGTTTACCCCAAACCCTAACAGATGGGTCGATCACACTTTTGTTAAAACCCGTTAAAGATTAATCTGAATTTGGCTCATACAGACGATCTCACTTTTGAATGCAGATGTTAAAATATGAGCAAAATTAATCGCTTCTCCAATAGTCCACCATGACCCTCAGGAAAATAACCTCACACTCAACGTCAACAAAACAAATGAGATGATCGTGGACTTCAGGAAACAGCAGAGGGAGCACCCCCCTATCCACATCGATGGAACAGTAGTGGAGAGGGTAGTAAGTTTTAAGTTCCTCGGCGTACACATCACGGACAAACTGACCAAACAATTTAACCAAACACAGACAGCGTGGTGAAAAAGGCGCAGCAGTGCCTCTTCAACCTCAGGAGAGTGAGGAAATTTGGCTTGTCACCAGAAGCAGTCACACACTTCTACAGATGCCCAATCGAGAGCATCCTGTCGGGCTGTATCACCGCCTGGTACGGCAACTGCTCCGCCCACAACCGTAAGGCTCTCCAGAGGCTAGTGAGGTCTGCACAACGCATCACCGGAGGAAAACTACCTGCCCTCCAGGACACCTATCCCACCTGATGTCACAGGAAGGCCATAAGGACAACAACCACGCGAGCCACTGCCTGTTCACCCTATCATCCAGAAGGCGAGGTCAGTACAGGTGCATCAAGGCAGGGACCGAGAGACTGAAAAACAGCTTCTGTCTCAAGGCCATCAGACTGTTAAACAGCCACCACTAACATTGAGTGGCTGCTGCCAACATACTGACTCAACACCAGCCACTTTAATATAGGAAAAATTAATGTAAAAAATGTATCTTTTATATGTTTACCCATCTCATATGTATATACTGTACTCGATACCATCTACTGAATTTTACCTATGCCGTTCTGTACCATCACTCATTCATATATCTTTATGTACATGTTCTTCATCACTTTACACTTGTGTGTATAAGGTAGTAGTTAGGTTGTTAGGTTAGATTACTCGTTGGTTATTACTGTATTGTCAGAACTAGAAGCACAAGCATTTCTCTACACTCGCATTAACATCTGCTAACCATGTGTATGTGACAAATATAATTTGATTTGATTTGACAGACATCTCAATGGATCTGACAGGGTTTATTAACCTTTTAATGTATAGGGGGCAGCATTTCCACTTTTGGATAAATAGCATGCACAATTTCAACTTCCTGCTACTCATGCCAGGAATATATTATATGCATATGATTAGTAGCTGTGGATAGAAAACACTGACGTTTCTAAAACTGGTTCAATCATGTCTTTGACTATGACAGAACTTATGTAGCAGGCAAAACCCAGAGGAAAAACTGTTCAGAATTATTAAATGTTTTTCCTCTGACTGTTCCCTCAGATGTATTTGCCAAGGGAAATTTGATAGCGCCCATTTTACAGTTCCCACGACTTCCACAGGATGTCACCAGTCTTTGGAATTGGGTTGAAGTTAATCATTGGTGAAACAAAGAAGAGGCACATCCTGGAACAACGTTACACTGTTGAGAGTTACGCAAGAGGGGAAAAGGGTCATGTTTTGTTTACTTGCTCTATCGAATACAGATTCCCCCGTCTACAATTTGATCGATTATTAACGTTTAAAAATACCTAAAGTTGTATTACAAAAGTAGTTTGAAATATTTTGGCAAAGTTTATAGGCAACTTTTGAAATGTTTTGTAGTGACGTTTTGTTTTGGAAAGCTGTTTTTTTCCAGTTCAAACCTGCTTTATAAATGGACATTTTGGGTATACATGGACGGAATTAATCGAAAAAAAACAACCAATTGTGATGTTTATGGGACATATTGGAGTGCCAACAAAGAAGCTCGTCAAAGGTAATGCATGTTTTATATTTTATTTCAGCGTTTTGTGTAGCGCCTGCTACGCTAGTTCTTTTGTTTACAACTGTTTTCAGCTGGTTCAGGGGGGTGCATGCTATCAGATAATAGCTTCTCATGCTTTCGCCGAAAAGTATTTAAAAAATCTGACATGTTGGCTGGATTCACAATGAGTGTAGCTTTAATTGAGTACCCTGCATGTGTGATTTAATGAAAGTTTGAGTTTTATCGTGTTTTATTTGAATTTGGCGCTATGCATTTCCCGAGGCTATTGGCCACTTGAGAAGCTAGCGTCTCACTATCCCCAAGAGGTTTTAAGGGTCGCCACTCATTTTCTAACATTGAACATCTGTTTAATGTCATACACTCTCCTGCATCTTCGGACGTTCCTGAGGTAATTATATATTTGGATGTGGAGAATGCATTCAACAGGGTAGAATGGGAATATTTATTTTGGGCCTTGGTGCAAACTTCATTTCCTGGGTCCGACTGTTGTACTCATCATCCAAGGAATCAGTACATAAAAACTTTGTTCACTGTATTTCCCATTATCAAGATCCACATGCCAAGGATGCCCAATGTCCCCTCTGTTATTTGCCCTGGTGACAGAACCCTTTGTATTATGCTAAACGCAACACCCTCAATACTTGGTATCTGGTGATGGGGACTGGAACACAAAGTTTAATTGTATCCAGATGACTTGCTTTTAATATCTCAGAACCTGAAGCGTGTGTCCCTGATATAGTGGACCTACTGAGTAGGTTTGGTGTGTTTTCCAGTTATAATAGGAATTTCTCAAAAAGTTTGTTTTCCAATTAATTAGAATGACAAATTCCATGGGATACTATTCCATTTTGTATGTCCACGTCTGGTTTTAAGGATCAATATCACCCGTACCTCGTCTTCCCTCCATGATGAGAACTTTATTCGCCTGATTAGCAAACTGAAACTGGACTTTCAGAAATGGAGTATACTCCATTTTACTTTAGCTGGTAAAGTGAATTGTATCAAGATTAATGTATTTCCCAGATTTCTGTATTTGTTCCAATGTCTCCCTCTTTTTCTACCAGTCTTTATTCACTTTAGTGGATGAGCTTATTCATTTTTTTATGGGGTGGTGGGAGTCGAAGAATACGTAGAGCATTCCTCCAGAGAGCTAGAACACGCAGAGGACTGGCCCTTCCTAACTGTATGCATTATTACTGGGCAGCGAATATACAAAATATTGTTTACTATCTTCGCAGCCCAGAAAATGACTGAAGAGAGCTCCAATTTCTCTTCCTCTTTGTCAGCTTTAGTAACCTCCAATCTTCCTCTTTCAGCTTCACGCTACTCATCCAATCCAATTGTTGTCAGAACTCTTATTCCATCAACATTACATTCTGTGATTTTTCTATTCAAGGCCCTATATGTAGTAATCACTAATTTGTTCCAGGCAACCTGTATTCAGACTTTAGTACTAAGTTTCATGACTTTTATATTGATGGCACCTTTGCCAAATTCAATGACATCGCAATCAAATGTAATCTACACATTCAAGTTTATTGGCATTTCGAAATCGGCAAGTTTATTCACACTCAAAGCCCCATCTTTCCAATTCCATCACTCGGATCGAGTTTGGACGCCCTTTTGAAAACACCTTTTCAACTAAAGGGACTCATATCCCGTATTGATTACATAATCATATCCCTTGATATCCCGTCACTTAATGAAATCCGATCTGAGTGGGAAAAGGAACTTGTTGGAGAGATCTCTGATGAAGTCTGGAATCATGCCTTACTTAGGGTAAATGGAAGCTCCTCTTGTGCCCGCTCAGCCTTATAAAGTTTAAGGTATTTCACCATATCCATTTCAGTAAGGCTAGGTTTCCAACATCTATTTATTTTTTTATTAAATTTTTAACCCTTTTTCTCCCCAATTTTGTGGTATCCAATTGGTAGTTACAGTCTCGTCTCATTACTGCAACTCCCGTACGGACTCGGGAGAGGCGAAGGTTGAGAGCCGCGCGTCCTCCGAAACACAACCCAACCAAGCTGCACTGCTTCTTGACACAAAGCCCACTTAACCCAGAAGCCAGCCGCACCAATGTGTCAGAGGAAATACCGTGCACCTGGCAACCGTGTCAGCGTGCACTGCGCCCAGCCATCCACAGATGTCGCTAGTGCGCGATGGGACAAGAACATCCCTGCCGGCCAAACCCTCCTCTAACCCGTACGACGCCAGGCCACGACGCCAGGCCAAGATCACCGATCATTTCGAATCCCACCGTACCTTCTCCGCTATGCAATCCATTTTCCGAGCTGGTCATGGGTGCACCTCAGCCACGCTCAAGGTCCTAAATGATATAACCCCCATCTATAAACGACAGTACTGTGCAGCCGTCTTCATCGACCTGGCCAAGGCTTTCGACTCTGTCAATGACCGTATTCTTATCGGCAGCCTCAACAGCCTTGGTTTTTCTAATGACTGCCTCGCCTGGTTCACCAACTACTTCTCAGATAGAGATCAGTGTGTCAAATCAGAGGGCCTGTTGTCCGGACCTCTGGCAGTCTCTGGGGGGGGGGGGGGGGGGGGTTCAATTCTCGGGGGGGGGTTCAATTCTCGGGCCGACTCTTTTCTATGTAAATATCAATGACATCGCTCTTGCTGCGGGTCATTCTTTGATCCACCTCTACGCAGATGACACCATTCTTTATACATGGCCCTTCCACCTGGCCCTTCTTTGGACACTGTGTTAACAAACCTCCAACCGAGCTTCAATGCCATACAAGACTCCTGCCGTGGCCTCCAACTGCTTTTAAATGCAAGTAAAACTAAATGCATGCTCTTCAACCAATCGCTGCCCACACCCGCCCACTCAACTAGCATCACTATTCTGGACGGTTCTGATTTAGAATATGTGGACAATCATAAATACCTAGGTATCTGGCTAGACGGTAAACTCTCCTCCCAGACTCATAAGCATATCCAATCCAAAATGTAATCTAGAGATGGCTTCCTATTTCGCAACAAAGCCTCCTTTACTAATGCTGCCAATCATACCCTTGTAAAACTGACCATCCTACCAATCCTTGACTTCGGCAATGTCATTTACAAAATAGCCTCCAACACTCTACTCAGAAAATTGGATGCAATCTATCACAGTGCAATCTTGTCACCAAAGCCCCATATACTACCCACTACTGCAACCTGTATGCTCTCGCTGGCTGGTCCTCGCTACATATTCATCGCCAAACCCACTGGCATCAGGTCATCTATAAGTCTTTGCTATGTAAAGCTCCGCCTTATCTCAGCTCACTCACCATAGCAACACCCACCCGTAGCATGCGCTCCAGCAGGTATATTTCACTGGTCATCCCCAAAGCCAACACCTCCTGTCCTTCCCGTTCTCTGCTTGCAATGACTGGAACAAATTTAAAAAATGACTGAAGTTGGAGATTTATATGTCCCCCACTAACTTAAAGCATCAGCTGTCAGAGCAGCTTACAGATCACTACAGCTGTACACAGCCCATCTGTAGTAAATAGCCCATCCAACCAACTACCTACCTCATTCCATATTTGTTTTTGTTTTTCTGCTCTTTTGCACACCAGTATTTGTAATTGCACATCCTCATCTGCACATCTATCACTCCACTGTTAATTGCTAACTTGTAATTACTTTGCCACTGTTGCCTATTTATTGCCTTACCTCCTAACTTCATTTGCAATACAGATTTTTCTATTGTGTTCATTTGTTTATCCAATGTGTAACTGTGTTGTTGTTTTTGATGCACTGCTTTGCTTTATCTTGGCCAAGTCGCAGTTGTAAATGAGAACTTGTTCTCAACTGGCCTACCTAGTTAAATAAAGGTTAAATAATCTGTACCACTTGGCAGGCACAAGATGATCCAAATTCTACCCAAATATTGATGGCACATGTGACAGTTATAAATGCTCCTTGTTGGACTTGACTCACATGTTCTGGTCCTGTCCCCATCTGGCAGACTCTTGGTCCACTTTATTTAACCTCTACGGGATCGTAGGCTAATGTGATTAGCATAAGGTTGTAAGTAACAAACATTTTCCAAATTTTATTCGACCTGGAATCAGATGATATACTATGTTGGACAGCTCCAAACTCTTCCTCCAGATTTGTACTCATGGCCTAATACACACCCCTGAGTAAATACTTTGTAGGAGCACCTTTGACGTTGATTACAGCTGTGAGCCTTTTTGGGTAAGTCTCTAAGAGCTTTGTCCACCTGGATTTTACAATATTTGGCCATTATTCTTTAAAAAAATATTTAAGTTCTAAAGTAGATTTTTGATCATAGCTAGACAGTCATTTTCAAGTCTTGCCATAGATTTTCAAGCCGATTTATGTCAAAATTGTAACTAGGCCATTCAGGAACATTCAATGTCGTCTTGGTAAGCAACTGCAGTGTAGATTTGGCCTTGTGTTTTAGGTTGTTGTCCTGCTGAAAGGTGAATTTGTCTCTGAGTATCTGTTGGAAAGCTGAACCATGTTTTCTAGAATTTTGCCAGTATTTATAGCTGTATTCCGTTTCTTTTATCCTAAAAAACTCAGTCTTTGCTGACGACAAGCATGTCCATAACATGATGCAGCAAACACCATGCTTGAAAAAAATGAAGAGTGGTACTCTTGTGATGTGTTATGTCTGATTTGCCCCAAACATAACGCTTTGTATTCAGGAAAAAAAGTTAATTTCTTTGCCAGACTTTTTGCAGTATTACTTTAGTGCCTTGTTGCAAACAAGATGCATGTTTTTGAATATTTATATTCTATAAAAGCTTCCTTCTTTTCACTCTCTAATGTAGGTTAGTATTGTTGAGTACTACAATGTTTTTGATCTATCCTTTGTTCTCATATCACAACCATTAAACTCTGTATTTTTTTAAAATCACCATTGGCCTCATGGTGAAATCATTGAGCAGTTTCCTTCCTCTCCGGCAACTGAGTTAGGAAGGACACCTGTATCTTTTGTGGTGAATGGTTGTATTGATACACCATCCAAAGCCTAATTAATAACATGCTCAAAGGGATATGCAGAACTTGTTTAGGCTTGGCATAATAAAGGACTTGAATAATTATTGACTCAAGACATTTCAGCTTTTCATTTTTAATACATTTCTCAATTTTCTACAAACAAAATTCCACTTTGAGATTATGGGGTATTGTGTGTGGACCAGTGACACATCTCAATTTAATACATGTTTACTTCAGGCTGTAACACAACAAACTGTGGAAAAAGTAAAGGGGTATGAATAATTTCCGAAGGCACTGAATGTCCATTGTTAGTGGTCACTCGGCTATCTTGTCAACAGAATATTTATTTATTTATAGGGGACAATGCACATTAATCAACATCAATATTACAATAACGCAACATCCATGTAAATGTGCAAGGGTTAGCCAAAAGCTCATTTGCACCCGTAGTCCCAGGACAGGTAAGGACAATTGCACAGCCAATATACAAATACTCACTAAAATAATACAAAATGTAAATACATTACATCCAATAATTTATCATTCTGACAACAACAACAACAAACCTATCATCAACTGTCATCTTACATATGAGGAACCACTGATTATTCATGTGTACAGGTTTGGATAGACTTGAGCCATGTTTTCAATTTAAATAAAAAAATAGTCCGTGGGCATTGCATATGACTATATTGTAGCTCTAACAGAGAAGGCCGATTGACTGATTTTACTGTGTGGAAAAGGGACAACGCAATCCCCCCTAGTTACTGCCCTTGTTATCAAGGAGGAGCTTTCCTTGAGCATGATATGCTGGCATAGGGGTGGAGAGGCAAGACCATGCAGGATCTTAAAGACAAGGCTTGCATCTACATACCGCTTAAAGCTATCCAGACTAAATAAATTATGTTTGTAAATTATATGGCAATGGTGGTATCTGTTTGGTTTATCAAACATCGTAAGTGTTTGTTTTTGAGTGATTCAATTGGTTTCAGAATAGTAGCTCCTGCTTGTGACCAGCATGTGAGGCAATATTTCAGATGTGAGAAGGTCATAGCATGCATATATAGTTTGGTGTCCTCCAGAGGAAGGAAAGGTCTTATAAATCTAAAGTTGGATGATCCAAACTTGACCGTGTAATCACCTTCTTCACATGTTTCTTAAATGTGAAGTTAGAGTCCAAAATGACACCAAGATACCTGAAGTTAGACACAACTTTCAGATTCTCCCCATTAACAAGAACAGCTCATTGGGAAGAATCTATGGATTTCTTAGAGAAGTACACAGTCTTGTCAATATTTAAATGCAGGCAATAATTTGTCATCCATTTAGAAACATGTAAAATAGCTTCAGTTAACTTGCTAACAACTATTTATCTATTTTGTGAGTGTACATACAGAACTGTATCATCTGCATGCTAACTTGTGGGAAAGCAAGTGGGAGATCATTTATATAGATGGTAAACCGAAGGGGGCCTAATATTGACCCTTGTAGGATCATAATGTCATAGCAAAGAGAGTACGACTTAAGTGTCCCCCTAACAAACCATTCGACTTCTGTCAGATTGTTTGTCAGATATGAATACATCCAACTAATAACTTCAGTGGTCACATTCAGGGAGGTTAGTTTGGATAGGAGGACCTCATGATTCACAGTATCAAAGGCCTTTTTAAGATCCAAAAAGACTGCACCGACTTCACCACCTATGTCCAGATTTAATGCACTCCAGAAAATTACAATTGGCTGTTTTGGTAGAGTGGTTAGTTCTGAATCCACATTGCATTTGATGTATGGAATTGCCCTGAATGAAGTGATCAGTCAGATGAGTAGCCATCAGTTATTTTGATAGCACTGGAAGAATCCTTTTTAGTGTTCAGTGTATTAAAGTTAACATGGACACGTACCACGCTGTGCTTTGGTCTACTCCTTCTTCCACCAACAAAAATTGTTACAGATGTTGGTGGTTGATATAATCCAATAATAGTGAGAGACATATGAGGGGAGAGGAAGACATGTTTCCATATGATATGATTTCATTTAAAGTTATATTTTATGTACATAAGCAACCCACCCTCTGCCCTCTCCCCTGTCCCTCCTGAATATGGATTATCCAGGGACATTAAAGGCAGAAATAGGAGAAGATTTCTTCAGCCATGTCTCAGAGAAATAGAAAATCAAGATTAGTCATTCAATAAATGTTCTGCCTGTTCACTCTTAGAAATAGTGCTACGAATAATCCCAATATTCCTCTAAGCTTAGAACGAGGGTCCCAGAGCATTTTAGCTTGATTAACGTTTTGAAAAATGTATCAAGAGTTCAAACTAAATTATCTGCAGATTGTTCATTCTCTTGAAAAGCCATGTTAGCAACAAAGTTTATGCTCACATACACAGATGTCCTCTGAACCAGATAATATAGCCTACTCAAATACAGATTATTTCAGTCATTCATGTTCCACCACTCATCAATGATTTTGGTCTGGATGGCTAATTAGTGGGACTTTTCCCCACCTCTCCCAGAATTACATAATCCAAATCAAATCAAATTAATTTATATAGCCCTTCTTATATCAGCTGATATCTCAACGTGCTGTACACTTGACACTTTTCCATATCAGCCTTTCTTTCTGCAGGTGACCTAACTCCAGACTCTGATGGGGAGCTTGCTACCCTGGGCCACTTGGGTGTTTGTTGATTCCAGATTGTCTGAATGAAGACCAGTATTGATGTTTTGGCTGCTGCCTTTTGTATTCTGCAGAGAGTTGCACCGCCTTCGGGGGCCCTTTTTAACCTCAGAGTTTTCTATTGGATTATGACTGTCAGTGGTCTCAGTAGCACACTTTCTCAGCTTCATTCATAGCATTTTTTCATTTTTCTTCTTCTTCTTGGAATGAGAGGTCACTGTTGTAGACTCTGGCTCACCAGGTACCAACTCCAATGTTTCATTCACTCTGAATTTGTCCTTGGAAACCAAGGAATTATCCTCTTCAACCTCAGTCTCACGTTCTGTCATTTCAGCTGATTTATCTGATACGTCTGCTCTACTAATGTGGACAGGATTGTTGTCCTGCACAAAGTGTGACAAAGTTTCCTCTATGCACCTTATGTTGTCCAATGTATTAGGACTCTACCATATCCTGACCCCCACTAGCATTGGATTGTGTCAGCTAGATCATATTTGATCATTATATGACTCCTTGAGGGTGTCCTAAAATGTACTCCATACTAAAATAGCCAAAGTTGACCCTAGACAATAGAGTGGGTGAGGAGGAGTCTACCATGTCCCAAAGTGACTTCACCGCTAATTTTCTGTATTCAGGGTTCACTGAAACATCGGTGTAAGCTTTGTTTTACTTTTGACAGTTTCAGCTGATTTTGGGATTGTATATCGATTCACTTTCCATAAAAATAATTAATTCGATTTATTAGTTTCACTCTTCAAATTGTTAAATGAAACTTTGCCGACAGCTCCTGATATCAGAGCATAAAAACTACACTTTGTCTCCTGAATTAGCCTAGTACGCATGGGTGCACATGCGCACTAGGCCTGAGCTCATTTTCCCAGGTTTTCACTGGCTATGCTAGTTTTTTCCTCATTGCCAAACTTCATAAATACTGCACCCTCAACTTCAAAACTTCTTAGCTAGTTATACAATAAGAAATTCACTGGAAAGAAACTTGAACATTTTATTGATTTGTTGAATAGTCATGACTGGCGCTCGCTGTCGCCAGTTTACTCAGTATTACACACAACTGTCATCATCATTTCGCGCTCCTGTGTCTCATGAGACTCACCTGGACTCCATCACCTTCCTGATTATCTCCCCCATATGTCACTCCCTTTGGTTCTTTCCTCAGGTGTTATTGTTTCTGTTTATGTGTCATGTCTATACACTACTCGTGTTTCTTGTTTTGTTCCATGTTCGTTTATTTATTCAATTCACTCCCAGTACTTGCTTCCCGATTGTTAGCGTACACGTTACAGAATAACGCCTCACCAAAGGGAAGCAACAGGGATTTTTTGTTGTTGTTGATTTTTTACTGGTGATGTTGGGACCAACGGCGGCTGCCAAAGCTACCGGCGATGCCTTAGCTAGCTCGTCATGCTTCCATGCCTTGGCTAGATCGACAGCTTCTCAAGCATTGTTTGGCTCGTCGGGCTTCCATGCCTCAGCCGGCTCATCATGCTCCCATGCATCAGCTGATTCGACTGGTTCACGCGCCTCAGTTGGTTCGACTGGTTCCCGTACCTCAGCCGGTTCGACTGATTCCCGTGCCTCAGCTGGCTCTATAGGTTCCCGCGCCTCAGCTGACTCTATAGGTTCCTGCGCCTCAGTTGACTCTACAGGTTCCCACACCTCAGCTGGCTCAGGAGGTTCCCGCGCCTCGGTAGATACAATCGGCCCGTTCCTGGTCCTCAGGACTGTCCCTCTGGTCGGCGTCCTGCGGCCGGAGCCATTTGCCAGGGAAGGGCTACTGTCACGTCTACCCCCGCTCCTACTCTCTGGCGCCCACTTTTGCCAGTTTACTCAGTATTGCGCACACCTGTCACCATCGTTACGTGCACCTGCGCCTCATGAGCCTCACCTGGATTCCATGACCTTCCTGATTACCTCCCCTATATCTGTCACTCCCTTTGGTTCTTTCCTTAGGCATTATTGTTTATGTTTATATGACTCATGTCTGTACGCTACTTGTGTTTATTTTTTTGTTCTATGTTCATTTATTTATTAAATTCACTCCCTGTACTTGCTTATTAGCGTACACGTTGCAATGTCGTTGGTAAAGGATATCATTGCTACTTAACACGGATCCAAGTTCAGTTTTGAGATCCACCATTGGCGTAGGGTTAGCTGGACATTTCTAACTGGTCTTGGAACTATGACAATGGGCAGCCTCTCACCGCGTGGCCCGATGGGATATGTAGTGATTTTGCCAAAATAGCCAGATATGTGCACAGTCTTGTACCCTTAACCTTTTTTAAACTATCGTATTTGTTGATTAAATCAGACTTTATTCATATAATGAGTAATCCAGTAATCCAGTTAAATGACACGAGAAAACTCTAGAAAATAGTAACTCTACAGAGTGCAATGACTACAAAGAATGGCTAAATAACTTTCGGACACGAAGGGTCCACGGAGCACCTCCTCTTCACCACTTTATACTGTAGTCCCTTGTAACCCAACCTTCACCTACTGTTTTTGGTTGTTTTTATTTTGTTTTCTAACCATAGAATCTGGTTTAGGAGTCAAATGCTTGGTATATAACAGTCTGTACTTGGTATGCTTTCTGCAAGAGCTTTTCTTTCCTGGAGGGAAAGGAGCAAATGTCAAGACTTAAAGTGGGGTTAATCCTTTAATAATGGATGACTTAGCTTTTGAACACAAGCCCGTATGCACTGAATCGCACGCATTACACTGATAAACACACACACACACACACCAGAACAACACACACACACATCAGAACAACACACACACGCACACATATACACAAAACACACCAGCCGGACAAACACACATATACGTAACACTGACACACACACACACACACACACACACACACACACACACACACAGACACACACACCTGACCAAGAAGCACACCAACACAAGACAAACACGTATAGTGAAAGAAAATACCAAAAATGTAAGCCTTCTTTTTAGGAACAACATCAATATTCATTCTCGCTTCTGATAAAGGATCAACTACGATAGACAGATAAGTGCCACAGAGAGAACGAGAGGGGGGAACGGTGCTGCATCTTTAAACGAACAGTCTGTCAGCGCCCAGAGCGCTTTCCAACGTGCTGCTTTGGTTTAAACAGATGTGGGATGAATCACTGTGAAAATGCTTAAAAGAGCGAAAATACAATGAAACGGGTGAATGAAAATATGACCTGCTTCTTTTTGATGCAGGCGAAAGCTGTGAACCAGCAGCCAACAGTGGTTCGCTTGTATTTTTCTCTTGTACAGCAGATGTGTGGAGCGATGCGGGGAGAGTGGGTGGACGCAATAGAACAACAACAACAACAAAATCAGAGGGAAAAAAAGCTATTCTGGGAAATCGCCAAAACAGATCCATAAGATTGGCCCAATGGCAGATCTCAAGAGGAGTATTGAGATCACAGCTGAAAAACACACCATATGAAAAACCTTTCTACGCAGACCTGTGTGTGTGAATGTACATAAATGCACTGTGCACACATATTTTATGTGTGTGTGCATACAGTGCCTTCAAAAGTATTCACCCCCTTGGCCTTTTTCCTATTTTGTTGCATTACAACCTGTAATTTAAATGGATTTTTATTTGGATTTCATGTAATGGACATACACAAAAAATACTTGTTTAAAAAATGAATAAAACATTTACCCAGAAAAGTGGTCCGTGCATATGTATTCACCCCCTTTGCTATGAAGCGCCTAAATAAGATCTGGTGCAACCAATTGCCTTCAGAAGTCACATAATTAGTTAGAAAATAGTCCACCTGTGTTCAATCTAAGTGTCACATGATCTGTCAGATGATCTCAGTATATATACACCTGTTCTGAAAGGTCCCAAAGTCTGCGACATCACTAAGCAAGGGGCACCATCAAGGAAGCAGCACTATGGATACCAAGGAGCTCTCCAAACAGGTCAGGGACAAAGTTGTGGAGAAGTACAGATCAGGGTTGGGTTATAAAAAAATATCAGAAACTTTGAAAAGCCCACGGAGCACCATTATATCCATTATTCAAAAATGGAAAGAGTATGGCACCACAACAAACCTGCCAAGAGAGGGCCGCCCACCAAAACTCACAGACCAGGCAACGAGGGCATTAAATCAGAGAGGCAACAAAGAGACATAATAACCCTGAAGGAGCTGCAAAGCTCCACAGCGGAGATTGGAGTATCTGTCCATAGGACCACTTTAAGACATACTTTCCACAGAGTGGCCAGAAAAAAAGCCATTGCAAAAAATAAGCAAACACGTTTGGTGTTTGCCAAAAGGCATGTGGGAGACTCCCCAAACATATGGAAGAAGGTACTCTGGTCAGATGAGACTAAAATGTAGCTTTTTGGCCATCAAGGAAAACGCTATGTCTGGCACAAACCCAACACCACATCACCCCGAGAACACCATCCCCACAGTGAAGCATGGTGATGGCAGCATCATGCTGTGGGGATGTTTTTCCATCGGCAGGGACTGGGAAACTGGTCAGAATTGAAGGAATGATGGATGGCGCTAAATACAGGGAAAATCTTGAGACCTGTTTCAGTCTTCCAGAGATTTGAGACTGGGACGGAGGTTCACCTTCCAGCAGGACAATGACCCTAAGCATACTGCTAAAGAAACACTTGAGTGGTTTTAGGGGAAACATTTAAATGTCTTGGAATGGTCTAGCCCAGACCTCAATCTAATTGAGAATCTGTGGTATGACTTAAAGATTGCTGTACACCAGCGGAACCCATCCAACTTGAAGGAGCTGGAGCAGTTACCCTAGATGTTCCAAGCTTATAGAGATACCCCAAGAGACTTGCAGCTGTAATTGCTGAAAAAGGTGGCTCTACAAAGTATTGACTTTATGGGGGTGAATAGTTATTGCATGCTCAAGTTATTTTTTTTTTCTTGTTTGTTTCACAAGAAAAAATATTTTGTTTCTTCAAAGTAGTAGTTAGTTTGTGTAAATCAAAAGATACACACCCCCTAAAAATACATTTTAAATTCAGATTGTAAGGCAACAAAATATGAAAAATGCCAAGGGGGGTGAATAATTTTGCAAGCCACTGTACGTTTGTGTGTGTGCACAGTTCCCCTCACATGCTTCCCAGTCGAAACAGTTGGCACATACACTACTATTAAAAAGTTTGGGGTCACTTAGACATTTCCTTGTTTTTGTCCACATTTTTTGTCCATTAAAATAATATCAAATTGATCAGAAATGCAGTGTAGACATTGTCAATATTGTAAATTATTATTGTAGCTGGAAACGGCAATGGGCGTACATAGGCGTACAGAGGCCCATTATCAGCAACCATCACTCCTGTGATCCAATAGCACGTTGTGTTAGCTAATCCAAGTGTATCATTTTAAAAGACTAATTAATCATTAGAAAACCCTTTTGCAATTAGATTAGCACAGCTGAAAACTGTTGTCCTGATTAAAGAACCAATAAAACTGGCCTTCATTAGACTAGTTGAGTATCTGGAGTGTCAACATTTGTGGGTTCGATTACAGGCTCAAAATGGCCAGAAACAATTAACTTTCTTCTGAATCTCGTCAGTCTATTCTTGTTCTGAGAAATGAAGGGTTTTCCATGCGAGAAATTGCCAAGAAACTGAAGAGCTCATACAACGCCCTTCACAGAACAGCGCAAACTGGCCCTAACCAGAATAGAAAGACGAGTGGGAGGCCCAAGTGCAAGAGGACAAGAGCAAGAGGACAAGTACATTATAGTGTCTAGTTTGAGAAACAGATGTCTCACAAGTCCTCAACTGGCAGTTTCATTAAATAGTACCCACAAAACACCAGTCTCAACGTCAACAGTGAAGTGTCGACTCCAGGTTGCTGGCCTTCTAGGCAGAGTTGCAAAGAAAAAGCCATATCTCAGACTGGCCAATAAAAATAAAAGATTAAGATGGGCAAAGGAACACAAACACCGGACAGAGGAACTCTGCCTAAATGGCCAGCATCCCGGAGTCGTCTCTTCACTGTTGAGACTGGTGATTTTCCTTTCAAAAACAAGGACATTTCTAAGTGACCCCAAACCTTTGAACGGTAGTGTATATTATGATGACATTTTGTTTGTTTTGGTGTTCGGCAAGGTTTTTGGGGGCTGTTCGCACACACACATTTTTTTTCTTGAGGCAAGTTGAAGTTCGGTAGCCAAAGTCTATGCCCCTTCATCTGTGATTGGTCAACAGTACAAATCCTAGTAGGAGTGGGAACTATGGACAGAATTCTTCAATTAATTGTTTGTTGTCATTCATTACATTCAACATTGTTCAATTGAGAAATACTGCACCAAACAATTTAGTTTGATATAATCTAAGACCTCCTCTGCAAAAATGTCCAAATTAATTTCAGATTTCTTGATTTATTTTAGATTCATTTTGAGGAAGAGTTACTGGGTATGTTGTTGCTACGGTGTCAAGAGAGACAAACGGCAATATTGCTGTTTAAAAAGAGTAATGTTTCAAGCCAAGGTCTTTTAAGGGAGTATGCAAAGAACAGATGTTCACTTTGCATAGTCGAGTTTTGCAAGGAGCAAACCGAATCTTTAGTGTGTGTGTGTTATTGTGTTTGTGGATATTTTCCTACATATGTGTGCATAGTGTTGGTTAGATATATTATTTCATATCACCTTTATATTATTTCTCCCTTGCTAACTGAACTGTCAAATACAATCAAAGGGTAATTTGTGGTAAAAGGCTCTCACATCTAGAAAATATTGCAATTTTCCTCAAACATACGTCAATACGAGATCCCCAACTGCCAGAAAAAGAATGGAGTTGTTATCGTAGCCATTGTTTTGCCAATCCCAACTGAAATACTGTAGTTTGACATTTCAATCTAATAATTACTGTAATAATAATTCAGTTTGCAAACCTTGTACTGATATCCCACCACAAACCTAATCCAGGGTTCTGGAGGGTATGCTTCACCTTGCTGTAAAACATTGACTTGTCAGATTGACTCAACAGTAAATCACGAAATTATTGTAATTACGCAACAATACAGATTGGCAGCATGCAAACTCTGAGACAATACAGAATGCAACAAAATGGTTGTAGATCAAAGAGTAAAATGCCGTAAAATCAAAATATATCTACTAAAATGGTTAAATCCTCCAATGGCTCCCCATATGCTAACGTATTGACTTCAAAATCCTGCTCCACACCCACCAAGCAATCTATAACTCTGGTCCCAAGTACCTGTCTAATCTGATTTTACTCTCCTGCCCCACATGCACCCTTCACTCCTCCAGGTCTATCTCCCTTTAGCATCCCCACAGCAGACTAAAAACTATGGGTGACGGGTATTTCAGTTGCGCGGCTCCAAGGCTGTAGAACGCAATTCCAGACACTGTCAGGGCTGAAGAGTCTCTGTCCTTGTTTAAGGCTCAGTACCGTGCTGTTCAGAAAAGCTTTCAAGGTTAATTCTGTTCTCCTGTCCTCCGGATCTGACGACACCTGTATACAGCTTTCCCACTGAGCACAGACGTCTATCTATCCCATTTCATTGAAAGTAAGTGTTTTGGATTGTTTTTAGATAGATGTGGACACCTGTTCATCGAACATCTCGTTCCAAAATCATGGGCAATAATATGGAGTTGGTCCCTACCCTTTCCTGCTACAACAGCCTCCACTCTTCTGGGAAGGTTTCCACTAGATGTTGGAACATTTCTGCAGGAACTTGCTTCCATTCAGCCACAAGAGCATTAGTGAGGTTGGCACTGATTTCTGTGATTGGGCCTGGCTCGCAATCAGTGTTCCAATTCATCCCAAAGATGTTCGATGGAGTTGAGGTCAGGGCTCTGTGCAGGCCAGTCAAGTTCTTCCACAACGATCTCGACAAACCATTTCTGTATGGACCTCGCTTTGTGCACTGGGGCATTGTCATGCTGAAACAGGAAATGGCCTTCCCCAAACTGTTGCCACAAATTTGGAAGCACAAAATCGTCTAGAATGTCATTGTATGCTGTAGCGTTAAAATGTTCTTTCACAGGGACTAAGGGGCCTAGCCCGACCATGCAAAACAGACCCAGACCATTATTACTCCTCCACCAAACTTTACATTTGGCACTATGCACGGCCACGGAAACCCATTTCATAAAGCTCCTGACGAACAGTTATTGTGCTGACGTTGCTTCCAGAGGCAGTTTGGAACTCGGTAGTGAGTGTTGCAACTGAGGACAGACATTTTTTATGGGCTACAGCACTTGGCGGATCATTAGGTGAGCTTGTGTGGCCTACCACTTTGCGGCTGAACCATTGTTGCGCATAGACGTTTCAACTTCACAATAACGGCACTTACAGTTAACTGGGGCAGCTCTAGCAGGGCAGAAATTTGACAAACTGACTTGTTGAAAAGGTGGCATCCTGTGGCTGTATCACATTGAAAGTCACTGAGCTCTTCAGTACAGGCCATTCTACTGCCAATAATTCTCTATGGAGATTGCATGGCTCAATTTTATACACCTGTCAGCAGCGTGTGTGGCTGAAACAGCCAAATCCACTAATTTGAAGGGTTGTCCACATACGTGTGTGTGTGTGTGTGTGTGTGTGTGTGTGTGTGTGTGTGTGTGTGTGTGTGTGTGTGTGTGTGTGTGTGTGTGTGTGTGTGTGTGTGTATATATATATATATATACAGTGCCTTGCGAAAGTATTCGGCCCCCTTGAACTTTGCGACCTTTTGCCACATTTCAGGCTTCAAACATTAAGATATAAAACTGTATTTTTTTGTGAAGAATCAACAACAAGTGGGACACAATCATGAAGTGGAACGACATTTATTGGATATTTCAAACTTTTTTAACAAATCAAAAACTGAAAAATTGGGCGTGCAAAATTATTCAGCCCCCTTAAGTTAATACTTTGTAGCGCCACCTTTTGCTGCGATTACAGCTGTAAGTCGCTTGGGGTATGTCTATCAGTTTTGCACATCGAGAGACTGCCATTTTTTCCCATTCCTCCTTGCAAAACAGCTCGAGCTCAGTGAGGTTGGATGGAGAGCATTTGTGAACAGCAGTTTTCAGTTCTTTCCACAGATTCTCGATTGGATTCAGGTCTGGACTTTGACTTGGCCATTCTAACACTTGGATATGTTTATTTTTGAACCATTCCATTGTAGATTTTGCTTTATGTTTTGGATCATTGTCTTGTTGGAAGACAAATCTCCGTCCCAGTCTCAGGTCTTTTGCAGACTCCATCAGGTTTTCTTCCAGAATGGTCCTGTATTTGGCTCCATCCATCTTCCCATCAATTTTAACCATCTTCCCTGTCCCTGCTGAAGAAAAGCAGGCCCAAACCATGATGCTGCCACCACCATGTTTGACAGTGGGGATGGTGTGTTCAGCTGTGTTGCTTTTACGCCAAACATAACGTTTTGCATTGTTGCCAAAAAGTTCAATTTTGGTTTCATCTGACCAGAGCACCTTCTTCCACATGTTTGGTGTGTCTCCCAGGTGGCTTGTGGCAAACTTTAAACAACACTTTTTATGGATATCTTTAAGAAATGGCTTTCTTCTTGCGACTCTTCCATAAAGGCCAGATTTGTGCAATATACGACTGATTGTTGTCCTATGGACAGAGTCTCCCACCTCAGCTGTAGATCTCTGCAGTTCATCCAGAGTGATCATGGGCCTCTTGGCTGCATCTCTGATCAGTCTTCTCCTTGTATGAGCTGAAAGTTTAGAGGGACGCCCAGGTCTTGGTAGATTTGCAGTGGTCTGATACTCCTTCCATTTCAATATTATTGTTCCTTGGGATGTTTTAAGCTTGGAAAATCTTTTTGTATCCAAATACGACTTTAAACTTCTTCACAACAGTATCTCGGACCTGCCTGGTGTGTTCCTTGTTCTTCATGATGCTCTCTGCGCTTTTAACGGACCTCTGAGACTGAGTCTCAGTGCATCACAGTGCAGGTGCATTTATACGGAGACTTGATTACACACAGGTGGATTGTATTTATCATCATTAGTCATTTAGGTCAACATTGGATCATTCAGAGATCCTCACTGAACTTCTGGAGAGAGTTTGCTGCACTGAAAGTAAAGGGGCTGAATAATTTTGCACGCCCAATTTTTCAGTTTTTGATTTGTTAAAAAAGTTTGAAATATACAATAAATGTCGTTCCACTTCATGATTGTGTCCCACTTGTTGTTGATTCTTCACAAAAAAATACAGTTTTATATATTTATGTTTGAAGCCTGAAATGTGGCAAAAGGTCGCAAAGTTCAAGGGGGCCGAATACTTTCGCAAGGCACTGTATATAGTATATACATATACACACACACACTGAACAAAAAAATAAATGTGTGTATTCATCGTTGCCAAAGTAAGCCAGGCTTCCCAAAAAATGTACCAAGAAAAAACAAATTATTTATCTTTCGTCTGAAAGTTTCTTCAAGTGCAGTCGCAAAAACCATGAAGCGCTATGATGAAACTGGCTCTCATGATGACCACAACAGCAAAGGAAGACCCAGAGTTACCTCTGTTGCAGAGGATAAGTTCATTAGAAGTACCAGCCTCAGAAATTGCTGCCCAAATAACAGACACATCTCAACTTCAACTGTTCAGAGGAGACTGTGAATCAGGCCCTCATGGTCGAATTGCTGCAAAGAATCCACTACTAAATGACACAAGTAAGAAGATGGGACTTGCTTGGGCCAAGAAACACGAGCATTGGACATTAGACCGGTGGAAATATGTCCTTTGGTCTGATGAGTCCAAAATAGAGAGTTTTGGTTCCAACCGCTGTGTCTTTGTGACACGGAGTAGGTGAACAGATGATCTCTGCGTGTGTGGTTCCCACTGTGAAGCATGGAGGAGGAGATGTGATGGAGTGGGGGTGCTTTGCTGGTGACACTGTCTGTGGTTTATTTAGAGTTCAAGGCACACTTAACCAGAATGGCTAGCACAACATTCTGCAACAATACACCATCCCATCTGGTTTGCGCTTAGTGCAACTATCTTTTGTTTTTTTAACGGGACAATGACCCAACACACCTCCAGGCTGTGTAATGGATATTTGACCAAGAAGGAGAGTGGTGGAGTGCTGCGTCAGATGACGTGACTTCCACAATCACCCAACCTCAACCCAATTGAAATGGTTGGGATGAGTTGGACCGCAGAGTGATGGAAAAGGAGCCAACAAGTGCTCAACATCTGTGGGAACTCCTTCAAAACTGTTGGAAAAGTATTCCAGGTGAATATGGTTGAGAGAATGCCAAGAGTGTGCAAAGCTGTCATCAAGCGTGGCTTTGAAGAATCTAAAATCTAAAATATATTTTGATTGGTTTAACACTGTTTTTGGATACTACATGATTCCATATCTGTTATTTCATAGTTTTGATGTCTTCAGTATAGAAAATAGTAAAAATAAAGAAAAACCCTTGAATGATGTGTGTCCAAACTTTTGACTAGAACTGTATATATACAGTGGGGCAAAAAAGTATTTAGTCAGCCACCATTTGTGCAAGTTCTCCCACTTAAAAAGATGAGAGAGGCCTGTCATTTTCATCATAGGTACACTTCAACTATGACAGACAAAATGAGAAAAAAATCCAGAAAATCACATTGTAGGTTTTTTTATGAATTTATTTGCAAATTATGGTGGAAAATAAGTATTTGGTCAATAACAAAAGTTAATCTCAATACTTTGTTATATACCCTTTGTTGGCAATGACAGAGGTCAAAAGTTTTCAGTAAGTCTTCACAAGGTTTTCACACACTGTTGCTGGTACTCTGACCATATGACATTCTCCCAATCTTCTTCTGGATCATCCAAATGCTCTCTAGCAAACTTCAGACGGGCTTGGACATGTACTGGCTTAAGCAGGGGGACACGTCTGGCACTGCAGGATTTGAGTCCCTGGCGGCGTAGTGTGTTACTGATGGTAGGCTTTGTTACTTTGGTCCCAGCTCTCTGCAGGTCATTCACTAGGTCCCCCCGTGTGGTTCTGGGATTTTTGCTCACCGTTCTTGTGATCATTTTGACCCCACGGGGTGAGATCTTGCGTGGAGCCCCAGATCGAGGGAGATTATCAGTGGTCTTGTATGTCTTCCATTTCCTAATAATTGCTTCCACAATAGGTAAGCAAACCAAGCTGCTTACCTATTGCAGATTCAGTCTTCCCAGCCTGGTGCAGGTCTACAATTTTGTTTCTGGTGTCCTTTGACAGCTCTTTGGTCTTGGCCACAGTGGAGTTTGGAGTGTAACTGTTTGAGGTTGTGGACAGGTGTCTTTTATACTGATAACAAGTTCAAACAGGTGCCATTAATACAGGTAACGAGTGGAGGACAGAGGAGCCTCTTAAAGAAGAAGTTACAGGTCTGTGAGAACCAGACATTTTGCTTGTTTGTAGGTGACCAAATAATTATTTTCAACCATAATTTGCAAATAAATTCATTAAAAATCCTACAATGGGATTTTCTGAAAAAAAATTCTCTCATTTTGTCTGTCATAGTTGAAGTGTCCCTATGATGAAAATTACAGGACTCTCATCTTTTTAAGTGGGAGAACCTGCACAATTGGAGGCTGACTTTTGCCCCACTGTATACAGTTGAAGTCTGAAGTTGACATACACTTAGGTTGGAGTCATTAAAACTCGTTTTTCAACCACTCCACAAATTTCTTGTTAACAAACTATATTTTTGACAAGTCGGTTAGGACATCTACTTTGTGCATGACACAAGTCATTTTTCCAACAATTGTTTACAGACAGATTATTTCACTTATAATTCACTGTATCACAATTCCAGTGGGTCAGAAGTTTACATACACTAAGTTGACTGTGCCTTTAAACAGCTTGGACAATTTCAGAAAATTATGTCATGGCTTTAGACGCTTCTGATAATCTAAGTGACATAATTTCAGTCAATTGGAGGTGTACCTGTGGATGAATTTCAAGGCCTACCTTCAAACTCCGTTCCTCTGTGCTTGACATCATGGGAAAATCAAAAGGAATCAGCCAAGACCTCAGAAAAAAATTGTAGACCTCTACAAGTCTGGTTCTTCCTTGGGAGCAATTTCCAAACGCCTGAAGGTACCACATTCATCTGTACAAACAATGGTACGCAAGTATAAACACCATGGGACCACGCAGCCGTTCAGGAAGGAGACACTGAACGTGTCTCCTTCCTGAGCGTACTTTGGTGAGAAAAGCGGAAATAATCTATATGAAAAGGGGGTAAAATTCTATATCGACATGACCTGAAAGGCCGCTCAGCAAGGAAGAATCCACTGCTGCAAAACTGCCATAAAAATCCAGACTACGGTTTGCAACTGCACATGGGGACAAAGATCATACGTTTTGGAGAAATGTCCTCTGGTCTGATGAAACAAAAATAGAACTGTTTGGCCATAATGACCATCCTTATGTTTGGAGGAAAAGGGGGAAGCTTGCAAGCCGAAGAACACCTCCCATTCGTGAAGCATGGGGGTGCTCTGCTGCAGAAGGGACTGGTGCACTTCACAAAATAGATGGCATCATGAGTTAGGAAAATTACGTGGGTCTATTGAAGCAACATCTCAAGACATCAATCAGGAAGTTAAAGCTTGGTTGCAAATGGGTCTTCCAAATGGACAATGACCCCAAGCATACTTCCAAAGTTGTGTCAAAATTGCTTAAGGACAACAAAGTCAAGGTATTGGAGTGGACAACACAAATGCTCTGACCTCAATCCCAAGGAACATTTTTGGGCAGAACTGAAAAAGCATGTGCAAGCAAGTAGGCCTACAAACCTGACTCAGTTACACCATCTCTGTCAGGAGGAATGGACCAAAATTCACCAAACTTATTGTGGGAAGCTTGTGGAAGGCCACCGGAAAAGTTTGACCCAAGTTAAACAATTTAAAGGCAATGCTACCAAATACTAATTGAGTGTATGTAAACTTCTGACCCACTGGGAACGTGATGAAAGAAATAAAAGCTGAAATAAATAATTATCTCTATTACTATTCTGACATTTCACATTCTTAAAATAAAGTGGTGATCCTAACTGGCCTAAGACAACAAATATTTACTGTGATTAAATGTCAGGAATTGTGAAAAACTGAGCTTAAGTGTATTAGGCTAAGGTGTATGTAAACTTCCGACTTCAACTGTATATATTACTATAAGCGAGATGAGAAATGTGCTTAACAAATTAAATGTACAATAATTATTATTATTATTATCCTTGTATTGAAAATGATGTGTGAACAAAAAGATTTCTGCGCTCATCACAGTCACTGAGGCTAATTTGTGGGTTTGTGACGGCCCCAGTTTTATGCAACATACCCATCCATTCTGTTTCCTTTTTTATCAATCCATCACCCAGCTGACAATTCCCCAGCCCCAGGTACTGTATCTCCTTTGCGTACGACAAACAGCATCCTTGCGCGCTCGGCCCGCTATCTCATAAATGTCACAACTGTGATTGTTCTTTTTTATGTGACCTGACTAGGTGCCCTGACCGGCCAGCCAGTCGGGTGAAAGCCGAGCACTATGGTGTTGTTCATGTTAATTAGTTTAACAGGCTGGATAGTATCCTGGTTCAATGTGATGTTGAGTCTGCTCTGTGCGATATGTACTGCTGGATTCTCCAGGAGTAGGCATAGTCTGGGAAACAAGCATTATGAGATATTTGGAATGTGGATACGGTTACTAAAGGATTCACTAGGAACCTCCAACGTTCAAATCAAGCCTGGTTTCATTCCGTAGGCATTTGCTTTATCCCCATTTTGGCTCACATAAGACTGGAAAGCTGTAAGCCACATCCATGAGGGAGAGTCAAGAAGTAGATTTTTCTAAACCAGGAAGTTGGTTTGCAATTGCGCCTTTAGTGTTGTATCTGGCCTGTTCACACATTAACCTCTATCTGTATCTATACCCCAATTTCTTCACTCAACATTGTGTCGTGGCATATGGTCACATAGACATACAGTCAGGTTGAGACCTCAGGGTTACAGTATAGTTGAAGCTCTCATTCATCTTTCTCTCCATTCTGGACACATTTAAATAGCTTCTTAGCTGTCAAACCATATACAACGAACTAAAAAGTGTCTAATTTAAAACAGCTATAGTGTACAGGAACACTTGTTCATGTTTCTTAAGAGGAAGATGATGAGGCAACATGCTCTTAACCGCTCTTCACATTCCCTTTACTTGTGTTTACACACTAATTTAGTAACTGTTTTGCTTTCGGTTGGCAGGCCAACCAATACTGTCAGTAGTCGTTGTGATTCATGCTCGCCTGCAGCAGGCGATGGCAGCCCTGGTGCTTCCGAGGACAAAGCATAAAACATAAATGAGGAAGAAAGTCTGACCAGATGCACTCAGCTGTTCCTGTCTCGGTTTTAATTTTCATCCCAGCAGACCTTGATTCAAATACTATTCAACATTTTTTAAATACTTTTGAGCAACTGCTCTAGCCTGCCTGGAGCTCCAGATGGGCGGGGTTTCCCATTTTGGGACTATACTATTGGTTACATTCAGCCAGACAAGCTCAATTAGACACAGAAAGAGTATTTGAAGCCAGGTTTATATCCCAAAGCCACAATGAGACATCACACCTTCTCTGTGCCTTTTCTCCCTGTTAGGTAAGGGACCAGGAGTGGCCAAAATGGCATTAGTTATTGTAAGGCAGGGGAGTTGACCAACTAGAGGTTCTGGGGTCCTTGCAAGATTGCACACTTTGGTCATATAAAACGGAGAGAGATAGCGTAGTGCTCAATCAAAACGGACAATCTGGACAAATTTTCAGTAACACTTTCTATGAAGTACATCGTATAACACTTTATAACATCTTCATAATACATTATAACACTAACTATAAGCATCCATAGTAAGTAATGTGGTTGTAATGTAACATAACTCTGTACGATGTTTTATAGATCATTAACTATAATGATTTATGAGTGTACTTATAAGTAGTGCATCATGTATTATAACAATACTGGTTTATAAACAAAATAGAGAGTTATAATACACAGTAGCATTTGGGCATAGTGCATTTAAAAACTTCTTCAAAATGTTATTATATTTTGACAAACTCATGAATTATAATGCTTTATAAAGACTTATCTATGTTTGTAGTGTAATATAGGTACTATAACTAAGTTACGTATTGTAATGCTTTATAAAGCACTTACATCTTATTGTTTGCCTTAAGTAAAGTAGTCCACTTGATTGGTGACATCTATGAGTACACTCTGGCTTAGCATTGGATCTCAAAACCTAATTATAAAACGCTATAAAACACCATAATTGATATTTGTAGGCTTTAAGTGTAATCACTTCATCAATTGAAAGACAAGCTTAATACAACCTTGTTTTACTCCAATGATGTAAACAGACACTGTAAACCCTCAAACCCTGCTTAAAACTATAACATATTGGCTGGTCCTTGCATCCACAGCTGTCTACAATTTGAGAATGGATACATTTCTCTAGGCCCATCCCTCAGCTTTTCACCAAAACAGAGGCGGAAGAATGCTTGTTACTGTTTCAATTTAGGATTGGCCCATTTAAACAGGTAGAACTAAATAAAATAAGTCCTCTCGGTCAACATGTTATAAAAATCCCTCACTCCGTGAAAAGAGTGGATATAAATGAAAATATATCATAATATTTGAAAACAAAAATATTCATAAGTAGGGGTGATGCAGGGGGTGGGGTGAAGAATTGGATTGCCCAGAAAAATCGTATTGATTGGTAGAGGTGAAACTGCCACATCCGTTTGTGATATTACAACAACAAAGATGTTACCTCAAACAATGAACACTCTTTGTTTTTTGTCAGACATCATTGCACGTGCGATAGAACAGCAGAACGTGTTCTTCAAATCAAATTGTATTTGTCACATACAAATTGTTAGCAGATGTTAATGCGAGTGTAGCAAAATGCTTGTGCTTCTAGTTCCGACAATGCAGTAATATAACAACAACTACCTTATACACACAAGTGTAAAGGAATGAATAAGAATATGTACATAAAATATATATGAATGAGTGATGGCCGAACGGCATAGGTAAGATGCAGTAGATGGTATAGAGTACAGTATATAGATATGAGATGAGTAATGTAGGGTATGTAAACATTAGTGCCATTGTTTAAAGTGGCTACAGTTGAGTTAGTATGTTGGCAGCAGCCACTCAATGTTAGTGGTGGCTGTTTAACAGTCTGAGATAGAAGCTGATTTTCAGTCTCTCGGTCCCAGCTTTGATTCACCTGTACTCACCTCACCTTCTGGGTGATAGCGGGGTGAACAGGCAGTGGCTCGGGTGGTTGTTGTCCTTGATGATCTTTTTGGCCTTCCTGTGACATCGGTTGGTTTAGGTGTCCTGGAGGGCAGGTAGTTTTCCCCCTGTGATGCATTGTGCAGACCTCACTACCCTCTGGAGAGCCTTACGGTTGCATTTTTCAAAATAAAAGCCTGAAACTATGCCTGAAGACTGTTGACACCTTGAGGAAGCGATAAGAAAATGAATATGGTTCATATCCCTTTAAATGGAGCAAAGGGAGGCTATGGAACATGGAGTTTTCAAAATAGAGGCCACTTCCTGCTTTGATTTTCCTCAGGGTTTTGCCTGCAATATCAGTTCTGTTATACTCACAGACAATATTTTGACAGTTTTTGGAAACTTTAGAGTGTTTTCTATCCAATACTAATAATAATATGCATACATTAGCAACTGAGACTGAGGAGATGGCTGTTTACAATGGGCACCTTTTCATCCAAGCTACTCAATACTGCCCCTGCAGCCATAAAAAGTTAACACAAGTCAGACTCTAGTGACAAGAAATCAAAAGAATGCCAGCATCTCTATTGCGAGTCTAATTTCTACAGAATATTAAAAAGTTCTTCAGGCTAGGGTCTATTTTTCTCCATTTCCACCCAGGATATGCATATAATTGGTACCATTGGAAAGAAAACAGTTTGTAGAAATGTTAAAATAATGTAGGTCATCTTGGTAGGAGGAAATCCAATGAAAAACCATGTTTTTGAACATATGGAAAAAATTATATCCAGCTCCCAGTATGCAATTCTTATGGCTTCCACCTGATGTCAGTAGTCTTTGTTCAAGGTTTCAGTCTTGTTTCTTCCCAAATGAGGAAGAATTGAGTTTTAGTACCGGGATACAGACTTGGAAATCAGTCTGTGCTCGCGCGACGAAGAGGACGTGCACCTGCTAATATCGTTTTCCTATTGAACATACTTCTTTCCATATGAAATATTATATTTTTTAATTACATTTTAGGGTACCTGAGGATTAAATAGAAATGTATTTTGACTTGTTTTAGCAAAGTTTAGCGGTAACTTTTTGGAATCCTTTCTCTGCATGTTGAACGAGTGGATTACTCAAATCGATGACACCAACTAAACAGACTTTTTGGGAAATAAAGAAGGATTTTATCTAACAAAACAACACTACATGTTGTAGCTGGGACCCTTTGGATGACATATCAGAGGAAGATTTTTTTTAAAGTAAGTGAATATTTAATTGCTATTTGTTAATTTATAAAACCTGTGCTGGTGGAAAAATATTTTGATGTGGGGCGCCTTCCTCAAACAATCGCATGGCATGCTTTCGCTGTAAAGCCTATTGTAAATCAGACAGTGCAGTTAGATTAACAAGAATTTAAGCTTTTAACTGAAATAAGACACTTGTATGTTCCTAAATGTTTAATATCCATAATTAGTATGATAATTTATTCGAATTGCGCGCCCTCCAGTTTCACCGGAAGTTGTCTCGCCATCGGGATTCCTAAAAAACAATAATAATAGAAGTGTCTATTAACTGTCTTTACAGATGAGGAAACAACTATCAAAGGAGAGAGGCGAGAAAGCAGAGGGGAATATTCATATCCAGTTTTGACCTCTCGGACTACTCTTCAGCAGACATGTAGTTGAATAAGGAGGGGGTCTGGTGCTATTATAAGTGCTATTATTGTTGTAATTGCCTTAATTAATGGTCATGTCTGCAAAAACTTTTTTTCTCAATGAGAAATTATAATTATAATACAGCTCGGCAAAGGCGATCAATGAAGTCCACCTTTGACTACGTGGGGTTGGCCAGTGGCAGAGCTCTACATTGCAGCCACAGAAGTGTACTGCGCCTTAGGGTGCTGGAACGAGTGGAAAGAAAAACTGTTGACTTTCATCGCTCGATGCCGGGAAGCAGTATGACTGTCGAAATTACGTGAAATGAAACGGAACGGATAGTTGTTGCCCATTTCAAAGTACTGTCTAACTATTTTTGGTAACTTTATTTGGATAGTCCCATATAGATAGATGATCTACAGATGTTCATACTATCGAAAAACTACACAGAGTGTACAAAACATTAGGAACATCTGCTATTTTCATGACTGGAGAAACGTTAAAGAAGGATTTTTAAGCCTTGAGACAATTGATACAAGGATTTTGTATGTGTACCATTCAGAGGGTGAGACAATAGATGTAAGTGCTTTGAACAGGGTATGGTAGTAGGTGCCAGGCGCACCAGTTTGAGTGGGTCAAGAACTGAAACACTGCTAGGTTTTTCACGCTCCACAGTTTCCCGTATGTATGATCCACCACCCAAAGGACATCCAGCCAACTTGAAACAACTGTGAGAAGCATCACGACTTTGGACGGTTCTGACTTAGAATATGTGGACAACTATGAATACCTAGGTTTCTGGCTAGACTTTAAACTCTCCTTCCAGACTCACATTAAGCATTTCCAATGCACAGTTAAATCTAGAAATGGCTTCCTATTTTGCAACAAAGCCTCCTTCACTCATGCTGCCAAACATACCCTTGTAAAATTGACCATCCTACTGATCCTTGACTTTGGTGATGTCATTTACAAAATAGCCCCCAACACTCTACTCAGCAAATTGGATGCAATCTATCACAGTGCCATCCATTTTGTCACCAAAGCCCCATCTACTACCCACCACTGCAACCTGTATGCTCTCGTTGGCTGGTCCTCGCTACATATTTGTCGCCAAACCCACTGGCTCCAGGTCATCTATAAGTCTTTGCTAGGTAAAGCTCTGCCATATCTCAACTCACTGGTCACCATAGCAACATCCACCCATAGCACGCGCTCCAGTAGGTTTATTTCACTGGTCATCCCCATCCCCAAAGCAAACTACTCCTTCCAGTTCTCTGCTGCCAATGACCGGAATGAATTGCAAAAATCACTGAAGTTGGAGACTTGTATCTCCCTCACTAACTTTAAGCATCAGCAGTCAGAGCAGCTTACCGATTGCTGCAGCTGTACACAAACCATCTGTAAATAGCCCATCCTACCAACTACCTACCTCATCCCCATATTTGTTTTTGTTTACTTGCACATCCTAATCTGCACATACATCACTCCAGTGTAAAGTGCTAAATTGTAATTACTTCGGAACTATTGGCCTATTTATTGCCTTACCTCCTTACTTCATTTGCACACACTGTTATACAGATTTTTCTATTGTGTTATTGACTGTACATTTGTTTATCCCATGTGTAACTCTGTGTTGTTGTTTGTGTCGCACTGCTTTGCTTTATCTTGGCCAGGTCGCAGTTGTAAATGAGAACTTGTTCTCAACTGGCCTACCTGGTTAAATAAAGGTGAAATAAAATCTTTAAAGGAGTCAACATGGGCCAGCATCCCTGTGGAATGCTTTTCGAGGAATCGAGACTGTTCTGAAGGAAAAAGGGGTGCAACTCAATATTAGGAAGGTGTTCCTAATGTTTTGTGCACTCAGTGTATATGTTGATAAGCAACTGCTTCCCAAGGTTATGGTTAGAATAAGGATAAGGGTTAAGTGGATAGTTAGTTTAACTATCCAAATTTGTTTTCACCAAAACTAGATAACACACATCTTAAGGTGATAGAGTAGGAAAACTTGCTAGATAAGTTCCACATTATAGGCCATCTCTTACAAAGACATTTGTGTTACATAATTGTTAGTGTCTCTGTCTCTCACTCACTCGCTCTGTCAAAACAGACATTGTTTTCGTATAACATGTTGACCGAGAGCGCTAATTTGATTTAGTTCTACGTTTGGGGTTAAAGGTTTACCTTTTGTTTTAAAAATAATGTTTTACTCTTTGTTGTGTTTTTTTTCTCTCTCAATTGTGGAAATAATCGCACTTTACTTTTGAGGCAGTTTGCTGCACCAGGAAATGTGAGTTATTATGTGGATAATAATTAATGGACATTTTTGTAGGGTTTTATATATTTTTCTAGCAAAGATCTGGGCGCATTCTTTCAACTTTTGGATAAAAAGCGTGCAACATTTAAACGTCTTGCTACTCATGCCAGGAATATAGCATATGCATATGATTAGTATGTGTGGATAGAAAACACTCTGAAGTTTATAAAACTGGTTAAATCATGTGACTATAACAGAACGTGTGTAGCAGACAAAACCCCAAGGAAAAACTGGTAAAAAAAAAATCACTCCGCCAGTTCAATGTATTGTCTATTGCCCAGTTTAAAGTTCCTACAGCTTCCACACGATGTCGCCAGTGTTGGGAATTGGGTTGAAGTTAATCCTTGGTGAAATGAAGAATAGGCACTTCCTGTCACTGGGTACACGCTGGATGGTTATGAAAGAGAGAAAATCGTCCATGCTTTGTTGACTTGCAGCTATTGAATACAGATCGCCACGTCATCAATTTGATTGATTATTAACGTTTATAAATACCTAAAGTTAGATTACAAAAGTAGTTTGAAGTTTTTTGGCAAAGTTTATAGGCAACTTTTTCAATTTAAAAAAATGACGTTGCGTTTTGGAAAGCTGTTTTTTTCTGGATCAGACGGGCTATACAAATGGACATTTTGGGTATACATGGACGGATTCAATCGAAAAAAAGAACCAATTGTGATGTTTATGGGACATATTGGAGTGGCAACAAAGAGGCTCGTTAAAGATGATGCATGTTTTATATTTTATTTCTGCGTTTTGTGTAGCGCCGGCTACGCTAATTTTTTTTTTTTACCTCCTTCAGGTATTTCGGGGGGGGTGCATGCTATCAGATAATAGCTTCTCATGCTTTCGCCGAAAAGCATTTAAAAAATCTGACATGTTGGCTAGATTCACAACGAGTGTAATTTTAATTGAGTACCCTGCATATGTGTTTTAATTCAAGTTTGAGTTTTATCGAGTACTATTAGCATTTGGCGTTGCACATTGCCATTTCCTGTTGGCTAGGTGAGACGCTAGCGTCTCACCTGGCTCTAAGAGGTTTTCTTAAGGGAAAATCAAGTTTGAAATTTCAAACTGGAAATTACAAATGCCAGAAGCCTTTTTAAACCTCAAATACACTACATGTTAAACAATCCTGCATTGCAGAAAAGTATCCTGCAACAGGGTTATAAAATTAAGATCCAACAACTGTAAAGCCTACAAATATCAAATTCCAGTGTTTTATAATTAGGTTTTGAGATCCAACGCTAAGCCTGAGTGCAGTCATATATATATGACTGACCAATCAAGAAGACTACTTTACTTAAGGCAAACAATAACACATACGTGCATTACAATACAGTACCTAGGTAATAATGGTGTGCAACATTTGCTGAAATGTTCGCCACAGCACATTTCTTATTGTTTTTTTTTTGTTTAGGAAACAGAGAGGAGCATTCAACATCGTGGCAAAAAAAATGTGCTAATACATACTCTGCTGTTCTATCATGTGTGCAATGATTTCAGAGGGATTTATTTTTTTCGTTGTTTGAAGTACTATCTTTGTTGTTGTAATATTGCAAACGAACGCTGCAGTTTAACCATTACTGATTCCAGATTTAAAGATTCCAGCTGTTCCAGTCTTACTAGTTTATGTGCTGAACATTTGCTTGTTATTATCTCGCCTAATTGACGTGATAGCTATTTAGCCAACGTGTCATGGTGCATCAACGCAATCAATCAATGTCTGTCTGTATGCTCGACTAATGATGATCAATCATGATTAAACGATAAAAACGATTTTGAATAGGAGGATAATGTTAGCAAGTTTAGATACCTTGGTGACTGGAAAAAAGTTCACAACATTGTTTTTTTGTGGGCAACATTACAAAGTTTCTAGCTAGCTATCTGCATTTACATAGGCAAATGCAATGGGATGCAAAATGTACCTAATCCACACATACTTGTCGGCTAACTCAGTGACCTTGTGGTTTGAGTGTCCAACCATACCAGCAAACAGTTTTTTTTAAAGCATGAATACACACACATGCACATAATTGAACTTCACTCAACTTTCTAAAGCAGCAATCACCAACCGGTTGACCAAGGCGTCTCTAGTCGATCGCCAAACATTTCTGTAAAAAAAACAACGACGCCTTGTGTTCATATTTTTTTTTTTATTTGTCTCCAGCTGTTGGTGTTAGGTGCACCCTGTTCAGCATCCCTGAGCCAGGTTGGCGAACTGTTGTCCTTTTGAGCTATTTCATGTTTCTGAAGCTACAAACTAGGCCTTCCCGGCAAGCCCAAAGAGCAAATCAAGTGCACTAAAGGCCTACTGCTGGCAAATCGAATGGCTCGTGTCTGCAGTAGCGTGGCAGGAATAAAAGAAAGCTACAGCATAGTTGATAGTGTGAGATTTTAAAACTATTAAAACCATGACTAGAGAGAGGCTGTCAACGAATACAGCAAAGAGATGCTGTTTTTGTGAGTGAGTTCATGAGCCAAAAGCCAATGTATGCTCACTCAGCTGTGCTTCATAAATAATACAACAACAGATCTATTACCAGTGTGATCAAATAGCCTACCTCCCAAACAACAACGCATTGGCAGGGCAATTCAAGCAAAACCAATATGCGATGATAATGTATTGGGCCTATTAGGTTTGTGGAGTGAGCATACTGCACAAGCCTAATTGCTACAGTATTATTTTCAATTGTGAGACTGATGTTGAAGAGGATAATTCCTCGGCTCCCAAGGACAAAAACGGAGTGAATGAAACATTGGAGTTGGTACCTGGTGAGCCAGACTCTACAACAGTGACCTCTCATTCGAAGAAAAAGAAGACGAAGAATAAAAATGAGGATGGGAAAGTGGCTACTGAGACCAGCGACATTCATAATCCAATAGAAAACTCGGAGGATAATAAGGGACCCCGAAGGCTGTGCAATTCTCTGCGGAATACAAAAGAAGGCAGCCAAACATCAATGCAGGCTTTCATTCAAACAATACGGAATCAACAAACACCCAAGCGGCCCAGGCTAACAAGCTCCCCATCAGAGTCTGGAGTTAGGTCACCTGCAGAAAAAAAGGCTGATATGGAGGATGTAATTCTGGGACAAGTGGAGAAAAATACCCCTAATTAGCCATCCAGACCAAAATCATTGAGTGGTGGAACATGAACGATTGAAATAATCTATATTTGAGTAGCCTATATTATCTGGTTCAGAGAAGGACATTCTGTGTATGTGAGCATAACCTCTGTCGTGAACATGGCTTTTCAAGAGAATGAGCAATCTGCTGATAATTCAATTTTAATGCCAACCCTTGATACATGTCCTAAACAAAACCTGCCTTCGAGACAGAAACTCAGTTCCCTTAACCCTGGTTATTAGACCTCAGGATAAGACCCAGAAGCAGACAGTTCGAAGTAATAAAAGTTTATTACAAAAACGGGGCAGGCAAACAACAGGTCAAGGGCAGGCAGAGGTCAGTAATCCAGAGCAGAGTCCGAAAGGTACAGAACAGCAGGCAGGCTCAGGGTCAGGGCAGGCAGAACAGTCAAAACCGGGAAAACAAGAAAACAGTGACTAGAGAGAACTGGTGTACGGGAAAAACGTTGGTAGGCTTGACGGGACAAACTGGCAACAGACAGAGAACACAGGTATAAATACACAGGGGATAATGGGGCAGGTGGGCAACACATGGAGGGGGGTGGAGACAGCACAAAGACAGGTGAAACAGATCAGGGTGTGACACAGGTATTAGAAAACATTGTACCATGAAACTTTTTCTAACCAGTAATCAGGCTAAAATGATATGGGACCCACGTTCCAAGCCTAAAGGAATATTGGGAAGTCTATTTGTATATTGAATATTTGAATAATGATTTCTAAGAGTGAACAGGTAGAACATTTATTGAATGACTCTAATCTAGATTTTTTTCTGTTTCTCTGAGACATGGCTGAAGAAACCTTCTCCTATTTCTGCCTTTAATGTCCCTGGATATTCCATATTCAGGAGGGACAGGGGAGAGGGCAGTGGGGGAGGATTGCTTATGTACATGAAAGACAACTACATGTAATCGTATCATACAGTATGGAAACATGCCAATGTATGGGGCTGAATGTCACCTTCTCCCCTCATATGTCTCTCACTATTATTGGATTAGATCGACCAACAACATCTGAAATCTTGTTTTATGACCATCTAAATACTATGCTTAAAACATATGATGATATTAAGGAGATCAACTTCAAGGGCAATTTCAAAATAAACTGGGAAATCAAAACTTGCACGAGAAAACTCAAAGAGAGCAGACTATTTCATCCTGACTCAAATAATACAAGGTCCAACCAGTGTAAAACAGTCATCCCAGACTCAAATCGATGTGGTGTTTACTAACAGACCTGATCGAAATAACTAAATCAACTAACTTTGGTGGTTAGAAAGGTCACTAAAAATAGATTGAAGAACCATATTAATGTGCAACAGTACAATTAAAACATCCTGAATAGTGAGCAGAGTAACTACAAATCAAATTCTCTGTTCTGTTTTGTTAAGCAATGAAGAGACCCAAAGTCTGGATACAGAACATTTATAAGATAATACTAAACCATTATTCATAATTCCTGAAATCTCAGCGTCAGCAGTGGACAGTGTTATTAGCTTCTTCAGGAGCTCTAGAACAAAATATATATTTGGCCTAGACACTGTGTTCCTGAAGAGACAGAAATATTCTCTGATTGCCCCTATTGTACATCTAGTAAATCTGTCCATCAAATATGGTTTCTTCGCCAGTGCTTGGAAGTCTGCTGCAGTGAAACCTGTTTTACAATATGGTGACCCAACACTGGTAGAAAATGTCCGACCTAAAAGCATTCTTCCAGTGTGTCACGCCCTGACCTTAGAGATCCTTTTATTTCTCTATTTGGTTAGGTCAGGGTGTGACTAGGGTGTGCATTCTAGTTTTTTTATTTTCTAGGTTGGCATAGTATGGTTCCAAATCAGAGGCAGCTGTCATTCGTTGTCACTGATTGGGGATCATATTTAGGCAGCTTTTTCCCAGCTGTTGTTTGTGGGATCTTGATTTTGTATTGTTGCTTTTGAGCCCTACAAAGCTGGATGTTTCGTTTTGTTACTCTTTATTTGTTTTGTTGCTGGTTCACATGAATAAATATGATGAATGCCTTCCACAGTGCACCTTGGTCCAATCCTTCCAACAACGATCGTTACAGAAGATCCCACCAACAACGGACCAAGCAGCGTGCACCGGAGGAGCAGACATCCTGGACGTGGGATGATATATTGGACGGGAAGGGATCCTGGACGTGGGAGGAAATCCTGGCCGGAAAGAATCGCCTTCCATTGGAGCAGAAGGAGGCAGCGAAGGAGCAACAACGACGACACCGGGGTTCGCGGCCACGACGGAAGCCCGAGAGGCAGCCTCAAAACATTTTGTGGGGGAGGCACACGGGGTGGTTGGCGGAGCCATGGTGGGAACCAGAACCAACTCTCTGTACTCACCGTGTGGAGTTGGTCACCGTTCTACATCCTTTTATTTCTCTATTTGGTTAGCTCAGGGTGTGACTAGGGTGGGCATTCTACTTTTTTACTTTCTAGGTTGGCATAGTATGGTTCCCAATCAGATGCAGCTGTCATTCGTTGTCTCTGATTGGGGATCATATTTAGGCAGCCTTTTCCCACCTGTTGTTTGTGGGATCTTGATTTTGTATTGTTACTTTTGAGCCCTACAAAGCTGGACGTTTCGTCTTGTTACTCTTTATTTGTTTTGTTGCTGGTTCACATTAATAAATATGATGAATATGATTTGATAACAAACAAAACAGTTACCACCATTGTCATATAATTTACAAACATAATTTATTTAGTCGGTATGTAAGCGGTATGTTGTTGCAAGCCTTGTCTTTAAGATCCTGCATGGTCTTGCCTCTCCACCCCTATGCCGGCATATCATGCTCAAGGAAAGCACCTCCAGGATAACAAGGGCAGTAACAAGAGGGGATTGCGTTGTCCCTTTTCGACACAGTAAAATCAGTCAATCGGCCTTCTCTGTTATTGCTACAATATACTTGAACGCAACGCCATTGGAATTGAGAATCTGCACTGATTATTGTAGTTTAAGATGTACATTTAAAACATGGCTCAAATCTATCCAAACCTGTACACATGAGTTATCTGTGGTTCCTCATATGTAAGAAAACAGTTGATGATAGTGATGTTTTTGTTAGAATTATATATTATTGGATGTAATGTGTTTGTATTTTTTATTGTTTTAGTGAGTATTTGTATTGTGTCTGTGTAATTGTCCTTAGCTGCCCTGTGGGACTACAGGTGCAAATTATATTTTGGCTAACCCCGGCACTTTATTCCGGCAATTGTGATCAAATCAACAATTTCAATGCAACATCCGAAACAAAACAAACTATGCAAGATATTTTGTTGTAGGCAGAATGCATTGGAGTAGGATTCTATTGCATTGACAAGCACTACTCAGCCCATACTATACACATACCAGTGCTGCATAAACAATCAGAGCTGCAGTTAGCCTATATGAAAATAGACCATTGCCATAAATGGATCTGTGCCATTTATGTTGAACTGGACTGTGTTTACAGCATGAGCGGTAGTGAGCAGAAGCGCTTGTTTTGAGATCAAAGTGAGAGCTGCATGTAGCCACGTGTGTAGGTTTTGTTCATATTCTTTGCTAGTTAGTGAGTTATTAGCCCAGTTATAGATCATTTGTAGTCATCAATAGGGGAGTGATCGATTTCTAGACAGTTTTGCGTGTCAGGTAAAGAGGTTTTTTTTTGTCTTAAAGGGGCAGAGTTGTATTTTGAGACAGCCTTGAATAAGCTAAGTAGCCAATAGGCAGAGGGTAGCATAATTTGTCTGATTTTCTGTCATAATAGTATAGTAATAATTCATTTTATTTTGAAAAGTGGTTTCTTGCATAACACAACACAATTTTCAGTCACCTCTTTGTCTGAATTACAAGTGGATAAACAGGTTCATTTCAAGCCCTGCATGTTTTTTTTTCCCAATGGTCTCATGGAATGTAGACCTCTTTGACAATCATAAGTCATCAAAGCGGCAACCGGCTACAGTCATAGACAGTGACCAACAACAGACTATATGCGCCATGCTCAGGCTCACGCAAAAGGGTATACGCGCCACGATTGGCCAACACGCACCAATGTCCACTGTTGTGAAAAGCAAGCGCAGCAGCATAAATTATACAATTTCTCTCTCTTTCTTTCTCTACTGCAGCAGTTGAGTATGGATCTGTACTGGCCCTTCCGGGATCCGGATCGGGTCTCAGGTACAGGTGGATCCTTGAAGACCTCTACTGTTCATTCTAACTATACCTGGTCACTGATCTTTTTTCTTCTAACATAATAACGAGACTGTAACATTGACATTTCCAATTCAAATGTCTAATTATATTCCTTCCTTTCCACCATTCTGTGGTTAAAAAACAATGAGACAAAGACAGCATGTATCCATCATCACAAAAACTGCTTTTTATGGGGGACAGAAAAAACTGTATAAACATGTATGCATACGGGGAAGAAAAAAACGGCATGGCACCTGGAATATGATGCATCATATAATGGAGTTATGATGTTCCTGCACCCATTGTGAAAATGGACTATTATTTATGCTGAGCAAGAGGCAGGCCAGGAGGGCAAAGTGAGCACATTTAATTTCTCTCCTGATCATGAAGACAGATTCTGCTTTACTCTGTGCACACAGGGAAAGTGAGATGGAAAACAGGGAAAGAGTGGGAAAAGAGGGAGGTAGAAAGGAAAAAGAGGAAGGGAGAGAGGGAGGAGACAGGGGGTGATGGATGGCTCTAATAGGTCATTCTGACAAACCTCATTAAGACCAGCGGTGTGAAGCGGGGAAAGTCCCTCGCTAAATAAATAGCTGTTTCTCTCTTTTTTTTTCTCTATCTTGGAAAACAACAATATTTCAGTCAACAGGATGGTGTCACCAGCCAGGCCAAACAGAAAAATGTTACAATGAAACTGTATGTTTGTTTGAAAGTAGGGTAAGTCTGTGTGTGTGAGAGAATGAAAGAGAAAGAGAGAAAGTGGGGTAGATGTGTGTGCGCGTGCACGTATGTGTTGTCTTGCATTGACGTCCGTCAACATAATTTAATTTCCTTCAGAGATGGGTAATCGAGATGAAGACTTGAATTTAATCAAATTGCCTCACTCATTCAATTTGCTCTTCAGAAAACCTCTGACTGTGTTCTAATACTAAGGCAAAATGAACATTTACTGTGGATGCCTGTTTGTCTCACCTAGCATTTGTATTCTGACCTCTATTACTTTGAAGATATTCTCATATTTAATTGTTTAATCATTGAAATGAGAATCTTCACAGTAGTTGTTTTGCGATAAACAAAATCTGTAAAAACATTATTTTCTTTTAACTTCTCTAGAATGACATTTGCCTGCTGTGCTCTAAAAACAGTTCTCTTTGTTGTCTAAAAAAACTAATTATTTTACAGTTATGCATCACAGTGAGACACTTTTACTAACTTTACCTTGTGAAGTTATTTTGGGCAAGAGCATCCACTAATACAGACATAGTTACAGCTCTATTTTACCGTGGCCCATTTTTATTCATTGTTGAATTGATTACAGTCAAAGTTATCTTTCTTTCTCCTTCTCCCTCCCTAGACTACATTAAATAGCTTCAAGAGTAAATTATATAATACGGTTGCTATTGAGGAATGGCCACCAAAGTGATTGAATTGAATAGCTCAACCTGTGGTCACAAAGCGACTGCTGGTGTGATATGGCCTGGATAGATTCACCACATTCTCAGACATCTGAATAAAGAGGTTCATTGAACTTATGGCATGCATCACAAATTACACCCTATCCCTACATAGTGCACTACTTATGACCAGAGCCCTATGGGCTAGTGATGCGCAGGTTGACTCATAACCTGCAGTTATATCCGTGGCCGTGTGGGTTTAGGGTCATGAAATATTGTGTGGTTGAAGGGTGAGTGGCTGTCGGGTTGAATAAAGAGAAAACAATAGATAAAAAAATTATTGTGCAATTTATATCTATAGGCTACATTGAGATTTTTATTTCATTATTTTTAGCCTATCTGGCATTCGTGTGTAAGCCTAAGCTTTAGGTCATAACTTTACTCGTGCCAAACGCTTTTGGAAATGGGTAGAAAAAGTTACCTTGATCTACTAAGGCAAAAAGGATAATGTCAGAGTTTAATTCAATAAGAGAAAAACTGTGACATGAAGAATTGAAAATAAATACAAGGGAGGGCCAGAGAAGTAATGTTTGGGAAAAATTTGGTAAAGTGGTAAAAGAGGATCAAGTCAAATTGTATTTGTCACATGCTTTGTTTAGAAAAGGTTTAGACTAAAAGTCCCAACAATTCAGAGAGAAATAATAGAAAAATAATAACATGAGGGATAAATATGCAATGAGTAACAGATTACACTCATGATACAATGATGATAGCAGTGCCTATGTTATGTATGAAGACTGTGAAGCACTATAACAATTCCACAGTAAAAAGACAAGGACTTCCAATTATTGTTCATTATTTTTTTTAATTTAACTAGGCAAGTCAGTTAATAACAAATTCTTATTTAAAATGACAGCCTACCCCGGCCAAACCCAGACAACGCTGGGCCAATTGTGCACTGCCCTATGGGACTCCCAATCACGGCCGGATGTGATGCAGCCTGATTTCGAACCAGGTACTGCAGTGACGCCTCATGCAATGAAATGCAGTGTCTTAGACACAGGCCTGATGGAAACAGAACATTTGTCGGTAAACTTTCAAAATGTCGACAAAACAAAATATGCTAGACAAGGTGGGATTGTTTTGTGTCGGTAAAATTAATTAATGCGAGAAATGTCGGTGGAATCGCTTTTATTCACAAATATTGAAATAATAACCATCAAATCTAAGTAAACTTTGTATCACGCAATGAGCATGCAGTTTATTAGGCTACAGATTAAATACATTATGCTGAATTTCACAGGGTGGTGAAAGTGTAAGGTGATGAACTTTATGCTCCTTTACAATAAATATTGAGGGTCTTATTCTGGTGACATGATCATCGATGCTTGGCTGCCGTTTGACAAATAATCTCATCATGTAGGCTATACCTGCGCTGTATCTGTGAGCTGTTGGCTAGAGAGCATGTGCCAATACCAGAGTGGGAACACTCCTTATATAACGCAACATTTTTCTGTGAGAAAACCATCAGTAGATGTTAAAATGCGATGGAAACCCATTTATCTTGTATTTTTTATTCGGTACATGGGTATTTAACCGCAAAAGGTATGTTTATGTGTACTAAGTCATCACGCACAGCCTTTTATCGACAACAATTTTATTTGAAAGTTACACTACATGACCATAAGCTCGTTGAACATCATGTTGGAACATTGCTGCGGGGACTTGCTTCCATTCAGCCACAAGCATTAGTGAGGTCGGCACTGATGTTGGGCGATTAGGCCTGGCTCGCAGTTGGCGTTCCAATTCATCCCAAAGGTGTTTGATGGGGATGAGGTCAAGTCTCTGTGCAGGCCAGTCAAGTTCTTCCACACTGATCTCGACGGACCTCGCTTTTTGCACAGGGCATTGTCATGCTGAAACAGGAAATGGCCTTCCTCAAACTGTTGCCACAAAATTGGAAGCACAGAATCATCTGGGATGTCATTGTGGGGCGACAGGTAGCCTAGTGGTTAGTGTTGGACTAGTAAACAAATGGTTGCAAGATCGAATCCCTGAGCCAATAAGGTAAAAATCTGTCCTTCTGCCCCTGTACAAGGCAGTTAACCCACTGTTCCTAGGCCGTCATTGAAAATAAGAATTTGTTCTTAACTGACTTGCCTAGTAAAATAAAAAAAAATGGTATGTTGCAGCGGTACGATTTTCCTTCACTGGAACTAAGGGGCCTAGCCCGAAAAATGAAAAACAGACCCAGACCATTATTACTCCTCCACCAAACTTTACAGTTGGCACTATGCATTTGTCCGTCGGACTGCCAAATGGGGAAGCAGGATTCATCACTCCAGAGAATTGCTTTTCCACTGCTCCGGAGTCAAATGGTGGTGAGCTTTACACCCCTCCAGCCGATGCTTGGCATTGCGCATGGTGATCTTAGGCTTGTTTTTGGCTCGGCCATGGAAACCCATTTCAAAAAGCTCCCAACAAACAGTTATTGTGCTGACGATGCTTTCAGAGGCAGTTCGGAACTCGGTAGTGAGTGTTGTAACCGAGGACAGATGATTTTCACGCGCTGCGGTCCCGTTCTGTGAGCTTCTGTGGCCTACCACTTCGCGGCTGTGCCATTGTTTCCATTTCAAAATAACAGTACTTACAGTTGACCAGGGCATCACTGGCAGAGTACAAATTTTGACAAACTGACTTGTTGGAAAGCTGGCATCTGAGCTCTTCAGTAAGGACACTCTACTGGCAATGTTTGTCTATGGAGATTGCATGGCTGTGTGCTCCATTTTACATACCTGTCAACAACAGGTGTGGCTGAAATAGCCAAATCCACTCATTTGAAGGGGTGTCCACATACTTATGAATATATAGTGTATATCTGTGTATATCTGAGGGGGAAAATGAGCATATTCTTTTTATGCAATTTTTTGCATATACACCAAACAATTGTGGCCAATTGGATTGAAACATACAGTACCAGTCAAAAGTTTGGACACACCTACTCATTCAAGGGTTTTTCCTTATTTGAACTATTTTCTACATTGTAGAATAAAAACTATGAAATAACACATATGGAATCACGCTGTAACCAAAAAAGTGTTTAACAAATCAAAATATATTTTATATTTGAGATTCTTCAAAGTAGCACTCTTGGCATTTGCTCAACCAGCTTCATGAGGTAGGCACCCTGAATGCATTTCAATTAACAGGTGTGCCTTGTTAAAAGTTAGTTCCTTCTTAATGTGTTTGAGCCAATCAGTTGTGTTGTGACAGGGTAGGGGTGGAATACAGAAGATAGCCCTATTTGGTAAAAGACCAAGTCCATATTATGGCAAGAACAGCTTAAATAAGTAAAGAGAAACGACAGTCCATCATCACTTTAAGACATCGAGGTCAGTCAATCCGGAAAACTTCAAAAACATTGAAAGTTTCTTCAAGTGGATTCGCAAAAACCATCAAGTGCTATGATGAAACTGGCTCTCGTGAGGACCACCACAGGAAAGGAAGACCCAGAGTTACCTCTGCCGCAGAGGATAAGTTCATTAGAGTTTCCAGTCTCAGAAATTGCAGCCCAAATAAATGCTTCACAGAGTTCAAGTAACAGACATCTCTCAACATCAACTGTACAGACCAAGAAGGAGAGTGCTGCATCAGATGACCTGGCCTCCACAATAACCTGACCTCAACCCAACAGAGATGGTTTGGGATGAGTTGGACCGTAGAGTGAAGGAAAATTAGCCAACAAGTGTTAAGCATATGAGGGAACTCCTTCAAGACTGTTGGAAAGGCATTCCAGGTGAAGCTGGTTGAGAGAATGCCAAGAGTGTGCAAAGCTGTCATCAAGGCAAAGGTTGGCTACTTTGAATAATCTCAAATATAACATTTGATTTGTTTAAGGCTTATTTGGCTTGGCATGATTCCATTTGTATTTTTTCTCCATAGTTTTGATGTCTTCACTATTATTCTACAATGTAGAAAATAGTTCAAATAAAGAAAAACCCTTGAATGAGTAGGTGTGTCCAAACTTTTGACTGGTACTGTATCTGTTTTTTTTTATTTACCCATCTAACAATAGGTGCCATTGTTTGTGAAGCATTGGAAAACCTCCCTGGTCTTTGTGGTTGAATCTGTGTTTGAAATTCACTGCTTGACTGAGGGGTCTTACAGATAAATGTATGTGTGGGGTACAGAGATGAGGTATTCATATATGAACTCAGCAAAAAAATAAACGTCCCTTTTTCAAGACCCTGTCTTTCAAAGATAATTAGAAAAAATCCAAATAACTTTACAGATCTTCATTGTGAAGGGTTTTAAACAATGTTTCCCATGCTTGTTCAATAAACAATTAATGAACATGCACCTGTGGAACGGTCGTTAAGACACTAACAGCTTACAAACGGTAGGCAATTAAGGTCACAGTTATGAAAACTTAGGACACTAAGGAAACCTTTCTACTGACTCTGAAAAACACCAAAAGAAAGAAGCCCAGGGTCCCTGCTCATCTGCGTGAATGTGCCTTAGGCATGCTGCAAGGAGGCATGAGCACTGCAGATGTGGCCAGGGCAATAAATTGCAATGTCCGTACTGTGAGACACCCTAAGAGAGCGCTACAGGGAGACAGGATGGACAGCTGATTGTCCTCGCAGTGGCAGACCACGTGTAACAACACCTGCACAGGATTGGGAGTTACGAACATCACACCTGCGGGAAGGCAACAACAACTACCTTAGTTACACCAGGAACGCACAATCTCTCCATCAGTGCTCAGACTGTCCGCAATAGGTAGAGGGAGGCTGGACTGAGGGCTTGTAGGCCTCACCAGACATCCTCACCAGACATCACCTGCAACAACGTCGCCTATGGGAACAGACCCTCCGTCGCCAGACAGGAATGACAAAAAGTGCTCTTCGCTGACGATTTGCGGTTCGGTCTCACCAGGGGGGATGGTCGGATTCGGGTTATCGTCAAAGGAATGAGCATTACACCGAGGCCTGTACTCTGGAGTGGGATCGATTTGGAGGTGGAGGGTCCATCATCATCTGGAGCGGTGTGTCACAGCATCATCGGACTGAGCTTGTTGTCATTGCAGGCAATCTCAACGCTGTGCGTTACAGGGAAGACATCCTCCTCCCTCATGTGGTACCTTTCCTGCAGGCTCATCCTGACATGACCCTCCAGCATGACAATGCCACCAGCCGTACTGCTCGTTCTGTGAGTGATTTCCTGCAAGACAGGAATGTCAGTGTTCTGCCATGGCCAGCGAAGATCTCAATCCCATTGAGCACGTCTGGGACCTGTTGGATCGGAGGGTGATGGCTTGGGCCATTCCCCCCAGAAATGTCCAGGAACTTGCAGGTGCCTTGGTGGAAGAGTGCAGTAACATCTCACAACAAGAACTGGCAAATATGGTGCAGTCCATGAGGAGGAGATGCACTGCAGTACTTAATGCAGCTAGTGGCCACACCAGATACTGACTGTTACTTTTGTTATTTTTTTGCTGAGTTTATATTTTTTTACGTTTACTGCAGTGGGCTAAACTAGGGTCACACTGTGTCTTGGTAGTATTAAACAAATCTAGCGTGAAACAAAAGTATACACCTCATAAATAATGTTACTTAATTATTAAATTACAAAACATATTAATAACATTCCACCCATGAGGCCACTAGGTCATTTGACTGCAGAAAAGGGCGACACACAATTATTGAGTCCATGCAACTTTTTAAGTGACTTGTTAAGCACATTTTTACTCCTGAACTAATGTATGCTTGCCATAAGAAATACTTATTGACTCAAGACATTTCAGCTTTACATGTTTTATTAATTAGTAAACATTTGTAAAAACATAATTACACTTTCACATAATGGGGTATTCTGTATAGGCCAGTGACACAAAATCTCAATTTACACTTTTTCAAATTCAGGCTGTAACCAAACATTGTTTCTGAGGGCACTGTAAAATATGCATCCAAGCTGAACTTTTCCACCGGTCAAATCTTATCAGAAAGATGTTGGTTCGTTTTCACAGCTTTCTATTTGCTTTCCATCGGTCCAACGGATGTTCTGTGACATTTATGTGAAAGAAGCAGAGATGACAGAGAACTTAATCTATGGATGTCACATGACTAGGAATATAGACATGCATCTGTTGGTCACAGATACCTTAAAAAAAGGTAGGGGCGTAGATCAGAAAACAAGTCAGTATATGGTGTGACCACCATTTGTCTCATGCAACGTGACTACGTTGCATAGAGTTGATCATGCTGTTGATTATGGCCTGTGGAATGTTGGCCCACTCCTCTTCAATGACTGTACATAGTTGCTGGCTATTGGCAGAAACTGGAACACGCTGTCGTACTCGTCGATCCAGATCATCCCATGGATGATCTGAAATGGAAGACATACAAGACCACTGATAATCTCCCTCGATCTGGGGATCCACGCAAGATCTCAACCCGTGGGGTCAAAATGATCACAAGAACGGTGAGCAAAAATCCCAGAACCACACGGGGGGACCTAGTGAATGACCTGCAGAGAGCTGGGACCAAAGTAACAAAGCCTACAATCAGTAACACACTATGCCGCCAGGGACTGAAATCCTGCAGTGCCAGATGTGTCCCCCTGCTTAAGCCAGTACATGTCCAGGCCCGTCTGAAGTTTGCTAGAGAGCATTTGGATGATCCAGAAGAAGATTGGGAGAATGTCATATGGTCAGATGAAACCAAAATATAACTTTTTGGTAAAAACTCAACTCATCGTGTTTGGAGGACAAAGAATGCTGAGTTGCATCCAAAGAACACCATACCTACTGTGAAGCATGGGGGTGGAAACATCATGCTTTGGGGCTGTTTTTCTGCAAAGGGACCAGGACGACTGATCCGTGTAAAGGAAAGAATGAATGGGGCCATGTATCGTGAGATTTTGAGTGACAACCTCCTTCCATCAGCAAGGGCATTGAAGATGAAACGTGGCTGGGTTTTTCAGCATGACAATGATCCCAAACACACACCCGGGCAACGAAGGAGTGGCTTCGTAAGAAGAATATCAAGGTCCTGGAGTGGCCTAGCCAGTCTCCAGATCTCAACCCGATAGAAAATCTTTGGAGGGAGTTGAAAGTCTGTGTTGCCCAGCAACAGCCCCAAAACACCAATGCTCTAGAGGAGATCTGCATGGAGGATTGGGCCAAAATACCAGCAACAATGTGTGAAAACCTTGTGAAGACTTACAGAAAACGTTTGACCTCTGTCATTGCCAACAAAGGGTATATAACAAAGTATTGAGATAAACTTTTGTTATTGACCAAATACTAATTTTCCACCATAATTTGCAAATAAATTCATTAAAAATCCTACAATGTGTCACGAACCTCGCCGAAGATGGTGCCTCTTCCTGTTCGGGCGGTGCTCGGCGGTCGTCGTCCTATTAGCTGCCATCGATTCCCTTTCCGTTTGTTTTTGGTTATTGGGTAATTGGGTACACCTGTTTTGTGTTAGGGTTTGTTTGTAGGCTATTTAAGGGCACTAGGCCCGCTGGGTATTTGTGCGGGCTTGTTTCTTGTTATTCTGTGTTGGATGGTGTTATTTGTTTGTGTCTTTATTCTCCAGACTATTTTTGTCCTGTTGTTTGGACTGGTAACTTGTGTGTTGGCGTGACCGTTTTTGTTGCGCCGGTGAATAAATTTGACAAACGACTGAACCCTGCTCTCTGCGCCTGATTCCACCCACCACTCCTAGTTTATCGTAACAGAAGCCTGCACTACCAAAATGGAGTCAGCAGGAGCAGCGACCACCCCTCTCCCCACTATGGAAGAGCGTGTCCATCACCACACAGCTGTCCTCCATCGGATCGGTACAGCGATGGACCAGATGATGGAGAGGATGGAACGATGGGAGAGGAGTGGTCTACCGACGTCTACCCCAGCCCCCCCACAGCCGACACCACCTACTCCACCTACGTCATCCTCTGGGTCCAGCGCACTGCGTCTCTCCCCCCCGAGGGAGTACGATGGAGCGGCGGCTGGGTGCCTGGGATTTTTGCTCCAGCTAGAGCTCTACCTGGCTACTGTGCGTCCGGCTCCCTCGGGTGAGGAGAGTGTGAGCCTCCTCGTCTCCTGTTTAACGGGTAGGGCCCTGGACTGGGCCAACGCTGTCTGGAACAGTCCGGACTCGGCTCGGGACAACTACCTGGAGTTGGGTGAGCGACTGTTCCACCTCAGACAGGAGACGTGGAGCGCGCAGGACTTCGCGTTGGAGTTCAGGACCCTAGCTGCTGGTGCTGGCTGGAATGACAGGGCCCTGATGGACCATTACCGGTGTAGTCTCCGGGAGGACGTCCGCCGGGAGCTAGCTTGCAGGGACACAACTCTCTCCCTGGATGAACTAATAGACATGTCTATTCGATTGGACAACCTGCTAGCTGCCTGCGGGCGTTCAGAAGGGGTCCTGTCAATTCCACCTTCCAGCTCTCCCACTCCCACTCCGATGGAGTTGGGAGGAGCTGCATCTAGGGGGACCAGAGGAGGAGGCTCCACCTGCTCCTATTGTGGACGGAGAGGACACACTTCGGACCGGTGCTGGAGGAGTACCTCTGGGAGTCGAGCTGGTCGGCGGAACACTCCTCGGCCACCCCAGGTGAGTAAGCACCAAACTCACCCAGAGCTCCCTGTTGGTCACATTTTTTTGTTTATTTTTTTTCCTGCGTTTTTCCCCTCTCTTCAGCATAAGACGCTAGTCGATTCAGGCGCAGCTGGGAGTTTTATGGATCGCAGACTTGCCCGTAAATTGGGTATTCCGTTAGTGCAGATAGACCCACCTGTCCCCGTGCACTCCTTAGATAGCCGACCGTTAGGGTCAGGGCTGGTCAGGGAGGCCACGATTCCGCTGGACATGGTAACGCAGAGGAATCATAGCGAGAAGATCAGTTTCTACCTTATTGATTCACCTGGGTTTCCAGTGGTGTTGGGGGTTCCCTGGCTGGCTATTCACAATCCCCTTATTTCCTGGAAACAGGGGGCTCTTAAGGGGTGGTCAGACGAGTGTTCAGATTTGTGTATAGGAGTTTCCATCGGTGCCACGACGGTGGAGAGGCCAGACCAGGTTTCCACCGTGCGCATTCCCCCAGAATATGCCGATTTGGCTATCGCTTTTAGTAAGAAGAAAGCGACCAAATTACCACCCCATCGACGGTGGGATTGCGTGATAAACCTCCAGGAGAACGCTGCACTTCCCCGGAGTCACGTGTACCCACGGTCACAGGAGGAGACGCTGGCTATGGAGACATATGTCACGGAAGCTCTGAGACAGGGGTACATTCGGCCCTCCATGTCACCCATCTCCTCGAGTTTCTTTTTTGTGAGGAAAAGGGAGGGAGGTCTGCGTCCGTGCATTGATTATCGGGGTCTCAATTCGATCACAGTGGGTTTTAGTTATCCGCTACCTCTCATCGCTACGGCGTTGGAATCATTCCACGGAGCGCGTTTCTTCACAAAACTGGACCTCAGGAGCGCGTATAATCTGGTGCGTATTCGGGGAGGAGACGAGTGGAAAACAGCGTTTAGTACCACATCAGGCCACTATGAGTACCTCGTCATGCCGTATGGGTTGAAGAATGCTCCAGCCGTCTTCCAATCCTTTGTAGATGAGATTCTCAGGGACTTGCACGGGCAGGGTGTGGTAGTCTATATTGATGACATCTTGATTTATTCGCATGTTTCCCTGGTGCGCAAGGTTCTTGGGCGACTGCTGGAGCATGACCTATACGTCAAGGCTGAGAAATGTGTGTTCTCCAAACCAGCCGTTTCCTTCCTGGGTTATCGCATTTCCAGCTCAGGGATGATGATGGAGTGTGACCGCGTTAACGCCGTGCGTAATTGGCCGACTCCGACCACGGTAAAGGAGGTGCAGCGGTTTTTAGGGTTTGCCAATTACTACCGGAGGTTTATCCGGGGTTTTGGCCAAGTAGCGGCGCCCATTACCTCACTGCTGAAGGGGGGGCCGGTGCGTCTGCGGTGGTCAGCAGAGGCTGGGGCTCCCGTGTTGGCGCATCCGGACCCTTCGTTAGCATTCTTAGTGGAGGTGGATGCGTCCGAGGCTGGGGTTGGAGCCATGCTGTCTCAGCGCTCGGGCACGCCACCGAAGCTCCTGCGCTTTCTTTTCTAAGAAGCTGGGTCCGGCGGAGCGGAACTATGATGTGGGGGACCGGGAGTTACTAGCTATGGTAAAGGCCCTGAAGGTGTGGAGACACTGGCTAGAGGGGGCTAAACACCCTTTCCTCATCTGGACTGACCACCGTAATCTGGAGTACATTCGAGCAGCGAGGAGACTGAATCCGCGTCAGGCTGGGTGGCCATGTTCTTTACACGTTTTAGATTTACGATCTCTTATAGACCAGGTTCCCTCAACACTAAGGCCGATGCGCTGTCCCGTCTCTATGACACCGAGGACCGGTCCATCGAACCCACTCCCATCCTTCCAGCCTCTCGGCTGGTGGCCCCAGTGGTATGGGAGGTGGACGCGGACATCGAGCGGGCGTTGAGGGTTGAACCTGCTTCTACACAGTGTCCGACTGGTCGAAGTAACGTACCGCTTGGTGTCCGTGATAAATTGATTCGGTGGGCCCACACACTACCGTCTGCGGGTCATCCGGGGATTGATAGGACAGTGCGGGGTCTCTGGGGGAAATACTGGTGGCCCACCTTAGCTAGGGATGTGAGGCTCTATGTCTCTTCCTGTTCCTCTGTATGCGCCCAGAGTAAGGCTCCTAGGCACCTTCCTAGAGGGAAGTTACAGCCCCTCCCGGTTCCACAACGGCCATGGTCCCATCTCTCGGTAGATTTCCTTACTGATCTTCCCCCATCTCAGGGGAACACTACCGTTCTGGTCGTTGTGGATCGGTTCTCTAAGTCCTGCCGTCTCCTCCCAATGCCTGGTCTCCCTACGGCCCTACAGACTGCAGAGGCTCTATTTACCCACGTCTTCCGGCACTATGGGGTTCCAGAGGATATCGTCTCCGATCGGGGTCCCTAGTTCACGTCCCGGGTTTGGAAGGCGTTTATGGAGCGTCTGGGGATCTCGGTCAACCTTACCTCTGGTTATCACCCCGAAAGTAATGGGCAGGTGGAGAGAGTAAACCAGGAAGTGGGTAGGTTTCTGAGGTTGTATTGCCAGGACCTGCCAGGAGATTGAGCAAGGTACGTCCCGTGGGCAGAGTTGGCCCAGAACTCTCTTCGGCATTCATCCACGAATATGTCGCCATTCGAATGCGTACTGGGCTACCAGCCGGTCCTGGCTCCGTGGCACCAGAGTCAGACCGAAGCTCCTGCGGTGGAGGAGTGGGTACAGCGCTCTAGAGAGACCTGGCGGGCAGTCCAGGATTCTCTCAGGCAGGCCAGTGAACGGCAGAAGAGAGACGCTGACCGCTACCGCAGTGAGGCCCCGGTGTTCGCACCAGGGGACAGGGTCTGGCTCTCGACCTGAAACCTGCCCCTCCGCCTGCCCTGCCGGAAGCTGGGGCCGCAGTGTGTGGGGCTATTTAAAGTCCTGAGGAGGATAAACGAGGTGTGTTATAGATTGCAACTTCCCTCTTATTATCGCATTAACCCCTCGTTTAATGTGTCTCTCCTCAGGCCGGTGGTAGCTGGTCCCCTACAAGACAGTGAGGTGCCGGAGGTCCCTCCACCCCCTCTGGACATCGAGGGGTCCCCGGCGTACACAGTACGAGCTATTCTGGACTCGAGATGCCTGGTGAGGGGCCTGCAGTACCTCGTGGACTGGGAGGAGAGGGGCTGTGTACCGAGGAGGGACATTTTAGATCCTTCCCTCTTGAAGGATTTCCACCGCCTCCACCCGGATCGCCCCGCGCCTCGTCCTCCGGGTCGTCCTCGAGGCCGGGGTCCGCGCGCTGTGGGAGCCGCGCGTCAGGGGGAGGGGGGGGGAGGGGGTACTGTCACAAACCTCGCCGAAGATGGTGCCTCTTCCTGTTCGGGCGGTGCTCGGCGGTCGTCGTCGCCGGCCTATTAGCTGCCATCGATTCCCTTTCCGTTTGTTTTTGGTTATTGGGTAATTGGGTACACCTGTTTTGTGTTAGGGTTTGTTTGTAGGCTATTTAAGGGCACTAGGCCCGCTGGGTATTTGTGCGGGCTTGTTTCTTGTTACTCTGTGTTGGATGGTGTTATTTTGTTCGTGTCTTTATTCTCCTGACTATTTTTGTCCTGTTGTTTGGACTGGTAACTTGTATACGCCCTGTGTGTTGGCGTGACCGTTTTTGTTGTGCCGGTGAATACATTTGACAAACGACTGAACCCTGCACTCTGCACCTGATTCCACCCACCACTCCTAGTTTATCGTAACACAATGTGATTTTCTGGATTTTTTTTTCTCATTTTGTCTGTCATAGTTGCACAACTGGTGGCTGACTAAATACTTTTTTGCCCCACTGTACATACCGTTTATTGACAGCTTATTTATTTATTCACTGTCTGGTGAAAATTTGACAAATTAAAGCTATATTTTCACACAAATGCCTTCTGCCTTGATGATATTTTGATTTAATATCAAGAAATACAGAAGAGTTTGTGGAACTCTTGTTTCTAATATTGGGGTTTTTGTATGCTCTCTGTATGAAGTCGTCTTCCATGGCCCTTTTACAGTATAGAGAAGGTCACGTAGAGGTTGCACAAATGGAAGGCTATACAGACAATAAAATTAGCAATTTAACCTCTTCACAGTTCTTACCATTTCATCCCCCATGGAAAGGTCATACTGTACAATCTATACTTTGTATCTCCACGAATTGGCACTACTATGTTTAATCAAGTCAGGTCATTAAAGGGGTAATCTGCGAAGAACCCTTTTGGGTTCCTTGTAGAACCCTCTGTGGAAAGGGTTCTACCTGGAACCAAAACGGTTTTTCAAAGGGTTCTTCTATGGGGACTGCCAAAGAGAACTTTTAGGTTCTAGATAGCAAATTTTTTTCGAAGAGTGTTAAAAGAAATGTTACTTTAAAATCAATGATACCCTTGATTCTTGACGATATAATATATAATATAGAAATGCTGCATGATGTTCAACCGTCGTATGCTCAACCCTTCAGATCCCAAAGCTTGTTTTACTGTAATTGTAAACAAAACACTATATGGCCTCAAATGGTTCAAACTATAAATTTTGATATCATAGATGTCCAAGCCTTGCATCCATAGCTCCGTCTATGAATTTGACAGTGGTTAAATGTCTCCAGCCCCATCCCTCAGCTGTTTACCAAAACAGTGGTGGGGTGTCATTTTTTTATGTTTGAACAGCAGAGTGCCCCTTTCATGACACTTTTCCCAGCACATACCAAAGGAAAACATACCATATTTTTGTATTTTATTATCTTCTACACTTCATACAGAGTTTATTGAAATTCACCATTATTACCACCTTAACCTCCAAGGAAAAATCATACCATTACACCCTGACTAGACTGTCCATGTGTGCACTAGCGTTGCAAAATAAATGTACACATACACATACATATTATTATTATTATTATTCAATCATTTCATCCTTATTGCTTGCGGGTCAACATGAATCTGCGCTGACAAATGCTAAAATAGAACACGAGGGGAGACAGAACTGGTTTCAAGAGCAGGGCACAGCAGGTGTTTATTGCAAAGGACCACAGCAGGAGGCAGGTTGCTGGGTCCAGGGGCAGGCAGAAGGTCATACACAAGGGGTCCAAAAGGGCTACAGTACAGGCAGGGAGAAGGCTAGTAACATAGTCCGAGAGATCAGGCAATAGGTAGATAACAGGAAATCCAATAGGCTAAAGTACAGGCAGGGAATAGGAAAAAGGCGTCGTCAGTGAGGTAGACAAAAACTATCATACACGGGAGGAGTAAATCACAGGAAAAACAGAGCTCTGAAAGACTTGTGTCACAAAACAAACAATACCTCATACTGATGGGGTGCAAAGAACTGAACTAAATAGTGTTTGGTAATGACATACAGGTGTGTGAACAGGTTATTAGAATTCAGGTGATTGAGATCTGGAGAGTGAGCTGCGTTCGGGGGATCTAGGTGTTTGAGAATGTGAGCTGGAAAGTCGGTTGGAAAGTGAGCTGCGTTCAGGGGATATACCTGTTTGAGGGTGTGAGTTGAAAGCAGACATTACACTATGATTTGAGTAAAAAAATCTACAAAGAACCAGCTAAAACAGAGGACCATGTGCATGTCAGGAAAAATAACAACCCAATGTTAATCTCCCAGGAAAATGTAGCTAGCAACAGCTAGCTAGCTAAATGTCGGTGAATGTTTCGACCTGCCCTGAAATGAACATAATTGATTCACAGTTGTTTTTGGTATTTTAACCTGTGTCACATGATCGCGTCTGGTGGGGATGGATAAAATGTACAGACACACAAGCAGGGCTGGTCTAGCCAGTGTGTTGGATAACTATGCTTTGTATTTTTATTTATTTATTTCACCTTTATTTAACCAGGTAGGCTAGTTGAGAACAAGTTCTCATTTGCAACTGCGACCTGGCCAAGATAAAGCGTAGCAATTCGACACATACAACAACAGAGTTACCCATGGAATAAACAAAACATACAGTCAAAAATACAGTAGAACAAATGAGGTGCAAATGAGGTGCAAATGAGGTATCTCTATGAATTGACAATACTATGTTTAAGTCAGGTGAATTTTCACAACACACAAGAAATGACATTTTAAGACTTCATAGATCAATTTGCATAACTTTCTTTTCATGGGGTCACAGGTAGTCTAAAGGTCAGAGAGACGGACCAACAATCAGGGTAGCAGGTTCGAATCCTGGGTCAGACGTTGTTGTCATTCAGCAAGGCAATCTGCAAAGAAACGAGGATCCATAATCTGTGATTTTAGAATGCCAGTCTGGTGTTGTGGAGGAGGGGACAATCTCTGGAGAGCCATTATCGAATCACAGAAAGAAAAGAAAAACTATAATTGCCTGACCTTTATCGACTGATCCTGAGGAGAAAAAGGCGCGCGCGTGCCTTCCCTCGTTACATCCGCATAATTAATGCCAATCGATTGGATTCCTATTTTTCACTTCCTTGATGTGGACAAGCAGCCGGAGTGATGGCTGTTGTGTGAAGTGACACTAGGTGAATACATTAGTCCAGTCGGTCAATGACAGCGCTGAAAACAGAGCAGACAGATAGAGGTCCATTGTGCTACCAGAGACAGGCTTCAGACGTCAATCAAAAGGTATCGACAGACATTATTTGATTATCAATGCCTTTGTTCAAAGGATTGACTTTTGGTTTGTATTCGATCATGAGATGTATTCCTTGACTATCAGATCAAGTTGGAAGAAGGCATTACAATAAGCAATGTTTTATGTGAGAGTTGTGTGAACTACACTCCAGCTGCAGATGGACTGAAAATCCCACCGAGTCACACAAGCCACTTATTTATGCTTTCATATCACACCTAAGTGGTTTTCACAGTATTATGCCAGTCTGAACTCTTATGTGGGAACTCGGATGTGTGTCTTTTTACACCACACTCACAGTGTAAAATAAAAGCAGTCTTATCTTATTCTGAGCAGTACTCATGTTTTTTTTGTAATCTTCAGAGAGGGTTTGGGTCGGCACAATGCAGGACTAGTTTTTTGTCACTTTTCTCTACTCTTCACAAGGCTCTTTCTTCGGAAGTACACAAGGGGTTCTCAATGTTGATAGTAACCCATGGGAATTTTTGGGAAACCAGGACTGAAAAAAACATGCAAGAGTTATTTTCTCACACATATTATATGCTGAGTACTTCCAGCAATGAGACTTCACCAGTGAATCACGTGGATATAGACAAAGTATAACGCATGCCCCAAGTTTTTACAATTGTTATGCATAAATGCTTATCATGTCTAAGCTAAAAAAAAAAAAAACTCCTGCATTTATGCCACCTGAGGGAGATAAACATTTTGCTCCCTCTGTGGACTCCACTTCATTCCCCCTGTCGGTTTTGGGTGATTTGCATAAAGGTCAAGAGGTCACAGACAGAACAGCACAGTCTGACATTTTAATTTGCTCTCTCCAGACAGCCTGGTCGGCAGTCTTCCTCTCCTTACCTCTCTTTACCAGCTTGTCTGAAAGGCCAAGTGATGCTTCCCAAATGGCACCCAAATCCCTATATTGTGCACTACTACCAATAGAGAGTGCTGGTCAAAAGCAATAAGGAAAGCGGGGTCATTTTGGGCGCAGGCTCAGTGAAGCAAAGCAAGGCTACAAGTAATCCTTACCAGCAGCAAATAAACCAGTCTCGGCTGGCCATAATATATTGCTCAGAGTACGGTATTGCAACATATAAAGATGAGAAATCCGTGAGTAAGTACTGCAGCCTACATTGAACCTTACTAGCCAAATTGCAGCCTGAAAACCAGACTCCATTTTGATGAGGGCTCCAAATCCAAATAAGTAAAGTCCAAATGAAATCCAAACAGAATAATCTTAACAACATAATACAGACTCCAATTAAGTTATTACCCTGCCTAAAAAGCCTTATGGCATACATGGCTCTATTTTTTTTTTTTTTGTATGTTTATGGGGATGTTTCCTTTCTAGGTAGTTTTGTATGTCTATGGAAGCCTAGATTGGTTCTCAATTAGAGGCAGCTGTCTATCATTGTCTCTGATTGGGAACCATATTTAGGCAGCTTGGCTGTCGAAACGTTGGTATTACATTTTTGCATCTGAGCTCCTAGAGTGTGCGGCTCTCTTTTATAAAAAAAAAAAAACAACATATTTAGGCAGACATATTCTGTGGGTACTTTATGGGTGGTTGTCTTCTGTCTTTGTGTCATTGCACCAGATAGGATTGTTTCGGTTTTCACTTTTGTTGTTTTGTATTTTGTAGTGTTCTCATGTATGGTCGTGATTAAACATGTTGAATTCTAACCACGCTGCATTTTGGTCCTCCTCTCCTTCAGCGGAAGAAAACCGTTACACTACCTCATCTCTGTACATACATCTGTAAGGTCCCTAGTTGAGCAGTGAATTTCAAACTCAGATTCAACCATAAAAACTAGGGAGGTTTTCCAATGCCTCACAAAGAAGGCAGTCATTAAAAATGCCTTTGCGCATGGTGAAGTTATTAATTCAACTTTGGATGGTGTATCAACACACCCAGTCACTACAAAGATACTGGCGTCCTCAGTTGCCTGAGTTTTTATTCAGGCTGTAACACAACAAAATGTGGAATATGTCAAAGGGAATGAATACTTTCTGAAGGCACTGTAGCCTAGGCTACAAGCGAATTCAGTATCAAGGACAGCAATCAGAATTGACAGTTAGGTTCAACAGATGAAAGTGTACGATGCAATAAGCAGTCTATTGTAAATACGTTAAGCAGTCTTGTAATAACTTTATGTTCCAAAACAGACATCCTACACTCACTGACAACTTTCATTCAATGGGCATCTCACATAGGCCTAATGAGTCCAAACTTTTCACAAAAGTTGCATTGACAGAAATAATGTCCAATATAGTGTTGCAAAGGATCGGAAACTTTCCATGGTAAATTAAACCCAGGAATTTGGAGAATTTTGCCTACAATCATGAAAAAAGTTAGCTTAACAGTGAACCTTTTTTGTTGGATACACATAAGGCAATAGGTCTTGGGGCATATTTTGGTTAAACTATCCCTAATTCAATGGAATTGCAACCCGTGTAGCTATTCCCTCCGCAAGGCAATCAAACAAGCTAAGAGTCAGTATAGAGACAAAGTATAATCTCAATTCAACGGCTCAGACACAAGAGGTATGTGGCAGGGTCTACAGTCAATCACGGATTACAAAAAGAAAACCAGCCCCGTCACGGACCAGGATGTCTTGCTCCCAGGCAGACTAAATAACTATTTGCCCGCTTTGAGGACAATACAGTGCCACTGACACGGCCCGCAACCAAAACATGCGGACTCTCCTTCACTGCAGCCGACTTGAGGAAAACATTTAAACGTGTCAACCCTCGCAAGGCTGCAGGCCCAGACGGCATCCCCAGCCGCGCCCTCAGAGCATGCGCAGACCAGCTGGCTAGTGTGTTTACGGACATATTCAATCAATCCCTATCCCAGTCTGTTGTTCCCACATGCTTCAAGAGGGCCACCATTGTTCCTGTTCCCAAGAAAGCTAAGGTAACTGAGCTAAACGACTACTTCCGTCATCATGAAGTGCTTTGAGAGACTAGTCAAGGACCATATCACCTCCACCCTACCTGACACCCTAGACCCACTCCAATTTGCTTACCGCCCAAATAGGTCCACAGACGATGCAATCTCAACCACACTGCACACTGCCCTAACCCATCTGGACAAGAGGAATACTTACATGAGAATGCTGTTCATCGACTACAGCTCGGCATTTAACACTATAGTGCCCTCCAAGCTCGTCATCAAGCTCGAGACCCTGGGTCTCGACCCCGCCCTGTGCAACTGGGTACTGGACTTCCTGACGGGACGCCCCCAGGTGGTGAGGGTAGGCAACAATATCTCCACCCCCCTGATCCTCAACACTGGGGCCCCACAAGGGTGCGTTCTGAGCCCTCTCTTGTACTCCATGTTCACCCACGACTGCGTGGCCACGCACGCCTCCAACTCAATCATCAAGTTTGCGTACGACACAAATGTGGTAGGCTTGATTACCAACAACGACGAGACGGCCTACAGGGAGGAGGTGAGGGCCCTCGGAGTGTGGTGTCAGGAAAATAACCTCACACTCAACGTCAACAAAACTAAGGAGATGATTGTGGACTTCAGGAAACAGCAGAGGGAACACCCCCCTATCCACATCGATGGAACAGTAGTGGAGAGGGTAGTAAGTTTTAAGTTCCTCGGCGTACACATCACAGAGAAACTGAATCGGTCCACCCACACAGACAGCATCGTGAAGAAGGCGCAGCAGCGCCTCTTCAACCTCAGGAGGCTGAAGGAATTCGGCTTGTCACCAAAAGCACTCACAAACTTCTACAGATGCACAATCGAGAGCATCCTGTCTGTCTGTACTGCTCCGCCCACAACCGTAAGGCTCTCCAGAGGGTAGTGAGGTCTGCACAACGCATCCCCGGGGGCAAACTACCTGCCCTCCAGGACACCTACACCACCCGATGTCACAGGAAGGCCATAAAGATCATCAAGGACAACAACCACACGAGCCACTGCCTGTTCAGCCCGCTATCATCCAGAAAGCAAGGTCAGTACAGGTGCATCAATGCTGGGACCGAGAGACTGAAAAACAGCTTCTATCTCAAGGCCATCGGACTGTTAAACAGCCAACACACTGACTCAACTCCAGCCACTTTAATAATGGGAATTGATGGGAAATGATGTAAAATATATCACTGGCCACTTTAAACAATGCTACCTAATATAATGTTTACATACCCTACATTATTCATCTCATATATATACGTATATACTGTACTCTATATCATCTACTACATCTTTATGTAATACGTGTATCACTAGCCACTTTAACTATGCCACTTTGTTTACATACTCATCTCATATGTACAGTGCCTTGCGAAAGTATTCGGCCCCCTTGAACTTTGCGACCTTTTTCCACATTTCAGGCTTCAAACATAAAGATATAAAACTGTATTTTTTTGTGAAGAATCAACAAGTGGGACACAACCATGAAGTGGAATGACATTTATTGGATATTTCAAACTTTTTTAACAAATCAAAAACTGAAAAATTTGGCGTGCAAAATTATTCAGCCCCCTTAAGTTAATACTTTGTAGCGCCACCTTTTGCTGCGATTACAGCTGTAAGTCGCTTGGGGTATGTCTCTATCAGTTTTGCACATCGAGAGACTGACATTTTTTCCCATTTCTCCTTGCAAAACAGCTCGAGCTCAGTGAGGTTGGATGGAGAGCATTCGTGAACAGTTTTCAGTTCTTTCCACAGATTCTCGATTGGATTCAGGTCTGGACTTTGACTTGGCCATTCTAACACCTGGATATGTTTATTTTTGAACCATTCCATTGTAGATTTTGCTTTATGTTTTGGATCATTGTCTTGCTGGAAGACAAATCTCCGTCCCAGTCTCAGGTCTTTTGCAGACTCCATCAGGTTTTCTTCCAGAATGGTCCTGTATTTGGCTCCATCCATCTTCCCATCAATTTTAACCATCTTCCCTGTCCCTGCTGAATAAAAGCAGGCCCAAACCATGATGCTGCCACCACCATGTTTGACAGTGGGGATGGTGTGTTCAGCTGTGTTGCTTTTACGCTAAACATAACGTTTTGCATTGTTGCCAAAAAGTTCAATTTTGGTTTCATCTGACCAGAGCACCTTCTTCCACATGTTTGGTGTGTCTCCCAGGTGGCTTGTGGCAAACTTTAAACAACACTTTTTATGGATATCTTTAAGAAATGGCTTTCTTCTTGCCACTCTTCCATAAAGGCCAGATTTGTGCAATATGCGACTGATTGTTGTCCTATGGACAGAGTCTCCCACCTCAGCTGTAGATCTCTGCAGTTCATCCAGAGTGATCATGGGCCTCTTGGCTGCATCTCTGATCAGTCTTCTCCTTGTATGAGCTGAAAGTTTAGAGGGACGGCCAGGTCTTGGTAGATTTGCAGTGGTCTGATACTCCTTCCATTTCAATATTATCGCTTGCACAGTGCTCCTTGGGATGTTTAAAGCTTGGGAAATATTTTTATATCCAAATCCGGCTTTAAACTTTTTTGCAACAGTATCTCGGACCTGCCTGGTGTGTTCCTTGTTCTTCATGATGCTCTCTGCGCTTTTAACGGACCTCTGAGACTATCACAGTGCAGGTGCATTTATACGGAGACTTGATTACACACAGGTGGATTGTATTTATCATCATTAGTCATTTAGGTCAACATTGGATCATTCAGAGATCCTCACTGAACTTCTGGAGAGAGTTTGCTGCACTGAAAGTAAAGGGGCTGAATAATTTTGCACGCCCAATTTTTTCAGTTTTTGATTTGTTAAAAAAGTTTGAAATAGCCAATAAATGTCGTTCCACTTCATGATTGTGTCCCACTTGTTGTTGATTCTTCACAAAAAAATACAGTTTTATATCTTTATGTTTGAAGCCTGAAATGTGGCAAAAGGTCGCAAAGTTCAAGGGGGCCGAATACTTTCGCAAGGCACTGTATATACTGTACTCAATACCATCTACTGTATCTTGCCTATGCCGCTCTGTACCATCACTCATTCATATATCTTTATGTACATATTCTTTATCCCCTTACACTTGTGTCTATAAGGTAGTAGTTTTGGAATTGTTAGCTAGATTACTTGTTGGTTATTACTGCATTGTCGGAACTAGAAGCACAAGCATTTCGCTACACTTGCATTAACATCTGCTAACCATGTGTATGTGACAAATAAAATTTGATTTGATTTGACTAATGAGATGCTATTGAGCCCACACTACTACACTGTCTGAGCCAAGGACTACATTCTTTCTGGTAAGTTTTGATTACAATACTGGGTGGGATGAACATATGTTATATGACATTTATCATATATCATAGAGCACCAGCTGTTCTGGAAGACTGTGATCACGCTCTCTACAGCCGATGTGAGTAAGACCTTTAAACAGGTCAACATTCATAAGGCCCAACTGGCAAGTGTCTTCACTGACATTTTCAACTGACTGTTCGAATCTGTAATACCAACATGTTTTAAAACCTCTCTGGAATAGGGGGCAGTATTTTCATGTCCGGATGAAAAGTCTCCCCAAAGTAAACTGCCTGCTACTCAGGCCCAGAAGCTAGGATATGCATATTATTAGTAGAGTTGGATAGAAAACACACTGAAGCTTCTAAAACTGGTTGAATAATGTCTGTGAGTATAACAGAACTAATGTAGCAGGCGAAACCCCAAGCACAATCCATCCAGGGAATTGTTTTTGTTGAGGACAATCTGTTTTCCATTAGATTTCTATGGCAAGCGTGTTTTAATAGAAATATGCTTGCAGTTCCTATGGATTCCACTAGATGTCAACAGTCTTTAGAAATTGGTTGATGTTTTTCCTTTGAGTAATGAAGAGGTAGCCCTTTCCTTTCTGGGAGTCGAGCCAAGTAGACTGTTTTGTTTGGGGCACGCGACCTGAAGCTCGCTCCACTTTGATTTAATCCGCTATTGAACACAGTTAATACCGTCTTAAATGTTAGCGATTATTTACGTTTTAAAATACCTAAAGTTGGATCAGGAAAGTTGTTTGAAATGTTTGGACCAAGATTGCAGATAACTTATTAGATACTTATTCGATTTGTAATCAAGTTGGGCGAGTTGGAACCGGTGTTTTTCTGAATCAAATGCACCAAATAAATTGACATTTTGGGGATATAATGACGGAATTAACCGAACAAAAACACGGTGGATCATCCTTGGGAGCAATTTCCAAACACCTGAAGGTACCACATTAATCTGTACAAACAATAGTACGCAAGTATAAACACCATATGACCATGCAGCCCTCATACCGCTCAGGAAGGAGACACGTTCTGTCTCCTAGAGATTAACGTACTTTGGTGCGAGTAGTGCAAATCAATCCCAGAACAACAGCAAAGGACCTTGTGAAGATGCTGGAGGAAACAGGTACAAAAGTATCTATATCCACAGTAAAACTAGTCCTGTATCGACATAACCTGAAAGGCCGCTCAGCAAGGAAGAATCCACTGCTACAAAACCTCCATAAAAAAGCCAGATTACGGTTTGCAACTGCACATGGGGACAAAGTTTGTACTTTTTGGAGAAAAGTCCTCTGGTCTGATGAAACAAAAATCGAACTGCTTGGCCATAATGACCATTGTTATGTTTGGAGGAAACTCGTGCTTTGCTGCAGGAGGGACTGGTGCACTTCACAAAATAGATGGCATCGTGAGGCAGGGAAAATTATGTGGATATATAGTAGCATCGCCTCAAGACATCAGTCAGGACGTTTAACACATCTTAGGGGCTGAGGTCCTGCTAACGGGATCGATATAACAGCAGCCAGTGATTGTGCTGGGCGCCAAATTCAAAACAACAGAAATCCAATAATTTAAATTCCTCAAACATAGAAGTATTTCAAAACATTTTAAAGACAAACTTCTTGTTAATCCCACCACAGTGTCCGATTTCAAATAGGCTTCACGGCGAAAGCAGCACAAACGATTATGTTGGGTCAGAGCCAAGTCACAGAAAAACAGCCATTTTTCCAGCCAAAGAGAAGAGTCACAAAAAGCAGAAATAGAGAGAAAATGTATCACTAACCTTTGATGATCTTCATCAGATGACACTCATAGGACTTCATGTAACACAATACATATGTTTTGTTAGACAAAGTTCATATTTCTATAAAAAAATCTCAGTATACATTGGCGCGTTATGTTCAGTAGTTACAAAAACATCCATTTATTTTGCAGAGAGCCACATTAATTTACAGAAATACTCATTATAAATGTTGATGAAAATACAAGTGTTATGTATGGAACTTTAGATACACTTCTCCTTAGGGAAGCCATAGAAAAAGGAATCTCGTTGATATCACATTCACTGCTCAATAGGGAAGCAATAGGAAGGGACTCTTATTTAGAAACCGCTGCATTCTTGATTGGATTTTTCTCATTCTTTTGTCTGCAATATCAGTTCTGTTATACTCACAGACAATATATTTACAGTTTTGGAAACTTTAGAGTGTTTTCTATCATAAGCTGTCAATTATATGCTTATTATTTTTTCTGGTCCTGAAAAATAGCCCGTTTACCCTGGGGACGTTATTTCCGCAGTGTCAGATTTCAAAAAAGCTTTACGGAAAAAGCAAACCATGCTATAATCTGAGTACGGCGCTCAGAGGCCAATCAAGCCAAAAAGATATCCGCCATATTGTGCAGTCAACATTAGTCAGAAATAGCATTATAAATATTCACTTACCTTTGATGATCTTCATCAGAATGCACTCCCAGGAATCCCAGTTCCTCAATAAATGTTTGTTTTGTTCGATAATGCCCATCATTTATGTCCAAACAGCTACTTTTGCTAGCGCGTTTTGTAAACAAATCCAAAGTCACGAAGCGTGTTCACTAGGAGCAGACAAAAAGTTATGTTACAGTCCATAGAAACATGTCAAATGATGTATAGAATCAATCTTCAGGATGTTATTAACATAAATCTTCAATAATATTCCAACCGGAGAATTCCTTTGTCTGCAGAATTGCGATGGAACAGAGCTCGCGCTCACGTGAACGTGCGTCACAAGCTCAAAGCATTCTGCCAGACCTCTGACTCATTCCCCTCTCACCCCCACTTTACAGTAGAAGCAGCAAACTAGGTTCTAAAGACTGTTGACATCTATTGGAAACCTTAGGAAGTGCAACATGACCAATATCCCACTATATCTTCAATAGTGAATTAGTTGAAAAACGACCAACCTCAGATTTCCCACTTCCTGGTTGAATTCTTTCTCAGGTTCTTGCCTGCCATATGAGTTCTGTTATACTCACAGACATCATTCAGTTTGAGACACTTCACAGTGTTTTCTATCCAAATATACTAATAATATGCACATATTAGCAACTGGGACTGAGTAGCAGGCAGTTTACTCTGGGAACCTTATTCACCCAAGCTACTCAATACTGCCCCCAGCCATAATAAGTTAAAGCTTGGTCGCAAATGGGTCTTCCAAATGGACATTGACCCCAAGCATACTTCCAAAGTTGTGGAAAATGGCTTCAGGACAACAAAGCCCAGGTTTTAGAGTTGCCATCAAAAAGCCCTGTCCTCATCCTATAGAAAATGTGTGTGCGAGTAAGAAGGCCTACAAACCTGACTCACTTACACCAGCTCTGTCAGGAGGAATGGGCTACAATTCACCAAACCTATTGTGGAAAGCTTGTGGAAGGCTACCGGAAACTTTTGACCCAAGTTAACCAATTTAAAGGCAATGCAGCCAAATGCTAATTGAGTGTATGTAAACTTCTGACCCACTGGAAATGTGATGAGAGAAATCAAATCTGAAATAAATCTCTCTCTAGTATTATTCTGACATTTCACATTCATAAAATAAAGTGCTGATCCTAACTGACCCAATACAGGGAATTTTTACTGGATTTAAATGTCAGGAATTGTGAAAAACTGAGTTTACATGTATTTGGCTAAGGTGTATGTAAACTTCCAACTTCAACTGTATATATATATATATATATATATATATATATATATATATATATATATATATATATATATATATATATTATTATATATATATATATATTATTATAATTTTTTCCCAGACCATTAACTGTGTGTAGGTAGATGTGTAAAGATAGATACAAATTATTTGTTGCAAGTTGGGGAGGGAGGGTTCACACCTAGCTCAAGTTGAGAGTGGGGTGTTTACACCTAGCTCGGCTATCAGACAATACTTTAGTAAAGGTTGAATAGTCTATTGTCCAGCTAATAGCCATCCTGCTACGCTTTTGAAAAACGAATAATAATAATAATACGTTTCCCCTTCACCATGTTAAAGATTACAATTGATAGTGTTTTTAGCCACAATTGGCCCCAATTACTTAAATTAGCTCTCACCGTAAAGTTTTGTTAGCCATCTTTTCTGAAGAAAGTCACAAGGGACGGGCGGCTGGCGTCAAATTCGTCATTGGAACCACTCGATATGATTGGTAATTTAAAAGCCTTGGGACCCAAATGCATAATGAGTGCTCTAACTCCACCTTGCGGTGGTCTGGAACAATGAAGTCGTGATGCTGGGTACCTCTAAGTCCCACTGTGTAAGCTCACAACTTTTAAAGGACAGGAACCACTATGTCACATTTATTATCTAAATATATTTATTTTTTCGAATTGGTAATTTTTTAAATGTTTTATATATGTAAACACATGTACATGCATTATTTATTAATTTGTCAAATGCAATAGAAAGAAGGCACACAACACAAATAATTAAGACAAAAAAATGTACTGTTTCCCTTTGTGAGCTCAGAAAGTCAGCATCTGAAAAACAAATTACCTCTGCGCACTTATCATCTGTATTTGAAAATAAGGTCTATAAACACATTATCATCCCTGAGTCAGTGAAAATAAATCCACACAAGATGAAGAATTAGGTGTTCATATTCATGAACATCAAATTGATACTTAAATTAAATTAAATTAAATTAGCTGTGATAGCTAGCAAGATTGGTGAAAACCCCTTATTGCTCCATCACCAGACAAGTGTAAAACATTTGAAATCAATGTTACGATTGTATAATGAAATAAAATGACATTATCCATGAAAACGATTTTTTGTAATTAACATATTTTTGAATATTTTTACATATATGTCCAGAATATATTTATGAAATATATTCTGGACATATATGTGAATATATTTTGAAATAGCCCACATACATGTACATAAATTATAATACATAAGTTTTCCATATGGGAAAGCACGGCAGTGCAGAGTAGTACAGCAGCACTCAAAATCCTTTTCGCCACCCATTAGGATGCCAGTGTGACGGTCAGGCTGCAGCACTTTGTTTGATCTCTATTTATATATTCTCACATAATTAACGGTCTGATGTTTGCCTCTGCATGAAATGTGCCGTGTGCGAGTAATTAGCTGTGTTTTTTAAAGAGAGCGCAACCACCTTGCCAGGGAAAAACAGAAAATAATTTCTCACAGATGTTTTCCCCTGAGACACTTATTAATTTGATCTGGGATTTTTTTTATACGTTGCAGTTCATTATTTATTTTGTAATCCTGGATATCTTCCTCTAATTCAGTATACATGCCAATTGTGCATTGAGTTTGTTCTGCGTGAGCGAGCATATGGTACAGTATATCTTGTATTGTGGCAGCGATATAGATGTTGGACTGGGGCAATCAGCAATACAGGCACTAATCAGATCTTGCAACTATTCACATTATTTAGGAGATTGCAGAGGTGGGACCAAGACACTAGTTGAATGGGTCAAGTTTCAAGTTAAGTCCAAGTTGTGCATTCTAAGAGCAAGACAAGTTGAGTTAAGTCTCAAGTGAAAAAGAAATCTATCCATGTAATGACTTGTTCAACTACAAATCTTGTATATTTATGGAGGCTACCAGACAGCCTTTTTCATTATTTTGTCTATAACACATTGTGTAACAATACATTTGAACAACATTCCACATGCAAGCTTCATAAGTACATGATCAATTTCAAGCCATTTTGACATACCAAAAGACCATTAGGCCTATGCTAGTAATTGTTGCTTTATGTCCCATGCTGGTGAGCTTGCAAAGTAAAGAGTTAATATTCTTGATCCCCAAGCAATGTTTGGAGTTGAATATGTATTTACAGCAATCCTCTCTCCCTACAATTAACTGTACAGCAAATCAACAATCTGTTTGCTAGCTCACCAGACCTGTGTTAATTGACATTAAGCTGGGCCAATCACAAGGCCAAGTGTGCGTTTCACTTTTTTGGATGTGCGTTGCTGCGGATACTGTCTCTGGCTGCGTGGAGAGTAATAGACGGATACTTTCAAGTCATCCGTCTCAAGTCAAAGTCGAATCCCGAGTCAAGTTTCAAGTTATTTTATTTTCTATCAGGTCGAGTCTTCAAGTCATCACATTTGGGACTCGAGTCAGACTCGCGTTCAATTCATGTGACTCGAGTCCACTTCTCTGGGAGATTGTACTTATGCCGATGAATAATTGGTCGCATACATGTTGAGGATTTTGGCTCTTCTGCTAAAAGCAGATGTGATGTCTGTTTAAATCAGAATTACTGACCAATAAACAAATCAGCACTGAGATGAAATTGAATGGAGACTTCCAGCTTTTAGCTTCAAAATTGTATACCACTGAAATGGGCCAAACAGCAGTTGAAAAAATAACAAAGCGATAAAAGAAAAATGTTCAGGGACTGGAGGGGCTGGAGAAAAAGGTAATCACGCTCAAATTCATAGACAGAGCTATGGATGCAAGGACTGACAATCCATGATATCAACCATGTTATGAGACTATACAGTGTTTGATTACTTCTACTTTATTTACAAACACTTGAGTAAAACAAGCTTATAATTTGGGTTTTGATGTGGTACGACAGTTAAACAAAACTGATGAGGCATTTAAGTTAAATTCTTCAACAATCAATGTGTACATATTAATGTAAAAGTCCATACATTTATGGAGCAACTGCTGGTTTCCCCTGTAATTTACAGTGGCACAATTTTCAATCTCATCTGAAATAACCCAGCCATATAATGATGCCATTGAATGGCCCATTATTCTCTATTCAGCACAGAAGAAACAATTACACTGAACAAATATATAAATGCAACATGCAACAATTTAAAAGATTCTACTGAGTTACAGTTCATATAAGAACATCGGTCAATTGAAAAAACAAATATTTGGCCCTAATCTATGGAATTAACATGACTGTGAATACAGATGTGCATCTGTTTGTCACAGGAAAAAGGTAGGGGCATGGATCAGAAAACCAGTCAGTATCTGGTATGACCACCATTTGCCTCATGCAGAGTGACACATCTTGTTTGCATAGAGTTGATCAGGCTGTTGAATGTGGCATGTGGAATGTTTTGCCACTCTTCTTCAGTGGCGGTGCAAAGTTTTTGGATATTGGCGGGAACTGGAACACGCTGCCATAAATGTCGATCCAGAGCATACCAAACAGGCTCATGTCTGGTGAGTATACAGACATGTTCAACTTGCAGGAATTGTGTAGAGATCGTTGTGACATGGGGCCGTGCATTATCATGCTGAAACATGAGGAGATGGGGGCGGATGAATTGCAGGGCCTTAGGATCTCATCATAGTAACTCTGTGCATTCAAATTGCTATCAATAAAATGCAATTGCGTTAGTTTTCTGTAGCTTATGCCAGTTCATATTATAACCCCACCACCACAATGGGGCAATCTGTTCACAACGTTGACATCAGCAAACTGCCACTTGCCCGTTACAGTTGAAACCGCGATTAATCCATGAAGAGCACATTTCTCCAATGTGCCAGTGGTCATCGAATGTGGGCATATGCCCACTGAAGTCGGTTACGACTTGGATGTATTATCTTGGCAAGGAGAAATGCTCACTAACATCGATAAACAAATTTGTTCACAACATTTTAGAGAAATAAGATTTTTGTGCGTATAGATAATTCCCGGGAAGTTTTATTTCAGCACATGAAACATGGGACAAACACTTTACACATTGCCTTAATATGTTTGTTCAGTGTATTGTCACAGGCCGGCTCATAGCCTGTGGCAAAAATGAGGGGACACGAACAACAGGTATAGGCCAAACAAAAAGGTTATTTATTGTAAACCAAAACTATTAACTTTAAATTAAGTAAAAATAATGAGGTGTGAAAGTATCATAATGTAAGGTGTATGTAAAGTTCAGAGATGCATGAATCTGTGTGTGTGAATATGACTGAATGAAAACTAAGTAAAACTACAAAGGAACAAACAAACAGGCTCATACCTGGAGGAGCAGAGAGAGAGACAAGAGTGATTAGTGAAGCAGTTTAAATACCCAGAGCCCAGGTGATTCCAATCACTTACGACCCTCCTCTGCCTGCAGGAGGAACCGCCCCTGCACTGCAGAGGAGTGGCCGTGACAGCATCTACACTACATCCGGAATTCCAGAACTGGGGTACGGGGGTACGCACAATAGCGTCGGGGGTACGCCAAATATCAACAACAACAAAAATGCTTCACATTTTCAAACATTCCATTTATATTTTCCAACGGGACTATACATTGGGATGAGCGTTTTTTTCCTCGCCTGAGAAGCCTCGTTTCACTGCCAAAATAAAAATAAACCATCTAGAGTTCAGCAAAAATAACAACACAATGTCAAATACAGGTAGCCTAGTCAAATAATTAACATCCAATCACATTAAGCGTTACTCTCTCGTGTGAATTCCACTAAAGGTCCGTATGTAGCCAAACATAGCTCCTGCTCATTCCGTTTGCCTAGAAAATTGATAAATGGTTAAAAAGTAAGGCCCGCGTCCATAGAGACAAATACCAGCTCTTCTGGTAGTACTGCTATCACCAGCAGTACTACACCTGCACATGTCGACAACACAAGTTGTTCTGCTTCCACAAGCACATCCAATACTACTTACCTCACCATGCAGTACTCCGAGAAGATAAGGTGGCAACAAAACTGAGAGTGGTGTTTGATGCCTCGTCCCATAAAGATGGCTGTCCATCCCTCAATGGCTGTCTACTCACAGGACCGAACCTGAATCCGGATCTGCTCAGCGTTCTGATAAAGTTCAGACTACATGAGATCGCATTCATGGCAGACATCAAGAAAATTGTTAACTTTGTTAAAGCAAGGCCCCTGAACTCTCATATATTTTCCTGCACTATGCAATGATATGGGCAGCGACCATGTAATGCTTTTACAACATGCAGACGTGCGCTGGTTATCAAGGGGTAAAGTATTGACACATTTTTTTGAATTGAGAGATGAGCTTAAAGTTTTTTTTTACTGACCATAATGTTCACTTGTCTGACAGCTAGCATGATGATGAGTTTCTCACACGACTGGTCTATCTGGGTGATGTTTTTTCTCACCTGAATGATCTGAATCTAGGATTACAGGTACTCTTCGCAACTATATTCAATGTGTGAGACAAAATTGAGGCTATGATTAAGAAGTTGGAACTCTTCTCTGTCTGCTTTAACAAGGACAACACCCAGGTCTTTCCATCATTGTATGATTTTTTGTGTGCAAATGAACTCAAGCTTGCGGACAATGTCAAATGTGATATAGTTAAGCACCTGAGTGAATTGGGCGCGCAATTACGCATGTACTTTCCTGAAACAGATGACACAAACAACTGGATTTGTTATTCCTTTCATGCCCTGCCTCCAGTCCACTTACCAATATCTGAACAAGAGAGCCTCATCGAAATTGCAACAAGTGGTTCTGTGAAAATGTAATTTATTCAGAAGCCACTGCCAGATTTCTGGATTGGGCTACAATCAGAATATCCTGCGTTGGCAAATCGCGCAGTTAAGACTCATCAGTGTCTTAACTGCGCGATTTGCCAACGCAGGATATTCTGATTGTAGCCCAAAACTTCTTTGCAACCACTTACCTATGTGAGAGTGGTTTCTTGGCCCTCACTAGCATGAAAACTAATACAGGCACAGACTGTGTGTTGAAAATGATTTAAGACTGAGACTCTCTCCAATACAACCCAACATTGCAGAGTTACATGCATCCTTTCAAACACACTCTTCTCATTAACCTGTGGTGAGTTATTCAAATAAGGTTTAATATGTAAGATGGTTAAATAAAGAGCAAAATTATCGATTATTATTATTTGTGCCCTGGTCCTATAAGCGCTCTTTGTCACTTCCCACGAGCCGGGTTGTGACAAAAACCCACACTCATTCTTATGTTTAATAAATGTATCGTATAGTGTGTGTGGCATGCTTACAATGATGGCAACAACAACAAAAACATTTGAGAATGCGCTGACCCTGGTGCTAGAGGGGGTACGCAGCTGGAGGTTGAACGTTTGAAGGGGTATGGGACTATAAACATTTTGGTAACAACTGCACTACATGACCAAAAGTATGTGGACACCTGCTCATCGAACATCTCATTCCAAAATCATGGGCATTAATATGGAGTTGGTCTCCCCTTTGTTGCTATTAACAGCCTCCAGTCTTGTGTGAAGGCTTTCCACTAGATGTTGGAACATTGCTGAGGGGACTTGCTTCCATTCAGCAACAGGTCTGGCACTGATGTTGGGAGAATAGGCCTGGATCGCGGTTGGCGTTCCAATTCATCCCAAAGGTGTTCGATGGGGATGAGGTCAGGGCTCTGTGCAGTCCAGTCAAGTTCTTTCACGCCGATCTCGATCTAAGGGGGCTAGCTGGAAGCATGAAAAACAGCCCCAGACATTATTCCTTCTCCACCTAACTTTACAGTTCATCAGAGAATGCGTTTCCACTGCTCCCATCTCGCCGTCGGACTGCCAAATGGGGAAGCAGAATTCATCACTCCAGAGAATAGCTTTTCCACTGCTCCAGAGTCCAATTGCGACGAGTTTTACACCACTCCAGCCAACACTTGGCATTGCACATGGTGATTGTAGGCTTGTCTGTGGCTGCTTGGCCATGGAAAACCATTTCATGAAGCTCCCGACGAACAATTCTTGGGCTGACGTTTCTTCCAGAGGCAGTTTGGAATTTGGTAGTGAGTGTTGCAACAGAGGACAGACGATTTTTACGTGCTATGCGGTTCAGCACTTGGCGGTCCCGTTCTGTGAGCTTGTTGTGACCTACCACTTCACGGCTGAGCCGTTATTGCTCCTAGACATTTGACGAACTGACTTGTTGGAAAGGCGGCATCCTAGGATTGTGCCATTTTTTTTCACAAAAATAATTATTAGGGAGAACATCAGATTTTATTCCAAATAATCCAGATGAAATATAAAAACATACAGTGTGTGATTAGAAGAGGCAAAACCCTATATTTTTAAGTCGCCTAGAATGGTCTAACAGAGACAACTTTGAGTACTTCAAATAAGTTGTTTTGCCCCAATAACCCAGACAAAAGAAAAACATTAACTTTTTCCATTACATTCTATATGTGTATATGTGGGTCTCACACTAACGTGTATGCCTGCTTGCACTTATCCGTGAGATTGTGCGAGGCAGCTTTTATATATTCCCAGTTGTGGGTCAGGATATGAGGGATTTAGTGCTGCTCTTGGCTTGCTCAGCCAGGGGGAAATGAGAGGGGGGGGACCAGGGAGACTCACCGGGGGGCTCAGCAGGGGCCTCTGGGCCACAAACCAGATCCCATAAACCTCCAAGATTATACCGCCTCTTCTCCTCCTTCATCCATTCTCTTATAGCTCATAGGGAGGGCGTTCATCATTCAGCCCTCAACTCAGCCATCAACTCACCGTTCCCATGGGCAAACATCCCACATACTGTATTATATATCCACATGCACATAAGATCTGAACCCTGGTTACTTTGATTGTGGGTAAAGGTAGGGGTCCCACATAATTTATGTCCTTATCCATGTAAGATCTGAATCTTGGCTGTTTTTAACTGTAGGTTACGGGTTAGGTCTGGGAAAGGGACAGTTCATCTTTTGAAATGGCCAAAGGTAATCAGAGCTCTAATACCTTTAAAGGTGTACCACTCCCAATGTGATATCACACTGGTCTGCCACTCCTAATGTGCCACTGTTTATTTCCCACTTCAAATCTACAGCAGTACAGCTCAAATGTTTGGAGTCATAACCAATTACAAAATAAGGCTTGATGTTACACCAGATGTCCATTCTGTATTTCCTATCGTTATGATGATTTGATAAGGCAATCCACATAAGTGGCTTTTACATATCAGCCAATCGTTCATCTGAGGAACACTTGATTTGATTTGAAGCAAAGCAGACCACTACATCAATAAACCCAATTGGGTGGATTTAAGTAGCTATTGACGGAGAGAAAGCATGCGCACGGAACCAAAGTCAAAATAAATAAATAAAATACTGCCTTTTTACTCAGTCAGTCACATATCTTAAAGGGGGGATCTGGGAAACAAATAAAAAAGTGATCACTTTCTGGTAAACAGCTGAGGAATGGGGCTGGAGAAATATAACTCATCTCAATTTCATAGACAGAGCTTGGGAGGCAAGGACTGACCATCCATGACATCAAAGCTTCATTTTAACAATGGTTTCAAGCTTTACAATGACATTGTTTGCAAACAATGGAGTATATTTTAGATTCAAATTGGGTATGACAGCTGAACTTAGCTCATGAGGCATTTATAAGTTGTATTCTTCAAGAATGAATGGGTATATATTATTAATTCAAAATTACCTTTACATTTCAGCGATACAGATTGAATCGAGCCCTTGACAGACATTGACAGTAGACAGTGAAACAAAGTCATGTGATTTATGATAACTGTGTTTTTGTAACGAGGCAGCTGAGGACAGTACATGAGTCCTCGGGAGATAAAGTTTAAACCACCAGTTTGGGTAACCCCTGAGGAGATTACCATAGATCTGGCTTCCTCTATGGAGAGACATCCAGAGCTGCAAGTTGATTGTAAAGGTGAAAGGTCAGGCTGGGGTCTGAACTGACCACATCGTTTATGTTTATGACACTGCTGACAAGACTTGAAAGATTGTGGTCAGTCTTATGGGGTACGCTGGTATTGTTGCCAGTCCAGATGTGGGGAGAGTTAAACATAACCATATGGCCCAGGCAAACCACACACGCATGCACACACAAACACTTACCTACAAACATGCATACACACACACACACACACACACACAGGCTGTCCGCACTGGGACAGGGAAAAGGCCGTCCTGCTGTGCTGGGCTCCCTCCCGCCCCCTCCTCGGGGAGCATGAAACATGGAACCCCTGGAAAGGCGTATTATTCTCATGTCAACGGGCTCCCTTAACATGTAAATCACACGCCTCTTATGTTCCCGTAGAGAGAGGTGTGGAAAGTAATGGATGAGAGGAGAGAGAGTGGATGGTAGGGGCAGTGAGGGGGGATAGGGTGAGTAAGGTTGCATCCCAATTCTCCACAATTCTAAAGTGTGCACTTGCACACTGCCCGTTTGGGAGAAGTGTGAAGAGTCAGGGTGCAGCCAAAATGTTTTGAAATCAGGAGGAAGTAAGAGTGGGATGGAGAGAGAAAGAAAGAAAGTGAAGAAAAAAGAGAAACTCTGCATGAAGGAGGTCGTGGATTGTTGAAGATAAAAACTAGACAAGGGTGGGAATGAGGGTTCAGATGATAAACAGTTCCACCACAGCGATGGAGAAAAGAGAGATAAAGGCTGGGATTCAAACAAACTACCGCGAAAGACATCTCTGCGAACGTCGGGGGAATTGTCTTTTAAAGTCAAGGACAGTGCGATGTCGGCGCATTGTGGTGTGTTTGAATCCCGGCCAAAGAGAGGCTCGAGATAAAGAGGGTTACAGATGGAGAGATAAATGAGCAGGTGAAGACTGGTACTGCAGAGAGGAGGATTGATGGCTGAGAAGAAAATGAGAGCCTAAGAGAGTGGATGGGGAAATTGAGAGATAGAGACAAAGACCAAAGTAAAGATGTGAGGAATTGAGGTTTACCACCGCTCTAGGAGAAAACCGATAGGGCTCTTTGGGGCTCCATAAAATAATTATTCTGGTTTACCCCCTGACAGACCGTAGTCATGACCAAAGTGTCTGGGTCCCTCAGGTCACATGGTGAAGGTTTTACTGAGCTTCAACTGATTCCACTAGGGATAAGGCCCAATGCAGTGTCACACAAAATTAATACAACAACAAGTAACAACAATAACACAATGTTCAACGAGCCATTGGAAATTTCACCTGCATCAATCAAGAGATAAGACAACACCTGTCCCAGAAGAGAATGAACGAAAGCAGTGTGTTGGACAGACAACAGAGTCACGACTGTTCAAACAATGTTCATACAATACCATATTCAAGAAGCCATTGGTCTTTTGTTCTACACTGGAGGATAACTTGGTGGAGGTAAATGGTGGTAAATGAACACAGCCAGGTGCCCCTAAAAATATGCTGTGATGGAAATGTGTTCAAATGGGGTTTTGTGGCCCTTCAAGTGGAGGTATGACAGTACCTTCTCACACACTTTTTTTTCACTGGACACACATTAAAAGGTCAACAACTTCCCCCCTGATAAAAAAAGGTATGTTTCAGAAAAACGTGGGGGGGGGGGGGGGGGTGTTAATAAAACTTTAAACAGTGAGTGAGATTGAGAGTCCATCTATTTTATTTTCTCAGATAGACCGGTAGACTCAGACAGCTCTGAAACACACAGCAATCATAAAGACAAGGCAGAGATCGAAAGCGTTTTGATTATTTATCATTGTTTTCAACATTGTCTTTTGGATCAAGAGACTCTTGAATCATCTTCACGTACGGTTTTGGCAGCTATATAAAACGTCCACCATGTGAACTGAAGATGCGTAAATAGAGCTAAGTCTCAAGGGAAAGTACTGTAGATGAAAACAAGGTGCCATATAGTGCAACTCAAGAAGAGCAATCATTAGAAAGCCACTGTTGAAGTCTTCATGTGAATGAGATGAGGAGAGTAAGCCTACAGTATTTCTTTATTTTCTGACACTGACTTCTATTGTAGTTGTAAAGCAGGGTTTTTAAGTGGGGAGTGTTCTGTTTCAGTATTCAGATTTACATGGTGAACACTATGTATATGAGCTGAAGCTCTTTGTTTTGACCAAGATGATTATGAGGGCTACAGTTGGATATATTGTAGAGTGCTTTACTACAGTGCTCAATATTTAAGGAAAACCTGCCTACCTGTCAAACTAACTTTGCCCCGGAGTCAGTCAGACCCAGTATTTGAACAGCATTTTGACACCAGACACGTTTTTCTAGCTTCATCAAATTGGCTCAGATTGGTAACTATCCATTGAATGGTAATGATTGCTTCAAAACAATGCAATAGGGGAGGATGAAATATAAAAGGCATTGGCAAAGCAGAAAATGGCAAAGCAGAAGCATGATATCATGAATACGCCAGTCGTGAAAGCTAGAAGCATGGTCCATAACACAGCACTGAGTATAAACTAGACAATAATGAATACAACCTGCTCATCTTCTTATGGGCAGAGAAAAAGGAAATGCTTCTGTGATAACCATTAAAGCGTCCCCGTGGGGATTACGCTATGTCAATGATTTGTCTTCCTTTTGACGTTAGAAAGACTCATTAACAACAAACACAGGCGGCTGACTTTAAATAGGCTAATTAAGATTGTACCGCGGCAACAGATGACAGCACGAAAGCAGCTATCGCCCTAATTAAAATGCTTATGGCCCTCCGCTCCTGAGCTTCAGAATCCTTCCATCTTGGTTGCGCAGTACAGAACTGTGGTTTAAAGAAACCAGTACCTGTAACATGCTGTTTGATCTACTTGCATGTTTGAACGTTTAGATCATTTTTACAACCTTATTTCAGGTCATGTACCAGATCAGAAATAACTTCTTTCAAGGACATGGTTTAAGAATAAGTTGCTGATGTGATCAGATGTGGCAATGGAGGAGTTTGTCACTTATAACCCTCTGACCACCAAACAGTAGTGCACAAACTAACATTGGGGTAGAGTGACTTGTGTACTAGGGGGTTTATTTGAAGTGCTTTACGCCTCTCCAATAGTCAGGGATTCTGTGGGCCAGACTAAAGCTCTTGGCTCTGGTCAAAGGTAGTCGTGTTGATTTCCAATCAGATGCAGATATCTCAATGGATCACTTGTCTTTACTCACCTTTCTCATTGCTGAGTTCAACGCCCTTCTCTTTTCTATTTTTCTTTCTTTCCTTCTTTCTTTCTGTTTCTCGCTTTCTTTCTTTCTGTCTCCTGGCATCAGGATAAGCACTGCGCTCAACGAAAGAAAATATGAAAACAAGGTTAAAACTATAAGACCTTTCGCCAGCACTACAGCGTTGATCTCTTCCAGGGCTTACATGGTGAAAATAACCTTTTGGCATTCTGTATTCTCGGTGAGATAGTTCAAATAATAGCAATGTCTCCATGAGCAGCCATCTGTTCAGTGTAAAGAGAAAAAAAATACAGTTCTCACTCAGCTAGGGGTAAATGCCATTCAATATAATTTATGATCAAAGAGCAACAAGCCAGTGCTAAGCCTCCTGGGGTCCATGTTGTGGTAATCACATTGAAACACTTGCCCAGTGGCTTTGTGAAGAGATGGTGGTGCCCACAGAAAGCTATGTAGATCAGAGAGAGGCACTTTGTCGTGGTACAGTTGCCACTTTTCTCTGCTGCTTCCCTTGTCAACAGTCTGAGAGAGATCTAGCTTCAGATATGAGTGAGCAGAAGTCTCATACATTTTATTATTGGGTCGGTATGCATAAATTGTCTCAAAGGATCAGTGCCAGTATTCTTTTGCTTCTTAAATGTAACTAAATGTAATCTACGTAATCTCCAAAAGTAGTTATTTATTATGAGAGAAATCAAAAACAAGTAATGCTGCAAACTTAAAGAAATCTCCTCTTTCTGGTAATTTTTTCAAATAAATTGCTGAGGTGTAGACACTTTTGAGGCCACAAGCTGAAGTACAAATATGATACAAATTGTCGTCTTCGTCGTATACATAATGACCGGACCAAGGCGCAGCGTGAGTAGAGTTCCACATATTTATTAAAGTGAACCTTCAAAAAACAAAGAATAAACAAATGTGCAGTTCGTAGAGCACATGGCACTAAACCAAAACAACACAATATACCACAAATGCAGGTGGGAAAAAGGACACCCTAAGTATGATCCCCAATTAGAGGCAACGATAATCAGCTGCCTTCAATTGGGAACCATACTCACACCAACAGAAATATTAGACTAGAACACCCCCTAGTCATGCTCTGACCTATTGCACCATAGAGAACCCCAAGGGCTCTCTATGGTCAGGGCGCGACACAAATACGAAATATATTATAAGATGTATTTCCTATTCAACAAAACTTTATGAATAAGGCTTGAAATTACAAATATATTTTCTAAACATATTATAATGAATTTATAAAACGACTAACTAAGATTTCACCTTCCTTATAACTATAAAATACATATTTGTATATTTAGCATTAGAATGTGCATATTTTTTTAAAGGTCTCAATCGAAACGTCTGGCCCCATTGCTGTGAACATCTCAGAGCTTTAGCTTGATTTACTGAACCCGTTAGGAACTCATCCTTAATCTTGTCTATCTATTACAAACAAAGTGTTTGTTTAAAATCTATCATTTAGTTTAGATTACTGGCTATAAATCAATCTCTGAATTTGCTACAGCGACAAAACCACCACAAAACCACAGTAGACTGCTACAGTAGGATGTAAGTATTCCAGGTGTTGTTAGTGGCTGTGACGCAGGGTTCAGCCAGGAGTTGGTGGACAGTCGGAAGAGAGAATAAAATGGTAGGAGGGACATCCCACATTGAAGTGGTGTCAGATTTTCACAAGACATACTCCTGTGTATGTGAGAATCAGGGCTATACAGCCAGTGCTTCATTTGTATATCTGGAGGTGCCGGAACAAAAAGTGAGTGGGAGAGGGGGGTGAAAATGTGTTTTGAATGGTCATCCAACTCAGAATTCCAAGTGGGGACTCTGGCCTCTTTCTAGAGCTCCGACTTTCCGACCTAAAAATCACTGAAGTCATGATTTGATCAAGTTTTATTCCGAGTTCCCAGTTGTTTTGAAAGCATCATAATAATGCACAAATGATTGAAATGACAGGCTACTTTGACACTGACAAACTGAGATCAATGAAAATGACCTTGTCTTAAATCCATCAATAGCCTAGGCCTAGGTGTGTGGAGACACATATTGTAGGCTACAATATGAGGAGGAAATTATAGTCGAAAAGATTTCCAGTTTCACTGACTCACCCAATGATGCCCAGCTCACTCGCTGGTGATGGCCTATGCCCTTGTGCCAAAATCCTCTCTTGTTTAATTTTGTAAAACAATATTTGGAAGTTGATCAAATATTTTGCTAGCCTACAGCTGACATACAATGCCTTGCGAAAGTATTCGGCCCCCTTGAACTTTGCGACCTTTTGCCACACTTCAGGCTTCAAACATAAAGCTATAAAACTGTATTTTTTTGTGAAGAATCAACAACAAGTGGGACACAATCATGAAGTGGAACGACATTTATTGGATATTTCAAACTTTTTTAACAAATCAAAAACTGAAAAATTGGGCGTGCAAAATTATTCAGCCCCCTTAAGTTAATACTTTGTAGCGCCACCTTTTGCTGCGATTACAGCTGTAAGTCGCTTGGGGTATGTCTCTATCAGTTTTGCACATCGAGAGACTGACATTTTTTCCCATTCCTCCTTGCAAAACAGCTCGAGCTCAGTGAGGTTGGATGGAGAGCATTTGTGAAGAGCAGTTTTCAGTTCTTTCCACAGATTCTCGATTGGATTCAGGTCTGGACTTTGACTTGGCCATTCTAACACCTGGATATGTTTATTTTTGAACCATTCCATTGTAGATTTTGCTTTATGTTTTGGATCATTGTCTTGTTGGAAGACAAATCTCTGTCCCAGTCTCAGGTCTTTTGCAGACTCCATCAGGTTTTCTTCCAGAATGGTCCTGTATTTGGCTCCATCCATCTTCCCATCAATTTTAACCATCTTCCCTGTCCCTGCTGAAGAAAAGCAGGCCCAAACCATGATGCTGCCACCACCATGTTTGACAGTGGGGATGGTGTGTTCAGCTGTGTTGCTTTTACGCCAAACATAACGTTTTGCATTGTTGCCAAAAAGTTCAATTTTGGTTTCATCTGACCAGAGCATCTTCTTCCACATGTTTGGTGTGTCTCCCAGGTGGCTTGTGGCAAACTTTAAACGACACTTTTTATGGATATCTTTAAGAAATGGCTTTCTTCTTGCCACTCTTCCATAAAGGCCAGATTTGTGCAATATACGACTGATTGTTGTCCTATGGACAGAGTCTCCCAGCTCAGCTGTAGATCTCTGCAGTTCATCCAGAGTGATCATGGGCCTCTTGGCTGCATCTCTGATCAGTCTTCTCCTTGAATGAGCTGAAAGTTTAGAGGGACGGCCAGGTCTTGGTAGATTTGCAGTGGTCTGATACTCCTTCCATTTCAATATTATTGAACAGTGCTCCTTGGTGCACTTGCACAGTGCACTTGCACAGTGCTCCTTGGGCTGTTTAAAGCTTGGGAAATCTTTTTGTATCCAAATCCGGCTTTAAACTTCTTCACAACAGTATCTCGGACCTGCCTGGTGTGTTCCTTGTTCTTCATGATGCTCTCTGCGCTTTTAACGGACCTCTGAGACTATCACAGTGCAGGTGCATTTATACGGAGACTTGATTACACACAGGTGGATTTTATTTATCATCATTAGTCATTTAGGTCAACATTGGATCATTCAGAGATCCTCACTGAACTTCTGGAGAGAGTTTGCTGCACTGAAAGTAAAGGGGCTGAATAATTTTGCACGCCCAATTTTTCAGTTTTTGATTTGTTAAAGAAGTTTGAAATATCCAATAAATGTCGTCCCACTTCATGATTTTGTCCCACTTGTTGTTTATTCTTCACAAAAAAATACAGTTGTATATCTTTATGTTTGAAGCCTGAAATGTGGCAAAAGGTCGCAAAGTTCAAGGGGGCCGAATACTTTCGCGAGGCACTGTATTTCAGTCTTCTCTTTTTTTAAGCAGGAGTCATTTTCCATTCGTACGCTATTTGAAATATTGCAAAAGGCCAGTTTTGTATGAATTCTGTTTGTTCAGTGACAGACATTCCCTTGTTATTGGGCTTATTGGGCTTACTGGGGTAATTACACTTTTTTGGGCTTTCTCATGGTGTAGTAGGCTATTCTGAATTATTGAATATATTTCTGAAAGGACAGCAGTAACTCTAACTTTGGAAAATATATTTCAATTTCTCATGAGTATTGCAGCTCCTCTAGAACCCTTCACGCGCCTACGATTCTATAAGGAAATAAATGATTAAGTGCAATGCTGGAGAGATGAGAGTTGCAGGCTCATGTTTATCAGAACAGAGGGAGAGAGATCATAGAAAGTAAATCTCGTTCTATTTCTGTGAGAGATACAGGGGTCAGGATAATTAACAAAGAGGCAACCCGAATGAACTTTGATTGTGTTTACTAGAATTTTTACATAGCAAAAAGTAACAATTATTTTTCATGCCACGAGAGGTACCGGATACAGCCAAATAGGTTCAGGAACAATACAGTCCAAAATGGAGAGGTGCTGGATCCTGTTCAGGCAGGATCTGTCTCAAATTAAGCACTGGCTACCACTCAACGCAAGCCATTTCAATCTATGTGGTCCACATATTGATTTATAAGCAAAAATGTTGGTCGGAACCGGTACCAGAATGATGCAGGTCCCCAAAACAGGTAACTTTACATCTTAAAGAGGTTTTAAAGCATCTCGAGAGTAGGAATGCTGAACTAGGATAGATTTTTCATTAAAGATTATATGGAATACTATTACATGGGACAGGGGAGGACCTGATCCTTGATCAGCAATTCGACTGAGACGCTTGTTCACTATGATTATTAAAAAGGAAAAACTGATCCAGGAGCAGCACTCACTCAGGCGCTTTGTGAATACGGGTCCTGATCTAGAACCTATAAATGGTGATTTGTGCACAACAGTGAATCTTTGACCCTTTGCTACATTACATAAGACCATAAGGTAAAACATTTCAGAAATGTCCGCAGAAATTGCAAAAGAAATGCCTCATGGTTTGAATTTGTTGATCAGAATAAGTGTCGCATGACTTCACCTCCAAATTCTAAGATGATAAGAACCTGTGTCCGATACAACTTGCTACAACTTCAGTTGTGAAAGTTAGGAGCATGGTCCATAACGCAGCATAAACTAGACAATAATGAAGGCGACTGTCTCATCTTCCACACAACATCAGTGAGAAGACTATTCATATTTGTTTTGCACGTCACCTTTGTTTTATTGTTGTGTTATAATCAATGCAGAAGGATGGAAATTCATCACATAAAAGTAATTAACCTCACATTACCATCGCCCAAATTAAATCATTGTAATCGGATGCTGTTCTACTCAAAATGCAAGGCTTTGGATTTATTTATTGTGCCTTTAACCTCTGAAAATAATTTTTGTGTGAATTTCTCATTGTGAAATTTCCTCCGATATGGCCTATTTCACTTGCATATAATTGGCTGGGTGTTGGAAAGAACAGTTTGTGACCGTTCTTGTCCTTTTTTCTCCTCATCTCTTGATATCCATATCATTAAAAGTTCTTCAGTCAATTTAGGTTTTGGAAATGTTCTCCAATGATGTAGGACTATATGGATTTATGTATTCGATAGGTCAGACAGCTCGGTTCCGCATTAGACAAATAGGCTTCTGATTTAAATGCTATGAAAAAAAATCACCCTTCCCAAAACTCATTCCTCGGAGCGTTGTTGTTCAGCTCCATGAATCCTCTGTTTTAATGAGAGACAAAGTCATTATCCGCGCTGCTTCTGGAATAATTTTAATAAGCGAGTCCAGGGGAACGTTACCTCTTGCTCTCCTCGCTGACTGTTGGGTGGGAGAGACAGAGCCGGTTACGGAAAAATCATAGTTTGAGGTCATTTTAATTGGCTGGAAAAAAATGTCATCTGGAGTCCCCTGGATGAGTTTGGTTATTCCAAGGGTGCAGCGTCACCCAGGGAAGAACATATCCTGTCTGCCTGTCTGTAAGAGGATGTGTTATGATAATGGAGTTCAGACTGAATAAGAAATGGCACCAAAGGGAGGGGACACGGAGGGTCAAAAACTAAATGTATTTTAAATGAGGGATGGATAGCCAGCTAATGCTTGGGCTTCAGGGGCATTTTGTAAAAATATCACTATGTGCAGAATGAAGATGGTATTGGCATGATGCCGTTTACACAATGTTAATACAGGAAGCTGTCAACAACTACAGGTTGATACATTGTTAGCATTAAGACATTCACATTGAGGCTTTAGTTGAATGTGTGTTCATCGTCTAAACTTTATAACACTCAAGCTATTATGAACAACCACACTGCTTTTGAGATATATAGTGCATCTCTTAGGGACAAAGCAACTCGGCTGTCATCTTATAATAAGGTAATGCACTTTCCAAAAAAACATCTTACCCACCATTGAATTAATTTGCCAGTATCCCCAGCCTGAAGGTCCATTTAGCAAATCCTCTTGATTCTAAGTAGCTCCTTAATGCATTGGCCCTTCTTGGTGCAGCCATTTTCAATTAAATCCTTTGCATAATGCATGATTACATTAAACAATCCAATGAATTGATATGGAGTCCCGAGCTTGGAAAGAACTCTGTTAATGGATATAAAATAACGTTATACCACTCCAGGATGAATTCATTATTTCACTTAGCTAGTGTTCCTGAGGTAGACTATAACGCTTGTCTGGGTGCTATTAGAGAATGGCCATTTTTACTATCCCCTTAGTCACTCGTCAGTGTTTCTAACATATGGTTCTATATGAACTAAAGACACAATAAGTGTTCTGATGCCCGACGTGTGATTAAAATATTTGATTTGATTTCAAACAACTCACAATGATATGCATGCAGAGCTTTGTGGTTAGCGATGGTCGCTCTTCAATGAATTTTGTTAACCTTGATTAGTGTCATTATCCTCCACACTGGAGCACTAGGCTGTACTTGCTCATTATGTGCATTCTAAGCAAACATTAGTGTCATGTAGAGAGAGAGAATTCTCTAGGTTCAGTGTTACGCTACAGTAGGTATGACATATATGGTTTAAGGAATGACTTCAATGACAACGTGACTTTCCTCATGATGTCTACTGTGGGGTGTCTGCTTCCTTGTCGTCTTGGTTACCATGAGTGGCATCATTAGTATGCATCAGAATTCATCAGTCGAGGGCAAGAAGAAGAGAGGGAAAAAGAAGAGAGAGGGAGTTGAGGGAAGAATGAGAAATAGTGGCCTATGTAGGAGATGGGGTGGCCTATGTAGGACGTCAGTAGTCAAGAGAGAGATTGTAGAATAATGAGAGGAGAGACCGAGAGAGCTCACATTGATGGCCTAGAGGAGATACTTGGTACACCAAATCTCTCCTCTAGGCCATCGATTTGAGCTCTATCTGCCTCTCCTCATTATTCACTCTCTTGACAACTGACGTCATTATCTCCTACATAGACTATTAGGAGCTATACCTACCTGTATACTTGTCACTAGCCTACAGCACTCGACAGTATGCCCGGCTAACTTCAACATGCCAGTTTACTGAATGCTACGATGGCTCTAACTCTGTTCAAACTACATTCAAACAATGTGACTTTTAATATATTAGCCAAAGTTTAACAATTATTGTAAGTAATTGTATTCTTGAAATTGATAAATCGAGTTTCAATTGTGACATGTGGTATTCACATTGTAAAAATTTGGTCAACTGGTCTGACGAATAAAAGCTTATCCAAAATGATGAAGCCTTTAGTACAGAGTATGGTGGCCCTTAGGAGCAAATCAGCTTTCAAAATAATAGGCTGCGAAGTTTGGTAAAAGGCTTCAAAATATTTAAAAAGCATGCGAAGTTTGGTAATTGGCTGCAAAAATATTTTAAATTTTAATTAATTTTGATCTATGAAATATTCGATAGGCCTGCGAAATATTTCAAAGACCGGCAAAATATTTTGATGATATTTGAAATATTTTGCAGCTTTGAAATATTTTTCAGGGTTTCTCAGTTCGTTGAAATATGTCGCAGGCCTTTGAAATATTTCCAAGCCTCTTACCAAACTTCTCAGCCTATTATTTTGAAAGCTGGTTTGCCCCTTAAGGCCACTGTAACAGAGACTAAAACACTGGTGGGATTAGCCAGTCTGCACAGCCAAAGTGCCTTGATTTAGATAATTGCCGAATGAGCGTACTGTCTGGGAAAAAAAATAAACATTACCTCAATACGGTCAGTGCCCTTGCTAACAGGATATGAACAGTGGGTGAGAAAAACATAATACATGTTTTTAGTATTAGGGTTTATGGACACACACACACACACACACACACACACACACACACACAATAAAGCCAAGGGTGATTATATTTTGGATAATGGAAAATGGTTGACACAGAATGATAGATGAGCATAACCAAGCTTTTTCTGATTTCAGGGACTTCACAGAAATACAGTGCATTCGGAAAGTATTCAGACCCTTTAAACTTTTCCACATTTTGTTACATTACAGCCTTATTCAAAATGTCTAGTTAATTTTTTTATACTCCTCAATCTACACACAATACCCCATAATGACAAAGCAAAAATAGGTTTTTAGAAATGTTTGCAAATGTATAAATATAAAAAACTGAAATGTTACATTTACATAAGTATTCAGACCCTTTACTCAGTTGAGGCACCTTTGGCAGCGATTACAGCCGTGAGGCTTCTCGGGTATGACGCTACAAGCTTGGCACAGCTGTATTTGGGGAGTTTCTCCCATTCTTCTCTGCAGATCCTCTCAAGCCCTGTTAGGTTGAATGCGGAACATTGCTGCACAGTTATTTTCAGGTCTCTCCAGAGATGTTCAACCGGGTTCAAGTCCGGGCTCTAGCTGGGCCACTCAATGACATTCAGAGAATGAAGCCACTCCTGCATTGTCTTGGCTGTGTGCTTAGGGTTGTTGTCCTGTTGGAAGGTGAACCATCGCTCCAGGTCCTGAGCGCTCTGGACCAGGTTTTCATCAAGGATTTGTACTTTGCTCCATTCATCTTTGCCTCGATCCTAACTAGTTTCCCAGTCCCTGCGACTGAAAATCATCCTCACAGCACCATGCTTCACTGTAGGGATGGTGCCAGGCCATAGAGTTCAATCTTGGTTTCATCAGACCAGATAATCTTGTTTCTCATGGTTTGAGAGTCCTTTAGGTGCCTTTTGGCAAACTCCAAGCGGGCTGTCGTGCATTTTACTGAGGAGTGGCTTCCGTCTAGCTACTCTGTCAGAGTGACAATCAGGTTCTTGTTCACCTCCCTGACCAAGATCCTTCTCCCCAGATTTCTCAGTTTGGCCAGTTCTAGGAAGAGTCTTGGTGGTTCCAAACGTTTACCATTTAAGAATGATGGAGGCCACTGTCTTCTTCAGGAACTACAATGCTGCAGAAATGTTTTGGTACCCTTCCCCAGATCTGTCTCTCGACACAATCCTGTGTAGGAGCTCTACGGACAATCTTTTCTACCTCATTTCTTGGTTTTTGCACTGACATGCACTGTCAACTGTGGGACCTTATATAGATAGACAGGTGTGAATTTCGAAATCATGTCCAATCATTTACATTTACCACAGGTGGACTCCAAACAAGTTGTAGAAATACTTCAAGGATGATCATTGGAAACAGGATGCAGAATTTCGAGTCTCATAGCAAAGGGTCTGAATACTTATGTAAATAAGGTATCTGTTTTGAATTATTTATGTGTTTGTAAATAATTCTAAAAACCTGTTTTTGTGTAGATAGATGCAGATTAATATTTATTTAATCAATTTTAGAATAAGGCTGTAACGTAACAACATTTGGAAAAAGGGAAGGGGTCTGAATACTTTCCGAATGCACAGTACATGCGCAACTGCTGTGGGTACAACCCAGATTCAGAGGCTGGTTAACAATGACAGGCAGTTTTTAAGGCTTGCTACACAAGTTATGAGGAGTTATTAAGAAATCAGATCAATTGCATTAGCACACAGTACTGAACAATCTGATACATTTTTTGCCTGAGAGAGCAGCAATGCAGAAAAGCACTTTTTTGACCTGACTGCAACATTACCTCCATGCAAAAACTGGTCTCCATCTTCACCGCTGTGAACTCACACTGAGGTAAAAGAGTGTGTTCATTTATTTGCTTGTCTATCTTTCCATCCAATCTCCCATCCATTCATCTATCGTTTTAATGACCTGTCCGGTTAAATTTCTTTATCAATCCATCTGCCCTGACACGGGATGAGTCACTTGTTTATAGGCTGATTCATGACTTGGAATATGACGGAGCGTGTCCACGTGACTGGATGACTGGCTGATGAAGATAATTGGGCAGCATGTTGGATGGCTGCCAATTGTGTGTGACTTTCTATGCATACATGTGACTATTTATGTGACTAAGCAAGCATTACAAGTACTAAATGTGATTTACAACCCAATTACAAGTGTACTCAGTTATTGTCATGCACTGTTTAATGGACTACATACACCATGTACATAAGGCATTTACTCCAGTCTGGGCCAATACTCAAGCAATTGTGAGAATCATGTACATGGTGTCCAACTTCATTATCCTTTACATATACTTCAAGGTCTAGCACTTACTTCCTGGGTCCAATGTTTAGCATCAACTGGAAAAATCTTGCAGTCAAGAAACCACTACTACCCTAACACCCACCTACATAACAGTGACAAAATAGCACCTGCCAAATGACCGGATTAACGATTGCATATTGTTCCAAGGCACACCTTCATCAGGGCCTTCTGCTAAACTAAAATGTATTAAGAATAATGATAACGTTAATAATAGAAGTGAATTAAATGGGCCTGGAGGAGCCAGGGTTTGATTGTCTGTACTGAATTCTGTGCCGTTAGCTATTGTTCTGGCTAATGAAAAGAGAGATGACAGTTGGGAGGCGTAGGCATGGAATAGATTAATAGATCACACCGAATTGAACTCAATTTTGGGAGTCTAAATGAGCTGTCAGGTTTGCTGTTCCAAACCAGTGTGAATGAGTTTTAACATTTGGATTCAGTAAGGAGGCTTGGGGGCAGCTGAGAGAAAGGGATAAAAAAATAAATTAGCAGCAGAGGGAAAATGAATAATGACCAATGAGAGGTCAGGATCATTTAAAGACCGTTATAGATGCAGCGATTAAGACGGCGACCAGTTAACAAGGTAATTCGTCTTAAGTGTGATTTTTGTAACCAGTCAGCTAGGCTAGACATGACTTTTGTTCCTGGCTATAAATGTTATCATTGGCAATTTGTACAGACACCTTCAAATATGGGGGCTTGATTCTGAGCCAATCGTCTCGGTCAACCAGACTATTTGAAATCACATGTCTGTTTCATCTAATCTGAAACTGTAAATTGTTGAGAAATGAACCATTTAAATGGGCAATTGTTTGATGAAAGTGATAAAGGACTTTTTGTCAGACGGTTTGGCAATTCCAAAGCCTTCCATCCCCATCCAGAGTAGTGGTTGGTTGGTGTGGCTGGTTCAACTTCTGGTGTGGATGACTGGATGATTTATTCAAACTGGGTGGTCTGACCTTGAGTCTACCATTGTAAACCGCAGTCTACTTCTAAACGGGTGATGTGTAAAATGAGAAGTCACCTCAGAAAAGGGCATCGGCTAAGCACATCATTTATGTAATGTAATTTATCCCTTTTGAGGGAAGCCGAGGCTTAATTAAACCAAGTAGTCTCTTTACCAGTGGGGTAAAGGTCTAAGATGGCCTCTTCTCATTCCAGAGATAATCTGGAAAATCTGCATGTCCAACGCACACCACGCTCAAATACCTTATCTCTGTAATGTTTGAGAGTCCTCTCGTAGTATACCACCACCACCCTTGCTTATCACCAGGAATTATGTGTGAAGCCTACAATCATCCTCCCAAATGGTTATTTGGCATATTTTTTCTTTATATCACCCCTTATTGTCGACCATCTGCCAGCGAGATCTGTAAAATATGTAAATTATTAGATCTGATGATGTTATTGGCAAACTAGCAGATCTCTTGGCAATGTTCCTTGTCTGGGGGAACACAAATAACTTGTTTTAGTTGTCATTGTCATGAAATCTCAACTCTGTCTGTCTCCTTTCACAGAAATATTAGCAGAGGTATTGCCCGATCAGTGATTTATTCAGGCTCAAGTGGGAGGGAGTTTGTGGAGGTTGGTGGCAAAGTTCACACATTACTAAGTAAAACTATGTCAGTCACAGCCAAAGAATGGAGCATATTGTACTAATTTATCCCATGAAAGCCACAACGCATTGATGGTTTGAAGGGGGCACATTTTACTTATTTTGCCTATGAGGCACTTAGCAGGACCAATTAGCCATCAGAACATTGAAGTATATGGTAGGCAATTTATGACCTGTTTTAGCCGCACTTTCCCACAACAGAAAGCTCTTTAAAACTAGCACCTTGTTCCTACTATTTGGAAGTGATAACTATAATTATATCATGCTGACCACACCAATTTCTCAAGAACTTTTCAGAGGCCAATCTTAGCCCAAATTGTTCCTGGAATGGCTGAAGACTTGTCTTTCCAGACATCTGTCACTGGGAGAGGGGGGGGGGGGGATAAACAATATTCAGGAAGGAAGCAAGGTGGCAGGCTGTCTTGTTTACCCGGATCTGTACTCAGATCTGTAACAAAATGGACAATAAGCACAGACTGAGGAGGAGATTATAGTTCTTGGCCCAAGGGATTACTAGAGCCAATAATTGTGATTTGGCAGAGGAGCTTGGTGGGGGAGAATTCTTTTTTTGTGAGCCTTTTGGATTACCCGCAGTTGAAATGTTCTACAACCACAGAGGACGCCAGGACACAAATTAGGACGTCTTGTCTTCTCCACCCGACATTGGTTTACCTTGAAGTTTGTTTTTTGTCACCGTTGTTCCATTACCTTTTCTCACTGTAGCATAGCCTTATTTCAGCGGAATATCTGGCATAAAGAGTGCGCAGCTCTCAACTTGTCACATGGAGCAGCTCAGAGAATAAAGACTTTGGTAGCCGGTAGGGTAGGTAGGAAAGATGTTTCAATTTATGATTTCAAACATTAAATGCTAAATTACGGCCCGTTTTTACTAGGAAGCGTCATTGCCAGTGAAACATCCGAAGCCATTCACTTTCCATGGAAGGAAATCGAGAGAAGCGGTGTGGGCAGCAAATATTGAGCAAATGCAAGCATGGGCGAGGGAGCTGAACAGGGCGGGAGTAGAGTTGGGGAAAGCTGAACTTTATTAAAATCCTCTGCGATATCACAATGCGAGTGGAAGCTCAACATAGCTTCCAACCCCTATTGGGATTGGCTGACAGTGGCTGTTGATATGTATGCAGCACTACCTAGCTTGCTTGCTAGCACCCACATGAGGACGAGGCTAGTGTGGCTAGGTGCGTGACGCTTGTATAGTATAAATCCTCTGTAAGGCAACAATGGGTATGCAAACCAGGTTTTGGAAAAGTTTGATCTTAAGTTTTTGTTGAATATTTGCGATGTGCAATTCAGTCATCATGTGCTGTTTGAATTACATTTTCTAAAGGCTTTCCCAAAAAACCTTCACAATTAAATGTTGACTCAAAAGTAGGCCTACTGTCACGCTGGTATAAAGGATTTGGAGATAGGCGCAGGAATACACAATAGGGGTTTTTAATACACCCAAAACAAAAGAGAGAGGGTAAACCTTGAACGACACGATACCCGTAATACACAGTACATAAAGTACGCAGCATAACAGCTGCACCAACGCATAGGTACTCACACGACCAACAGACATGTTGTGACAAAGAAAGAGGGAACAGAGGGCACATATATAACATACTAATCAGGGTAAATGGGAACCAGGTGTGTGTAATCAGACAACAGTCTGGGGTTGATGATAATGTGTCCCATTCAGTGAAGCCTAGAAAGCCGGTGAAGTAGACCTCCAGAACTGGTGAACAGAATGAGCAGCAGTACCGTGGGGACCCAGACACCTACAGTGCCTTGCAAAAGCATTCATCCCCCGTGGCATTGTTCCTATTTTGTTGCATTACAACCTGTAATTTAAATTGATTTTATTTGAAGTTCATGCAATTGATTTACACAAAATAGTCCAAATTGGTGACGTGAAATGAAAAAAATGGTTTCCGAAATTCATAAACGGAAAAGTGGTTCACCCCCTTTGTTATGAAGCCCATAAATAAGATCTGGTGCATCCAATAATTAGTTAAATAAAGTTCAGCTGTGTGCAATCTAAGTGTCACATGATCGGTCACATGATCTCAGTATATATACACCTGTTCTGAAAGGCCCCAGAGTCTGCGACACCACTAAGCAAGAGGCACCATGAAGACCAAGGAACTCTCCAAACAGGTCAGGGGCAAAGTTGGGAGAAGTACAGATCAGGGTTGGGTTATAAAAAAATATCCAAAACTTTGAACATCCCACGGAGCACCATTAAATTAATTATTTAAAAATGTAAAGAATATGGCACCACAACAAACCTGCTGAAAAGAGGGCGCCAAATTCAACACCAAAACTCACAAACCAGACAAGCAGGGCATTAAAACTTCTTACGGCTGAAATCCAGTGAACGGGATCGATTTGACAACAGCCAGTGAAAGTGCAGGGCGCCAAATTCAAACAACAGAAATCTCATAATTACAATTCCTCAAACATACTAGTATTATACACCATTTTAAAGATAAACTTGTTGATAATCCCACCACGGTGTCCGATTTCAATAAGGCTTTACGACGAAAGCATACCATGCGATTATGTTAGGTCAGCGCCTAGTCACAAAAAACAGCCATTTTCCAGCCAAAGAGAGGAGTCATAAAAAGCATAAATAGAGATAAAATGAATCACTAACCTTTGATTATCTTCATTAGATGGCACTCATAGGACTTTGTTACACAATACATGTATGTTTTGTTCGATAAAGTTCATATTTATATCCAAAAATCTCAGTTACATTGGCGCGTTATGTTCAGTAATGTTTTGCTCCCAAAACATCTGGTGATTTGCAGAGAGCCACATCAATTTACAGGAATACTCATCATAAACGTTGATGAAAGATACAAGTGTTATTCATACAATTAAATATATACTTCTCCTTAATGTCAGATTTCAAAAAAGCTTTACATCAAAAGCACACCATGCGATAATCTGAGTACAGCGCTCAGCCATCATACCTGCCATGTTGTGGAGTCAACAAGTCAGAAATAGCATTATAAATATTCACTTACATTTGATGATCTTCATCGGAATGCACACCCAGGACTCCCAGTTTACCAATAAATATTTGTTTTGTTCAATAAAGTCCATAATTTATATCCAAATACCTCGTTTTTGTTTGCGCATTTAGTCCAGTAATCCAAATGCAAGGGCACTAAATCCAGACGAAAAGTCAAAAAAGTTCTATTACAGTTCATAGAAACACGTCAAACGATGTTTAGGATGTTTTTATCATAAATCTTCAATAATATTCCAACCAGACAATTCCTTTGTCTTTAGAAATGAAAAGGAACGGAGCTCGCGCTCACGGCTTCGCGAGTGACTAAACTCAAGGCTTTCTGCCAGACCGCTGATTCAAACAGCTCTTATTCGCTCCCCCTTCACAGGAGAAGCCTAAAACAACATTCTAAAGACTAGTGGAAGCCTTAGGAAGTGCAATTGGACCAAATGTACACTATATTGGATAGGCAATCACTTGAAAACTACAAACCTCAGATTTCCCACTTCCTGGTTGGATTTTTCTCAGGTTTTCACCTGCCATATGAGTTCTGTTATATTCACAGACATAATTCAAACAGTTTTAGAAATTTCATAGTGTTTTCTATGCATATCTTAGCTTCTGGGCCTGATTAGCAGGTTGTTTACTCTGGGCACGCTTTTCATCCGAATGTGAAAATACTACCCCCCCAGCCCAAAGAGGTTAATCAGAGAGGCAACAAAGATAACAAATATAACCCTGAAGGAGCTGCAAAGCTCCACAGCGGAGATTGGAGTATCTGTCCATAGGACCACTTTAAGCCGTACACTCCACAGAGCTGGGTTTTACAGAAGAGTGGACAAAAAAAGGTTAATTATAGGTTGTAAGGCAACAAAATAGGAAAAATGCCAAAAGGCTGAATACTTTCGCAAGCTACTATACCTGGCAGAATAATATTGTGATGATTTGTATCAATTGGGAGGACAATTGTTTTGAAAACTGCTATCACATGTAGACCTATGCCGTACAGTACAGAAACTCCGGTAACCAAATGGTGTCTTGCTAGGTGTGAAATTGAATTAAAGCGCAACTATACCCTCTAAAACATATTTTCTGATTTTTCCCAGACCTCAAAAATGGTATCCTGATGTGGTTTAAGCATTGTTGTGGGCTTACATCAAATTTGTTGTTTTTCAACCCAAAATAGTGAGTTTGAGTGAAAACCTGAAAAAACTATAGGAAAATGAATAAAACACCTTTCCTTCGACGGGGACTTTTTTTGCGTGCAAATTTAGAGTATACCCACTTCTGCAATCACCACTACACCACTGGTCCCACCTATTGATTGGTATGTGTGTAAGCAACTCTTTACTAGGTCCTTGCACCAAGCACACTGAATCCTAAACCACAACGGCTGAATTCCAGTTCCCTACTGTTAGTGCATCCTCAAGCCATTATCTTTGCAGAGTAAATACTCTTGATGCCGAAATTGTGTTGATGTTTCAGTGGCTGAGTATTCTAATCAGACGCAGAAACATACCTTCAACCACAACTATGCCAAGAGATTAGTAGACAGGCGAAACACATTGCAATTCACATACTCTTCTTAAATGATTATTAACTGGTAATTAGCCAATAATTAACTGTCAAACCAGGGGTAATGAGCACAAAGAGGACTGCTAAAGATGATTTAAGAAGTGTTTGTTTGGGCACTTTAGCCAATTCACTATTGAATCATTGTGAAAGTGTGCAGGTGTACAGCCGAAAATCAGCAACTCATTTATTATCTCTATTAGCAAGTAGAGTTTTGCAATGACATTGGCCTCTTTGGGTATAGCAAGCCCCATACCCCTCTCCCTGCCTCCCCCTTTCCTCCTTCAACTAGGTTGCTGTGGTCAGAGAGACGTCGTAAATTCCTGAGGATCTCCTCATGGACACACGGTATAGAGAGAGTAAATTTTCATAGAGAACAAAGCAATTCCTTCAACCTCACAGAACTTGAGGTACGAACAAATTTCATGTTCCGGAGAAAGTATAAAAGATCGATGAAGAATCCAGCTACGAACTGGTCCATTTGTCACAACTTGGGGAAGCTCATGGGAGACGGTGTGGCCACATTACCATAACATTGTTTATATAATAGCCTCAGGTATGAGGTTTACATCTAATTGTTGTATAAGATGAATGAGTGAGTATGGTATTGTTTGTAAAATTGTGTAATATGATTTTGGACTGTTTAATGAAGGAAAACTCAAAAAGGAGATTGGAGTTAACTCAGAGGACAGCCCCTGAGCCCAGTTAGGGTAAGGCATCCTGGGACAGCCCTTTTCTGCCTTCCGAATAAAACCCCCACTCGGGTTTTCGATCAGCAGATTGAGCTTACCTCAATTATGAGATGGCTAAAGGTTGCATACCATGCTTTTCTCCATTAGGAGGAGACAAAGGTTGTAGACCATTGCTGAATCTTTTAACCATACCACGTGGTTAAACTCTTAGACTATCGATACCGACAGAATAAGAACAAGTCTTTGATATTAATTACTAGTCTGCAGCTTGGAATTCGGTATCATTGAACGCGAAGAACGACAACTGCCGAAACAACCATTCTACAAAAACATTAATGAATAACGAATGTCACTCTGAACTATCCCCTCCAACCACAACCGAGAGACGGACAATTCTACAAAATAAACAAACTTTTCACCAGCGATCAAGACGACACACTGAGCGTAAATATATATATTGATTGCAATTGTTCCCGAATGAGTGAGCGTTCATGTGCAAAGGATTAGCTTTTCAATTGTTACAATTATCACTCTGTAGTGATTTCTTAGTCGACCCCCACTTCCCCTTTTGTCAAACAAGCCGCCATGCCGGTTTAGCCCACTAGGGCACATTCTCCTATCATTTCATGTAACCACATTTACCTTGTTTGTTTATGCATTTCTGTGAATTACTTAGTTAGTAATAAATAAATGATTTAAGACAATTGATGTATGGATGACTCATAGTGAAGACTGGGTTCGTGCAGATAAACAACCATTTACGACGTTTGGAATGAGACTAACGCAAGGTAAAGTAAATCATTAATTAATTCGATGACTAATTGATCAGATAAAATATATGAAAAGTTATTTTAGGAAATGATAACTTTGTAATCTGAATATTTTTCCTTGGTGCCTTGACTTCCTAGTAATTATGGTTACATGATTAATCAGTCTAATCACGTAATAACTAATTACAGAGAATCTTTGATAAAAAACTATCAGTCTTCAGTTAATGATAGTAAAGACACAACCGTATGTAGTAGAGACTAGTTAGCCTGTACTATGTAACCAAGGTTTTGGACTTTATTGGCTGCGTTTACATAGGCAGACCAATTCTGATCTTTTTTCACAAATTGGTCTTTTCACCATTCAGATCAGCTCTTTTGCCACTAATTGTGGAAAAGATCAGAATTTGGCTGCCTGTGTAAATGCAGCCAGAGGTTAATCCACAAAAGTTTGTGTCCAATTGGATCTTTCTGGGTAAGTCTCTAAGAGCTTTGCACACATGGATTGTACAATATTTGCCCATCATTCTTTGACAAATACTTCAAACTCTGTCAAGTTGGTTGTTGATCATTTCTAGACAGCCATTTTAATGTCTTGCCATAGATTAGCAAGCCAATTTAAATCAAAACTGTAACTAGGCCACTCAGGGACATTCAGTGTCTTCTTGGTAAGCAACTCCAGCTTATATTTAGCCTTGCATTTTAGGTTATTTGTCCTGCTGAAAGATGTATGTATCTCCCAATATCTGTTGGAAAGCTGACAGAACTTTTCCTGTGCTTAGCTCCATTTTATTTTATACCCATCTACCAATAGGTGCCCTTATTTGCGAGGCATTGGAAAACCTCCCAGGTCATTGTCGTTGAATCTGTGTGAAATGTTCTGCTTAACTGAGGGACCTTACAGATAATTGTATGTGTGGGGTACAGAGATGAGGTGGTCATTGAAAAATCATTATTGCACAAATAGTTAATCTATGCAATTTATCTGACTGGTTTTGCACATTTTTATTCCTTAAATGATTTAGGCTTGCTGTAAAAGGCGTTGAGTACCTTTTGACTGAAGACATTTCAGCTTTTCATTTTTTATTAATTTGTAAAAATGTCTTAAAACACAATTCCACTGTGGCATGGGTATAAGTGACAGAATCTAAATGTAATCCCATATAAATTCAGGCTATAACATGTGGAAAAAGGGATGTGAATAATTTCTGAAGGCCCCTAAATTCAATCAAAGTAGCCTTGTCTGAGCCAGAACGGCCCATAGCGCAGGAACCTATATTTTGTTTCTGTAGCGTGAGGCAGCTTGATGTACAAGTACACGCCCTGGACAGGATGCTAGTCTATCGCAGGGTCTTTACCCCGAATCCATCTCCTTAATGAGGAGTGTCAAGCAGAGAGGCATTGGGACTGAAACACTGCATATGTTCCTCCAGGTCCATAAACACATGCACAAATAACATCAGTAAAAAAATACACATATTTCTTGTGATTCGGTGCCTTTAGCAAACATGCTAAATCAGTGTCTCTGGATCCATTGGCTTCTCAGAGGACACAGGGGTAATACGAGTAGCACTTTAAGTGCAAGTGAAAAGAGCAGGATTTCAGAGATGCAAAATTTTCAGGACAGATTGGGAGAGGGCTGATAGTTAGAATGCACATTTACAGTTTTGTGAAAATGAGTGAAAATGAGTGAAAATATATTTGGCTAAACTACTCCAAGGGTCTTGAGGCAGTCACAAAAAGGCTTCAGGCCAGTGGCTGATCATGGATACCCTTAGGAATGGTAGGCAATCACCATGGAGCCACTGAGAAGGATCCCTGTGGGGGACTTTTCGTATGAATTATAAATAACTTTTGGGGGATTGTGGGTAGTTTAGATGTTGACTGTTTGGGTTTGTGGGTAGGCATTGAGAGAAAGCGGCAATGATTGGTTTTTCTATTGTTAGTCAGCACAGCAGGGCAATGTCAGTTAGGGAGAGCATCACTATGGAACACCTGCTGCTCACACACAAATGTACGCACACAGGCACACACACACACACACACACAGTATTGTCATAACCGAATGCCATTTTTCACATTGTCCTGAGACAAAACCATTTCTCTTTACTCAAGGGCATTTCATCTAGTAACATTTCTGGCTCAAAAGATGCGTTGTCACGTGCTGACCTTAGTTCCTTTGTTTTGTCTTTGTTTCCGTGTGAGTGTTTGGGCAACACGGTACTGTTTCGTTTTGTTCCAGTGTTCAGTTTGTTTATTAGGAAGACATGAACACTTACCACGCTGCACCTTGGTCCTCCTCTCTATCTCCAGACGACATCCGTTACAGAAACACCCACCCCAAAAGGACCAAGCAGCGTGGTAACGAGCAGCAGCAGGAGAGGCAGCGATATTTGGAGAACTGGACTTGTGAGAAGATTCTGGACGGCAAAGGACCCTGGGCACAGCCAGGGGAATATCGCCGCCCCAAACCAGAGCTGGAGGCAGCGAAAGCAGAGAGGCGCCGGTATGAGGAAGCAGCACGGCAGCGCGGCTGGAAGCCCGAGAGGCAGCCCCAAAAATTGTGTGGTAGGAGTCAGGTAGGAGAACTGCGCCAATTCCCCATGCTTATCGTGGAGAGAGAGGGCGTCGTACTCTTCAGGCACCGTGTTATGCAGTAAAGCGCATGGTGTCCCCAGTACGTGTGCTTAGCCTGGTGCGCTACATCCCAGCTCCCCGTATCGCCCGGGCTAGAGTGGGCATCGAGCCAGGTGCCATGAAGCCGGCTCTGCGCATCTGGTCTCCAGTGCGTCTCCTCGGGCAGGCGTACATGCCACCAGCCTTACGCATGGTGTCCCCGGTTTGCCAGCACAGCCCAGTGCGGGCTATTCCACCTCGCCGCACTGGCCTGGTTATATGGGGAGCATTCAACCAGGTAAGGTTGGGCAGGCTCGGTGCTCAAGAGCTCCAGTGCGCCTTTACGGTCCGGTCTATCCGATGCCCCCTCCACGCACCAGCCCTCCGGCACCAGGCTGTCTCTCCGTCTTCTCCCTACAGGTGCTCCCGTCTGTCCCGAGCCGCCAGAGTCTCCCGTCTGTCCCGAGCCGCCAGAGTCTCCCGTCTGTCCCGAGCCGCCAGAGTCTCCCGTCTGTCCCGAGCCGCCAGAGTCTCCCGTCTGTCCCGAGCCGCCAGAGTCTCCCGTCTGTCCCGAGCCGCCAGAGCCGCCCGTCTGTCCCGAGCCGCCAGAGCCGCCCGTCTGTCCCGAGCCGACAGAGCCGCCCGTCTGTCCCGAGCCGCCAGAACCGCCAGTCAGCCGCCCGTCCGGCACTGCCGGAGTCTCCCGCCCGTCCGGCGCTGCCGGAGTCTCCCGCCCGTCCGGCGCTGCCGGAGTCTCCCGCCCGTCCGGCGCTGCCGGAGTCTCCCGCCCGTCCGGCGCTGCCGGAATCTCCTGTCCACTCGGGACTCGTGGCGTGGGTCCCCAGACCAAGCTCTAAAGAGGCCACGAAGGCGGGCTAAGAGGCGCAAAAAAACGATGCTGAAGTGGGATCCACGTCCCACTTCCAGACGCCCACCGATACCCTCCCCTATAGGTTCAGGTTTTGCAGCCAGAGTCCGCACCTTTGGGGGGGGGTTACTGTCACGTTCTGACCTTAGTTCCTTTGTTTTTGTCTGTTACCGTGTGAGTGTTTGGGCCACACTGTACTGTTTTGTTTTGTTCACATCGTTTATTGTTTTGCTCCAGTGTTCAGTTTGCTTATTAAAAAGACATGAACACTTACGACGCTGCACCTTGGTCCTCCTCTCTATCTCCAGACGACATCCGTTACATGCGTTCTGAATTTATTGAGTGGATGTTTTTCTGCCATTCTACAGTCCTACTGCAGCTCTACTTTCATAATTCATTAATTGAAAGAATGCAATACATTTCTCTATCACCACCAAGCTTGTTTGAAAACCTGTCTCTAAAAGCATTATATTTTATCTTGCAAAATGGCTTCAACTACGTAAATAACCAATATGTTAAACAAACACCATTATTTGCCCACTCTCCACGTAGTGCGATTCACACTGAGTGAGTTATGAGTAAACGTCATACGTAATGATCCCACCTCTTGCTACTGTGGAGGCATGTAGACTACTACTTTTCCCTGGAGCCCCACAGTGACTGCATGAATCATCGTCTGAGGATGATATGGTACATCCACTCCTTTCAAAAACCTGTTAACAAGTTGTTTTGGAAGTCTCACCTATTCTTGATTTCATGACACACTGATGTGACTGATCAGGTCCTGCTGTGTCTATAGGCGAAATTGCCACAGGGGGTGCGGGGACATGTCTCCCCTGAAACGTGATTGGCCACCCTTTCCGGGCTGCTCAATCGACTTTAACAAGATGAAAACGCCACTGGCACTGATGCGGCACTTCTGGCAGGCTAAAACGAATGCCCCAATAGAGCACGACGTCGGTGTCTGGGTTTCTGTCATTAGAAGAAAAACTTCTGAGTAGTAGGGGTCAACAGTCAACAACAAGTGTCAGTCTTTGTCCATGTTATGTTCACACAAAACAATTATATATATTTAAAAAAGTGGACTGGGCATAAACTATCATAAAACTTAGTCTTCAACTTTTGTGTCTTCTTAATATAAATGTACTGTATATTCCTCAGTGCATTATTATAATACAACTCAGTATTCATCTTATGTGCCTTAATATTTGCATTGAAATGCCTTCATCAATGGTGACGACATATTCTTCCACTTATACTGTTTTCAAAACACCCCTCCATATACCCCTCAAGTGAGGCATACTAAGTAATGTCAAACTGTAGAATTGCAGGAAATGTGTTAAAAAATGTATATTGCCCATTCTTGCTAGGATCACATCAATAAGTCCATAAATCACAGCTTGTGGATGTAACCAGAGATGTAGAGGGTAAATGCACATAAACAAAGCTTTTTTTGTGAAATAGCATAGAATATACTCATTGTGTTTCCAGCATTGATCAAAGCTCAACGCTTATATTCTTGATTGGAGTTCTCATCGCGCCTGCCTCTTTGTGAATGAGTGGAATCATGAACAGTTGTTTGTTCATTTAGTTTGCCTGCGCCCTCCGGATTTGCCTTGTTAGCAGCACATTCACCACTCTAAAACAGCTAACTCCGCCCTCTCGCGATTTTCAGGACAGGCCATAACCCAACGGCAAGTGGCTATACAAATAGACAACTATATACGCTGCTGACAGACTACTAGTGGGTTTGCGAGATGACGGATATGAGGCAATTTTTTTTTGCCGTGTCTACAGACATCCCCCAAACAAACAAAACAGACTCTAAGAATGAGTGCACAACTGGTAAATAGTCGCTTATTGATGTCAGTCAGGTAGCTTAGCTGTAGGCTGAGACTTGCTGCAACGTTAAAGAGCTCTGGCTAGTGTTGAAGTAAGAATTTAACGTTAAACATAACCTGACCTCAGCAGTAGCAAAATATAGACTAATCAAAGTTATAATGATAACTTAGTAGCCTATGGACAAGGTATGACAGCAATCCATGCTTTGATTTACTTTCCTTACGACTGTTTCCACATGCTAATATTTTAGCATTTGTGGCACAAATCCCATTCAAGTCATGGGACCGATAGTAGCATATGTCGCACATCATGTTCACATCATCTATATGTGACTTTGTTGAACTTCACAATCAATTTGAGGTACTTTTGGATGATTTGGACATGATGCACAACATTTTTTATTATTGGTCCAATGAATGGGATTTGCATGTGGAAACAGTGCCTGGGAAAACTAAACCAAAGCATGAATTGCTGTCATACATTGTCCATAGACTGATTACAGGGTTAAGGAAACCAATGTGTAATTTGGGTGAACTATCCCTTAAATAATAGGCTTCATTCAATAAGCCTCAACAGAATTCTTGTTGAAAACTACATTTTGCCTGTCATTTCTACTTTTTGGTGAAGATATCATTTTCGGTGTCATAGGATTTCATTTCAGGGTAAAAAGAAAAGAACAATGGCTGACCGCAAACGACACAAGCTACAGACGTGGCTTTTGTGAGTTATTTTCTGGATCAGAAAGGGAACAAATGATACAGACATGATGTGAGAGGACACTTGTATATCTGGGGAATAACCATGAATGTCAATAATGATCACTCATAGGCAGATAATTAAGCAATAAGGCCTAAGGAGGTGTGGTATATGGCCAATATAATGGACTGTTCTTGGACACAGCCCTTAGCTGTGGTATATTGGCCATATACCACAAACCCTCGAGATGCCTTATTGCAATTATAAACTGGTTACCAACGTAATTAGAGCAGTAAAAATATATGTTTCGTCATACCCATGATATACCCTCTGATATACCATGGCTGTCAGCCAATCAGGCCTCGAACCACCCAATATACCCAACATGTGTGTCTAATCCTGAATGCTGATTGGTTAAAACCGCATTTCAGCCTGTGTCTATTCCACAAATTACCACCGTCTAAATCTATGACGTTATAATGCCTATTTAATCTGTTCCATCTGACGGCACAGTCCACTGTCTCATCAACCCAGCCAGGCACGTTATAAACTTGATTTCCACTATAAAAAGCATTATCTCACATTTCGTTTTCAACAGAGGAGATTTGTATAAACCTTGCTGTCCTTCTCTCCGACATTTGCAACATTGTTTCAATATTCTAATTTAATCTCCAGCTGTCAGGAATCTTGACAAGACAGACAGGCAGGCAGGCAGCGTTTCTCAGCCAGTAGAAATCATGAATGAGCTGGCATCATTTTTATGGATATATACAAAGAAAATGTCAATTGAAAAAAGGTAAAACGAAAACGCAGTGCAGCTAGTTTCCAGCTTCAGTTTGAAGCAATTGTGTTAGCTGTGTAGTTGGCTAGCTCCTCTGAACAACAATGTCCTGACGAGTGAGCACATTTTCTATGCCAGGCAAAATCGTGCATCATTAGCGTAGCACCCTATATTATTGGCATATTCAACAGCGTTTAAGAAATATATTACCTTCAACAGTGTTATCTTGTCATCAATGTTTTGTGATTATTGGTGTCGTAAAAATGTTAGCAATTAGCATGTTTGACATTTCAGTGGAAATACTACTATTATCAGCTTTTTGATAAGTAGTCTATAAAAAAATATATGTCCCGTATTATCGGCATATGGTTCCCAGTTATTGGCCACCTTACTATTTTCTTAAACTACAAGATATCAGTTTAATTTTGTTCAAAAAAGAGACACGAACCTCATATCTTGAAGTGTTTACTAGATAGTTAACTAGTTTCCTAGACTTCCGGTAAAAAAATTACATTGCATAACACGGTCCACCCTCCTGTAGGCTCTTAAAAATGGTTCTACACCAACACCTTCAGTGTTGTAACCAAATAATGTTTCATCATTTATTTTACAGATTAATCTTATGTTTTGAGAAAGTAGATCACAGTTCAATACTAACATATAAATGATTGAATAATTTAGGTAAAAAGTTGCATATTAAATGATATGTGGTCTGCCGCACAGTCGAATTTGACAAAATACAGTGTGTCCCACAAAATGTCTTTATATACCTGTATTACGTTTTTGAAAACTCTCAAAGCCTAACTTAACTTACATAAACTGCAATGACAATCAGTGGTCAGAAAGCTAGAAGGGTGTCTTTAGTCGCAAAACATACCGTTATTTTCCAGTCCTTTTAAATGTTGATTGATTTAATCCTCCAACCGCTGGGGCGTCTGATGTTGTGGGAAAATTTGCTATGGATGTATCCAAATAAATATCACTAGAAAATAGCTTAAACCAATGCAAATGCTGCTACTTTGCTGCACTTTTTTACATGACTGTAAATTAGCCATAGTTGGCAAGCTAGCAAGCAAGGGATAAAAACATTGCCAGTGAGTATGGCAATGGACCATTTAGAACGAAAGACTGAATTGCATCCAAAGATACAGAACAAAAAGACTGAGCAACTGGGTCGCGTCTCTAGCAAATGAACCGATAGAACAAACGACCAGCCAGCTTGGCTAGCAAGCCTAGATTTGTGTCAGGACCATATTCATCATAATAAAGTTTGTATTTTACTAGGCAAGTCAGTTAAGAACACATTCTTATTTACAATGACAGCCTACCAGGGAACAGTGGGTTAACTGCCTTAAGGGGCAGAACGACAGATTTTTTAACTTGTCAGCTCGGGGATTCAATCCAGCAACCTTTCGGTTACTGGCTCAACGCTCTAACCACTAGGCTACCTGCCGCCCTGTGAAATGAATGAAAATATCTCAGTCATTATTTGAATATGTTGGTAACCTGTTGTATAAAAGTGATAATGCCCTTGAAGTCGGTGTTTGAAGAATATATTGGCACGGTTTGCCACACCCTTGTCAATATATCCTCCAAACACTGGCATCTCGGACATTATCACTTAAATGATCTAGCTCGTTATCTAGCTACAATGCCTTCAGAAAGTATTCACACCCCTTGATTTTTTCCACATTTTGTAGTGTTACAAGGTGGGATTAAAATGGATTTCATTGTATTTTTTGTCAACTAATATATCTTCATTAAATATGAATTCAACCCCCCGAGTCAATGCATGTTCGAATCTGTAAAAGTTTTGTGACAACAGATGCTGGGAGACGGGAAGCAAGTACAAGGTGAGGATTGAATAAATAAATAGACATGAAACAAAGCAAAAACAGTATCCGGACAAGATAAACAAAACAACATCAACGAAGACACGGGGATGAAACTGAGGAAGTGACAGATATACTTGGAGGCAGTCAATGACGTGATGGAGTCCAAGTGAGTCCAATGAAGCACTGGTGTGCATAACGATGGTGACAGGTGTGTGTAATGATCAGCAGCCTGGCAGGCTCGAGCGCCAGAGGGGGAGTATTCATAGCGAATGCAGATATTGCCCCGCTAGATAAATGGGGTATGCCCACAAACTTGGTTCATGTGGAGTTGTTAATTTCAGACACCAACACACAGTAATCTCTGAATTTATCTAGGCATTTTTTTTTTTTACGTTTGCTTTTTTACTTATGTCGTCATGCCCATGTGATGTTCTGTCTGGCTGTGAAAATTACAAAGAAGCCCAAAATGTCACTGTTCTACCTACTAAAGATTTACCCAGATGCTGGCAGTGGTTTGCGGCTATTAAGAATGTGCTTCCGGTGGCCAGAGTATGTGAGCAGAGTTTAGCAGTTGGAAATCCCGCTCATCGCTCATGAAGCGGTGCTTGCGCACCACTCAGGTGCGCCAAGTCCTTTCCCACCATGCCGCTAAAAACCAATCCTCGCAAAAAAAAAAATGTGGCTCCATTCTTTAAATCACAACTTAACCAACACCTATCTATTTTTGTGACTACCTGGACCTACCATTTGTTTTGATGTATTGAAACCAAATAGTATGATTTCAATTAAAAGTATTTTAATAAACAACAGGAAAAGGTGACTGAAAGGGAAGCTCATTTGCGTACTTGTCGTCCTCACCGAGGTCTTGACGAATGCAGTTCGTCGTCATAACCGAGTTCAGTGAGCAAAATGCTCACCTTCAATGGCCACTGGCACACTGGAGAAGTGTTCTCTTCACAGAGGAATCCTGGTTTCAACTGTACCGGGCAGATAACAGACATGTATGGCATTGTGTTGGCGAGTGGTTTGCTGGCAACGTTGTGAACAGAGTGCCCTATTGTGGCGGTTATGGTATGGGCAGGCATAAGCTATGAACAATAAACACAATTGCATTTTATCAATGGCAATATGAATGCACAGAGATACCGTGATGAGATCACCTCATGTTTCAGCATGATAATGCACGGCCCATGTCACAAGGATCAGTACCCAATTCCTGGAAGCTGAAAATGTCCCAGTTCTTCCATTGCCTGCATACTCACCAGATATGCCACCCACTGAGCGTGTTTGGGATGGTCTGGATCGACGTGTACAAAAGCGTGTTTCAGCTCTCGCCAATATCCATGAACTTTGCACAGTGCTTTGAACAGAAGATGGACAACATTCCACAGGCCACAATCAACAGCCGAATCAACTCTATGTGAAGGAGATGTGTCGCATTGCATGAGGTAAATGGTGGTCACAACAGATACTGACATGTTTTCTGATCTATGCCCCTACTTTCTTTTTGTTAAGGTATCTGTGACCAATAGATATATCTGTTTTCCCAGTCATGTGATGTCCATAGATATCCATACTGTAACTCAGTAAAATCTTTGAAATTGTTGCATGTTGCTTTTATAATTTTTGGTCAGTGTATAATTCATAACATATCATACGAAATGGGTGATGGACATCCACAAATTAATACATATCATACAAAACATAACATATCATACTAAATGCTGTATCTTGAATCTACATACATAATAATACTAAATGCTCTGAGACCAGGTTGCTTTCACTTACTCAACAGTCCCCAAACTCTTCTTCACCCAACCTGACACCACATATGGATCAGCCAGAAGGCAAGGATCCATTTTCTCCAAAATCCTCACTCCCTCTGGGCCAGAATCATATTTTTCATCCTTTTGGTTCTTCCCACTCTTCAGACACATCAACCTCCACACCTTGCAGCTCTGAATCCGCTCCTCCATTTAAAAAAAAACAACATAACTCTTTCAAACTCCATGTAACTCTCCTCAGTTTCACATTCTGAGCTACTATAGTACAGCTTTCCATTTTCTACTTGACACCCAACACATTCTTTCCCCAGGGTTTTTCCTTGTTCCCTCGACCCTGCCTCCATCTTCTTCTTGTCAGTTTCACCTTCCAAACTGCTGTAGCACAATTTCCTATTTTTGTACATCTCTCTCAACATCTTCTTCTGTCACAAGTTTAAAAAAAAAATGTATTTAACTTTTATGCATTCTTCCTCATGATTTCTTCCGAGCTACTGAAATACGTTTTTCCATTTTTGTACTAGACACCTATCAACCTCCCGTCCTCATCCTCCACATTCGACTGCGTCTGGTCCTGGCCTTAGCAAGTCGGCCATCTTGCTTAGGCACTTCATATTTTTATCATCACTGTATGTCTAATACATCACTGTGTGTGTTTATTTAATTAAAATAACTCAAAATATATTTTTATAATTTATTTCCCTTGGCTTCCTTTTGCCATCAAAATGCTCAGTCTGGCCGAATGAGCGTGTTTTATACAAATTGAGATAAACTTAACAAAAATATCAACGCAACATGCAACAATTTCAAAGATTTTTACTGAGTTACAGTTCATAAGGAAATCAGTCAATTGAGAATAAATTCATTAGGCCATAATCTATTTTGGGTAATGATAGGGTAAGCCGCCATTGACTCAATAAAGTGGCAAAATTAGGGATATTAACACAAATCTGAAATGTAATCCTAATGTATTGGTCCTTTTCAGCTCTGCGGTTTCTTTCATGTTGTTAATGCTGTGTCTGAGGTGTTATATTTAAGACGCTGCTCCCTATCCCATTCCCAAATCGAGACATTTGTCATAACTACAGGCATTTGAGATTGTGGCGTATTGCCCTTGTAATTACAGAGTGTGGTGCCGTATGTAGATTATGGAGTGTGTTGCCATTTTAATTATGGAGTGTGTTGACATCTGTTAGCTGTCAGTCAAGCTTCCTGTTTGGACCCCAGGAAGAGTAGCTGCTGCCTACTCGGAAGTTATCAGATTCCAATAAAACAACATCACGTTTTGAAGTTCACTTTCCTTGTTTTGTCTAATATGAATCTATCAAATACGTAATGTGCAGTATTTATTTTGTTTCATAGCAAGTTTCTCACAAAGGCTTTTGCAGGGGCCTGCCCGGGCAAGTCCATGGAGTTGCCTAGCAACACATGCCTCGGAGGTGAGGCAACATCTGCATAGTACAAAAAATTCCAATGATTCAATGCAAGATTTGGACCGAAGAGCTAGCACGACAGCTAAAATTGATTTTAATTCTTAATATTTTTGCTAATAGGGAGAAGTAACTCACAAAATAACTACATTATGGCTTTCACTAATATCAAAATGTACATATGATAAAATGTGGGTACATTTGGGAATGCAATTCTAACTTACTCAACCTTTAAGCTTAGCTATTAATTCCGAGTTGTTACGGTTAAGGTTTGGGAAAGGGTTAAAATGACGTTTAGGTATTACTTCTGAATGGTAAGGTTAGAGTTAGAGTTAAGGTTTGGGATAGGGTTAAAACAGAAAAACAAGTGCCTATCACTGGGATTGAACCTGCGATGCTCAGGGCCTTAGCTTGAGCTTTTAGCCCTTGATTATAGTGATGGTTTGTTCGCAAACAAATTGCGTCTTTTTGAACAGATCTTTATGGTGGTAATCGGGAACCGAATCTCATCGGTGAAAGAGCCATTCATTTGGCTCCCTGACTTGCATACTGCTACCACTGCTTTTTGAGCTCAAAACAACATTTTTCTGCAGATAAATTACAAACTAATTATACAAAGAGGGTTAATCCTCACTGTAGAAACAATAAATAGTGGCGACAACATGTCAATCTGGTCCACGCTGATTTTTTCAGTGAGTAAAAACATTTTTTTTTTTGCAGACCTTTAAGTTTGCCAGAAAAAAAATTGAACCTGCATTTCACGATCTGACATAATGGCAGCCTACCTTTTGGGCTTTACATTGGAGATATGCAATTTTTTTCAAGGTTCTAGGTAGATTTTTAAGCATTTTGAACGAGGAGCTATTTAGGCGTCAAATGAGCCTGCTCTTTTACATGAACGGAGCCAAATGAGCCGGCTCACTGAAAAGACTCGGAATGCCCATTACTACTTGATGGTAACAGGCACTTGTGTTTCCCCTGGTGGATGGTTGGAGCTTGCCATGGAAATATGTCATGTCATAACTTCACCAGGGCAGTGCCTAATCCGCCGTAGTTTGGGTTTGGCTGTATTGTAAGTAGTATACCTTTCTTCAACATTGTTCCACATCAATCATGTTATATTGGAGTTCAGCATTCAAAAAACAATGTCATGAACCAATATTTCTAGAAACTGCTTCCATTTTACACCGATAATGTAATGGTTGCTTGCATTTAGGATGTTCACACTGTATTTTGGGGATATACCCTTCTGCCACTGTGTGGAAGAGTAGAACCACCATATTTAGTCTGATAATGTTCCTCCCAGCCGTGTGCATGTGTCTGTATTTTGGTGGAGGATCTACACTGTGCTGTACCAGAACTGATATTCAGCTCTCTCTGACTCTGTCATTACCACAACCCCTATATTATACCTTTCCGAAACACATAATTTACCCCCAAATGCCCCTGTCCCACAAACTCCAGCAGCACTTAAATCTGCTGCTATATACATGCGCAAACACCCAACTCCCCAGGCCCTTGTGCCTAATGTTCCCGCCAAAGCCTCCGTTTTTCAAGATACACAGCCTGAGGCCTGTTTGCATATAAGAAATAAAAAAAAATTAAAAAATGAATGATGAGAGGAGATGCCAATAAATGGATGTGGCGTGCTGTGCCGTCACGTTCTACCGGAGGAGGCGGCTGCGCAAAGTGCAGAGTAGGGCGGGACAGTGACTTAATGCGAGCATTTACTTCTCGCCTGCACGGCTTTGGCAGGTATTGTCTCGGGTTACTGCCATCTCAGTGACAACGGACTTGCCATAGTTTCATTTTGCAATGCAGCTTGCCTTTAGGCCTGTGTTGTCTCCACTTTAATCCTGTAAAATGGCACCTGCGAGAGCTGGAAGCAGCATCCTCTTCTGAGGATATGAGGCATGTGTTAGCCTCTTCAGTGAGCTCGAAACTACTAGATTGCAGGTGGCTGACAGCGTTTACGTGTGGGTGACAGAGTTTATGCATCAGATCAAGTCTAACGGCAGAGGCATCTTTAAATGTCATCAGGCCGGTGATTTTATACTGGGAGTCCTGCATGGAGACAAGTAGATCAGAAAAGTTTATTTTCATGGCATTAGCATATCAAATCAAAAGTGATCACGTTACAAAAACACAATGTATTTGCTTTAATAGAGTATTTAAAAGGAAATTGGTTTCAGTCTTTTTACAGGAGGATCATTAAAAGTTGCATGATATAGTTAATTTCTTTCTACAGTAGCCCCAGTCAATCACTCTCACTGAGTGAGGTGGCATTTTCACACTGTGTTCCTATCACATTCACCACCACGAATAACTGTGAATTCCTTGTTTGATGTCAATGACTGAGGACTGATTATTCTCCCTTTATTCCAAATTGTTTGTCTTTTTTTATTTATTTAGTTTTATCTGTTAGCCTTTCATCTTCATAGCCCTTAAAATAAAATAAAATTGTGTTTGTCACATGCGCCGAATAAAACAGCTGTAAAACTTACCGTGAAATGCTTACTTAACAAACATTGCAGTTCAAGAAATAGAGTTAAGAAAATAATGACTAAATAAAATAAAGTAAAAAATAACAAAATAAAATAACTATAATGAGGCTATATACAGGGGGGTACCGGTACCGAGTCAATGTGCGAGTGTAGAGGTTAGTCGAGGTAATTTGTACATGTAGGTAGGGGTAAAGTGACTATGCATAGATAAAAGAGTGAGTAGCAGCCGTGTCAATCTAAATAGTTTGGGTGGCCATTTTATTAATTGTTTTATTAACAGGTAGAAGCTTTTAAGCAGCCTTTTGGACCTAGACTTGGTGCTCTGGTACCGCTTGCCGTGCAGTAGCAGAGAGAACAGTCTACTGTATGTCTTGGGTGACTGAACTTTTTGGCCATTATGACCATCACCATGTTTGGAGGAAAAAAGGGAATGCTTGCAAGCTGAAGAACACCATGGGGGTGGCAGCGTCATGTTGTGGGGGTGCTTTGCTGCAGGAGGGACTGGTGAACTTCACACAATAGATGTTATCATGAGGAAAGAAAAGGATGTGGATATATTGAAGCAACATCTCAAGACAGTGAATATTCGCAAAAGCTTGGTCGCAAATGGCTCTTCCACATGGACAATGACCCCAAGCATACTTCCAAAGTTGTGGCAAATTGGCTCAAGGACAACAAAGTCAAGGTATTGGAGCAGCCATCACAAAGCCCTGACCTCAATCCTATAGAAAATTTGTTGGCAGAACTGAAAAAGTGTGTGCGAGCAAGGAGGCCTATACAAACATGACTCAGTTACACCATCTCTGTCATGAGGAATGGGCCAAAATTCACCCAACTTATTGTGGGAAGCTTGTGGAAGGCTATCCGAAATGTTTGACCCAAGTTAAACAATTTAAAGGCAATGCTACCAAATACTAATTGAGTGTATGTAAACTTCTGACCCACTGGGAATGTGATGAAATAATTAAAAGCTGAAATAAATCATTCTCTCTACTATTATTCTGATATTTCACATTCTTAAAATAAAGTGGTGATCCTACCTGACCTAAGACAGGGAATTTTTACTGGGATTAAATGTCAGGAATTGTGAAAAACTGAGTATAAATGAATTTGGCTAAGGTGTGTGTAAACTTCCGACTTCAACTGTATGCACCTGTTCAGAAAGGCCCCAGCACTGAGGATGGGGCACCAACAAGCAAGCTGTCATGCCCTGACCTTAAAGAGATGTTTTATTTCTCTATTTGGTTAGGTCAGGGTGTGATTTGAGTGGGCATTCTATGTTTTCTATTTCTTTGTTTTTGGCCGAGTGTGGTTCCCAATCAGAGGCAGCTATCTATTGTTGTCTCTGATTGAGAATCATACTTATTCAGCCTTTTTCCCACCTAAGGTTGTGGGTAATTATTTATTTTGTGTGTGTGTTTGTGTGCGCCACGGTTGCGTCACGTTCGGTTTCTGTTTACCAGTTTTTTTTTTGTGAAAGTTTCTTTATAAAAGATGTGGAATTACATGCACGCTGCACCTTGGCTTATCTATAACAGGGAGTTTGAAGACAGTGAACGTGACACAAGCAGCACCATGAAGACCAAGGAGCTCTCCAAACAGGTCAGGGACAAAGTTGTGGAGAAGTACAGATCAGGGTTGGGTTATAAAAACATATCAGAAACTTTGAACAGTCCACAGTGCACCATTATATCCATTATTAAAAAAAATGGAAAGAATATGGCACCACAACAAACCTGCCAAGAGAGGGCCGCCCACCAAAACTCACGGACCAGAGGCAAGAAAGAAAACAAATATAAACCTGAAGAAGCTGCAATCCACAGCGGAGATTGGAGTATCTATCCATAGGACCACTTTAAGTCGTACTCTCCACAGAGCTGGGCTTTACAGAAAAGTGGCCAGAAAAAAAGCCATTGGTTAAAGTGTTCGCCAAAAGCCATGTGGGAAACTCCCCAAACATATGGAAGAAGGTACTCTGGTCAGATGAGACAAAAATGTAGCTTTTTGGCCATCAAGATAAACACTTTGTCTGGCGCAAACCCAACACCTCTCATCATCCCGAGAATACCATCCCCACAGTGAAGCATGGCGGCATCATGCTATGGGGATGTTTTTCCATCGGCAGGGACTGGGAAACTGGTCAGAATTGAAGGAATGATGAATGGTGCTAAGTACAGGGAAATTCCTGAGGGAAAGCTGTTTCAGTCTTCCAGAGATTTGAGACTGAGACGGAGGTTCACCTTCCAGCAGGACAATGACCCTAAGCCTTCTGCTAAAGCAACACTGGTTTATGGGGAAACATTTAAATGTCTTGGAATGGCCTAGTAAAAGCCCAGACCTCAATCCAATTGAGAATCTGTGGTATGACTTAAAGATTGCTGTACACCAGCGGAACCCGTCCAACTTGAAGGAGATGGAGCAGTTTTGCTTTGAAGAATGGGCAAAAATACCCCAAGAGACTTGTAGCTGTAATTTCTACAAAGTATTGACTTTGGGGGGTGTGAATAGTTATGCACGCTCAAGTTCTTTTTTTTCTTATTTCTTTCTTGTTTCACAATAAAGAATATTTTGCATCTTCAAAGTGGAAGGCATGTAGTGTAAATCAAATGATACAACCCCCCCAAGAAAATATATTTTAATTCCAGGTTGTAAGGCAACAATAGGGAAAATGCCAAGGGGGTGAATACTTTCGCAAGCCACTGTTTGCTTTATCTTGGCCAGGTCGCAATTGTAAATGAGAACTTGTTCTCAACTTGCCTACCTGGTTAAATAAAGGTAAATAAATGTAATGTTGGTGAACAGATTGTATTTTAAATGTGTCTCCAATAGTTGTTGAATCTCTAAACAACGTGCAGTGTTCACTTTTCATATAGTATTACTTTTTATACTGTTTTTATTTCTTGGTGTTATGAAGAGCAAAGGGGAAGTTCATGAGAAAGATACATCTTTAAACCCCAGTTTTCACAACATTTTGTAAACAATTCTTTAAGGATTCTAACCAAGCACTTAATGTGTCTTGTTTAAAACTCACATTTCTATCATCTACTATGACTCTGCATAGACAACTCAGGGTCTCAGTACACTGTTTATTTTGTGATTCACCGTCAGAGCTCTGTTTTTGGTAATAAGGGACTGAAGGATTTCATACCATCTAAATAGGCCACATTATACAATATTTAAAATTATTTAAATTGAATAGCTCAGAAGGTGAGCTTTTACAAAAAATGATATGGAACATGTTGGCGGAACATAAGAAACGACAAGCCTGTAGCATTTCACGAGGCTTCAGTTCCAGAAAATGTGTGAATAAATAGTTTATTTTCAAAGGCTCCCATCTTGCTGAGAATCACTACAACATGTGTCTGATGATACCGGCAACAGACATGGAGAACAGAAGGTAGAATAAATGTAAATATAAATATCCACACAAGATGGCGGCTTTCCTAAAGTATAGTACGCCTTTGTTGTTACTCACCATAATTCATATAAAAGGGTAACTCATAATACCAACAACCCTGTTACTAAATACTTTAGTAACACTTTTAGGTTAGCTTTAAAACTACCTAATGTAGTAATATAAAGTACATCATAATGTAAGGGCACGCCAACAAATTAAATGCTTAAATCTGACACCATAGACTTTTAAACACGCCAGCCTCTTTGAGACTAAAGTGTTACTGAAACTGATAGCCTAAGTCACAAATAAAAAGTATGTATTGATTATGAATTCAACCTTTAAGTCTTTACTGGAGACTCATCTCTTCAGTGGGTCATATGATTGAGTGTAGTCTGGTCCAGGATTGTGAAAGTGAACGGAAGGCTCTGGAGCAACGAACCGCCTTTGCTGTCTCTGCCTGTCCAGTTCCCCTCTTTCCACTGGGATTCTCTGCCTCTAACCCTATTACAGGGGCTGAGTCACTGGCTTACTGGTGCTCTTTCATGCTGTCCCTAGGAGGGGTGCATCACTTGAGTGGGTTGAGTCACTGATGTGATCTTCCTGTCTTGGTTGGCGTCCCCCCTTGGGTTGTGCCGTGGTGGAGATCTTTGTGGGCTATACTCGGCCTTGTCTCAGGATGGTAGGATGGTGGTTGAAGATATCCCTCTAGTGGTGTGTGGGCTGTGCTTTGGAAAAGTGGGTGGGGTTATATCCTTCCTGTTTGGCCCTGTCCGGGGGTATCATCGGATGGGGCCACAGTGTCTCCTGACCCCTCCTGCCTCCAGTATTTATGCTGCAGTAGATTATGTGTCGGGGGCTAGGGTCAGTTTTTTATATCTGGAGAACTTCTCCTGTCTTATCCGGTGTCCTGTGTGAATTTAAGTATGCTCTCTCTCTTTCTCTCTCTCGGAGAACCTGAGCTGTAGGACCATGCCTCAGGACTACCTGGCATGATGACTCCTTGCTGTCCCCAGTCCACCTGGCCGTGCTGCTGCTCCAGTTTCAACTGTTCTGCCTGTGATTATTATTATTTGACCATGCTGGTCAATTATGAACATTTGAACATCTTGGCCATGTTCTGTTATAATCTCCACCCGGCACAGCCAGAAGAGGACTGGCCACCCCTCATAGCCTGGTTCCTCTCTAGGTTTCTTCCTAGGGTTTGGCCTTTCTAGGGAGTGTTCCTAGCCACCTTGCTTCTACACCTGCATTGCTTGCTGTTTGGGGTTTTAGGCTGGGTTTCTGTACAGCACTTTGAGATATCAGCTGATTTCCGAAGGCCTATATAAATAAATTTGATTTGATTTGATTGTATGTCTTTGTGTCTTTTGATGAGAGCATAATGAGCCAAATGAAAAGCAAAGGACAGTGCACAGAGACTGGAGAGCAAGGGAGACATGATGGAGTGTCTCTGACAAATGGATAACGGGATAATCTTTAAATAGACCTTAAGGCTTGATTCTTCCATGGCTCCAGTAAGTAATTTGGACCAGACGAGAATCCATAAACATGACAGATGAACAAATGATGTAGAGTGATGCCCTACCTGTATTAAAAGGCATATGTGGCCAATCCATGTGTCTCTTCTTTTCAAAACTGTGATAAATGCCTGTGCTTGGCAGAGAGATGAAGGATGATATTAGTTTGTATCATAATATTAATCTATACATAATGAATCAATACAACAACAAGTTTACAGTATCCTAAACTCCAAACTCAGTTTGTTTGAGAATATGGTTGTGAGAATTATTTAAGAAAACGTTTTTCATCTAAACCTTTATTGATTGGGTTAGTGAGATGGCAAACGTATGTGTGCTGGCAATTGGCCAACCGTCAATATAAAACCATGACAATGGTTAAAGTCTTTGATATACGGGCTCACTATACAATGAAATTGTGCTCCGGTTTTGAATTCCTTTGTGGAATGATCTCCAGAATACTGTCAATACATTCCATACTATCCCCCTTTGGCCTTTTGAATTGCAATCTTCAAGTACAGTAACTGTAGCTTGATGTATTATGGAATAGCAATTGCCTGTACCGTGTACCCTAGCTACTGTACATATTTGGTTCCACAGTACCAAGTCCAATCAAGTTTGTACAGAAATGCTTCTACAAATTTTCTGAAGACATGTCTTTCAAGGTCTCATATGACCATTGCCAGGGTCTACAAGGTCATTTGATTTAAATGTCTAGGCTTCCCAGCAACGGGAAGTTGTAAATCATGCAGCGCCTTTTGTCACGATCACAGATTTTAGAGTAACAACAAATGTCGGTATATATAACGGCTGAATGCTTAAATTCTTGTTAATATAACTGCACTGTCCAATTTACAGTATCTATTACTGCAAAGAAATGTCATGCTATTGTTTGAGGAAAGCTCCTAACAACAAAACACTTTTTTCACCACGATAGGTTTGATAAATTCCCCTCTGAAGGTGAAATGTGTACTTACATTCTGAAATCTTGTTCTGATTTATCATCCAAAAGGTCCCAGAGATAACATGAAGTTTTGTTTTGTTAGATAAAATAATTTTTCATATGCTAAAAAGGTAGCATGCACGATCGATTTCGTATTTCTACTCGTTCAATTTGCAAAGATAGGAATCTGTGAAAATTGAACCCTAAACCCCTTGTTTCAACCAGTCAAATCACATTTGTATGTATTCCTCAGAGATCCTAAAACGTAACCAGACTACACTATATCATTAGGGGTGTAGTATATCCTATAGGACACTATATTTGATCAGAGAGCGACGCTTTCGTGGCACGCCAATGACGCAGGCGGTCTTCATAGGAACGTCTCAAACTTTGTCAAATAAGCACCAATCCGGGTCAAACAAAGCTAGCCCAATAGCCAATGAGCTGGGAACCCCTGTATATGTCGTAAAATGTAGCTACTAACCTTATACGACAGCATGCCTTTTCCTTATGGGCAAAAAAAAATCTGAATATTCAGTAATGAAGTTATGAAAACTGGTTGTTTTGCAAATGTTGAACTTATAATATGTCTACTAATACTTGAAAAGCTGAATCAACGTCCAAGTATACAGATTTGATGATATTCTTGCTGAATTTTTTTATATGAATGCAAATGTCCCAAATGTACCTGGGTGACTTCATACTAAATGTCATGTAGTTCGCTCATACTTCAAGTTATCCGACTTTGCACATACACTGCTGCCATCTTGTGGACACCATCGGAATTACAACCAGAGTGATGGCTGGAACAGGCACCTTTCTGTTGCATTTCAAAGATGGTGGGCGAAAAAAGAAAAAAAAAATCTTTGCATTTTATTCTACCAGATCTATTGTGTTTTATTCTCCTACAGTCAATTCACATTTCCACAAACTTCAAAGTGTTTCCTTTCAAATGGTACCAAGAATATGCATATCCTTATCCTTCCTGTATGGATTGGCGCCCCCCCTTGGGGTGGGACGTGGCGAAGATCTTTGTGGGCTATACTTGTCTCAGGATGGTAAGTTGGTGGTTGAAGATATCCCTCTAGTGGTGTGGGGGCTGTGCTTTGGCAAAGTGGGTGGGGTTATATCCTTCCTGTTTGGCCCTGTGGCCTGTGTGACTTTAAGTATGCTTTCTCTAATTCTCTCTTTCTTTCTCGGAGGACCTGAGCCGTAGGACCATGCCTCAGGACTACCTGGCATGATGACTCCTTGCTGTCCCCAGTCCACCTGGCCGTGCTGCTGCTCCAGTTTCAACTGTTCGTGCTACCTGTCCCAGAACTATTATTTGACCATGCTGGTCATTTGAGGGTTGGCAGGGTAGCCTAGTGGTTAGAGTGTTGGACTAGTAACCAGAAGGTACAAATCTGTCATTCTGCCCCTGAACAGGCAGTTAACCCACTGTTCCTAGGCTGTCATTGAAAATAAGAATTTGTTCTTAACTGACTTGCCTAGTTAAATAAAGGTAAAATAATTAATGAACATTTGAACATCTTGGCCATGTTCTGTTATAATCTCCACCTGGCACAGCCAGAAGAGGACTGGCCACCCCTCATAGCCTGGTTTCTTCCTAGGTTTTGGCCTTTCTAGGAAGTTTTTCCTAGCCAACGTGCTTCAACACCTGCATTGCTTGCTGTTTGGGGTTTTAGGCTGGGTTTCTGTACAGAACTTTGAGATATCAGCTGATGTACGAAGGGCTAAATGAATACATTTGATACCCTTGCTTCAGGCCCTGAGCTACAGGCAGTTAGATTTGGGTATGTCATTTAGGCGAAAATTTTAAATAAGGGGGCTATCCCTAAGAAGTTTTAAATGTCTATAGCACTGTAGCTGCTAGATCCACAATATCCGCATCCAGGGCCACAGGTTCCGGGGGGAATTGCCTTATGGTTTTGATGTTTACCAGACTGAACTCTTGCCCATCGCTGCCTGTCGTACTGCAGCTAATAGAAGCCAACAGCAGGGCAGGGACATTGCCTGGGTCTGAACTCTAACACACTCCTGCAGCAACGAGTGCCGTACCATTGAGTCTCCCTTCAATTAACATCCAGCTGTTTCCTACAGCATTGCAGGGCTTCTAGTATCACCGGGAGTGGGGACGGAGTTTAACCTTGTCCTCTCTCTCTAACACACACACACACTAAAGCATTCAATCTTCACTAGCTAGCACTACTACAATCGCACCAAAGTTGGAGTCATTTCCAAAGCTTTCGACTCTGTCAATCACCACATCCTCATCGGCAGACTCGACAGCCTTGGTTTCTCAAATGATTGCCTCGCCTGGTTCACCAACTGCTTCTCTGATAGAGTTCAGTGTGTCAAATCGGAGGGTCTGCTGTCCGGACCTCTGGCAGTCTCTATGGGTGTGCCACAGGGTTCAATTCTTGGACCGACTCTCTTCTCTGTATACATCAATGATGTCACTCTTGCTGCTGGTGAGTCTCTGATCCATACATGCCATACAACTCTCCTTCCGTGGCCTCCAATTGCTCTTAAATACAATTAAAACTAAATGCATGCTCTTCAACCGATTGCTGCCTGCACCTGCCCACCTGTCCAACATCACTACTCTGACTTAGAATACGTGGACAACTACAAATACCTAGGTGTCTGGCTAGACTGTAAACTCTCCTTCCAGACCCACATCAAACATCTCCAATCCAAAGTTAAATGTAGAATTGGCTTCCTATTTCACAACAAAGCATCCTTCACTCATGCTGCCAAACATACCCTTGTAAAACTGACCATCCTACCCGTTGGTCACAGATAACTTTTAAAAATGCCATCGATAAAATGCAATTCTGTTCATTGTCTGTAGCTTATGTCTGCCCATACCATAACCACACTGCCACTATTAGGCACTCTGTTCACAACATTGACATCAGCAAACCACTCGCCTACATTACACAATACACCATGTCTGCCATTTGCCCGGTACAGTTGAAACCAGAATTATTCAGTGAAGAGCACACTTCTCCAGCGTGCAAGTGGCCATCGAAGGTGAGCATTTGCCCACTAAAGTCGGTTACGATGCCGAACTGCAGTCAGGTCAAGACCCTGGTGAGGACAACGAGCACGCAGATGAGCTTCCCTGACGCAGTTTCTGACAGTTTGTATAGAAATTCTTCGGAAGTGCAAACCCACAGTTTCATCAGCTGTATGGGTGGCTGGTCTCAGACGTTCCCACAGGTGAAGAAGATGGATGTGGAGTTCCTGGGCTGGCATGGGTACACGTGATCTGCTTTTGTGAGGCCGGTTAGACGTACTAACAAATTCTCTAAAACGACGTTGGAGGTGGCTTATGGTAGAGAATTATCTGGCAACACCTCTGGTGGACATTCCTGCAGTCAGCATTCCAATTGCACACCCCTTCAAAACTTCATACATCTGTGGCATTGTGTTGTTTGATAAAACGGCACATTTTAGAGTGGTCTTTTATTGTCCCCAGCTCAAGGTGCACCTGTGTAATGATCATGCTGTTTAATCAGCTTCTTGATATGCCACACCTGTCAGGTGGATGGATTATCTTGGCAAATGAGAAATGCTCACCAACATGGACGTTAACAAATTTGTGCACAAAATTTGAGAGAAATGTGTTTTTTTTGTGCATATGGAACATTTCTGGGATATTTTATTTCAACTCATGAAACATGGTACAAAGACTTTACATGTTGCGTTTATATTTGTGTTCAGTGTAGATGTTTGTGTTATTTGCACACCCATCTTCCCAGACCAACCTCCCTCCTATCATTTATGTCTTAAGTAACCAACTGTCTATCTGTTTGATTGAAATACACTGTATACAAAATTGTGTACTGCACATGAAAAAAATACACTTTCGTGTGACTGTCACGAATTTCCAATTAATAACAACTCATGTCTATTTCACAATCGTCTGTGATAATGGGTTGAGCCTATATGAATTCTAGCTACTTCTGAAGCACATGTTGTGCCCTAGAAACTAATATGTAATCCTGTAAATACATTTGTTTATTATAAATAGCTAAAACGTTAATATGAATACCTGTCATTTAAATAAAAAAGTTATTTGTTTCTACATTACGTATAAGTACTATTTTCCTATTGAGATGCATTACATTGAACATTTTACACTGTCTCCTTAATAGGGTGAAGATAAGGCACTTCAACTAGCTTTGTGCCTCATGGACGATGCTCCGTCCTGTTTGATATTGACTAGCCCGGAGGACAGAAGTAATTATGGCGCCTTAGTTGGAGCACTGCCTACTCACGTACGCTCACATGCCCCCTCTTAAGGAGCTTTGCTCACAGACCCAACTTGCTCATCCCGCGACATTAAAAAAAGCCTTGGAGATGGCTTTGGAGAGGGAGATTGTGCGGCTGTGGTGCAGAGCAGCCTGGAGCCAGAAAAGCCTGCATTGGTGGCTGAAATAAGTGAACTAATTTGTGTTGTAGGACTACAAATGGCACGCAACACACAGACTGCACGCAACACACGCTCTGGCCCCGTGGGGGGTGTTGCCAGCCAGGCCTTCTGCGCAGGGATTGCCCCATGTCCTCCAGGGCCCAGGGGGGCAGTGCGGACCCCTGGCTCTCGCAAGAGTCCACTTCTCCCAGAAGCAGACAATCGCGCACAGGGGTTCTGGTGGGCCGGATCTGTGTTGGGAACTTGTCACATCACTGTAGAGGGGGTGCCCTGCTCTGCCCTGGTGGATACGGGATCCACGGTTACCCTGGTGAGATTGGACATTGTACCAGGTTGGACACAGTTCAAGCTCCGCACGGTTACAGGTGAGCTGGCACCCATGAAAGAGAAGCGGATAATGACTCTGACCGTTGGGGGCAGGACTGTGTGAGTAGCGGCTGTACAGGACCCCTGTATCTTGGGGTTGGACTTTCTTAGGAGCACAGGCTGCCGGCTAGACCTAGACTGGGGGACACACTGAGCTTCCAGGGAGGGCCTGCAGTCCCCCCCCCCCCCCACCCAAATGTTGCATTCGTGCAGCCCAGCAGTCCCCTTGAGAAAGTAGTCAAAGCAGCAGAGACCCATGGCTGCCCCGCATCCTCACCCAGATCTGTGTGCAACTTTTCCCCAACCCCTCTGTCACCTGCCCATCATAGCTGCCCCCCCCCCCCCCTCCCCTCAGAGAGGTATCCTTCTTAGGGCGCCAAGTGGGGGGAGAGGGCATCAGCACCATTGAGGACAAAGTGTGGGCTGTCCAAGACTGGCCCACCTCCATTGACCAGCAGCAGCTAAAGAGATTCCTAGCCCTGGCCTTGTAGTACAGGAGGTTTGTAAGGGGCTTGTCCAGTGTTGCCACTCCCCGAAACTGCCTGCTGTCGAAGAACAAGGCCAACACATGGACAGTGCAGTGCCAGGAATCCTTCACAACCCTCCAGCGTGCACTGATCAAGGCCCCTGTGCTGGTGCCCCACACAGATACGAGCATTGTGGGCATGAGTGGGTTGCCGACCCAGGTGGGGCCAGACTGGTGAGAGAGTGGTGGCGTACATTCAACAAACACAAGTGCCGCTGTTTTGTTACCCAGCGGGATGTCATCGCTGTAGTGGCATTCATCAGACACTTCAAGTACTACATGTGTGGCGTGTCCTTCACGGTAAGGACTGACCACTCTGCTCTCCAGTGGCTCATGTCTTTCAAAGAGCCAGAGCAGCTCACAGATCACTGCACCTGTACATAACCCATCTGTAAATAGCCCATCCAACTACCTCATCCCCATATTGTTTTTTTTTTCTCCTTGCACCCCAGTATCTCTATTTGCACATTCATCTTCTGCACATCTATCACTCCAGTGTTTAATTGCTAAATTGTAATCTCTTCGCCACTTCAGCCAATTGATTCCCCTACCTTCCTTATCTTACGTCATTTGCACACACTGTATATAGATTGTTTCCTATTGTGTTATTGACTGTATATTTGTTTATTTCATGTGTAACTCTGTGTTGTTTGTGTCGCACTGCTTTGCTTTATATTGACCAGGTCGCAGTTGTAAATGAGAACTTGTTCTCAACTGGCCTACCTGGTCAAATAAAGGTGAAATAAAAAAATAAGTATTTCTAGGATTTTGTTTGGGGTGGGCTATGACCAGACTGCCTGTGAGTCCTAGTTCAATAAACCGTTTTAATTTGAGAACTCAAGATCTGATATTCACTCATTTGACTAAAACATAAAACAAATTTTAAACCTTGCAGACATTTTAATTTCCAAAATTAAAATCACTTGGAGCTGATTTTCTTGTGTTTTTACAGTCTTTTATGTCCATCAATGAACATTTAAAGGCTCACTGGTGCTCCCCTATAGAAATTCCAGGTCGCAAAGCAAAATATTTAGGAGCACGTGACCAAAATATCACAGTTTAGAGCCCTAACTCCAACACTCCAATTCAGAGCCACAACCATATCAAAACGACTGAATAATATGAGACACTAACAACATGCTACTTGCAGGCCTTCTCATACAGCCGCAACTGTATATGCATTCGTTTAACAAGACCTTTCTTGAGTTGGGCTCTGGGATGGTGCAACTGTTGAGAATGTGAGCCTATGATTGAGTGGTGGGGAAAGGGTTGAGTGTGTATGTCCACAACTGTTGCGAAGGAGTAAAATATGTTTGGGACCATATAGGATGATTCACAATAATTGTTTGCTAATATAATAATTGCTTGCAATAATGTAATTTTGGTAATGGCGAGACTGGTGAGAGGTAAAATCCTTTGCATAAATTGCCTACATTACTACAAATATGAATATCTCATTATGGAAATTAAGAAAAAGGATTTTAAAAATACATATTTTTTGATTGCTATATATATATATATATATATATATAATACAAATCGAGGTGAGGGCAATGGAAATGCATTTGGAGGTTGATCTACTTCTGTTCTGTAAATGGCACTGTGTGCTCTTTTCGAAGGATGGATCCCAGTCTTTTCAGGGCTATGGGATATACGGGGGTCAGGGTGGTCTGCCAGGCATTGGGATGACAACCCAACTCGGGATGAGGAGGGCTTTTAGTGGGTGGAATAGTGGGGACCAATTGGAGGTTTACTTAGTAGCAATGCAAATATCATGGTACAGCTATATAGACAATCAATCATCATGTTACTTTTTAATGGTACGTTTACAAACATATATTTTGATAAATAGAATTGAAAGTTGTGTCTCATTATGGTAAGTGGTGAAATAAGTATAGCCAGTTACAACTGTAATGGCTTAGCAGATAATAAGAAAGACGATCAGTATTTACCTTGCTAAAAGAGAAGGAATATAATATTTATTGTTTACAGGAAACTCACTCAACAGTTTTGGATGATCTTTTGTGGAAAAAGGACTGGGGGGCGAAATATATTTCTCCCATGGGCAAAGCAATTCAAAAGGAGTGATGGTTTAAATTAACAGTAATTATGATCCAAATGTGCAAATTGTCCAGAATATTGAGAATATTGGACATTTTAGGCACAGAATTAGAAAAACAAAAATAAATGGAGGAAATAAAGATCCAGTGTAATATATTATAAACATTAAGCAAACTGGATGGAATATGGGGACAAATACACCAAATTATTTTTCAATCTTCAATATAGAAATGCTACCAACATTTTATTGAAACTTGTTACAAATGGAGTCCCGCATGATTCACTGAATTATATTTTGAAAGAGGAAGTAAAGTACTTTTGTTTCCATCTCCACTAACTGAAACTAATTGTATGGATTTTTTTCCTAATAATAATTTAAAATTAACACATGTACAGAAAGACTCTTGTGAAGGCCAAATTACAGAGGAGGAACTTCTTGATGCAATTAAAGCCTTTAAGGCTGGGAAAACTCCAGGGCTGGATGGCATACCAGTGGAAGTATACACAACTTTTTTTTATATACTCAGAGGACCATTATTAGCATGTTTTAACCACTCCTATATAAATGGTAGATTATCAGACATGCAACAAGATGGTCTGATATTATTATTATTGAAACAGGACCCAAGTAGTATATACACTGCTCAAAAAAATAAAGGGAACACTAAAATAACACATCCTAGATCTGAATGAATTAAGTATTCTTATTAAATACTTTTTTCTTTACATAGTTGAATGTGCTGACAACAAAATCACACAAAAACTATCAATGGAAATCAAATTTATCAACCCATGGAGGTCTGGATTTGGAGTCACACTACTACTACAGGCTGATCCAACTTTGATGTAATGTCCTTAAAACAAGTCAAAATGAGGCTCAGTAGTGTGTGTGGCCTCCACGTGCCTGTCTGACCTCCCTACAACGCCTGGGCATGCTTCTGATGAGGTGGCAGATGGTCTCCTGAGGGATCTCCTCCCAGACCTGGACTAAAGCATCCGCCAACTCCTGGACAGTCTGTGGTGCAATCTGGCATTGGTGGATGGAGCGAGACATGATGTCCCAGATGTGCTCAATTGGATTCAGATCTGGGGAACGAGCGGACCAGTCCATAGCATCAATGCCTTCCTCTTGCAGGAACTGCTGACACACTCCAGACACATGAGGTCTAGCATTGTCTTGCATTAGGAGGAACCCAGGGCCGTCCGCACCAGCATATGGTCTCACAAGGGGTCTGAGGATCTCATCTCGGTACCTAATGGCAGTCAGGCTACCTCTGGCGAGCACATGGAGGGCTATGCGGCCCCCCCAAAGAAATGCCACCCCACACCATGACTGACCCACCGCCAAACCGGTCATGCTGGAGGATGTTGCAGGCAGCAGAACGTCATCTGTGAAGAGCACAGGGCACCAGTGGCGAATTTGCCAATCTTGGTGTTCTCTGGCAAATGCCAAACGTCCTGCACAGTGTTGGGCTGTAAGCACAACCCCTACCTGTGGACGTCGGGCCCTAATACCACCCTCATGGAGTCTGTTTCTGACCGTTTGAGCAGACACATGCACATTTGTGGCCTGCTGGAGGTCATTTTGCAGGGCTCTGGCAGTGCTCCTCCTACTCCTCCTTGCACAAGGCGGAGGTAGCGGTCCTGCTGCTGGGTTGTTGCCCTCCTACGGCCTCCTCCACGTCTCCTGATGTACTGGCCTGTCTCCTGGTAGCGCCTCCATGCTCTGGACACTACGCTGACAGACACAGCAAACCTTCTTGCCACAGCTCACATTGATGTGCCATCCTGGATGAGCTGCACTACCTGAGCCACTTGTGTGGGTTGTAGACTCCGTCTCATGCTACCACTAGAGTGAAAGCACCGCCAGCATTCAAAAGTGACCAAAACATCAGCCAGGAAGCATAGGAACTGAGAAGTGGTCTGTGGTCACCACCTGCAGGGGTGTCTTGTGTCTTGCTAATTGCCTATAATTTCCACCTGTTGTCTATTCCATTTGCACAACAGCATGTGAAATTTATTGTCAATCAGTGTTGCTTCCTAAGTGGACAGTTTGATTTCACAGAAGTGTGATTGACTTGGAGTTACATTGTGTTGTTTAAGTGTTCCCTTTATTTTTTTGAGCAGTGTATAAAGATCCAGTCCATTTAAAAAAATTGGAGACCTCTTACACTTCAGTATTGTGATTGAAAAATCGAAGCAGATTGCTTGGTGCATAGAATTTAAAAAGGTATTGTCAGATATTATTCATCCTAATCAGACAGGTTTTTTACATGGACGATACATTGGAGATAATATCAGACAAGTACTGGAAACAATAGAATACTATGAAATATTGGGGATACCAGGCCTGGTTTTCATAGCTGGTTTTTAAAAGGCTTTTGAGAAAGTATGACTGGAGTTTATATATAAATGCCTAGAATATTTCAATTTTGGGGAATCTCTTATAAAATGGGTTAAAGTTATGTATAGTAACCCTAGGTGTAAAATAGTAAATAATGGCTACATCTCAGAAAGTTTTAAACTGTCTAGAGGAGTAAAACAAGGTTGTCCCCTATCGGCATATCTATTTATTATTACCATCGAAATGTTAGCTGTTAAAATTATATCAAACAATAATATTAAGGGATTAGAAATCTGTGGCTTAAAAACTAAGGTGTCATTGTACACTGATGATTCATGTTTTCTTTTGAAACCACAATTAGAATCTCTCCATGGCCTCAGACAATCTAGGTACTTTTGCCATCCTCTCTGGATTAAAACCAAATTATGATAAGTGGATGTATTGTATTGGATCACTAAAAAAATGCAAATTTTACATTACCGTGTAGTTTACTAATTAAATGGTCTGACGGAGATGTGGACATATTCAGTATACAAATCCCCATGATCTCATTCCAACACATTTTTATAGAAAGTTAGCAAAAATAGATAAGATCTTGCTACCATGGAAAGGAAAATACCTGTCTATTTGTGGGAAAATCACCCTGATGAACTATTTAGTCATATTACAGTTTACCTATTTGCTTATGGTTTTGCCTACACCTAGTGACCTGCTTTTTAAATTATATGAACAAAGAATATTCCATTTTATTTGGAATAGTAAGCCAGACAAAATTAAAAGGGCCTATTTATATAACGAATATGAATTCGGAGGGCCGAAATGATTAAATATTAAAAGTATTAGACCTCTCACTAAAGGCAAATTAGTCAATTGGTAGGAATGTCTCATCCTATGTTCAAGAATGGCCTTTTTCCCTTTATGCAGATTACACCTGCTTACTTCCGGTTATTTGAAAAGGAAATAATCTCTAAAATATCATTATTCTTTAAACAAGCCTTAGAAAGTTGGATGCAATTTCAGTTTAATGCACCTGAAAAGACAGAACAAATAATACAACGAATATTGTGGTTAAACTCAAATATACTAATTGATTAAAAAAGTGTTTTTCGTAGAAATGTTTAAAAAAGGTATAATTTTTGTGAATGATATCATAAATAGGACTGATGGAGTTATGTCACACATGCAGCTAACACAGACATATCCTCTACCAAAAAGTACAACCAATTAATTGCAGCATTACCACAAGAATGGAAGAGGCAAGTAGAAGGGGAAAAAGTAAGGAAATTGTATGTCGGCCATGTAATAAAGAACATAAATGGTTAAAGAAAAGTGTGATAAATATAAACATATACCAATTTCATATAAGGACCAAAAAACTGACAGCTGTGCCATATAAATTGCAAAATAGTTGGGAAGAGATTTACAATGGCACATGGTTTATGAATTGATTACTATGAAAAATTCTTGCAGCCAATAGAATGTTATATATATGGGGTTACAATCTTCCCAGCTCTGCAGAATTTACTGTGAGGAAGCAGAGTCATTAGATCATTCATTTTGGTACTGTCCATATGTAGCTCGTTTTAGGTCACAGGTCCAGGAATGGCTAAAGAATTGCAACATTTGCCTAGAAATAACGCTGCAGATAGCAATACTGGATGATTTGAAAAGCAATAGTCAATCAATCAATAATATAAAAAAATATATTTTTAATTTACAATCTGTAGAAGCTATGAGAATAGAAAGGTTCAGTACTTTTGTCAAGCATCACAGCACAGTTGAAAAATAAAAAGCAAATAGAAATCCAAAATGGATGGTGTTGAGAGATAGATGGGAGGGGTTGAATGGAGCTGAAAGACGGGACTAATAACAAGATAACCAATGTAAAACATACGGGGTCTGTAAAATGTATATAGGTTCAGAAATTTTGTACAAATAGAAATAGAGGAAGGACTAAAAAACAAACAAAATATAACTATTGTAAAATGTGTATAAGATGTGTAAACTGAACGTAGAAGCCTAAGTGTTATTGTTTATTAGTTTACTCCAATTGGAAGGGTGGTAGGGTTTGTGGGAAATAATAAAGGTATATTAAAAAAAAAAAAGTATGTATGTCTATATAGATATGTGTATGTATATATGTGTATATGTATGCATATGTGAATGTATATGGAGATATATATATATATACACACATTTCCTCTAAGAATGCTTCCAGGGCATCAACAAGAACAGCCATAGCTGAAAAGAAGGCTTTCGGGGATAAGCCTGTCGGAAATTAAATCACAGAGAGAATAATTCTCACTGAGCTCGATTTTATTTTATTTCACCTAAATGAAAGTCAATAAATACTTTAACTATGTTCTGAGATACAATGGCAAATCAAATCAAAGTTTATTTGTCATGTGCGCTGAATACAACAGGTGTAGTAGACCTTACAGTGAAATGCTTACTTACGGGTTCTAACCAATAGTGCAAAAAAAGTATGAGGTGAACAATAGGTAGGTAAAGAAATAAAACAACAGTAAAAAGACTAGGCTATATACAGTAGCGAGGCTATAAAAGTAGAGAGGCAACATACAGACATCGGTTAGTCAGGCTGATTGAGGTAGTATGTACATGTAGATATGGTTAAAGTGACTATGCATATATGATGAACAGATAGAGAGTAGCAGTAGCGTAAAAGAGGGGTTGGCGGGTGGAGGGTGGGACACAATGCAGGTAGCCCAGTTAGCCAATGTGCGGGAGCCCAATTGAGGTAGTATGTACATGAATGTATAGTTACACAGCTGATTCATGGCTAATGTACGACACAGGACACAATTCTTATCTTGTGTCGTCTGTGCTTCATTTAGGGGAAATTAATCCGTCTAAGTGCTAGTTAGGAGATGTTTGATTAACAGCTGTCCCAACAGAGCCAATCCTGAGGGCTGGATTTTTAAGCTACAGTTGAAGTCGGAAGTTTACATACACATAGGTTGGAGTCATTAAAACTCATTTTTCAACCACTACACACATTTCTTGTTAACAAACTATAGTTTTGGCAAGTTGGTTAGGACATCTACTTTGTGCATGACACAAGTAATTTTTACAACAATTGTTTACAGACAGATTATTTCACTTATAATTCACTGTATCACAATTCCAGTGGGTCAGCAGTTGACAAACACTAAGTTGACTGCGCCTTTAAACATCTTGGAAAATTCCAGAAAATTATGTCATGCTTTAGAAGCTTCTGATATGCTAATTGACATAATTTGAGTCAATTGGAGGTGTACCTGTGGATGCATTTCAAGGCCTACCTTCAAACTCAGTCCCTCTTTGCTTGACATCATGGGAAAATCAAAAGAAATCAGCCAAGACCTCAGAAAAAAATGTGTTGCCCTTCACAAGTCTGGTTCATCCTTGGGAGCAAGGAGCAACGCCTGAAGGTATCGCGTTCATCTGTACAAACAACAGCACGCAAGTATAAACACCATGGGAACACACAGCCGTCATACCGCTCAGGAAGGACATGTGTTGTGTCTTTTAGAGGTGAATGTACTTTGCTGCAAAAAGAGCAAATCAATTCCAGAACAACAGCAAAGGACCTTGTGAAGATGCTGGAGGAAACGGGTACAAAAGTATCTATATCCACAGTAAAACAAACATTTTGTTTTTTGAGCTAGCACTACACAACTGATTCATATATCTAACTCATCATTAAGCTTTACTTATATTAATCAGCTGTGTAGTGCTAGAGCAAAAACAAACATGTGCACTAAGAGGGGTTGGGGGGGACAAAGCTTGGGAATCCTTGCTATAAGATATGGGAGTTGGTGCATCGCAAGAGATTTCATCCTGCAAAATGTCTAATAAATATTTGTTTGGTCCTACAACAACTATTTTGGACACCAGCCTTTTAATAACCAAATCAAACTCAATCTAGACTGTTCTTTCTCGAAGAATCAAGAGGTTACCCAATGTTCTCTCCTTCCAAGGTCCATTCAAGTAGTGGTGCAGAGATAGAATAAACAGTATCTTTCCTATTCACTTGCCTCTCCATGCTCCATAAGAGTGTCTCTGGTCTCTTGGCTCTCTCCGGCACACACATGGCAGAGTCCTCAGAGAGCTTGCATCCATCATCCCTTTTCTTCTGCTTTGACTGTGATCATCGTCCTCCATGGTTCCTTTCCTTTAGTCAGTTATGCCCCATGGGAGACCCTACTTCCTCTTTCCTAGTCTGCTTCTCTCCATCTCTTTCAATTGCTTTCTTTGCCTCTCAGTATTTTTGTGTAATTCTGTTCTTCCCCTCACTCTTCATCTACCCTTTTCTATTTGCATCTGTCAAATTATGATTTTACATCTGTCCAATTTTCACATTTTGTATCTGTCTAAAAAAATCCTCGCTTACCACCTCTTCTCCCTTTTGCTCACTGTCTTCACTTTTCAGCTGTCTTATTTTCCACTCTTTAACCTTCCTTTCTATCTCCCTTGTCATGTTTTCTTTCTCTCTTTATCCCCCTTTTCCCGCCTGCTTGGGTGATGGAGATGGATCGGGCCTGCTGCCCAGTGGTGCGGCTCTGTGCGTGGATGCATCCGTTTTTGCCTTAGAGGTTGCCAACTGGAGAGGGAACCGACGTGCAGAGTCGTCCTCTTAACATAAAGAGATATGAGAAAACAGTCGACAGCAGCAGACAGAGAAGGGAAAATGACACTAAGAAAACTACTAGTAATGCCTAAGCAACTCTGATTGAATATGATATATTGCATTATCTTGTCTATGATTTACCTAGTGTTGTTTTACTCTGAAAGAGAGCAAAGGTACAGTTGGGGTTGGCATAAATACACTTGAGTATAGGTAGACCTACTGTGACATTTTCCATAGGTCGGGTTCGAATCCCAGAGCCGACTAGGTGAAAGCAAGGCACCTAAAATCTAATTTCTCCTGTAAGGCGTTCTGGATAAGAGTGCCTGCTAAATGACTAAAATGTAATGTAAAATGTTATTTATCTGTTAAGCATAGTTTATGTATGATTTTACATTGACTTCAATCGTGCCCTTTCACTTATTTTCCGTTAGACTGAATTTCTAAATGACCATGACATGAATAAGATCAATTTAAACCTCATACGCAGCTACTTTTAACTTTAAAAGTGTCTTAGTTTCACTTTGAGGAAAGTATCCCTAGTGCTAGTAGCCTAGTGTTAGCCCTTTTTTTTTTTTTATTGTTTATTCTGCTACCTTTCATATCTTATTTAATATTTATCCTCCTTTAATAAGTTTCCCCTCCAGCCAGAACCTGGTTTGCGTACACGTGACTTCTGAATATTTAACACATAGGAATGAATTTAGAGCAGGTATATTGATATTCACAACACCACTTAACTCTTCAGATGATTTCCAGAAATGTGCAGCGGAAGCTATTTTGACATAATTCCTTTGGGAATAATAGGAGTGAATTGGTATGCGGGTTGCCCTGGGCAACACAAAGTGAGCGACCTAACTAGACCTGTCAAAATGTCATTGACACCTCCCCTGTCAACGATTATTTAGTAGGTGTCAAAAAAACACATCTCACAAAATCATCAAAAGTTTTATCCCAATTTCTATTTTTCACCATCCTTTTCTTTATCCATTCTCATCTCCCCCCCATTTCTCTGTATATCTCTTCCTCCATCTCACTCCTTGTATTTCATGTCCTTCCTCCTCTCCCTATCGCTTTCCTCCATTCCTTCACTCTACTTTCCTCTCCCCCTTGTTCTCCTTATTATCTTCTTTCTTTTTTCTTCTCTTGCCTACCTCAGGAAATGCTGACAGGTTTGCAATGTGGGGGCAGCCTTCTACACCAGTCATTCTGTTGTTTATCGGAATACTCAAGTATTCTCTTTGTGAGTTGACACACGTAAACATCATATCCTGTTTACTATAACCCGGAAAAGCTTGCATCCCGGTTTTGAGAAACCCGGATAAGATGCCTGGGATATGCTCAAAAACAGTAGAAAGATTGGTCCAGTGCAAAATGTCCATATGTCATCAGTTTGACCGGTTTTAAGAAAATTAAAAAGGTGAGAAAACAATGAAATATTTTTCTGATAAGACTTCAGTTCGTCTTGGGTGCATATTTTATGTGGTTGAAATACTGTCTGCTTGCATGCGTGTCGAAGATAATGCATTCACATTTTCTCAAGAGATACTGAAAGAAATCATATTTCTCCACTCCTGTTACGACTTCCGCCGAAGTTGGCTTCCCTGCCTGTTCGGGCGGTGCTCAGTGGTCGTCGTCACCGGCCTACTAGCCGCAACCGATCCCTTTTTCGTTTTCTGTTTGTTTTGTCTTATTAGTTGCACCTGTGTCTATTTGTTTTTGCCTGACGGGCTTCCTTATTTAAAGCTAGTATACCCGCCCTTGTTTTGTGCTTATGTTGTTAGGTGTGTTCGTGCTCCGGCCCTGGTACTCTGTGTTTTGGGTTGGTCCATATTTTTGAGCGCCCTGTGTTTTGGGCATTGCTTTTGGTGCCATATTAAACACATCATTCAAACAGTTTTAGAAACTTCAGAGTGTTTTCTATCCAATACTACAAATCTAATAATATGCATATATTAGCATCTGGGACAGAGTAGCAGGCAGTTTACACATGGCACCTTATTCATGCAAGCTACTCAATACTGCCCCCCTGTCACCAAGAAGTTAATAATGAAAAAATGTATGTAAAGTGTATCACTAGCCACTTTAAACAATGCCACTTTATATAATGTTTACATACCCTACATTACTCATCTCATATGTATATACTGTACTCTATACCATCTACTGCATCTTGCCTATGCCGTTCGGCCATCGCTCATTCATATATTTTTATGTACATATTCTTATTCATTTCTTTACACTTGTGTGTATAAGGTAGTTGTTAGGTTAGATTACTTATTAGATATTACTGCATGGTTGGAGCTAGAAGCACAAGCATTTCGCTACACTCACATTAACATCTGCTAACCATGCATATGTGACAAATAACATTTGATTTGCTAGCTAGCCAGCTAACAACGAGTTGATCAGTGTTGTGACTAGGAGTAGGAAACGGTTTTTGTTCGCATATGGAACGTAACTGCGCCTTTACTGTACTTAGCTACAAAAATAACAAATGTGTGGTTTTCGAGACACTTCTGATACCACGTTTCAGTATGATATGTTGGATAAAGGAATAAAGACAGACACCAATGTCAAGTTCAATAGCCTTGTTCATGCACGCGGGGTCTGGGGAACAGTCCGGCTAGTCGATTACCTATCAACGAGATTCCATAAAGTCCTGTATAAACAAACTCACTTCCTTGACAACTTACTTCACAACAGCTCTGCGCTGCTCGATGAAGCGCAATAAGTATTAATGCCCTGACTACAGCAGAGGACGCATCACCATAAAATGCTGCATGACCAATGCAGATGTTGGAATGACCATGCAGCACCTTTTAGCCTTTTCATATCCTTCACCAAGCCTGCTGCGCCGGTCTGCACCCCAATTACAGACAGGTGTGTATTGAATTTAAAAAAGGGATTGATGTTTATAGTTAGGTACACGTTGGAGCAAAGAGTTATTTTTCACGAATGCGCACCGCATCGATTATATGCAATGCAGGACACGCTAGATAAACTAGAAATATCATCAACCATGTCTAGTTAACTAGTGATTGATTGTTTTTTATAAGATAAGTTTAATGCTAGCTAGCAACTTACCTTGGCTTCTTACTGCATTCGCGTAACAGGCAGGCTCCTCGTGGAGTGCAATGTAAGGCAGGTGGCTAGAGCGTTGGACTAGTTTAACCGTAAGGTTGCAAGATTGAATCCTCGGGCTGACAAGGTAAAAATCTGTCGTTCTGCCCCTGAACAAGGCAGTTATACCACCGTTCCTAGGCCATTATTGAAAATAAGAATGTGTTCTTAACTGACTTGCCTAGTTAAATAAAGGTGTAAAAAGAAAAAAAGGCCAAATCGGTGTCCAAAAATACCGATTTCCAATTGTTATGAAAAACTTGAAATCGGCCCTAATTAATCGGCCATTCCAATTAATCGGTCGACCTCTAGTAAATACCCCCTCAAGCAGACACCCCAACGGCCCTCAAGGAACTTCACTGGACATAATGTAAACTGGAAACCATATATTCTGAGGCTGCAGTTATTGTAGCTGGGGATATTAACAAAGCAAATTTGAGAACAAGGCTACCTAAATTCTATCAGCATATTGATTGCAGTACTCGTGTGGGCAATACACTCTCTCACTGCTACTCAAACTTCCGCGATGCATACAAGCCCTCCCTCGCCCTCCCTTTGCCAAATCCGGACACGACTCCAAATTGCTCTTACCGTCTTATAGGCAGAAACTCAAACAGGATGTACCCATGACTAGAACCATTCAATGCTGGTCTGACTGATCGGAATCCACGTTTCAAGATTGTTTTGATCACGCGGACTAGGAAATATTCCGGGCATCCTCAGAGAATAACACCGATCTATACGCTGCCTCTGTGAGTGAGTTTATAAGGACGTGCATTGGAGATGTTGTACCCACTATGACTTAAAACCTTACACTAACCAGAAACCGTGGATGGATGGCGGCATTTGCGCAAAACTGAAAGCCCGAACCACCGCATTTAACCATGAAAAGAGGACTGTAAATATTGCAGAATATAAACAGTGTAGTTATTCCCTCAAAGGCAATCAAACAAGTGAAAAGTCAGTATAGGGACAAAGTGGAGTCGCAATTTAACGGCTCAGACACGAGAAGTATGTGGCATGGTCTACAGGAAATCACAGACTACAAAAAGAAAACCAACAATGTTACCGACACTGACGTCTCACTTTCAGTCAAACTAAAGACCTTCTTTGCCCGCTTTGAGGATAATACAGTGCCACTGTTGCGGCCCGCTAATAAGGACTGTGCCTCCCCCCTCTCCTTCTTCGTGGCCTACGTGATGAATGACTACTGCCCCGTAGCACTCACTTCTGTCATCATGAAGTGCTTTAAGAGACTAGACAAGGATCATAACACCTCCACCTTACCTGTCACCCTAGACCCACTTCATTGGCATACCGCCCCAACAGGTCCACAGACGATGCAATAGCAATCACACTGCACACTGCCCTATCCCATCTGTTCAATGACTACAGCTCAGCATTCAACATAGTACCCTCCAATTTAAGCTGGAACTAGGTCCTGGACTTTCTGACGGCCACCCCCAGGTGGTGAAGGTAGGAAACAACATCTCCACTTTGCTGACCCTCAACACTGGGGCCCCACAAGGGTGCGTGCTCAGCCCCCTCCTGTATTCCCTGTTTACCCATGACTGCGTGGTCATGCAGACCTCCAACTCAATCATCAAGTTTGCAGACAACACAACAGTAGTGGGATTGATTACCAACAACAACAACGAGACAGCCTACAGGGAGGAGTTGAGGGTACTCGGAGTGTGGTGTCAGGAAAACAATCTCTCACTCAACATCAACAAAACAAAGGAGATGATCGTGGAAACAGCAGAGGGAGCACCCCTTATCCACATCGAAGGGACAGTAGTGGAGAAGGTGTAAAGTTTTAAGTTCCTCGGTGCACACAGACAAACTGAAATGGTCTACCCATACAGAGTGTGGTGAAGAAGGCGCAACAGCGCCTTTTCAACCTTAGGAGGCTGAAGAAATGTGGCTTGTCACCAAATAGCCAGACAAACGTTTCAGATGCAAAATTGAAAGCATCCTGTTGGGCTGTATGGCAACCGCACCACCCTCAACTGCAAGGCTCTCCAGAGGTTGGTGCGGTCTGCACAACGCATCATCAGGGGTAAACTACCTGACCTCCACGACACCCGATGTCACCATGTGTATGGTTAGAAGATTTGACTAACTTGCATGGACTCATTCCGTGTTCCATAATAGTGGTAAACATTATTTTTCAATGACTACTCCATCTCTGTACCCCACACATACAATTATCTGTAAAGTCCCTCAATCGAGTAGGGAATTTCAAGCACAGATTCAACCTCAAAGACATGGGAGGTTTTTCAATGCCTCGCAAAGAAGAGCACTGTTTGGTAGATGTGTAAAAATGTTAAAAAGCAGATGCAGAATAACCCTTTGAGCATGGTGCAGTTATTAATTAGGCTTTGGATGGTATATCAATTACATCCAGTTACTACAAAGATACAGGCGGCCTATCTAACTCAGTTTCAGGAAAAGGAAGGAAACTGCTCAGAGTTTTCACAATGAGGACACTGGTGATTTTAAGACAGAGTTTAATTGTTGTGATATGAGAACTGAGGAAACATTGTAGTTAATTCCCAATACTAACCTAAATGACAAGGAAACCTGTAAAGAATAAATATATTCCAAAACATGCATCCAGTTCACAACAAGGCACTTAAAGAGCAACTGTCTTTGAAAGGGGTATATGTGGCATCGATATGAGTCAGAAACAGTTATTATAGTGTCAAAATTGACTACAAAGTGTAAATAGGATAACTTGGATCATAAAGTCAGTCTAGTCTAAAACGGAGTTTGGAACATCTGTGTGTCACAATGGGTAATTTAAGTTTGGGTTTTGATTTGAAGATGTACATTTGCCCACTAACATGTGGTGAACAGCTGCGGTGATCGCTCTTTATCCAATAGCATAGACAGAATAGCATAGACAGTGAGTCAGTGAGACATGCCCAGCAGCCCAACTTTGTTTACATAAGACAACATGTTGTGCATTTTTTTACTTGAGAAATACTGAACCAAACACCTTAGTTAGATGTAAATTTGCACAACTAAAATATCCTCGGCAAAAATGTATTACAGATTTCTCAAGTCATCTTAGATTAATTCTGGGAATTTTGAGGAAGTGTGAAATAGGTTTATGGTGTCTCATGGGGGACAAACATATTTTAACCAAATGTTAAACTGGTCAGGAAACAGACCTCCAAGACTGAAATCTTGTTTTTGTAATTAGCAAGAGAAAAACACACATGCCAAACAGCGTGTTCAGTGCTAATACTGCAAAAAATGTGGCAAAGAAATGTACTTTTTGTCCTGAATACAAAGCATTATGTTTGGGGCAAATCCAACACAAGTCATTACTGAATACCACTCTTCATATTTTCAAGCATGGTGGTGTCTGCATCATGTTATGAGTATGATTGTCATCGGCAAGGACAAGGATGTTGTTTTTTTATTTTGTTTTTAAACAGAATAAAGCTATAAGCACGGGCAAAATCCTAGAACCTGGTTTATTCTGCTTTCCAACAGAACCTGGGAGACAAATTCACCTTTCAGTAGGACAATAACCTAAAACACAAGGCCAAATCTACACTGGAGTTGCTTACCAAGAAGACAGTGAATGTTCCTGAGTGGCCTAGTTAGAGTTTTTTGCCAAAAAATGGCTTGAAAATCTATGACAATTCTTGAAAATGGCTATCTATCAATGATCAACAATCAACTTGACAGTGCTTGAAGAATGTTTTAAAGAATAATGGGCAAATGTTGTACAATCCAGGTGTGCAAAGCTAATAGAGACTTCCCCAAAAAAAGGCATACAGCTGTAATCACTGCCAAAGGTGCTTCTGCAAAGTATTGACTTAGGGTGTGAATACTTATGTAAATGAGATTTCTGTAATTCACTTTCAATACATTTAAAAACATTTCTAAAAACATGTTGTTTTCACTCTCTTTATGGGGGTATTGTGAGCAAAAAATATCTGTTTAATCCATTTTGAATTCAGGCTGTAATAACAAAATGTGGAATAAGTCATAAGTCTAGGGGTATGAATACTTTCTGAAGGCACTGTAAATGCATATAAATGTCACAGATATTCATATTGTAACAACATTTGGTACACATGTTACAAACTGTCAAGACTCAACATACAGTATATAAGCACATTCATATCAACCACATTGTGGAGATATCACAGGCACATGTTTTGTTACTATCAGTATACTATTGTTTGAATTGTTGTCACTAATTGGCCGGAGAGGGAGCTGCATCATTTGTGGTAGACAACATGTTTACTGTTGCCTTGTTAAGGATAGCTTGGCTATCAACTTCAGAATTTCAAAACTAACAAGCTGGTTTTTGGTTAGTTTAGGTCTCTTTTTTAGAAAGGGTTTCTCTGGTTATCTTCAGAGTCTGAAACTATGTGAAAGTGACCATGTGACTCGCAAGGGAAATATATTGGCTGGCTGGGAATCACCGGATTTATTTCGGACAGACAAAATAAACCAGCTGACAGCTAGGGGAATGAAGGCCTGATTATTCCCATATACCCACACCTGAGGCTCCCACAGAGACACACACACACACAGTGGAATGTGGTGACTTGTTTGTACCCGCAATGCTCCAATTAAGCTCTCCTTGGCCACACACAGAGACACTTCTGAGATACTGAAAATACACTGTTACGGATACAGGTATCCTGTGTGTGTATCCTGTATTCTTTTCTCTCCTTCTCCCCTCACAGGTAAAAATCATCACTCCCCAATCAGTCACCAATCAATCATCAATCAGAAGACACACCTCCTGTTTCCTACCCAATCACATTTCCTTTCCCTTGGTTTAAAAACCCTGTCAGTTGTTTGCTCTAGAGCTCAATCTCTCTGTAAATCTCTCTGTTTCACTCTCTCTTTTGTTTTTGGTTATGGTGTTTGTTTGCTGGTGGGAAAAGGGGGAAACAAGACAAGTCGCCCATGGGCATACACTACTCGTAGGTAAACTTTGTTTAAATACACTAGTTAGAACTGGGCGGACCACCCACTGTATTTTTTTGGTTAGTTAGCTGTTGTTGAAATAGGCTAGTCTAGCTTAGGGGTGTTTTTTAATACTTATTATTTCTTTCCTTGGGTCCAGTTCAGCCCCTTTTCCTGCTCCCCCCCATTACCGTGTGTTTTCCAATAAACCCTGAGTTTGACGGTAGATTTCAGTTGTCGTGGTTATTTCGTTCTCACTTTTACTTTGTCACTATTTTAAATTGCATGTGTTATGTTACTGGTCTCATTACCATCTCCCCCTAGACTGTCGGGCCAAAAGGGATTCGTAACACACTACATGGCCAAAAGTATAGTATGTGGATATCTGCTTGTCAAAAATCATATTCCAAAATCATGGGCCTTGGTCACCCCTTTGCCCCTTTGCTGCAGCCTCCAGTCTTCTGGGAAGGCTTTCCACTAGATGTTGGAACATTGTTATGGGACTTGATTCCATTTCCCGAACTGTTAGAAGCACAAAGTTAGAAGCACAGAATCGTCTAGAATGTCATAGTATGCTCTAGCATTAAGATTTCCCTTTAATGGAACGAAGGGGCCTAGCCCGAAACATGAAAAACAGCCGAGACCATTATTGCTCCTCCATCAAACTTCACAGTTGGAACTATACATTCGGTTAGGTAGCGTTCTCCTGGCAACCGCCAAACCCAGATTTGTCCGTTGGACTGACAGATTGTAAAGTGGAAACAGAGAATGTGTTTCCACTGCTCCAGAGTCCAATGGCGGCGAGCTTTAGGCCACTCCAGCCGAAGCTTGGCATTGCGCATGGTGATCTTAGGCTAGTGTGATGTTGTTCAGCCATGGAAACCCATTTCATGAAGCTCCCAACAAACAGGTTATTGTGCTGACATTGCTTCCAGAGGCAGTTTGGAACTTGCTCGGTAGTGAGTGTTGCAAACGAGGTCCGACAAGTTTTACGCACTATGCTCCTCAGTACTCAGTAAACGTGTAATATCTGGAAATGTAGCTAGCTATCTCACCTGAGAAATGTTTTAATTTTTTTAATTTAACCTTTAACTAGGCAAGTCAGTTAAGAACAAATTCACATTTACAATGACTGCTAACCCCGGCCAAACCCTAACCAGGGCGACACTGGGCCAATTGTGTGCCGCACTATGGACTACCAATCAAGCTTCTCCATGTCATGGATGCCCTTAGTTTAGTGTAATCCGGAGATAGGTGTTTTCTCCATATCCTTAGCGATCATACTCTAATTCAACTGATTTCAAAACTCTGTCCTCCAGAAAGTGGAGAGCAACACAGATGCAGCTCTACTAAGCAATATATATATTTTTAAAGCGGCGTTGGACAGGATTACCTACACATACTAACCAGCTCAAATAGACTTACTATATGGAAGCTTACTATATGGCAGACCAACCCGAACTCTCTGTATGTCATTATCTCAGCCAATCATGGCTAGCGTATTTACTCATGCCATAGAATTTTGTTAAGGCACATGAAAGTTCACATGTTCCAGAATGCATTTCTGCCAAAAAACACATTTAGATTATTTTCTTAAAGATGACATTTCAATGCTTCTTGGGTGAAGTAGTGACTCGCGACATACGCCTAGTTTCCTGACACGGGTCACACATTTGAAGGGGTGTCCACATGCCTCAGTGTAGATTCTGAATATATTCTACAACGTATCTCAGACACAGCCAGTGGTTGGTCTACTTCCGTCACAGACAGACACTAAATGTCCCATTTCCAGCAGCAGTGCTTTCATCTCCTTCCAATGGGTAGAATAGATTTGTTGTCCCTACAGATGAATGATGAAAGTGTTTGTTTTCCTTGTACACCGACATGAAAAGGTATGGTGTTTTTTTCTCCACATAATTTGATTTCCCTCTTTCCATGTTTATTATATAATCCCATTCAAATTGGTGTGGAGATTTTGAAAATATTTTAAAAGTTTATTTCAAGGACCCTTATGAAGGATATTAATCATGAATATCATTACTCATCTTCATCTCTTGTATCAATGGGGAAATCAAATCAGCTCATGTAAGAATGTATCAGTTTGCATTTGACAAAACATTGTAGTAGTGGGAATAAAAGAGAATCAACAAACTCCATCCATGAATTCAAATGTTTCAGTAATTTGATAACAATCTCAATTACTGCTATTAGCATTGGCTATTTCTAATTTATGGGTCCCACCAAATCCCATTCTTACTTTGACACCTCACACCCGTTTGTGGCAAACCTCTTCAAGGTTAGGAGCGTTTGTCACAAATTAAGTAGTAAACTGTCACCAAATCACCCAAGAATGAGAGTTCTTTCGAACAGGACAGTACCTGTGTGTTTGTTTCTCCGTCCTGGTCCACCCAGGCCGTAGGCGAGGTCAAGGATAGCAGAGATCGGTTCTCGGTAGGTCCAGGTCCAAACGCCAACAGGTAAGTCCAAAACAATCCAGCTCATACATGGTAAATCCAGCCAATCTCTATTGTCTCTTTCTCTATTGTTCATAGATCCTTCCAGCACTCTCTCTCCCTCTTCCTGGTTTTTCTTGACCCTTTATCTGTGGGTCGGCTCCATCTTCTGAGGGTTCCCCTTGCTTCTGGGACTTGTAGTTTTGGCGGTCGGCCATTTTGTGATCTGTAGTTCTGACAGGGGTGGCCATTTTAGTGTTCGGGCAGAGCCCGTTTATTAGTTCTGCTCTCACATATCTGCCATTTATCACTCAACCCCCTTCTTTGCCACATTATACAGTTGGTCAATGGTTATACAGTTTAGCCAAATACATTTAAACTCCGTTTTTCACAATTCCTGACATGTAATCCTACTAAAAATCCCATGTCTTAAATCAGTTAGGATTACCACTTTATTTTAAGAATGTGAATTGTCAGGATAATAGTAGAGAATTATTTCAGCATTTATTTATTTCATCACATTCCCAGTGGGTCTGAAGTTTACATACACACACTCAATTAGTATTTGGTAGCATTGCCTTTTAAATTGTTTCACTTGGGCCCAACGTTTCGGGTAGCCTTCCCAAAATAAGTTGGGTGAATTTTGGCCCATTCCTCCTGACCGAGCTGTTGTAACTGAGTCAGGTTTGTAGGCCTCATTGCTTGCACACGCTTTTTCAGTTCTGCCCACAAATGTTCTATGGGATTGAGGTCAGGGCTTTGTGATGGCCACTCCAACACCTTGACTTTGTTGTCTAAGCCATTTTGCCACAACTTTGGAAGTATGCTTGGGGTCACTGTCCATTTGGAAGACCCAATTGCGACTAAGCTTTAACTTCCTGACTGATATCTTGAGCTGATGCTTCAATATATCCACAATTTTACTTCCTCATGATGCCATCTATTTTGTGACGTGCACCAGTCCCTCATGCAGCAAAGCAACCCCACAACATCTCCCACCCCAGTGCTTCATTTTCCTCAACATAACGATGATCATTATGGCCAAACAGTTATATTTTTGTTTCCTCACACATTTCTCCAAAAAGTACAATCTTTGCTCTCATGTGCAGTTGCTAAACTAAGCCTGGTTTATTTATGGCTGTTATGAAGCAGTGGCTTCAGCCTGAAAGTCCGCTCAGCAAGGACATATCGATATCGGACTCGTTTTACTGTGGATGTAGATACTTTTGTACCCGTTTCCTCCAGCATCTTCACAAGGTCCTTTGCTGTTGTTCTGGGATTGAAAAAAAAAATTGTGGAGTGATTGAAAAACGAGTTTTAATGACTCTAACCTAATTGTATGCAAACTTCTGACTTCAACAGTATATTATATCAATTTACTGCACAACCCATTGTTTTCTTCTAGATAGTCACAGATTATATTTTCATCTCAAAACATTACACAATATTTCTCACATTAATCGATTGTCTGCTCTCGATCAATATGATAAAACATTTCTTGAAGATCAACATATCATGTGCAATATATAGAAGGAAGACGCCATTTCCGGTCACAACTTGCAGACTTGTTTACGTGTTGCTGTGCGTTGTGTTGCCAACCTATTTTGCTACCTGACAACTTTACGGTTTTTACTTTTTAATTACCGTTTATATTTGGGGTTTTTTTCCTCAACTTTTTCACTCCGGACGCTTTATCTGGACATGGTTCGTCAGGACCTCCAACAGCGGAAGCTAAGTAGTAACATTAACATGATGCCTTCTCATTGCAGTCACTGTACTCATAATATACAGGAGAACGATCGCCTTACGGCGAGGATAGCTGTGCTACAAGCCCAGCTTCAGACGCAATCGTTAGGCAAGGGTAATTTCAGTGTAGGAAAGGATGAAACAGCGTCTGTGCCACCAGTAAGTACAGATAGTAACGTTAGTATAAATCCCCTCACACGGTTTTCCCCATTAAGCAGCAAGTCAGAGTCAGAGGCCGAGCCTTCTCTTGTCTCTGCTCCTCCCGTTACGGGGTCTGAGACGCCGAAGCTTCCCACCATTAGCTCTGACAAATTGAAAACTCTAGTCATTGGCGACTCCATTACCCGCAGTATTAGACTTAAAACGAATCATCCAGCGATCATACACTGTTTATCAGGGGGCAGGGCTAACGACGTTAAGGCTAATCTGAAGATGGTGCTGGCTAAAGCTAAAACTGGCGAGTGTAGAGAGTAAAGAGATACGGTATTGTTATCCATGTCTGGACCAACCATGTTAGGATGAAACAGTCAGAGATCACCAAGCGCAACATAGCTTCAGCGTGTAAATCAGCTAGAAAGATGTGTCGCATCGAGTAATTGTCTCTGGCCCCGTCTCAGTTAGGGGGAGTGATGAGCTCTACAGCAGAGTCTCACAACTCAATCGCTGGTTGAAAACTATTTTCTGCCCCTCCCAAAAGATAGAATTTGTAGATAATTGGCCCTCTTTCTGGGACTCACCCACAAACAGGAGTGACGGACTCCATCCTAGCTGGAGGAGTGCTCTCATCTTATCTACCAACATAGACAGGGCTCTAACTCCTCTAGCTCCACAATGAAATAGGGTGCAGGCCAGGCAGCAGGCTGTTAGCCAGCCTGCCAGCATAGTGGAGTCTGCCACTAGCACAGTCAGTGTAGTCAGCTCCGCTATCCCCATTGAGACTGTGTCTGTGCCTCAACCTAGGTTGGGCAAAACTAAACATGGTGGTGTTCGCCTTAGCAATCTCACTAGGATAAAGACCTCCTCCATTCCTGTTATTATTGAAAGAGATCATGATTCCTCACATCTCAAAATAGGGCTACTTAATGTTAGATCCCTTACTTCAAAGGCAATTATAGTCAATTAACTAATCACTGATCATAATCTTGATGTGATTGGCCTGACTGAAACATGGCTTAAGCCTGATGAATTTGCTGTGTTAAATGAGGCCTCACCTCCTGGCTACGCTAGTGAACATATCCCCCGTGCATCCCGCAAAGGCGGAGGTGTTGCTAACATTTACGATAGCAAATTTCAATTTTCAAAAAAAAAAATGACGTTTTCGTCTTTTGAGCTTCTAGTCATGAAATCTATGCAGCCTACTCAATCACTTTTTATAGCTACTATTTACAGGCCTCCTGGGCCATATACAGCGTTCCTCATTGAGTTCCCTGAATTCCTATTGGACATTGTAGTCATAGCAGATAATATTCTAATCTTTGGTGACTTTAATATTCACATGGAAAAGTCCACAGACCCACTCCAAAAGGCTTTCGGAGCCATCATCGACTCAGTGGGTTTTGTCCAACATGTCTCTGGACCCACTCACTGTCACAGTCATACTCTGGACCTAGTTTTGTCCCATGGAATAAATGTTGTGGATCTTAATGTTTTTCCTCATAGTCCAGGATTATCGGACCACCATTTTATTACATTTGCAATTGCAACAAATCATCTGCTCAGACCCCAACCAAGGAACATCAAAGTCGTGCTATAAATTCACAGACAACACAAAGATTCCTTGATGTCCTTCCAGATTCCCTCTGTCTACCCAAGGATGCCAAAGGACAAAAATCAGTTAACCACCTAACTGAGGAACTCAATTTAACCTTGCGCAATACCCTAGATGCAGTTGCACCCCTAAAAACTAAAAACATTTCTCACAAGAAACTAGCTCCCTGGTACACAGAAAATACCCGAGCTCTGAAGCAAGCTTCCAGAAAATTGGAACGGAAATGGCGCCACACCAAACTGGAAGTCTTCCGACTAGCTTGGAAAGACAGTACCGTGCAGTATCGAAGAGCCCTCACTGCTGCTTGATCATCCTATTTTTCCAACTTAATTGAGGAAAATAAGAACAATCTGAAAATCCTTTTTGATACTGTCGCAAAGCTAACTAAAAAGCAGAATTCCCCAAGAGAGGATGGCTTTCACTTTAGCAGTGATAAATTCATGAACTTCTTTGAGGAAAAGATCATGATTATTAGAAAGCAAATTACGGACTCCTCTTTAAATCTGCGTATTCCTTCAAAGCTCAGTTGTCCTGAGTCTGCACAACTCTGCCAGGACCTAGGATCAAGAGAGACGCTCAAGTGTTTTACTACTATATCTCTTGACACAATGATGAAAATAATCATGACCTCTAAACCTTCAAGCTGCATACTGGACCCTATTCCATTTAAACTACTGAAAGAGCTGCTTCCTGTGCTTGGCCCTCCTATGTTGAACATAATAAACAGCTCTCTATCCACCGGATGTGTACCAAACTCACTAAACGTGGCAGTAATAAAGCCTCTCTTGAAAAAGCCAAACCTTGACCCAGAAAATATAAAAAACTATCGGCCTATTACGAATCTTCCATTCCTCTCAAAAAAAATTGAAAAGACTGTTGCGCAGCAACTCACTGCGTTCCTGAAGACAAACAATGTATACGAAATGCTTCAGTCTGGTTTTAGACCCCTTCATAGCACTGAGACTGCACTTGTGAAGGTGGTAAATTACCTTTTAATGGCATCAGACCGAGGCTCTGCATCTGTCCTCGTGCTCCTAGACCTTAAGTGCTGCTTTTGATACCATCGATCACCACATTCTTTTGGAGAGATTGGAAACCCAAATTGGTCTACACGGACAAGTTCTGGCCTGGTTTAGATCTTATCTGTCAGAAAGATATCAGTTTGTCTCTGTGAATGGTTTGTCCTCTGACAAATCAACTGTACATTTCTGTATTCCTCAAGGTTCCGTTTTAGGACCACTATTGTTTTCACTATATATTTTACCTCTTGAGGATGTTATTCGAAAACATAATGTTAACTTTCACTGCTATGCGGATGACACACAGCTGTACATTTCAATGAAACATGGTGAAGCCCCAAAATTGCCCTCGCTAGGAGCATGTGTTTCAGACATAAGGAAGTGGATGACTGCAAACTTTCTACTTTTAAACTCGGACAAAACAGAGATGCTTGTTCTAGGTCCCAAGAAACAAAGAGATCTTCTGTTGAATCTGACAAATAATCTTAATGGTTGTACAGTCGTCTCAAATGAAACTGTGAAGGACCTCGGCGTTACTCTGGACCCTGATCTCTCTTTTGAAGAACATATCAAGACCATTTCAAGGACAGCTTTTTTCCATCTACGTAACATTGCAAAAATCAGAAACTTTCTGTCTAAAAATGATGCAGAAAAATGTATCCATGCTTTTGTCACTTCTAGGTTAGACTACTGCAATGCTCTACTTTCCGGCTACCCGGATAAAGCACTAAATAAACTTCAGTTAGTGCTAAATACGGCTGCTAGAATCCTGACTAGAACCCCAAAATTTGATCATATTACTCCAGTGCTAGCCTCCCTACACTGGCTTCCTGTCAAGGCAAGGGCTGATTTCAAGATTTTACTGCTAACCTACAAAGCATTACATGGGCTTGCTCCTACCTATCACTCTGATTTGGTCCTGCCGTACATACCTACACGTACGCTACGGTCACAAGACGCAGGCCTCCTAATTGTCCCTAGAATTTCTAAGCAAACAACTGGAGGCAGGGCTTTCTCCTATAGAGCTCAATTTTTATGGAATGGTCTGCCTACCCATTTAAGAGACGCAAACTCGGTCTCAACCTTTAAGTCTTTACTGAAGACTCATCTCTTCAGTGGGTCATATGATTGAGTGTAGTCTGGCCCAGGAGTGGGAAGGTGAATGGAAAGGCTCTGGAGCAACGAACCGCCCTTGCTGTCTCTGCCTGGCCGGTTCGCCTCTTTCCACTGGGATTCTCTGCCTCTAACCCTATTACAGGGGCTGAATCACTGGCTTACTGGGGCTCTTTCATACCGTCCCTGGGAGGGGTGCGTCACTTGAGTGGGTTGAGTCACTGATGTGATCTTCCTGTCTGGGTTGGAGTCCCCCCCCCCGTGCTTTGGCAAAGTGGGTGGGGTTATATCCTTCCTGTTTGGCCCTGTCCGGGGGTGTCCTCGGATGGGGCCACAGTGTCTCCTGACCCCTCCTGTCTCAAACTACTGCAGCATAAATACTGGAGGCTATGTGTCGGGGGGCTAGGGTCAGTTTGTTATATCTGGAGTACTTCTCCTGTCCTATTCGGTGTCCTGTGTGAATTTAAGTGTGCTCTCTCTAATTCTCTCTTTCTCTCTTTCTTTCTCTCTCTCGGAGGACCTAAGCCCTAGGACCATGCCTCAGGACTACCTGACATGATGACTCCTTGCTGTCCCCAGTCCACCTGGCCATGCTGCTGCTCCAGTTTCATCTGTTCTGCCTTATTATTATTGGACCATGCTGGTCATTTATGAACATTTGAACATCTTGGCCATGTTCTGTTATAATCTCCACCCGGCACAGCCAGAAGAGGACTGGCCACCCCACATAGCCTGGTTCCTCTCTAGGTTTCTTCCTAGGTTTTGGCCTTTCTAGGGAGTTTTTCCTAGCCACCGTGCTTCTACACCTGCATTGCTTGCTGTTTGGGGTTTTAGGCTGGGTTTCTGTACAGCACTTTGAGATATCAGCTGATGTACGAAGGGCTATATAAATACATTTGATTTGAAGACAAATTTTGTAGATGTATTTAAGAAATGTTTATAATTCTGGATCAATTGTATGTTTTCAGATTAGCAGACAGGCCTAAAGCAACAAACTTTGAGGGATAAACTTTCTCCAGCTTTGATGTCAATCAAACAATTCTCTTTCACTGTTCAACAATACTTATAATACAGATCAATATCTACCATGTTTTTTGGAGCCCATCAAAGGTTGATCTTCCAGATAGATTTAATTCAGGAGGACAAGAGAAGCTGTGATGGCAGATGTCAACGATCTTGAATAAAAACAATTTAAAATACAATAGACATTCAAAGCAGAAGGGGGTGATTTTTTTTGTTTATCAGTCAGTAGTTCTTGGAGTTAGGACTACAAAAGTCACATTACTGCTGCAAACATCCATCATTGTACTCTAAAAATCACAGTTAACTGCAAAAGTTAGATTTGACTTCAAATTCAATATTGGTGTACAATTTCTACTGAAAATGTCAAAGGGATGTCACTGTCACTCTATTTGTTGAATGAACCCAATACCAACAGAAGTGATGGCTGCGAATATGGATTGTGGAGCTAAGCAACATTAGCTGTTCTGTAAAAGCTCTTGGGTATCCAAGTAAACAAACAAATGCTTGGGGAATAGAATTGCAAAATTCCAGTAACTTGGCCAAAATTCTCTGGATTTTCAGAAATCCCATTTAGAGGATTTCCTGCTTATTCCCTCCAGATTCCAGGAACATTTAAACTGGGATTTCTGGAAAACGTTGGAATTTTAAAGTTACCAGAATTGTGCAACCTTATTAGGTAAATATGTTTTTATCAATAATAAAGACTAACTGACTCGTGTGAAACTTATTCTACATCAGGGATGGGCAACTCCTGTCCTCTGGGGCATGATTGGTGACACACTTTTGCCCCATTCCATATTACCACACCTGACTACCAATAATCAACTAATCATGGTCTTCAGATTAGAATGCAATTAGTTTAATCAGGTGTGTTAGTTATAGGACTGGAGGAAAAGTGTGACACCAATCAGGCCCCTGAGAACTGGAGTTGCCCATTCCTGATCTGCATAGTACCTGGTTCACGGTTTGGTTGGCTGGCTAGCAAATACACAAGAGGTATGTGGCAGGGTCTACAGTCAATCACGGACTACAAAAATAAAACCAGCCCCGTCGCGGACCAGGATGTCTTGCTCCCAGACAGACTAAATAACTTCTAACGGCTCGCTACTAAAACCTGCGGACTCTCCTTCACTGCAGCCGACGTGAGTAAAACATTTAAACGTGTTAACCCTTGCAAGGCTGCAGGCCCAGACGGCATCCCCAGCCGTCTCCTCAGAGCATGCGCAGACCAGCTGGCTGGTGTGTTTACGGACATATTCAATCAATCCTTATCCCAGTCTGCTGTTCCCACATGCTTCAAGAGGGCCACCATTGTTCCTGTTCCCAAGAAAGCTAAGGTAACTGAGCTAAACGACTACTTCCGTCATCATGAAGTGCTTTGAGAGACTAGTCAAGAACCATATCACCTCCACCCTACCTGACACCCTAGACCCACTCCAATTTGCTTACCGTCCCAATAGGTCCGCAGACGACGCAATCGCAACCACACTGCCCTAACCCATCTGGACAAGAGGAATACCTATGTGAGAATGCTGTTCATCGACTACAGCTCAGCATTTACACCATAGTACCCTCCAAACTCGTCATCAAGCTTGAGACCCTGGGTCTCAACCCCACCCTGTGCAACTGGGTACTGGACTTCCTGACGAGCCACCCCCAGGTGGTGAGGGTAGGTAACAACATCTCCACCCCGCTGATCCTCAACACTGGGGCCCCACAAGGGTGCGTTCTGAGCCCTCTCCTGTACTCCCTGTTCACCCATGACTGAGTGGCAATGGTGTCAGGAAAGTGACCTCACACTCAACATCAACAAAACAAAGGAGATGATTGTGGACTTCAGGAAACAGCAGAGGGAGCACCCCCTTATCCACATCGATGGGACAGTATTGGAGAGGGTAGTAAGTTTTATGTTCCTCGGCGTACACATCACGGACAAACTGAATTGGTCCACCCACACAGACAGCGTTGTGAAAAAGGAGCAGCAGTGCCTCTTTGACCTCAGGAGGCTGAAGTAATTTGGCTTGTCACCAAAATCACTCACAAACTTCTACAGATGCACAATCGAGAGCATCCTGTCGGGCTGTATCACCGCCTGGTACGGCAACTGCTCCGCCCACAACCGTAAGGCTCTCCAGAGGGTAGTGAGGTCTGCACAACGCATCACCGGGGGCAAACTACCTGCCCTCCAGGACACCTACACCACCCGATGTCACAGGAAGGCCATAAAGATCATCAAGGACAACAACCACCCGAGCCACTGCCTGTTCACCCCATTATCAGGCAGAAGGCGATGTCAGTACAGGTGCATCAAAGCAGGGACCGAGAGACAGAAGCTATTTTTCAATCTCAAGGCCATCAGACTGTTAAACAGCCACCACTAACATTGAGTGGCTGCTGCCAACATACTGACTCAACTCCAGCTCACTTTAATAATGGAAATTGATGTAGAAAAATTTATCACTAGCCACTTTAAACTATGCCACTTTTATGTTTACATACCCTACATTACTCATCTCATATGTATATACTGTACTCTATACCATCTACTGCATCTTGCCTATGCCGTTCTGTACCATCACTCATTCATATATCTTTATGTACATGTTCTTTATCCCTTTACACTTGTGTGTATAAGGTAGTAGTTGCGGAATTGTTAGGTTAGATTACTTGTTGGTTATTACTGCATTGTCGGAACTAGAAGCACAAGCATTTTGCTACACTCGCATTAACATCTGCTAACCATGTGTATGTGACAAATACAATTCGATTTGATTTGGGATGGGCGGGTATTACATTTGCTGCTAGGCTCCCCATCTCAGTGGGGCCTACAAGCTCGTTGGTGAGCTTGGCATCATGGTGGTCTTCAGAATTTTTGCTTTTGGCAGTGCCCAGCCATTTTCGGATATCCATGTTGATCAAAGCTTAGCCAACTAGCTATAATTATTCAGCGCGCTGCTACCAACACTTAACAATCTTGTAGCTATTAGCTAGCCAGTTATTAGCTGTAAACAACTTTTTTCCCTCTGTGTGAGAAAAAAACCCCGCCCTGGGATCCAATGAGCTTCCTAAATAAGGTAATGAAGGCGATACCTTATGACATTGCATGGCTAGGTTCCCAATCAGAAAGGATTGTAGGATTTGAACTAAATATTACATTATTACATCCCCCCTCCCTCACTACTCCTCCTGATCACCCGGCATAAAGCCTCTGTCCCGCAGCTCTACATTGGCAAAAGCAGGCAGGGTAGTTCATATACCATTTGTTCTGTTTATGGAGAACAAAACTGTGGGGGGGGGGGGATATTCTGGGGTGGTCCATGCCTGGCTTCTCCACCCCGTAGAGCCGGCTCTGGTACATGTTAATGTATACCAATGCAGGAACTCACAAAAAGCAGCATAAGACTAACAACATTTTTACAGTGTAGCCTTTGGCCCGCTATCACATAATGAAACTCCTTACAAGTCCAAACACATCATTATGAGGGCCAAGCCTTCCTTTCCCTTCTCTCTCTCCGGCTAACCACCATCTCCGCTCTGTTGAGATTCATATACTCATGTGGTGTTTACTCTGCCTGAACCCAATTATGCCTCACCAGCAAATTAGCTGCCATGGGGGGGGGGGGGGGTCTCAACTCCCAGCCTGAGTTTCTTGACTCACAAAAATACTGTTTAGCGTAGCTGATAATGTGCGCTAACGCACTGTGCCTCTGATTCTCCCAAGCTGCCCCCTTGTACCCCGACGTACTGTGTCTTTCAGAGACAAACTAACGGTTATGGTACCCAAGCCGCACTCCGCCACTCTCTCAATCATTAGTCACAAACTTCAATTAGGGCCATTAAGAGGAACAATGGCTTCAGAGCGTAAGTGTGAAAAATCTATTTTGCCGTGTATGCTAGCATTTATCTAATTTGTAAGACTGTAAATCTTGATAGTCAATGACGGGAGGCACTGTTATGAAGTGTAATGATGATCAGAGCAGTTAGCTACTTCTGGATAATGGCTGTTGTGTTCAGTGTAGCAGATATATCAAGAGCAGCCTTAGGTCATATGATGTCAGCCAAGAGTTCAAATCTATTTACATCAATCCACACTGTTCCACTAGCTTCTGAGGATAACTATTTGTAATGTCTGGTTTATGTGTACATACAGTAGTTAAAAACATTTGACGGAAATTTAGTAAAGGTCATGCACACAAACCCACAAAACAACAAACTTAGAACCTTTATCCGTTGATTTACCTGGCATGGTTTGCGTTTGCTGGTCAGCTGTTTTATGCACAGATTGCTTAATGTCAGCAATTGCAGTTGGCCTTGTTATAACTTATATATAGCCTATATTTAGTGGATATAAAATGTATATTTTGTTTCGTAAAGTTGTATAATTGTTAATGATTTTGATATATGAACAATTCCTTTCATGCATTTAATAGATTCAAAATATTATTTTGTGTGGTGATACTTTTCTTTTACGTTTTTCAATTGCATCCTTAAAAAAAAAGTAGCGTGAATAAACATTCGGACACGACACTTTCCATGACATAGACTGACCAGGTGAATCTAAGTGAAAGCTATGATCCTTTATTGATGTCACCTGTTAAATCCACTTCAATCAGTGAATGACGGAAAGGAGACAGGTCAACGAAGGATTTTTAACCCTTGAGACAATTTAGACATGGATTGTGTATGTGTGCCATTCAGAGGGTGAATGGGCAAGACAAAAGATTTTTGAGCCTGTGAGCAGGGTATGGCAATAGGTGCCAGGCGCACCGGTTTGAGTGTGTTAAGAACTGCAACGTAGTCCATGGCCCAACGCCTTGAGTCTGTTCTGAGGGCAAAAGGGGGTGGAACTCAATATTAGGACGATGATCCTAATGTTTTGTACAGTCAGTGTATGTTGCCCTAGAAGCGTAAAAAAAAAAACCTTGCTCACCAAAATAATGTCTTAAATGATAGAATGAATGCTTCAATCTATACTGAGCTGAATCTTAAATGCAACATGTCCCATGGTTGGTCCTATGTTTCATGAGCTGAAATAAGAAAAGAGCTGATCCCAGAAAAAAAAACTCGTTCCACAGGAATGCTGGCCCATGTTGACTCCAATGCTTCCCACAGTTGTGTCAAGTTGGCTGGATGTCCTTTGGGTAGTGGACCATTCAGTTTCCCATTCATACACATGGGAAACTGTTGAGCATTCAAAAGCACTTCAATCATAAAAAATATGTATATATTTTCACCCCTTTTTTTGTGGTATCCAATTTGGATACCAATTTGTGGTATCCAATAGTTACAGTCTTGTCTCATCGCTGCAACTCCCTTACGAACTCAGGAGAGGCGAAGGTCGAGAGCCATGCATCCTCCGAAACACAACCCAACCAGGCCGCACTGCTTCTTGACATAATGCCCATCCAACCCGGAAGCCAGCCGCATCAATGTGTCTAAGGAAACACCGTACACCTGGCGACCGTGTCAGCGTGCACTGCGCCCGGCCCGCTACAGGAGTCACTAGTGTGCAATGAGACAAGGATATCCCTGCCGGCCAAACCCTCCGCTAACCCGGACGACGCTGGGCCAATTGTGCGCCACCACATGGGTCTCCCGGTCGGCTGCGACAGAGCCTGGACTTGTTCCCAGAATCTCTAGTGGCACAGCTACCACTGCAATGCAGCGCCTTAGACCACTGCGACACTCGGGAGGCCCGCACTTCAATCTTTTGTCTCCTCCCCTTCATCTACCCTTTATGAAGTGGATGTAACAGGTGAGATCAATAACAGACCTTAGCTTTTACCTTGATTGAACTGGTTTCATGAAAGAACGTGTGTTCCTAATATTTTGAACACTCTGTGTGTGTGTGTGTGTGTGTGTGTGTGTGTGTGTGTGTGTGTGTGTGTGTGTGTGTGTGTGTGTGTGTGTGTGTGTGAGGGAGATATATAATGGTTAATTTCAACAGGTTCTTATCCAGGATCTGACACATCAAACATGTAACACAAATTATTCACAACCTTTCACCTTTCCCTGCCAATTACCTAGCCGTACATCAATTATCACCATATCAATAATTGCTTCTTCCACGTAAAAGTTGTCATCTACTAATCTGAATCTTCTCCTGTTACACCATGTTGACATGCACTCCCATTTTTTTGTATAGGGCGCTAGTTTTTGCTAAGCATCTGTTTGTAAACAGAATCGGTCCATTGAGTCGTTGAGTGACACTACCTGTTACCCAGAATGCTTCACTCTCTCTCTCTCTCTCTCATGAACATGGAGGACATTGAGTCGGAGGCTCTAAAACGAGCCAGTTTTCACCACAGGCGCTTTGCGTGCGGCGGGGCTCTCTAAAACACATCTGTCAGTGTGAGCGGAGCGAGATCCCCTTTGATCAAGTGACATGTTGAGTGACACACCGGTACTCAAACGAAGTGCCTGCAACATGAAATGGAGAGAAGATTTAATTAGGCGTGGCTCCGTTGCCTCTTATTAATTATACGTCAAAGTGGGAGCACAATAAGGGATGTGATGACAGATTTAAATAGATCTAGGGCTTGTGGTTGTCTGGCAGGAGAGACATGCAGCAAACAAGAGGACAAACAGTAAACAAACAAGAGGCAGTGTGGAGACAAACGCAGACACACAAGCACGCATGGACACACACACATGCTCATAAAGCTAGTACTATCTGTACTAACAAATGTGGTGCTAGTGCATAAGTAGATGGGTTAATTATCTCTCCATCTCGTTCTGTCAATCATGTACACACATTTCCCTACATCCTCACACATGCTCATGTAGCCAGCACTGTCTGTCCAATCAAATGTGGTATTAAGTGCCTAAATGCAAAGATCCCGGCAAGCCAATGCTAGTTTAGTGTTTTTTTGTTTTCTCTGTGCCTGAGAGGTGCTTGGTGCAGGCTTGATCAGTATGTACCTTTGCGCCTATAGCCTGGTGAACTCCTACAAAAAGGGGTGTAAAGGCCATATTGGAAATGGACGCTAGGGGGGTAATAAGCACAATCTACAATGGCCCAACATTTTTTTTAACAATTGTTTAGACTTGCCTTGTATGTAAATCTGGTGCTTTTATAATCCCAGAAATACCATCATTTGGAATACGGGGTTAAAACACAGTTTTAGATTTCCAATATGGAGTCCGTGAGGTAGACATGTGAAGGTGATCCGTTTGGCATTCCCTTTCTTTACAAAAAAATATGCCTTTTAAATAGGAAAGAACTTGACTCAAGTCAAGAAAACCGAAATATTATGTTGGCCACTGCATGTTATGGCAAATACTAGATTGAGAAATGGAGAAACAAACACAGCAAAACAACGCGACCATGGACAAGTAGCTGATGACTCGACTAAATTGAGATTAGCGACAAACAATACTAACAGAAATTCACACTGACAATGACAAACTGTCCAAGCAGATGAAGAAAATATCAGAAAAAAACTAAACTGATATGACTGAACCAGGCAAATGTGTGGAGCAGGCCGAAACCGGGTTAACCCTGGAGAAGAACAAGAAATGCTCCTGAAATCAATGGATGAACCAAAATTCATAATTACGGGTCTTACTGAAAGATTAAATGTGATGGAGGACTTCAATCGCTGTTCAGATCTTTGTTTCGTAGATTTCCCCGGAAGCTATGGAACAGCCGGAATGGAAGAATTCCTGGAAAAGGTAATACGACAACTACGGGGCCAGGAGAACTTCACACGAGCTTCCACAATTAAGCGATAACATCGAACAGGTGGCCCAGAGGTGACACAAGCAATAATCCAACAGGCATCATCACAAAGTTCCCTTAAAGATGCAATATGTCACTTTTTGAGCGACCTGACCAAATGCACATAGAAATGTGAGATAGATCTGACATTCTCATTGAACGCAAGTCTAGATCTGTTCTACAGTATGTCCACTATTTCTATTCTTCCCGTTCCTAAATTTTGTTTTTGTGTATTTTACTTTCAGTTCTGTACACCAGCTTCAAACAGCTTAAAATACAATGTTTTTGGTTGGTTATGGAAAACATATTTCAGTGGTTTAGATGGTACAATGAATATTTACACTATTCTTGCTTGTTTTGTCACAAACTGAAATTAGGCAAACTATTAGAATTTCTGTAACCAGGAAATGGCAGAGCAATTTCTGCATAGTGCACCTTTAACTACAGGGACAAAGATAAAGTTCTACAACTGGCCATCTAAGACAAAATGTTGGACCTTTAGGGACTCCTGAGTGGCACAGCAGTGTAAGGCACTGCAGTGCTTGAGGCCTCACTACAAATCTGGGTTCGATCCCGGGCTGTGTCGCAGCCGGCCACAACCTGGAGACCCATGAGGCAATGCACAATTGGCCCAGCATCGCCCGGGTTAGGAGAGGGTTTGGTCGCCCGGGATGTTCTTGTCCAATCGCTCTCTAGCGACAACTGTGGAGGGCCAGGCGCATGCACGCTGACACGGTCGCCAGTTGTACGGTGTTTCCTCCGGCACATTGGTGCGGCTGGCTTCCGGGTTAAGTGGGCAGAAGTGTCAAGAAGCATGCGGCTTGGCAGGGTCGTGTTTCAGAGGACGCATGGCTCTCGACCTATGCCTCTCCCGAGTCCATATGGGAGTTGTAGCGATGGGACAAGACTAACTACCAATTGGATATCACGAAAAAGGGGTAAAAAGTAAAAAATATATATATATTTCAAGTTGGACCTTTTGATGTATGAGGGCCATCGGATCTACATCAACGTCGACATGAGCAGAGACCTCTACATGAAACGCAGAGAATTCGACCCCATAAAGAACAAGTTATGGGAAAAACAAATCACAGTCTTTGGTGTACCCCAAACAACTACAGTCAAAATGAAGGAATGAGGCATGACATAGAACAGTGGAAATTACAATGAATAAAATGTAGACTACAGAACAGCTTCTCAACAGTCAATATACGACAGATGGGGCACTGAAATAAGGTGAACGATGGACTATTACACCCCACCACATCAAAGACACAAAAGAGAAAGATATGTGTTGTTAATAACTTTACTAACACACCTATTGAATAGGCAATAACAGCACCACCCAGACGATCTGTCTGAATAACACTTTAATGACTATTGGCTATGCAGTCCAAACGACAAAGGAAGTGACCACCCCGCACTTAGTGATCTGCCCACTCTGTCCCCCGGTGGGTTAAGACCTGTGCCCCCCACATGTGGTTGCGTGCAGTACAACAGAACAGTTTGCATTTATTTCATTGGAGAATTATGTGGAGAGTTGAACGAATCTCTCTTTTAATATACTATAATGATAAATATATAAATAATAAATAAATACAACTACTTAGTCCAAATCGGGCAATATACAGCATAATAGAACTACCAATGGAATCATAAGTCATATTATTATCATATATATATATATATATATTTTCGTTTGTTTTGTATTTAACATTTATTTAACTAGGCTAGTCAGTTAAGAACAAATTCTTATTTACAATGACGGCATACACCGGCCAAACTTGGATGACGCTGGGCCAATTGTGTGCCGCCCTATGGGACTCCGAATCACTACCAGTTGTGATACAGCCTGGATATTACAGTGCATTCAGAAAGTATTCAGATACCTTTACTTTTTCTATATTGTTACATTACACCCTTATTCTAAAATGGATGTCCCTCAATCTACACACAATACTTCATAATGACAAAGTGAAAAACAATTTTTTATTTGAACAGAAATTCCCTTTGCTATGAGACTCGAAATTGACCTCAGGTGCATCCTGTTTCCCGTGATAATCCTTGAGATGTTTATACAACTTGATTGGAGTACACCTGTGGTAAATTATTTTGATTGGACATGATTTGGAAAGGCACACACCTGTCTATACAAGGTCCCACAGTTGACAGTGTATATCAGAGCAAAAATCAAGATAGGAGGTCAAAGGAATTGTCCATAGAGCTCCGAGACAGTATTGTGTCGAGGCACAAATCTGGGGAAGGGTACAAAAATATTTCTGCAGCATTGAAGGTCCCCAAGAACACAGTGGCCTCCATCATTCTTAAATGGAAGAAGTTTGGAACAACCAAGAGACTCTTCCTAGAGCTGGCCGCCCAGCCAAATTAAGCAATCGGGGGAGAAGGGCCTTGGTAAAAAAAAGAAAGGATAAGTTCATTAGAGTTACCAGCCTCAGAAATTGCAGCCCAAATTAATGTTTCACAGAGTTCAAGTAACAAACACGTCTCAACATCAACTGTTCGGAGAAGACTGCGAGAATCTGGCCTTCATGTTTGAATTGCTGCAAAGAAACCACTACTAAAGGACACCAATAATAAGAAGAGACTTGCTTGGGCCAAGAAACATGAGCAATGGACATTAGACCTGTGGAAGTCTTTTGGTCTGATGAGTCCAAATTAGATTTTTGGTTCCAACCACCGTATATTTGTGAGATGCAGAGTAGGTGAACGGATGATCTCTACATGTGTGGTTCCCACCGTGAAGCATGGCGGAGGACGTGTTATGGTGTGGGTGTGCTTTGCTATTGACACCGTTGGTGATTTATTTGGAATTCAAGGCACACTTAACCAGTATGACTACCACAGCATTCTGCAGCGATACGCCATCCCAGCTGGTTTGTGCTTAGTGGTTGAGAGAATGCCAAGAGTGTGCAAAAGCTGTCGAAGGCAAAAGGTGGCTACTTTGAAGAATCTCAAATATAAAATGTTTAGATTTGTTTAACATTTTTTGGGGTTATTACATGACTTCAAATGTGTTATTTCATAGTTTGTCTTAACTATTATTCTACAATGTAGAAAAACCATTGAATGAGTAGGTGTGTCCAAACTTTTGCCTGGTACTGTATATTTATTGTATATTTTGTATATTTTTATTTATTGTAAACTTCTTTAATTTACTATGTTCTGAATGCAATTATCTTCCTAGAATAATTAAGGAACATAGCTCATTGTCGTTTACGTTAAATCCCAAACCTATGCCAATAACAAAGACATTGCGATTCAACACAATGTTACTTGGAGATAAGGAGTTTACCTCATATCTCAATACACAGATCTGTCTAGGAAACTGTTACAGCATATATGAGAGGGTGTATCATGTCTTACTCTTCACGTTAGAAAAATGTATATGAAAACAATTATTCTAAATACTAGAACAGAAAATCATCGACTTAGAAAGAAAGCACAGTTTACACTAGATATAAATTGTAACATCCTTCAACAGTTCAACACTTTGAAGCTTGAATATAACACAATAAACACCCAATATTCAGAGATTGCGCCATGAAATCCAAGCAAAAATAACTTGAGCAAAGTTCAGGGAAAATGCCTGCTTGGCAAATTAAGAAAGAGGAAGAGAAACGTACCATCCACAGCATTCGAACCCCCAGATGATAGTGTAACAGTGGCTCCTTCTGAAATCAACTAGTTATTTTATTATCAGAAACTATCATTCCAAAAACAACATTTCAAAAGGAGGATATAGATAATTTCCTTAAGGCCATTTTACCAACTAAAAGGTAACCAGAGAAAATGAATGTGGATCGAGACATTACTCCAGGGGAATTGTTGGAGGCCCTCAATAATCTACAAATTGGTAACGATTCCCAATGGAATTTTATAGACACCTTCATCCCAAATTACTAAAGCCTATGCTCTCAGCAAGACTAGAATTCTTTACAATCACCCTACTTATAAAGAAAGATAAGTATCAAATATCGTGCGAGATGTCCTCAGACAATCGCCTCAGTTTCTTTTCAATATAATTCATATCGAGAAGTTGAACGCTCTAAAAGTGGCAATATCAATAGATGCTGAAAGAGCATTTGGTGGCTGTCTTAGTTTGGTTTTGGTCCAGTATTTATTTTCTGGATTGAGCTTTTGTACAAATCCCCCAAAGCATCTAAACAAACAAATGTAAAGATCTCTGAATCATTAACTTATCAAGAGGGACAAGACAGGGATGCCCTTCATATACTGTAGTTAATTATTTTTATTTAGCCGCAGAACCTCTACCATCAATAATTAGAACTCATGGCTTAATCCGGGGAATAGAGATTGGTGGAGATCGACATCCAGATGTCATTTTACATTATTTATCTGAACCAGAACATTCTCTGTCATTTATCTTACTACTGTTGGACACATATATGGTGCTGTACCAGGATTCAAAGTGAATTGGAAGAAAACTGAAATAATGCCCATTTCTAGTTATGAATTCTCAAACTTAGAAAGTAAAAGTGGAAATGGACAGATACATATGAAATACCTGGGTGTACTGATACCATGAAATCTGGAGGAGGCATATGAAATCAATTACTTTCCTTTAATAAATAAGATTGAATCCGATGTTCAGAGAAGGAGATCTCTACCCATCTACCCTATCCACTCTACCCAACAACGTCAACAAAACAAGGAGCTGATCGTGGACTTCAGGAAATATCAAAGGGAGCACACCCCCTATCCACATCGACAAAACTGCAGGGCTCTCCAGAGGGTGGTGAGGTCTGCCCAATGCAACACCGGGGCCACACTGCCTGCCAGGACACCTACAGAAAGATCATCAAGGACAACAACCACCCGAGCTACAGCCTGTTCACCCCGCTATCATCCAGACGGGAAGGTAAGTACAGGTGCATCAAAGCTGTAACCAAGAGACTGAAAAACAGCTTCTATCTCAAGGCCATCAGACTTTTAAATATCCATGACCACCCGGTTACTCAACCCTGCACCTTAGAGGCTGCTGCCCTATATAGACATGGAATCACTGGCCACTTTAATAATGTTTACATACTTCTTTACTCATCTCATATGTATATACTGTATTTTAGTCACTGCCACTCTGACGTTAATCGTCCTAATATTTATATATTTCTTAACTCCGTTCTTTTACTTTTAGATGTGTGTATTGTTAGATACTACTGCACTGTTGGAGCTAGGAACACAAGCATTTTGCTACACCCGCAATAACATCTGCTAAATATGTGTATGTGACTAATACAATTTGATTTGATGTGAACATAATAAAAAATATATATTACCAAGGTTGATGTATTTATTCCAGGCACTAACATTTTCAATTCCATTCAACTTTTTAAAGAAAATAAATGGCCTGCTCTCCAGCTTTATTTGAAATGGAAAGACCTCAAGAGTCAAATTGACTGTTTTACACTTACCTTATAAAGCTGGAGGTCTTGGACTATTACCTCATATGAATATGTATTCATGGGCTGCACAACTGCGTTCACTTAAACAGTGGACTGCAGACTATCCTTGTGCATGGAGAAGCATCAAAGCCATAAATGTAATACCTGATGATCTAACATATACAGTATTCACTACTTTGGGTCCAAGGCTTTGAAGAAAAAATTTGACAAGCCAATGATTCTTAATTAGATTTGTATTTGGATAAATGTACATACCTCCAGTGTTTAATAACAACGCCTTTAAGTCCTGGTTCCAAAGTGCAATCATGAATTTTGAACATGTGTACTATGATGAATCTTTACTGTCATTCAATAAATTACAAAAAAAGATTTGGATTATCAAAGGCAAATTTCTATAAATTCTTACAACTCAGAGATCATATTCAATTTATGCCAGCAGCATACCACCCTGCATACCACTGCTGGCTTGCTTCTGAAGCTAAGTAGGGTTGGTCCTGGTCAGCTCCTGGATGGGAGACCAGATGCTGCTGGAAGTGGTGTTGGAGGGCCAGTAGGAGGTGCTCTTTCCTCCTGTATAAAAAAAATATCCCAATGACCCAGGGCAGTGATTGGGGACACTGCCCTGTGTAGGGTGCCGTCTTTCGGATGGGACATTAAACGGGTGTCCTGACTCTCTGAGGTCATTAACGAGCCCATGGCATTTATTGGAATAGTAGGGGGTGTTAACCCTGGCTTCCCAATCTGGCCCTCAAAACCATCACGGTCACCTAATAATCCCCAGTTTACAATTGGCTCATTCATTCCCCCTCCTCTCCCCTGTAACTATTCCCCAGGTCGTTGCTGCAAATGAGAATGTGTTCTCAGTCAACTTACCTGGTAAAATAAGGGATAAATAAATAAATTGCTTCAACAGAATCTGGATGAACCTAAGGCATCTAGCATAAAAAAAATACAGAAAAAATGTCACGGCCGTCAAAAGAAGTGGACCAAAGTGCAGCGTGGTGAGTGTACATTTTCCTTTTATTTAAAATGTTGCCAACAAACTGTGATGCTTACGAGGGCTAAGTGCCACTAACACAAGTCAACCACCCACACTGAAAGGAGGGAAAAAAAAGAGCTACCTAAGTATAATTCCCAATCAGAGACAACGATAGACAGCTGTCCCTGATTGAGAACCATACCCGGCCAAAACATAGAAATAAAGAAACATAGAAAACAAAACATAGAATGCCCACCCCACATCACACCCTGACCTAACCAAATAGAGAAATAAAATGTCTCTCTAAGGTCAGGGCGTGACAAAGAAGCTGCTATGCCAAAGAAGTTGAATGCCAATTTGTATCAAGGGTTGAATGAAACGCTACCTGCTTGTTCAGAACCTATAAGAAAAAAATAGGAAATGTTCATACCTGCTCCTACCTTAGAAGTACACTACTGCAATTTAAGATCATTCATAGGACTTACTACACTCCGGCCAGAATGCATGTAATGTCAAATATCTGTTGGAGACTCAAAAAGTATCTATTACATTTATTACATATACTGTGGTCCTGTGATAAACTGACACTATTTTGTGATAATGTATGTGCTATCATTTCACTGTGTCGTCTAAATATCGGTGATCAAAATCAGAGAAAGCTTTGTAATCTAGGTCTAATTGCTACACAAAAATGTATAGCCATCAATTGGAAACTCTCATTAACATTAAATAACAAACTGGAGGACTATACTATCTATTTGGAAACCACATGTTGAACACCTTTGGGAATTTATTGTATAGTGATCATTTTGTTTTTTGTGTTTTCTGGTTGTGTTGTTTGTGGGCTGCTGTGGAAAACAAACCAAAAATTGTCCCAAAATAACATTTTGAAACGTTCACTGCAATGAGCTTTTTCAGTCTCAATGAACAGTCAGACTTTGTTGTTTGAAAGGATTGGCACAAGAAAGAAAACCAATGTTAATGAGGTAAAAAAAAGGGCAATCTGCGGTTCAAACAATAAAAAAGCGCTACTCCACCAATGTTTTTGAGGGATGGGGCTGCATTAGAGAGAGCTATGAATATGCATGATATCAAAATGATAGTTTTAACCATATTTTGAGGCTATACGGTGTTTATTTACTACAAACAATGTAGTAAAACGCCCATATACAGTATTTTGGGTTCCGATGTTGTATGATAGTTGAACTAAGCTGACATTTAAACTTTGGGTATAAATTATTAATTTAAGTCTAAAAATGGATGTAGCAACTGCAGATTGCTCCTTTAAAAGGTAGTCAAAATGACAAGTGCTCAAGTTTGTCTCAATCCCATGCTATTGGTAGTGGATGGAGGAAGACTAGTAATTTTGACATACTTACTGAATTTAGGCCCATCGCTCCTATAGGGTGCATAGGCCATTGACGACCCCTGTCCATCACACTCCTGTCCTCTGTAATGTTGACATGAGACAATAATAAGAATGGGAGCCAACATAGGCCTTGACCCAAGTGGGGTAAGACATTTTCTGGTTGAAGAAGCCACTTGGGTGAGTTGGTAATTAGTTATAGAGAAGAATGAGGACCAAAGCACATCCAAGACGTGTCATTGCAAGCAAGGAGGAATGGAGACAGCTACCCTGGGCCTTAGAGGACTTTTCAGTCAAAATCCACTGTGCTTCCTTTATTGTTGGCTGAGAATCTTGGCTGGTGTGCAAAACCAATTAGGTCATAATGCACTGAGTGTACAAAACATTATGAACACCTGCTCTTTCCATGACAGACTGATCAGGCGAATCCAGGTGAGAGCTGTCAACCCTTATTGGTCTCTCTTGGTAAATCCACTTAAAATCAGTATAAATGAAGGGGAGGAGACAAGTTAAAAAAGGATTTTTAAACCTTGAGAGAATTGTGACATGAATTGTCTGTGTGCCATTCAGTGGGTGAATGGGAAAGACAAAAGATTGAAGTGCCTTTGAACGGGGTATGGTCGACCACCCAAAGGACATCCAGCCAACTTGACACAACTGTGGGAAGCATTGGAGTCAACAACTCAATATTAGAAAGGTGTTCTTAATGTTTAGTCCACTCAGTGTTGCTACTGTGTATACCACTTAAATAAAAAAATGTTTTGTCAACTCTGTAAAACATCAAATCCATCCGAGTGCTGAAAGATCTGATAGAATGGTTGTGTTTTATTGGGTATTTACAAATGAATGACGTTCCATATTTTACAAATAAATGTTTGTATTGAACTTATTTCTCGAAGCAAAAATATGACAGTTTTGAGAATACTGTATGTTGTCAACTCCAACATTTCTCTCAAAACTTTTTTTAATCAATGATCTTCGACAAATGCTTAAACGATTGAATAATTTATTGTTTTAGATCTAAGGAATAATGTTTGCTTTATGAATGTTGCTTTACGTTCTAAATCTAGAAAAACATGCCAAAATGATAACGAAATTAGCCCGGGAGCATTTAATAGTGCTATCAAACGAAACAAAAAGAAGTTTGGAGATTTGTATTACATATTTCAATAATAGAATGTTAGAATTAAACAATCAAGGCCTTTAAATCAAATCAAATTGTATTGGTCACATACACGTGATTAGCAGATGTTATTGCGGGTGTAGCGAAATACTTATGCTTATAGCTCCGACAGTGCAGTAATATCTAACAAGTAATATCTAACAAATTACACAACATATACCCAATACACACAAATCTAAGTAGGAATGAATTAAGACTATATACATACGGACGAGCGATGTCAGAGCGGAATGAACTAAGATACAGTAGAATAGTATAGAATACAGTAAAGACAAATGAGATGAGTAATGCAAGACATGTAAACATTATTAAATGACTAAGATACCGTAGAATAATATAGAATACAGTATATACATATGAGATGAGTAATGCCATATATGTAAATATTATTAGTGACTAGTGTTCCATTCCTTAAAGTGGCCAGTGATTTATAGTCTATGCCTATAGGCCTATGTGCTAGTGATGGCTGTTTAACAGTCTGATGGCCTTGCGATAGAAGCTCTTTTTCAGCCTCTCGGTCCCAGCTTTGATGCACCAGTACTGACCTCGCCTTCTGGATGATAGCGGGGTGAACAGGCAGTGGCTCGGGTGGTTGATGTCCTTGATGATCATTTTGGCCTTCCTATGACATCGGGTGTTGTAGGTGTCCTGGAGGGCGGGTAGTTTGCCCCCGGTAATGCATTGGGCAGACCACACCACCCTCTGCAGAGCCTTGCATGCAATACTTTGTTAATACTTTAAAAATTTTATGGTGGAAAAATTGCTTCCCCAAACATGAAACTCACGCGCCGCCTATAAACGGGTTAGTTGACAACGTCATCAAAACCATGCGCACGCTTTAATGGGGCAGAAAGCCCCATTGTGATTCTAGCTGGCCAGATTGCTAGCAACAATGACAAGAACCTGCCATGTGGGGAATCGTAGGTGGCTCGTTTCAGCTAGTTTTATCTTGTTCTTGACATCATGTCTTGTTTTGAGGTGTTTTTACTGATGTCAATTTTCTGCTAACATGGCTCAAATTCACTAGTTAGCTAACCAACAACTAGCGATGTATTTTCGAGACAAGTGGTAATTGTGCAATTGTATTTATGTTTTCAATAAACTGGAGACAAAACATAGTTAACATTCTGTAAAAAATCTAAGCCAACCCCATCTGTTTTGCCCCGTAGTTGCGCACACATTGGTTTTGTTGCTAAACAAACAACCCATCAATTGATGTCGCCATTTGAAGTCGGCCTTGTTGTGACTTAATAGCGTATATGCAACTATTTAACGTTGCACTGTATGCACCGTGCCACAAATGCGCCTTCGGAATCACGGTGTGGCTATGACTCAAAAGACAAAAGCAGACCACAACCTCAAAATTACTGTTGATAATCTGAATAATTGTAACGCTCTGGGCGTAGTGGGTGCAAAGTCAGGAGCAGGAAGCAGCGAGTACAGGGTAGTGCTTTTAATTGTACACACGGCGAACATAAGCTACCCCATGAAATACAGGGCGCACAACAAGACAAATGCCCCAAACACGGGGACTCGTCAACCTCAAACGTGCACAGTAGCAACACAAAACAATCCCGCACAAAGAGCAGGCGGGCCTACTGGCTAACATAGCCCGACTAATCAGCCTACACACAAAACAGGTGAAACCAATAAACAGAAAGGGGAAAGGGATCAGTGGCAGCTAGTAGGCTGGTGACGGCGACCGCCGAGCGACACCCAAACAGGAAGGGGAGCAACCTTCGGTAGGAGTCGTGACAGTACCCCCCCCTGACGCACGGCTCCCGCAGCGCGCCGACACCGGCCTAGAGGGCGACCCGGAGGGCGAGGCGCAAGGCGATGGAGGCGATGGAAATCCCTCAACAGTGACGGGTCCAAGATTTCCCCCACCGGTACCCAGCAACTTCTCCTCAGGGCCGTACCCCTCCCAGTCCACGAGTTAACGCAGGCCCCTCACCCGGCGTCTCAAGTCCAGAATGGCACGTATAGTGTACGCCGGGGACCCCTCGATATCCAGAGGGGGCGGAGGGACCTCCGGCACCTCACCTTCTTGCAGGGGACCAGCTACCACCGGCCTGAGGAGAGACACATGAAACGAGGGGTTAATACGATAATAGGAAGGGAGTTGTAATCTATAACACACCTCATTTGTCCTCCTTAGGAGATTGAAGGGCCACACAAACTGCGGCCCTAGATTCCGTCAGGGCAAGCGGAGGGGTAGGTTTCAGGTCGAGAGCCAGACCCTGCCCCCCGGTACGAACACAGGGGCATCACTGCGGTGGCGGTCAGCACTCCTCTTCTGCCGTCCACCGGCTTGCTTGAGGGATTCCTGGATGGCTCTCCAGGTCTCCTTGGAGCGCTGCACCCACTCCTCCACCGCAGGAGCCTCGGTCTAACTCTGATGCCAGGACCGGTTGGTAGCCCAACACATACTGAAATGGTGATAGGTTCGTAGAGAAGTGAGTTCTGGGCCAACTCCGCCCATGGGACGTACCTAGACCAATCCCCGGGCCGGTCCTGGCAATACGACCGCAGAAACCTACCCACCTCCTGGTTCACTCTCTCCACCTGCCCATTACTCTCGGGGTGATAACCGGAGGTCAAGCTGACCGAGACCCCCAGACGCTCCATAAACGCCCTCCAAACCCGGGACGTGAACTGGGAACCTCGATCAGAGACGATGTCCTCCGGCACCCCGCAGTGCCGATAGTCGTGGGTAAATAGCGCCTCAGCAGTCTGTAGGGCTGTAGGGAGGAGACAGGAGGGCTTAGAAGACCGATCCACAACAACAAGGACTGTAGTGTTCCCCTGAGACGGGGGGAGATCAGTCAGGAAATCCACTGACAGTTGAGACCATGGCCGTTGTGGAACGGGGAGGGGCTGTAACTTCCCTCTAGTAAGGTGCCTAGGAGCCTAACTCTGGGCGCACACCGAACAGGAAGAGACATAGAACCTAACGTCCCAAGCCAAGGTGTGCCACCAGTACTTCCCCCTGAGACCCCGCACTGTCCTCGCCACACCAGGATGACCAGAAGAGGGTAGAGTGTGAGCCACACCAAATCAATTGATCATGAACACCAAGCAGCACGTACTTGCGACCTGTCGGACACTGAGGAGGCGCAGGTTCCACCCGTAACGCCCGCTTGATGTCCGAGTCCACCTCCCATACCACCGGTGCCACCAGCCTAGAGGCTGGAAAGATGGGAGTAGGATCGATGGGCCGATCCTCCGTGTCATAGAGATGGGACCTTCGGGTTCAGGGAGCCTGGTCTATAAGAAATGGTGAACCTGAATCGGGTGAAGAACATGGCCCACCTTGCCTGACGCGGATTCTGTCTCCTAGCTGCCCGGATATACTCCAGATTCTGGTGGTCGGTCCAGATGAGAAAAGGGTGTCTAGCCCCCTCAAGCCTGTCTCTCCACACCGTCAGGGCCTTTACAACCGCTAACAACTCCCGATCCCCACATCATAGTTACGCCCCGCCGGACTGAGCTTCCTTGAAAACAAAGCGCAGTGGCGGAGTTTTGGTGGGTACCCGAGCGCTGTGATAGCACCGCACCCACCCCAGCCTCGGACGCGTCCACTTCCACTATGAATGACAAAGAGGGGTCCGGGTGTGCCAACACGGGTGCATCGGTGAACAGCGCCTTCAACCTATTGAAAGCTCTGTCAGCCTCTACCGACCACCGCAAACGCACCGGCCCCCATTCTGCAGTGAGGTAATTGGGGCCGCTACCTGGCCAAAACCCCGGATAATCCTCTGGTAGTAATTGGCAAACCCTAAGAACCGCTGCACTTCCTTCACCGTGATTGAGTCGGCCATTTACGCACGGTCACACTCTATCACCACCCCCGAGGTGGAAATGCGATAACCCAGGAAGGAGACAGCTCGTTTGGAGAACACACACTTCTCAGCCTTGACGTATAGGTCATGCTCCAGCAGTCTACCAAGCACTCTGCGCACCAGAGACACACGCCCGTCACGGGTGGCGGAATAGATCAGAATATCATCGATATAGACCACCATGCCCTGCCCGTGCAGGTCCCTGAGAATCTCATCTACAAAGGATTGAAAGACAGTTGGAGCATTTTTTAACCCATACGGCATGGCGAGGTACTCATAATTGCCCGATTTGGTACTAAACGCGGTTTTCCACTCATCTCCATCCCGAATACGCACCAGATTATACTCGCTCCTGAGATTCCGTGACGCATGTCTCCATAGCCAACGTCTCCTCCTGCGACAATGGGTACACGTGACTCTTGGGAAGCGCAGCGTTTACCTGGAGATTTATCGCACAATCCCCCTGTTGATGAGGTGGTAATTTAGTCGCCCTCTTCTCACAGAAAGCGATAGCCAAATAGGCATATTCAGGGGGAATGTACCCCCTGTCTCCACGAAATCCTGGGATTGTGACTAGCCAGCCAGGGAACCCTCAGCACCACTGGAAACGCAGGTGAATCGATAAGGAAGAGACTAATTCGCTCCTTATGATTCCCCTGCGTTACCATGTCCAGCGGAACCATGGCCTCCCTGACCAACCCTGACCCTAATGGCCGGCTACCCAAGGAGTGCACAGGGAAGGGGGGTTCTATCGGCACTAGCGGAATTCTCAGCTTGATGGCGAGTCCGCAATCCATAAAGTTACCAGCAGAGCCTGAATCAACTAGAGGCTTATGCTGGGAAGAGGGAGAAAAGTCAAGGAAAAAAATAAATACAAACACGTGACCAACAGGGGGTTCTGGATGAGTTTGGTGCTGACTCACCTGGGGTGACCGAGAAGAGAAGTGTTCTGCCTGCTCTCTCGACTCCCAGACGGGCTCCTCCAGCACCGGTCGGCCGTGTGTCCTCTCCGACCACAGCTGGTGCAGGAGGAGCCTCCTCCTCCGGTACCCCTCGGCACAGCCCCCCTAACTCCATAGGAATGGGAGCGGGAGTGCTAGGAGGTGGAACAGACAGGACCCTTTCCGAAAGCCCGCGGGCGGCCAGCAGATTGTCCAGCCGGATTGATATGTCTATCAGTTCGTCGAGGGAGAGAGCGGCGTCCCGACACGCTAGCTCCCTGCGGACGTCCTCCTGAAGACTATACCGGTAGTTGTCTATCGGGGCTCTGTCGTTCCACCCAGTGGCCAAGGTCCGGAACTCCAATGCGAAGTCCTGCGCGCTCCTCGTCTCCTGCCTAAGATGGAATAGTCGCTCACCCGCCGCTCGGCCCTCTGGAGGGTGGTCAAATACGTCACGAAAGCGGCGGGTGAACTCTGAATAGTCTGGGCCATTCCAGACCGCGTTGGCCCACTCCAGAGCACGACCAGTCAGGCAGGAGACGAGGACACTCACACTCTCCTCCCCCGAGGCAGCCTGCAACTTACGCTGTTGCCCGTGTCTTCTGTCTGTGTAGTCCGTTTTGTTTTACAGTTTTTTTTATTTTTATCGCAGCCCCCTTCTCCACAGGAGGCCATTTGCCTCTTGCCAGGCCATCATTGTAAATAGGAATATGTTCTTACTTGATTATCCTGGTTAAATAAATGTTTTAAAAATGTATGATTGGTTGAGTAGTGGTTGACATTGTATATTCCGTTCCACAGAACTTTAAACCTAATGTTGCAGGGATAAATAATGGCTGGAGTATTTTTTGTTTGTTTTTGCTGTTCTCCAATTAGCAATTTTGAGTTTTTAAATTGTGTAGAAAGGTGGACATCCCACTTTGCCATACCCCTTGGTTTAGCTGAACTGATGCCACTGGTTTTATCACAATCTTAATAATTTTCTTGACTTGAGAGAATTTCTTTGACGAATTATCACAGCAATCCACCATTTGACCTAGTTCAGTATGCAGCAAATTGCTCATGTTGGCATCCAATTGGCTTGCATTGATTCACTATGCTTGTCTAACAACATCCTAAAATAGCTCACATGTATTTCAATCCAATTTATTTCACGACAATATCACTCCAGAAGATCCGGCTTTGACTTATAGAATGAAGGATATTGGAAAAGAAAGTCTTATGCGATCATATCAATTGGCTGAACTTTGGACCTACAGTAAGAATGCAACATTTAATTTACGCCTGGGTCATAGGAGGATAGGTTCCATTTCCAGACTGCTCTCACCACCTCAAGGAGAACATCCCTGCCAGTATTGCCCTTGGCTCACTTTTACTAAGGTCAAGCCTGGGCCTGTAGCTAAGTGTTGAATTGAATTCAAAGTCATTATTCTCCTGAACCCTCATGAAAGGCCCAGTGATTAGTGTGTTAGTTAATTTATGAAGGACCTATGAGACAAGGCGCCAGGACCTGAGAAGATGACATCTTCTGTAGATATTGTCTGTTTTTTCAAAATGAATTACAGAGGCCAGAAATTCTCCAGTGCTTGTGTAGACTCCACTATATCATGTTTTGGTTTTATCTGCTTGATCACTCTCTGCTGTATTCTGGACTTACTTTGGGGAGAGTTTTTTCTTTCCTCTAGGCCTTTTATTTAATTTAGTGTCTTAATCACTTCAAGCCATCAACTCCAATACACGGTTTTCAAAAGGGGGGCTCTACAATTACTCTTGGCTCTGGGAGAAATGAAAATAATGCTTACACAACATTCATTTTTCTTTCAGGGGAGCATATTTGACTGGAAATGAACTCTCTCGGCTGTGGAAAAATGCCTCCTATCAAATTATCCGTTATTGCTGGCCAAGAAAGTTTGAAATGGCATTTCTTAAAGGGCGACTGCACTTCCTGATTTGGCCTTGTTTTTCATGAAAGCTCATTAAGAAATGCTAGCAGCCATGACAAAAAGCAAACTAGAGTTGTCTTTGGGGTGTGGTTTGATGTGGGTGTTTCTTGAGTGTGTCTTTGCCATTCAACCACAACAAACAAGAGCAGTAGTGAGTACAGCGAGGTAAGCTAAGCTAAGGAGATAATAAAGTTTTGAAGTTGAGGACTTCTCCCCTCCTGACTCACCATCTCAAGATAGTCAGCTAATTCAGTTCTGTGTGTAGGCTAAAGGCGTGCTGACCTTGTGTTTAGCCAACAGCAGCTAGCTACAAGGTGCTACATAGAACCTAAGAGGGTTCTTCAGTTGTCGCCATAGAAGAACCCTTTAAGGAACCCTTTTTGCTTCCAGGTAGAACCCTTTTGGGTCTGTGTACAGCTCAGCTTGGTGATAGCTGCTACCCTAAATAGCTGATATGTCTCTGTCAAATCAGTTATGGCAAGATAGCAAGAGCCTGTGTCTGGAATGTGTTTCATAAGACACTCATTTCTACAACATCTTGCTACAAATGTAGCTTGCAATATGGTTTCAACATTTCATCACATCATGTAAAATACATGTAACCATGGAGACGGTATCAAATGCAAGTTGAATACCCAGTCTTGAAGTCAGCTCAGCTGTCCTACAACACAATATTCTGTAACTAGCTAGTTTTGACTCTCCTTATGTCTGCTGTTAGATCAAATCCCAGAAATACTAATATCCCTATAACAGGTGTAGGCTACATCTGGACATAGCACTAACATTTCCCAGCTTGAGTATAGATACATGTATCAACTAAAAGTCTAAATATCATATATGCTTATAAAGACAGTATGCACTCATCTACCTAGCAAATACAAATAAGTTGTGCGTAGAGTACAACTTCAGCTGTCTAACCAGAACTAGAATGGTATTCCATTTGTCCAAATCAAAGGATTTGGCTGTCTAACTACACACTGACATGCACAGCTCTCTGGGTGAGGTTACAGTGGTGATGAAGTCTATTCCATCTATGTAATGTATTACAGATTATGGACAGGTGCAGTTAGGTGGCAGGACAGGTGCATGACATTCAATCCTGGAAATGGCCTCATCCCATGGGTTCAGCAGGCAGATTTCAATAACTACAGGCAGATGAGAGATGTAGATATTCGAAACAAAGTGTTCTGATAACTTTCAAATAATAAAAGTTATAACTTTCTACAGTTCCATGTAGAATAAACCATACTTCACATTATACTGTGGAAGCAGTGTTCTGCTAATATAACACACAAATGCAAACCTCCCAGACGAGCTTAATGCCTTCTATGCTCGCTTCGAGGAAAACATCACCAAGCCAGGCATGAGAGCCCCTGCTGTCATGGACAACTGCATGATCTCGATATCCCTGGCTGATGTAAAACTTTTAAACAGGTTAACACTTTGCAATGCCGATGGACCAGACTGAATACCAGGGTACATTCTCAGAGCATACCCTGGCAATTGTCTTTACAGACCTTTTCAACATCTTGTTGTCCCAGTCTGTAATCGCAACATGTTTCAAGCAGACCACCTTCCTAATCAACTGTCATCTCGTAGCACTCACATCTGTAACCATGAAATGTTTTGAAAGGCTAGTCACGGCACATAACAACACAGACACCCTGGACCCACTCCTATTTGCATACCAGCCCAACAGATCCACAGATGACACAATCTCTATTGCACCCCACACTGCTCTTTCCCACAGGGACAAAAGGAATACCCATGTGAGAATGCTGTTCATTGACTACACCTCTGCGTTCAACACTATAGTCCCCTCCAAGCTCATCACCAAGCTCAGGACCCTGGGACTGAACACCCCCCTCTGCAACTGGATCCTGGACTTCCTGACGGGCTGCCCCCAGGTGGTGAGGGTAAGAAACAACACAACCGCTAAGAAGAAAATATTTGGCATGGTTCCTCAGATCGCAAGGCACTACAGAGGGTGGTGTGGAGGGCCCAGTCTGGAAGACCCCAACCAAGGGCACTGTACTGCAGCGTCAGCTGTGCCACCAGAGACTCTGGGTTCTCGCCCAGGCTCTGGCGTAACCGGCCGCGACCGGGAGGTCCGTGGAGTGACGCACAATTGGCCTAGCGTCGTCCGGGTTAGGGAGGGTTTGGCTGGTAGGGATTTCCTTGTCTCATCGCGCACCAGCGACTCCTGTGGCGGGCCGGGCGCAGTGCACGCTAACCAAGGTTACCAGGTGCACACTGTTTCCTCTGACACATTGGTGCGGCTGGCTTCCGGGTTGGATGCACACTGTGTTAAGAAGCAGTGCGGCTTGGTTGGGTTGTTTATCGGAGGACGCATGACTTTCAACCGTCATCTCTCCCGAGCCCGTACGGGAGTTGTAGCGATGAGACAAGATAGTAGCTACCACGAAATTGGGGAGAAAAGGGGTAAAAATGTATTTAAAAAATAAAGACCCCAACCACCCAAGCTAGACTGTTCACTCTGCTACTGCACGGCAAGCAGTACCGGAGCGCCAAGTCTGAGAACAAAAGACCCCTGAACAGTTTCTACACCCAAGCCATAAGACTGCTGAACAGTTAATTAAATGTCTATTGCATTAGCCTTTTTTGCACTGACTCTCTTACACTTAACCCTGTAAACACTCATTGGACTCTACCCACACACTCACACATGCAGTTGAAGTTTACATACACTATAGCCAAATACATTTAAACTCAGTTTTTCACAATTCCTGACATTTAATCCTAGCAAAGATTCCCCGTCTTAGGTCAGTTAGGATCACCACTTTATTTTAAGAATGTAAAATGTCAGAATAATAGTAAAGTGATTTAGTTCAGATTTTATTTCTTTCATCACATTCCCAGTGGGTCAGAAGTTTACATACACTCAATTAGTATTTGGTAGCATTGCCTTTAAATTGTGTAACTTGGGGCAAATGTTTTGGGTAGCCTTCCACAAGCTCATATTGTGGGTGAATTTTGGCCCATTCCTCCTGACCGAGCTGGTGTAACTGAGTCAAGTTTGTAGGCCTCCTTGCTTACACATGCTTTTTCATCCGACCAAGCTTTAACTTCCTGATGTCTTGAGCTGTTGCTTCAATATATGCACATCATTTTCTTTCCTCGTAATGCAATCTATTTTGTGAAGTGCACCAGTCCCTCCTGCAGCAAAGCACCCCCACACCACCACAACATGATGCCGCCACCCCCTGTCACACCTTGACCGTAGAGATATTTTTATTCTCTATGTTTGTTTGGTCAGGGTGTGATTCGGGTGGAAAAGTCTATGCTTTCTGGTTCTTTGTTTTTGGCCGGGTATGACTCTCAAATCAGGGACAGCTGTCTGTTGTCTCTGATTGGGAATCATACTTAGGCAGCCTTTTTTCCTTTTCTCATTTGTGGGTTGTTGCCTTTGTTAGTGGCATGTATATGTACAGAACTTCACATTCGTTTTGTTGTTTATCTTTTTTTTGGCGACATTTAAAATAAAGAATGTACGCTTACCACGCTGCACCTTGGTCCGGTCATTTCCTTGACAACGATCGTGACACCCCCGTGCTTCACGGCTGGGATGGTGTTCCTCGGCTTGCAAGCCTCCCCCTTTTTCCTCCAAACATAACAATGATCATTATGGCCAAACAGTTTGATTTTTGTTTCATCAGGCCAGAGGACATTTCTCCAAAAAGTACATTCTTTGTCCTCATGTGAAGTTGCAAACCGTAGTCTGGCTTTTTTATGGCGGTTTTGGAGCAGTGGCTTCTTCCTTGCTGAGCGGCTTTTCAGGTTATGTTGATATAGGACTTGTTTTACTGTGGATGAAGATACTTTTGTACCCATTTCCTCCAGCATCTTCACAAGGTCCTTTGCTGTTGTTCTGGGATTGATTTGCACTTTTTGCACCAAAGTACGTTCATCTCTAGGAGACAGAACGCATCTCCTTCCTGAGAGGTATGCGTGGTCCCATGGTGTTTATAAAACAACAGTCTGATTCATACTTGAGACCTCCACAAGTCTGGTTCATCCTTGGGAGCAATTTCCAAATGCCTGAAGGTACCACGTTCATCTGTACATACAATACAGACCCTGGTTCGATTCCAGGCTGTATCACAACCGGCCGTGATTGGGTGTCCCACAGGGCAGCACACAATTGGCCCAGCGTCATCTGGGTTAGGGTTTGGCCGTCATTGTAACTAAGAATTTGTTCTTAACTGACTTTCCTCATTAAAAGAAAAATTTCACTTTCTTGTGAAAATCTCTCATTCACATGTGTAATTTCAAGTTAAAATGTAAAGCCATAACCCGGGAAGCCAGCTGCACCTATGTGTAGGAGGAAACACTGTTCAACTGATGACCGAAGTCAGCCTGCAGGCGCCCCGGCCCGCCACAAGTAGTCGCTAGAGTGTGATGAGCCAAGTAAAGGCATACCATCAAAAACAATTGAGAAAATGCATCCCATAACATTTTAACATGGAAATAGCTGTTTTATCATTCAGCCTACAGTAGCAGCCAATGTGTGGTATTCAATGTAGGTCATACATTCCATGAGACATGCAGGGCTTGACATTAACGTGTTTATTCACTTGTCCTTCAGACAAAGAGGTAACAGCATATTTTGTGTTTGTTTGACGCAAGAAACCACTTGACAAAATAAAATGCATTATTATTCCCATACCATTATTACAGAGAATCAGACAAATGATCCTACCCTCTGCCTGTTGGCTTCTTATCTTATTCAACCCTGTCTTAAAATACAACACTGCCCCTTTAATATAAAAAAAAAGCTTTTTACCTGACTCCCTTTTCAAAGATGTCTAGCAATGTGCATGTTTTGCGCTCTTGTAGGAAGCAATCACTACCCTATTGCTGACTACAAATGATCTACAACTGGGCTAATAACTCGCTAACTAGCAAAGGGTATGAACAAAACGTGCACACGTGGCTACATGCATCTCTTGCTCTGATCTCAAAAAAAGCCCATCTACTTACAACCACAGCTGTAAACACAGTCCAGTTCAAAGTAAATGGCATAGATCCATATAAGGTAATGGTCTATTTGCATATAGGCCTACTGTAGCTGTGATTGGTTATGCCGCAATGGTCTATGTAGAATCCTACTCCATTGTGTTCTGCCTACAACAAACTATTGTGCATTTTTGTTTCGGGATATATCATTGATAGTGGCTAACATTGCGTTGATCCTTATTGATAGTACCATTCAATTTAATAATAACAAAATACGACAAAAAGTAATAGGTGTCTTGAATAATTTGTATTTTTACTATATCAGATGACTCCATTTCCAAAGCATATCTTCTGCCCATCTGTAGAAAAACTAGGAAGAGTTGATAAGTGACAAATGTATTGAAAGGGTGATATTACTAAACACTTGTGATGTACTGTCTTATTAGTGATCCTCTTTTGTCTCTTCTGAGCTGTTTGCCAACACCTGATTGGCATGGCAGCGTAGATCAGCTCCAGACCCCTCTGGTCACAGATACTGATCATGAAGGAGCCCGACTTCAGCTCCTATATCCAACCCAGCTTCTATATCACAGAGGGAGAGAGAGAAAGACTGTCACCATACAGTCATGGAAGCCAACAATAAATCCATAGTTGAACATAGTCAAACAGAGATCCTGGTTCACAGCTAATTCACATGGGACAGTACTCGGGCCCCTCCTAGTCCATTGGCACAGTGGAAGGGGGCACCTCCTTACAACATACAAGGCACACATAAATACAGCACTGATTACATTATCAGTTGTGGTTAAGTTAATTCCAGGACAGATAGTATTGTGACCATATCAAATGTACCTAATTATGACATAACATTGAAAGTTGTGCAATGTAACAGGAATATTTAGACTAATGGATGCCACCCCTTAGATAAAATACGGAACGGTTCCGTATTTCACTGAAAGAATAAACGTCTTGTTTTCGAGTTGATCATTTCAATATTTTCGACCATATTAATTGATACTCCCCATCCCAGATCCGGGAGCATAATCATCGATTGACACTAATTAGCATAACGCAACAGACATAAATATTAATTAAAAATATTCCTATTCATGAAAATCACAAGTGAAATATATTGAGACACAGCTTAGCCTTTTGTTAATCACCCTGTCATCTCAGATCTTCAAAATATGCTTTACAGCCAAAGCAAGACAAGCATTTGTGTAGGTTTATCGATAGCCTAGCATAGCATTATATCCAGCTAGCAGCAGGTAACTTGGTCACGAAAATCAGAAAAGCAATCAAATTAAATAGTTTACCTTTGATGAGCTTCGGATGTTTTCACTCACGAGACTCCCAGTTAGATAGCCAATGTCCCTTTTTTCCAAAAATATTATTTTTGTAGGCGAAATAGCTCCGTTTGTTCTTCACGTTTGGCTGAGAAATCGACCGGAAATTGTCACGAAAAACGGCAAAAAATATTCCAAATTAGCTCCATAATATCGACAGAAACATGGCAAACGTTGTTTATAATCCATCCAAGGTGTTTTTCAAATATCTATTCGATAATATATCCACCGGGACAATTGGAAAAATGGCTACCTCTGTATTTTACGCGAGAATCTCTCTGGGAGCATCAGGTGACCACTTACACAATGTCGCCGCTTACGGGTATTCTTCAACATAAATGCGTAAAACTACGTCACAATGCTGTAGACACCTTGGGGAATACGTAGAAAACGTAATCTGGTTGATAGCCCATTCTTTGCTCTATAGGGACGCATTGGAACGCAGAGCTTTCAAAACATGAGGCACTTCCGGATTGGATTTTTCTCAGGCATCCGCCTGCAATATCAGTTCTGTTATACTCACAGACAATATTTTTTACAGTTTTGGAAACTTTAGAGTGTTTTCTATTCTAAGCTGTCAATTATATGCATATTCTAGCATCTTGTCCTGACTAAATATCCCGTTTACTTTGGGAACGTTATTTTTCCAAAACTGAAAATACCGTCCCCTAGTCACAAGATGACCTAAGGCTCGTATTTCTGTGTGTTATTATGTTATAACTAAGTCTATGATTTGATAGAGCAGTCTGACTGAGCGGTAGTAGGCAGCAGCAGGCTCGTAAGCATTCATTCAAACAGCACTTTCTTGCGTTTTGCCAGCAGCTCTTCGTTGTGCGTCAAGCATTGCGCTGTTTACTTCAAGCCTATCAACTCCCGAGATTAGGCTTGTGTAACCGATCTGAAATGGCTAGCTAGTTAGCGGGGTGCGTGCTAATAGCGTTTCAAACGTCACTCGCTCTGAGACTTGGAGTGGTTGTTCCCCTTGCTCTGCATGGGTCATGCTGCTTCGAGGGTGGCTGTTGTCGTTGTGTTCCTGGTTCGAGCCCAGGGAGGAGCGAGGAGAGAGACGGAAGCTATACTGTTACACTGGCAATACTAAAGTGCCTATAAGAACATCCAATAGTCAAAGGTTAATGAAATACAAATGGTATAGAGAGAAATAGTCCTATAATTCCTATAATAACTACAACCTAAAACTTCTTACCTGGGAATATTGAAGACTCATGTTAAAAGGAACCACCAGCTTTCATATGTTCTCATGTTCTGAGCAAGGAACTTAAACGTTAGCTTTCTTACATGGCACATATTGCACTTTTACTTTCTTCTCCAACACTTTGTTTTTGCATTATTTAAACCAAATTGAACATGTTTAATTATTTATTTGAGGCTAAATTGATTTTATTGATGTATTATATTAAGTTAAAATAAGTGTTCATTCAGTATTGTTATAATTGAATAAATAAATAAAAATAAATGAATAAATAAATAAAAAATTAAAAAATGGCCGATTAATCGGGAATCGGATTGTTTTTGTCCTCCAATAATCGGTATCGGCGTTGAAAAATCATAGTCTGTCGACCTCTAATTCTGACTGATAGCAAACTTGTCTGCCAGCTGCAAGTTGAGCACACAGACACAGGTCAGACACACACACCCCTCCGCAGCTCCTAATATACTGCTTGTTTGGTCTATAAATGTGCAGGGAGATGGGTATTTTCCAAAATCTACCTGGGCATATTAAAACATTTTCCAATCACAAGTATCATCCGATCTGACTATCAACTGTCAATTTACGGATCTGATTACAAAATAAGAGTATGGCCATGTCGGCCCTAGTAGGGGGGTTCTCACGATACTGCTGAACAACAAATCCACCAGGTTTTGTACGTATCCTGTGAATGAAATAAAATATCACTCAAACATAAGGCGAGAAAAATAAGTAATATGGAAGTCATTTATAAGCTAATAGAGGGACTAACAGAATAGATTCAGGCCGGTGACACTGACGCCATTACTAAGCAACAAGCTGTGTACGTTTCTAAATGCTTGCTGATATGATTTGTAGCCATAGCTTTATTTGTAGTAGACAAGTACCATCCTTCATTTATTTTTGCCCAAGATAATACACACACCTTTGTGAAAAAAGGCAGTTTGTTTTGGGTTAGCAGATGAAGCCCACTAATGCTTGCTAGCTTGCAAATCCAGGTTAATTATCATATATTTGGGTTGTGACTAGAAGTACAGCTACGACCGGAAGTTACCTTTGGTAGCAGGTTAGGAGATAATTTTAGTTAACTCCAACCCTTTTCCTAACCTTAACCTTAACCTAAATCTCCTAATCTGCCAAATTAATTATCCTAACCTACTGCGTAAATTATCCTAACCTGCTAGGAAAATGTCACTCCCGGTCGTAGCTGTACTCCCTTTAGTCGGAACCATATCTTTGTCTGTGTCATGCGTAGGTGTAATAGGTGGCAGGGAAGTCAGGCGCAGGAGAGTCAAATGGAGTGTAAAATGGAGTCTTTTAATAAAGTCCACGGAGTATGCTGACCATCCTACCAATCCTCGACTTTGGCGATGTCATTTACAAAATAGCCTCCAATACCCTACTCAACAAATTGGATGCAGTCTATCACAGTGCAATCCGTTTTGTCACCAAAGCCCCATATACTACCCACCATTGCGACCTGTACGCTCTCGTTGGCTGGCCCTCGCTTCATACTCGTCGCCAAACCCACTGGCTCCATGTCGTCTACAAGACCCTGCTAGGTAAAGTCCCCCCTTATCTCAGCTCGCTGGTCACCATTGCATCTCCCACCTGTAGCACACGCTCCAGCAGGTATATCTCTCTAGTCACCCCCAAAACCAATTATTTCTTTGGCCGCCTCTCCTTCCAGTTCTCTGCTGCCAATGACTGGAACGAACTACAAAAATCTCTGAAACTGGAAACACTTATCTCCCTCACTAGCTTTAAGCACCAACTGTCAGAGCAGCTCACAGATTACTGTACCTGTACATAGCCCACCTATAATTTAGCCCAAACAACTACCTCTTTCCCTACTGTATTTAATTAATTTATTTATTTTGCTCCTTTGCACCCCATTATTTTTATTTCTACTTTGCACATTCTCCCATTGCAAATCTACCATTCCAGTGTTTTACTTGCTATATTGGCAAAAGTGGAAAGGTAAGTAATCCATACCCAACCCTCCAGTAAGTCATGACAAACACATGCACAAAACTCAATTTTGGAGATTGACTTTATGACCAAAATTAAAAGAATTTACACTTTGTAGTCAATTTTGACAATAGAATGAATGTTTCTGACTCATATTGATGCCACAGGCCGTTTAAAACCAAATACTTTAGTTCTAAGGTGCAGTTGACCTTTAAATAACAGATGGTGATGGGAACATGTGCAAGTGTGGGTGTTAGTGTGTGTTTACATCCATGAAGTATATACATCTGTTTCTATTGTGGGTCAAACTTCTCATTTTGCTTAACGAATCACGTTCCTTCCCAGTGTAGCTACGTAGGACAAGCTTAGCCTAGCCCTGTTTAGTGTAGGCCTTAGGCTAAGGACTACAGTGTTGTTTTTTGGCCTGTACAGTACCTAATGGGTCTGTGTGTTTATCCCTGGTGGCCAGGTGTCAGAGGAACAGGGGGATCACACAGTCTTAATTACCTCGGACAGCGTCTGCAGTCGCTCTGGAATCATCTGCTGTTTAGCCCAGGAACGCTAATTAAATTTGGAATCCAATTATGGGAATGGTAATGAAATTTCCAAATGGGAAAGCTTGTAATCTGTTCATTGAGGTGTTTAATTACAAGCGGGTGTGTGAGTTGGAGATACGTTGCACCACTGGATTTAGCTGATCAGGGGAATGGTGTGTGTGTGTGTGAGAGAGAGAGGTATATTTAAGTTTGATTAGGATCCCCATTAGCCGATGCCAATGGAGACATCTAGTTTTACTGGGTTCCAACACATAACGAAAAAGACATTACAGACATAATACTTTTGACAATTGACATACATTTATTTTAAATTAACAACTTAAGTGTGTGTGTGTGTGTGTGTGCATCGAGTTTGGAATGAGAGGAAATAAAACATCTAAATGTTTAGGGTGTTAGTGTTTAGGGTGCATGTGTGCGCCTCAGGTGAATTCTGCTATTTAAAAAAAATTCTAACTGGGGCCTTTGTGGACATTTTCTCAGGAAAATATCAACTTGGGGCACAAGCAAAATGAAAATACACTGAACAAAAACAATAAAAGCAACATGTTAAGTGTTGGTTCCATGTTTCATGAGGTGAAATAAAAGATCCCAGAAATGTTCCAAGTGCACAAAAAGCTTATGTGCACAAATACATTAGTTTACAGTGCTTTCAAATCAAATCAAATTGTATTTGTCACATAAACATGGTTAGCAGATTTTAATGCGAGTGTAGCGAAATGCTTGTGCTTCTAGTTCTGACAATGCAGTAATAACCAACGAGGAATCTAACCTAACATTTCCACAACTACTATCTTATACACACAAGTATAAAGGGATGAAGAATATGTACATAAAGATATGAATGAGTGATGGTACAGAACGGCATAGGCAAGATGCAGTAGATGGTATCGAGAACAGTATATGCACATATGAGATGAGTAATGTAGGGTATGTAAACATATAAAAGTGGCATTGTTTAAAGTGGCTAGTGATACATGTATTCAGAAAGTATTCAGACCACTTGACATTTTTCACATTACAGCCTTATTCTAAAATGTATCAAATTGTTTTTTTCAATCAATTTACACACAATACCCCATATTGACAAAGCAAAAACACGTTTTTAGACATTTTCGAAAATGTATTAAAAATACAAAACTGAAATATCACATTTACATAAGTATTCAGACCCTTTACTCAGTACTTTGTTGAAGCACCTCTGACAGTGATTAAAGCCTTGAGTCTTCTTGGGTATGACTCTATAAGCTTGGCAAACCTGTATTTGGGGAGTTTCTCCCATTCTTTTCTGCAGATCTTCTCAAGCTTTATCAGGTTGGATGGGGAGTGTTGCTGCATAGCTATTTTCAGGTTGATTTTTAATACAAATACCACCATTTCTAAAAACCTGTTTTCACTTTGTCACAAAGGGGGGTGTAGATTGTGTGTAGATTGATGAGGAAAACAATTTTATCAATTTTAGAATAAGTCTAACGGAACAAAATGTGGAAAAGTCAAGGGGTCTGAATACTTTCCGAATGCACAGTACATCCCTGTTAGTGAGCATTTTTCCTTTGCCAAGAAAATCTATCCACCTGAAAGGAGTGGGATATGAAGAAGATGATTAACCAGCATGATCATTACACAAGGTGCACCTTGTGCTGGGGACAATAAAAGGCCACTCTAAAATGTGAAGTTTTGTCAAACAACACAATGCCACAGAGGGGAGCATGCAATTGGTACGCTGACTGCAGGAATGTCTACCAGAGAATTAACAACAGAATTGAATGTTCATTTCTCTACCATAAGCCGCCTCCAAAGTAATTTGAAAGAATTTGACAGTACGTCCAACAGGCCTCCCAACCGCAGACCACGTGTAACCACGCCAGCCCAGGCGTGCCAGACTTTGTCACCTGCAGGATCGTCTGAGACCAGCCAGCTGGACAGCTGATGAAACTGTGGATTTGCACAACCAAAGGATTTCTGCACAAATTATCAGAAACCGTCTTGCGGAAGTTCATCTGCGTGCCCGTCGTCCTCACCAGGGTCTTGACCTGACTGCAGTTAGGCGTCGTAACCGACTACAGTGGGCAAAATGCTCACCTTCCATGGCCACTGGAGAAGTGCGCTCCTGGTTTCAACTGTACCGGGCATATGGCAAACAGCGTGTATCAAATCAAATGTTATTGGTCACATACACAGGGTTAGCAGATGTTAATGCAAGTGTAGTGAAACGCTTGTGCTTCTAGTTCCGACAATGCAGTAATTAGAGGTTGACTGATTAATCGGACTGGCCGATTAATTTGTTTTCATAACAATCGGAAATCGGTATTTTTGGGCGCCAATGTTTTTAAAATGTTTTATACATTTTATTTTTACACCTTTATTTAATCTTTATTTAAGAGGCAAGTCAGTTAAGAACACATTTTTGTTTTCAATGACGGCCTAGGAACGGTGGGGTAACGACAGATTTTCACCTTGTCAACTCGGGGGATCCAGTATTGCAACCTTACAGTTAACTAGTCCAACCAATAACGACCTGCCTCTCTCGTTGCACTCCACAAGGAGACTGCATGTTACGCGAATGCAGTAAGCCAAGGTAAGTTGCTAGCTAGCATTAAACTTATTTTATAAAAAACAATAAATCATAATCACTAGTTAACTACACATGGTTGATGATATTACTAGATATTATCTAGTGTGTCCTAAGTTGCATATAATCTGACTGAGCATACAAGCATACAAGTATCTAAGTATCTGACTGAACGGTGGTAGGCAGAAGCAGGCGAGTAAAAATTCATTCAAACAGCACTTTCGTGCATTTTGCCAGACGCTCTTCGTTGTGCGTCAAGCATTGTGCTGTTTATGACTTCAAGCCTATCAACTCCTGAGATGAGGCTGGTGTAACCGAAGTGAAATGGCTAGCTAGTTAGCGCGCGCTAATAGAGTTTCAAACGTCACTCGCTCTGAGCCTTCTAGTGGTTGTTCCTCTTGCTCTACATGGGTAACGCTGCTTCGATGGTGGCTGTTGTCATTGTGTTGCTGGTTCGAGCACAGGGAGGAGCGAGAAGAGGGACGGAAGCTATACTGTTACACTGGCAATACTAAAGTGCCTATAAGAACATCCAGTTGTCAATGGTTAATGAAATATAAATGGTATAGAGGGAATTAGTCCTATAATTCCTATAATAACGACAACCTAACACTTCTTACCTGGGAAAATTGAAGACTCATGTTAAAAGAAACCACCAGCTTTCATATGTTCTGAGCAAGGAACTGAAATGTTAGCTTTCTTACATAGCACATATTGCACTTTTACTTCCTTGTCCAACATTTTGTTTTTGCATTATTTAAACCAAATTGAACATGTTTCATTATTTACTCGAGGCTAAATTGATTTTATTGATGTATTATATTAAGTTAAAATAATTGTTCATTCAGTATTGTTGTAATTGTCATTATTATCGGCGTTGAAAAATCTGAATCGGTCGACCTCTAGCAGTAATATCTAACAAGTAATCTAACAAATTCACAACAACTACCTTATACACACAAACATAAAGGGATGAATAAGAATATGTACATATAAACATATGGATGAGCGATGGCTGTGCGGCATAGGCAAGATGCAGTAGATGGTATAGAATACAGGATATACATTTGAGATGTAAACATTATTAAAGTGCCGTTATTTAAAGTGATTAGTGATACCTTTTATTAAGTCCATTTATTTAAGTGGCTAGAGATTTGAGTCTGTATGTTGGCAGCAGCCATGTATGTGATGGCTGTTTAACAGTCTGATGTGATGGCCTTGAGATAGAAGCTGTTTTTCAGTCTCTCAGTCCCAACTTCAATGCACCTGTACTGAGATCGCCTTCTGGTGAACAGGCAGTGGCTTGGGTGGTTGTTGTCCTTGATGATCTTTTTGGCCTTCCTGTGACATCGGGTGCTGTAGGTGTCCTGGAGGGAAGGTAGTTTGCCCCCTGGTTATGTGTTGTGCAGGCCGAGGAATTAAAACTTTCCACCTTCTCCACTACTGTCCTGTCGATGTGGATGGGGGGGGGGGTGCTCCCTCTGCTGTTTCATGAAGTCCACGATCATCTCCTTTGTTTTGTTGACGTTGAGTGAGAGGTTGTTTTCCTGACACCACACTCCGAGGGCCCTCACCTCCTCCCTGTAGGCCGTCACGTCGTTGTTTGTAATCAGGCCTACCACTGAAGTGTCATCCGCAAACTGTATGGTGTCGTGTGGGCGAGCAGTTTGCTTATGTCAACGTTGTGAACAAAGTTACCCATGGTGGCGGTGAGGTTATGGTATGGGCAGGTATAGGCTACGGACAACGAACACAATTGCATTTTATCAATGTCAATTTGAATGCACAGAGATCCCGTGACGAGATCCTGAGGCCCATTGTGGTGCCACTCATCTGCTGCCATTTCTCATGGAGGCAGTCATTGTAAATAATAATTTGTTCTTAACTGACTTGCCTAGTTAAAAAAAGGTTAAATAAAATAAAAATATATATGTTTCAGCATAATAATGCACAGCACCATGTCGCAAGGATCTGTACACAATTCCTGGAAGCTGAACATGTCCCAGTTCTTCCATGTCACCCACTGAGCATGTTTGGGATACTCTATCAATGTGTACGACGGTGTGTTCCAGTTCCCGTCAATATCCAGCAACTTCGCACAGACATTGAAGAGGAGTGTGACAACATTCCACAGGCTACAATCAACAGCTTGATCAACTCTATGCAAAGGAGATGTGTCGCGCTGCATAAGGAAAATGGTGGTCACACCAGATACTGACTGGTTTTCTGATCAATACCCCTACCTTTTTTTTAAGGTATCTGTGATCAACAGATACATATCTGTATTCCCAGTCATGTGAAATACATAGATTAGGGCCTAATGAATATATTTCAATTGATTGATTTCCTCATATGAACTTTAACTCAGTAAAATCTTTGAAATTGTTGCATGTTGAGTTTATATTTTTGTTCAGGGTAGAATAAAAATACATGTCCTCACAAATTAAACTGAGAACTTGGTCCAAGCCTTTCCTGTATCAACTGTGGACATTACTGAAATAGGCCTAAATCTATCCCAAATCATCCATAGCCAACAAAAGGAAGGAGAAACATTCCAACTTTATTCGTTAATCAGGAAGATTGAGTTAGGATGATAACTTGGAATCTATGCACAAGTTTTTGAGCAAATCTTCCATTGACAGCAATGAATGATGAGTCAGTGTAGGGTGCTGAGGGGAGGACAGCTCATAGTAATGGCCGGAATAGAGTCAATAGAATGGTATCAACCACATGGAAACCATATGCTTGGTACCATTCCATTGACTCCATTCCGGCCATTATTATGAGCCGTCTTCCCCTCAGCAGCCTACACTGTGATGAGTTAGAGGGAGGATTTCTCCTTCTGAACTTTTAAACCCGTTTTCACATTTACTGTTGTCGATATCCTGAAAAAAAATGTTGGTCCATATCATGGTAATGATTCATTTGGAGGCAAAACAGAGGCAGGGTAAGTGGAGGAGGTGTGCAGGTTAAGGAGGAGAGAGGCTGAAGGGGGAGTAGGGATGAACAGGATGAGGTGGTGGTTCTCTGAACTCGGTAGGCGGGAGAGGCGGTGACTAGAGGGAGAGGGAGCTAGCTGGGGTTGGGCCTAATCATTTCCAACTGTTTTTGTTTCCTTGACTCTTTAGAGCACTAGTTCATTTGAGTCCTTTGATCAACGCATTACAGCTGTCAGGGTGCGAGACAGCGTACATGTAGGCCTACTACTACAGGAGGGCCGAAGGGACAAAATGAACAGCTCTCTTCCCTGTCATGTTGACTGCTGTAGGAATGGCATGCTTAAGTACGCGCTTCCTCTTCTAACAACTGATTGTGGATCAGTTCTTGCCTAAAACTAATTCTAACCTTTGCCATTCAGAGCCAAATATCAGAACAGGCCCATGTTAATTTGTAAGAGTAATGAGTTTAAGGCCACAAACATGATGTTCATTTGTTCACAGCTGCAGACAGTGAGGAAGAGGGTTGGCTTAGGGGGCATATGGACAAAGCTTAATGATCATTAGGAAGACAACCTGCCATAAAGAAAGACAGAGGTGAGAGAGAGAAAAAGAGATGCCCAGTCTAATCAATCGCTAGCCCCAACCACATAGGCATGAGCTATGTCTGAAAACCTTACTAATCATCAAATCCTTGCTTCCTCCTTCCTCGTTTCCTCTCAAAGTGGATTGGAACTTATCAGTCCTTCTCCTCAAATGAGTATTGAGGAATTGAGGAAATAAGGAAAGAGGAAGCAAAGATTTGACTTCTAGTAATGTCTTCCAACACAGCCATGTTATTGGGCGAAGGCAATACAATGGAAACTAGCCGCATGACAGATGTAGGTGGAGCCAATACCATAAGGTAAGCAAAAGGGTTAGTAGAGCCACCCCTTGTTTTTTAGCAAACTATACACAACATGAATAATGTGAACAAATATTTAGGAAGAGGTAATCATTTCATTTTGTGATAGAAGAAACTACATGGAAAAAGGGGTTGGCAAGATTGGTCCAAAAAACAAATTTTCACGAAATCAAATGAATTTATTGTGTTACAGGTGTCATGATGCTTGCATCTGAACCAAAGTTTTAAAAAATGTAAACTGTTCTATACATCAGTTTGGACTCTATAAGCTCTAATATGAGGTACTAAACCTAGCATGAAAGTGCATTGTTGTAGCTTTTGGGGCTAATATAGTCAAAATGCTTGCTGTGGGATAAATTGAGCCATTTGACCAGAGCCAATGGTTGAGCCATTGGAAAGTTGAGCAAATTGAAGTGTTTTCTTCCCAGGCTTGGTTGCAAGGCATTATCACTGGGATATGAGGTAACACCAAGGCCTGGCCTAGGTTAAGTGTTAAGAAGTACAAAGTGTTTGTTAGGTGTTAAGCCTATGTTAAAAAATGCATACAATTATTCAAAGACAAAAAAGTGACTGTGCTTAATTGTGTTTGGCAAATAAAGATAGACATGAGTTTTAAAAGGTAGGTAGGTCATGTTAGGTCATATTTCATTCAGTAAAGAAATTTGTAGGCAGCTGAATTGACCTTGTCCCTATGCTCAACTTGCCCCATATCCGGGGTAAGTTGTGCCAAGAGACCACTTTTTTTGGACAAGCTGTGTTTTCAAATCTGTTATCTTTACACGAATTCTGATTATTTTCATGAATACTCATCATCCTGAAATATATGTAAATATCTTTGTTAGAAAGAATATTATATTTCCCTTGACATGGTGATGCTGAATGTAAAAACAGCTCAACATACCGCACTCTCCCCTACTGCTTATATCCATCCAATCCTTTCAGATCTATGACTAGGGAAGGGGCTAGGGATGATTTCAAACTTGGCAAAAATGATTAAGTAAGTCACAGGGGATAAACAGAGAAGCCATAACTATTGCTACAAGTAAACAATGTCACATGATGTTTTATAACACTCAACTGTAAGTATGTGGGTCTCAGAGGTCCTTCAAATATTGCACTCTGTACTTCTTGCTCCTCAGTGCTGTGTATATTTCTGTATATGTAATCTAAGCTATTGATGTGGTTACACAAGATGGAGGAATTATAGTTATAAGATAGACAATGGGTTTGTTTGTTCGGACATGAAAAATAGATATAAGCCATCTGATATTGCTATTTGAGTCATGTTTACTTTTGGTCTTTGTCTGTGAGATGTTTAAGGACATAATGCATGTGGATATTTGGGTATTGGAGGTATTTAACAACTGCAATTACTTGAATGGTTTTCTTTATAGTATTGTCCTTAAGATCACTTCTGAGAAGTGAGAAGTCAGAAAAGGCAATCATAATATATTTGTTTGTGTCACGCTGGTCTTAAGGATTTGGAGACAGGCGCAAGAATACACAATAGGGTTTTTTAATACACCCAAAACAAACACGTATACAAAAACACTGGGCTGTACCCAAACAAATGAGTGAGGGTAAACCTTGTTGAACGACACGGGACAATACCCATAATACACAATATATACAGCAAGCAGCATAACAGCTGCACCAACTCATAGGTACTCACACGACCAACGGACATGGGAACAGTAACCGACAAAAACAGAGGGAACAGTTGAAGTCGGAAGTTTACATACACATAGGTTGGAGTCATTAAAACTCATTTTTCAACCACTCCACAAATTTCTTGTTAACAAACTATAGTTTTGGCAAGTCGGTTAGGACATCTACTTTGTGCATGACACAAGGACTTTTTTGAACTATTGTTTACAGGCAGATCACTTCACTGTATTGCAATTCCAGTGGGTCAGAAGTTTACTTTAAACAGCTTGGAAAATTCAAGTAAATGATGTCATGGCTTTAGAAGATTCTGATAGGGTAATTGACATCATTTGAGTCAATTGGAGGTGTACCTGTGTATGTAATCCAAGGCCTACCTTCAAACTCAGTACCTCTTTGCTTGACATCATGGGAAAATCTAAATAAATCAGCCATTACCTCAGAATTTTTTTTTAGACCTCCACAAGTCTGGTTCATCCTTCGGAGCAATTTCCAAACGCCTACCACGTTCATCTGTACAAATAATAGTATGCAAGTAACACCATGGGACCACGCAGCCATCGTACTGCTCAGGAAGGAGACGCATTGTCTCCTAGAGATGAATGTACTTTGCTGCAAAAAGAGCAAATCAATCCCAGAACAACAGCAAAGGACCTTGGGAAGATGCTGGAGAAAACGGGTACAAAAGTATCTATATCCACAGTAAAACAAGTCCTATATCGACATAACCTGAAAGGCCGCTCAGCAAGGAAGAAGCCACGGCTCCAAAACTGCCATAAAAAAGCCAGACTACGGTTTGCAACTGCACATGGGGACAAAGATCTTACTTTTTGGAGAAATATCATATGGTCTGATGAAACAAAAATATAACTGCTTGGCCATAATGACCATCATAATGTTTTGAGGAAAAAGGGGAGGCTTGCAAGCTGAAGAACAAAATCCCAACCGTGAAGCACAGAGTGGCAGCATCATGTTGTGGGGGTGCTTTGCTGCAGGAGGGACTGGTGCACGTCACAAAATAGATGGCATCATGAGGAGGTAAAATTATGTGGATATATTGAAGCAACAGCTCAAGACATCCGTCAGGAAGTTAAAGCTTGGTCGCAAATGGGTCTTCCACATGGACAATGACCCCAAGCATACTTCCAAAGTTGTGGCAAAATGGCTTAAGGACAACACAGTCAAGGTATTGGAGTGGTCACCACAAAGCCCTGACCTCAATCCCATAGAAAATTTGTGGGCAGAACTGAAAAAGCGTGTGCGAGCAAGGAGGCCTACAAACCTGTCTCAGTTACACCAGCTCTGTCAGGAGGAATGGGCCAAAATTCACCCAACTTATTGTGGGAAGCTTGTGGAAAGCTAACTGAAACGTTTCACCCAAGTTCAACAATTTAAAGGCAATGCTACCAAATACGAATTGAGTGTATGTAAACTTCTGACCCACTGGGTATGTGATGAAAGAAATAAAATCTCAAATCTCTCCACTATTATTCTGAAATGTCCCATGCTTAAAGATATAATTAAATGTCAGGAATTGTGAAACACTGAGTTTAAATGTATTTGGCTAAGATGTAGGTAAACTTCCCACTTCAACTGAATATAGCATACTAATCAGGGGAAATAGGAACAAGATGTGTATAATCAGACTACAGTCCGGGATTGATGATAATGAATCCCGTTTGGTGACGTAGACCTCCGGAACTGGTGAACAGAATGAGCATCAGTACTGGGGGGAACCATAACAGTTTGCATTCAGTTCCTTACAATTTTCAGATAATTTGCACGCACCCGAAAGTCATGAAAAAAATCGTTCCCACTATTCTCATTTAAGATTCTGAAGGGCCAAACTCAGTCTGGTGAGTTCTTCATCGCTACTTAAAGACTCCCCAATGGCTCCCAGAATGAGAAAAGGCAGCCAAATTAACTCAACCTAACCAATTAGCTGACTACGATGATAAAGCTAAGGACAAGGAAAAAAGAATTGCAGATTCTGCCAACCCTCCAGGAGAGCCTAGTCGTCTCTGGGATTTTTCTTTCTCTTAGATGAAAGATTAAAATATAAAAAAATGAGTTGAGCTCCTCAGTCAATTATGACTTTAATTACTTAGAACCGAGAGCTGAGAACATGATTAGTCCTTCTTGCCCTCCAAGTTAGTCAGTGAATTCTTTCTTTGAACTGTTCCATCGGATGCTACAGGAGCAACGGCATGATTTCCGGACCACCATAGAGCATCGGATGTTCATGACTGTAGCCCTCTAACTGACTCAATGTTTGATTGGCAACTGCTGCTCAAAATGACGCCACTAAATTTCAGCCATGAGACGGGAGTAAATCCATTGCAATTTTCAAAGGATTTACTAGTGTAAATATCACCAAAGTGCTAGGTTCACTGGTACAGCAATCAGAGCAACAAACAACAAGCTATAACACAGGCTACAACGCAAGAGTTTCACAAACCATTTCAATTTGCAGACTTCAAGGCCAGATTACCAAACGGTCATGCAGTGCACGTGTCCCCCCAAAGAAATATGGGGTCGGGGGCCCCCGAGATAGCATATGAACACGTCATAAGCAATGGCTAAATGTGTAGACAAGCAGGAAATTTACTTTAAAACGGCAACATTTTCTCACAGCCTCATGGCAAAATGTGTAGAATAGGAGGAAATTTGCTTTAAAACTGTACAATTGTCTCTAATCCTCGCCGCAAAATGTGAAGAATAGCATGAGATGAGCTCTAAAACAGCACAATCTCTCTCGGTTCCATGGCAAAATGTGTAGAATTGCAGGGAATTAGCTTTAAAACTGCAAAATTATCTCTCAGCCTCATGACAAAATGTGTAGAATAGCATTATGAAACTGCAGATTTTTCAAACTGCTCTACAGCAAAATGTGTTGAAATGCAGGAAGTTAGCTGCTTTCTTAAAAAAAAAAAAATCTGTATTCCCCCCAAAACATATTTTGAAGGGGGGTTGGGTTGCCCTGGGGCCCTAAATTCGGTAGTCCAGCCCTGGCTGTCTCCTTGCTCTTCAGGCTATGAGGATGTACCAGTGTCATCACAATATTTTCCCATTCAAAATCTACAGCTTCTTCCAATTATCACTGTTTCATACCTACCATGGATGCTGTAATGCAGATGCAACTAATTTATTACCACACAAAAAAAAACTACACAGTGCCACAATTAATTATCTTTCCATCGTATAAAATCAAACTTACAGTAAAATCATGTTTGTACTTCCAAACCCCATTACACAGACACCAGTGGCGATCAGTGCCAATGCAAATGAGGAAGGCCGATGATTGTTTTTCACTGTCATTCATATTCCATTCACCCAGTTAAATGTAACAGCGATAGGTTTAATTTTACCTATACCCATCATGAGGTTGCTACAACCTAGCCTATGAATGAAAGTTTGCAACGTCGGTGCGGTGCATACAGGTCGAGAGACAAATTTGATGTGACACATGGACAGACAGTGACATTCAATACCGCCTTGAGCACTCTTGCCAGCATTTAGCTGATAGTGGGTGCAATCATTGGTCCAACAGTTGCAAACGAGCGTTTCCATTGGACAATTGCAGGTATGTTTATATCCCCGTTTTGTTCCGTTTGCTTCTGTTTAAGAAATGTTTTTCAACAGAATCGGCTGAATGAATACACCACTGATCATGGGCAAATACAGTTCACAGTTTTATAGCAGCCACATTGTATTCCTTCTTGCATCTACATTATGCACTCTCCTCCTTTCACCTCTTCCCTTCGCTTGTGGACTTCAATGCACAACACATCAGCTGTATGTGACCAACCTTTCCAAGTCAAACTGCTACACACAGCCTACGTCGTTATCACCATATTAGCTAAAGTAACGTCATAGTCAGCGTAGCTAATTAGAACTAACACGTTAGTAAACCCACTACAATCATGCAGTAACGAAACAGTAAGCAGTTATGTCGGCAGGTCCCGGTGGCAATACATTTGTAAAACCAAAAACTTACCTTGACTTGGAAGAGTTCCAGTGTTGTGTTGGATAGTCATAACCAGCTAGCTAACATAGCATCCCTCTGTTCGAACAGGGTGTTTCAGTAGGCTAAAATAGCTAGCTGCATGTCTTAGCTAAGTAAGTGAAACTGAAAGTGAAAACAAATGTAATCTCTCTCTCTAGCTTACCTTCATTTAGGAAGAAATTAGTTTGTTGAAAACTGTTCAACTGTTTTCTTTCTCTCTCCGAGTCAACTACTCACCACATTATTTTGCACTGCAGTGCTAGCAAGCTGTATCTTATGCTTTCAGTAATCGATTATTTATCTGATCATTTGATTGGGTGGGCATCATGTCAGTTTATGCTACAAGAGTTCTAATAGTTTGGAGGACGTCCTCCGGGAGTTGTCATAATTACTGTGTAAGTCTGTGGAACGGGCTGAGAACCATGAGTCTCCTAGGTTTATGTAAGTCAATGTACTCAGAGGAGGACGGAAGCTTGCTGTCCTCCAGCTATACCATGGTGCTACCCTACAGAGTGCCGTTGAGGCTACTGTAGACCTTTGCAAAATAGTTTTTTAATCAATTATTTGGTGAGGTGATTATATTTAGTATAGTTTTATCTAAAAAGGATAGCTTCTTATTAAAATGTTGTTTTTTTTATAATATGAAATCCACTGATCTCTCTCTCTCTCTCTCTCTCTCTCTCTCCCCTTGAAAAATGTGTCAAACAAATAGTGTCTATAATACATCATGTAGTACACCAGTTGTGTTCGCACCCACATTTGCTACCATTGTGACAATTGGAATAACTTGACATTATAAACAAGAGTTCAAATTAAGTGTCTTCATTCTGAAACTAGAAACAGGTCTCAAACGGACTGCCTCCCCCAAAAGGGTGGAGCTAAGCAGGGGACAAAGTGAATGCGAATTACTGCTACAGCTCGAAACCTTCCATGGGAAAGTTCAGTGCTCCTTGGGCTCCCGAGTTCGAATCCATGCTGTATCCCATCTGGCCGGGATTGGGAGTACCAATTGTCCCAGCGTCGTCCGGGTTTGGCCAGGGTAGGCCGTCATTGCAAATAAGAATTTGTTCTTAACTGACTTGTCTAGTTAAATAACTAAAAATAAAAACATTTAACAATTCTCTCAGGGGCAAGGTTATTACAGTAAACTGAAACTAACACATATGGAATCATGTAGTAACCAAAGGTGTGTTAAAAAAAAATCTAAATATATTTCAGATTTGAGATTCTTCAAATAGCCACCCTTTGCCTTGGTGACAGCTTTGCACACACGTGGCTTTCTCTCAACCAGTTTCACATGAAATGCGTTTCCAACAGTCTTGAAGGAGTTCCCACATACAGTTTAAGTGGGAAGTTTACATACAAATAGGTTGGAGTCATTAAAACTGGTTTTTCAACCACTCCACAAATGTCTTGTTAACAAACTATAGTTTTGAAGGAGTTCCCACATATGTTTAACAGTTTTTTTGGTTACTACATGTTTCCATATGTGTTATTTCATAGTGTTGATGTCTTCACTATTATTCTACAATGTAGAAAATAGTCAAAATAAAGAAACACACTTGAATGTGTAGGTGTTCTACAACTTTTGAAAGGTAGCGTATATAAATCTCACCTCCCCATACAAAAAAGTATAATAATGGATATGTATTTTCATCATGCAAAATTTACTCAGAACATTACTTGTTTATGCATGTATAATGAGATGGTAAGATGTATTCCAGAAAAGTTTTTTTTTTTTACATGGCATATATATATTTTTTTTAAATACATACATTTCACACATAGGGATTAATTATTTTCTAATTGCATTTAGTGTTAGGCAACCTCATGTCTACTTTGTTGTTTCTTGTATCTACTGTAGATGATACTTGCCATCTTATTTTGAGATTAGATTGAGATGGTGTAGACTATTGTAGGTTTATAATGTGCACATTTTTTTCAACGCACAGAAACCCATCTACTGTACGTATTAATGTTTATTTTTGTACACTATTAGTTGTGGCCGCCATAAGGTTATGGAATCACATTGTATTTATCAAACAGGTTTAGATATTGTTGATGTAATCAATGACTGAATATGGTTGTAATCTACTATTATTTTGTAAAACCGTATATGCTCTAACGCTAAGCTAACGCTAGCCTATCAAGCCTTTAGGGTCGCTATTAGCTGACGGGCTACCGTTAGCTGGCTCACCATTAGCTGGTTTAGTAATTTAAAAAGGTCAAAATAGGCTTCTTTATGTGTGTATTAATTTTTATTGAAACATAGTACATGATTGTTAACTTTATATCTGAGGTTAAAATAAATAATAAAGGTATATTTTTAAATACATGTCAATGTATTAGCTAATATGACTTTCAAATAGGGGATTTATTGTTATTGTACTTACAGTACTTTCCAGTCTTTTACAGCATCTGAATTAATTGTTTATGTTTTGCAAATCGAAATTCACCCAGGCTCGAACATTACTGTCCAAAGGAACGTCTGGAGGGCGGAGTTAATCACGATGGAGAGGTCTTGGAGCGGGCAGGCCTTCCCCAGGAGGGGAAGATCATGGCTAGGAGATCATGGCTAGGACGGGCTCGGCATTGGGGGTGAGGAAATAGCTTTCTCAGGCTCAATAGAATTGTCTCCAAGTTAGAAGATCCAATCACTGGATCACTTTTTTGGGGGCCTCCAACTCAGAATGCACATAAGGATAACAGGTGTTGGGTCGGAGATACATCACCTGTGAAGAGTGTCTACTTGCTGTTTACTCAAACCAACACTGTTTGGATTAGGAATGTCTGTTCTACTCTATGGGATAATCGCTATTTGTATGTAATATTTGTATCATTGTACAGCTAAGCTAAGACTCATCGTCAGACCTAACTCAGATTTCAATATCTGGCTGTGTCATTTTGACTTTGGATAATTACTTGACATATTGAATTTATTTCATTTGAACAATTGTAGGTGGCAAAGCTAAAAGGGGAGAAGAAGATGGGGAGAAAAAAAAGACAGGATGGATCCTGAAAAAGTGACTAGAATAACTGGTGAGTAGGTTTTTGTTCATCGATGGAAAATGAGCTTTTGACAGTGTGCAGGTATTGTCATGATATTGTTTTGAAAAGATTATGTCTTATAAATCACTCATGGCAGTTGGCATCAAACACAATTACAGGGTTGGCATCAATTTCAATTCAATTAATTGAAGGATGTTGAAGTGATAGTTCACATTTTTTTACACCTTATGGTCAGATGGCTAACAAAAAAACGATGAGCTTGATGGGGGCAATTAGTCAAAAGTTCAATGTTTGCGGCCAAATCCCCTCAAGTTAATAGCGGCTATTTAAACTTCTTCCGGATTGGTGGGTCCACTGCGAGATGGTTGAGCTAACGTAGACTAATGTGATTCGCATGAGGTTGTAAGTAACAAGAACATTTCCCAGGACATAGACATATCTGATATTGGCAGAAAGCATAAATTATTGTTAATCTAACTGCACTATCCAATTTACAGTAGCTATTACAGTGAAAGAATACCATGCTATTGTTTGAGGAGAGTGCCCAGTTATGAACTTAAATGTATAAATAAACCAATTAGGTACATTTGGGCAGACTCGATACAACATTTTGAACAGAAATGCAATGGTTCATTGGACCAGTCTAAAACTTTGCACATACACTGCTAGTGGCCAAAATCAATATTGCGCCTAACCTGGAATAATACATTGGGACCTTTCTCTTGCATTTCAAAGATGATGAAACTAAAAAACTTTTTAAAAAATATTGTTTTCATTGTATTATCTTTTACCAGATCGAATGTGTAATATTCTCCTATGTTAATTTCACATTTCCATAAACTTCAAAGTGTTTCCTTTCAAATGGTGTCAAGAATATGCATATCCTTGCTTCAGGTCGTGAGTTACAGGCAGTTAGATTTGGGTATGTCATTTTATGCAAAAATGGAAAAAAAAGGGTCCGATCCTGAAGAGGTTTTAAATAGAACAATAATTTGTATGAGACAAAGTCCACTTGATCAATCGTTATTTCTCTAGTGTCCTATAGTGCCACTGGTGCCAAATACATCTATTGTGCCACCAACTGGTCTGGTGCAGTTCTTGTAGCCCTGGTGTGATATGGTGTCATCTACACTCAAAGAATTAGGGGTTCAACAAGGGATCTTCTAAGATCCTCAAAGTTCTTTGAAGAACCTTAGGGTTCTTGGCACTGAAAATGGTCCCCAAAAGGTTATTCCAAGAACCCCATAGGAGGTGGGGTTCATCGAGGAACCTCCTTAGTTGGTGGGGGTTCTTGCAGGAACCTAACTGCCCAACTGAAACATTTAAATTTGAAATAACAGTAGGTGCAGACACTTGAAAACTGTAAAGATCTCCTCAATTTAAGGTAAGATTTGTCCCGTGTATGCTCTAAATTGATATTGTTTCATGATGATACCATCTATCTTTTCATATTTTTGCAAATCTTTCTAAAACAGAAAATGGACACAATTCAATGGATATCTATCAACAAAGAGGTAAGAATATGTAGGCTATAAGAATATGTTGAAGGCTTGCTGTATTGTGTGCAGATGACAACTGCTCACTTTTGTGTCTGTAGGTATACAGATGAGGAGGCACACAAAGGTATGACAATTGGTATGGTATGCAGATCACATTTACCATGCTCCTCCCTTACCACATCAATGAATATCCCACATTATGGACAAGGTATGTGTATGAAAACCATTATCAAAACAGTTTTTTTCATTCACATTCACCACAGAAGCCAAGGTATGAATACTGTTGTGTGCATGTTTTGTTCATCATCTGTATAATTACTATTTCTTGGGATTCACAGACTTCACCCTCCTACACCACTAAAAATCATTCTGGCTATGGATACAGAGAACATCACCATATTAACATCAATGTGCAAAAGGTTATACCCATTGGACTTTGAGTTCTGCTGGGAGTGTACCTCCTATTTAGATTTTTATATTCTGCTTTGCCACTAAATACATAATAAACACTGAGAACTAAAATATTGGGTTATTGTTATGCATATTATTATTATTAATACAAAATAATAGGGGGGGTAGTTCAAAAATGTACCCCAAAAGGTTCTTCAAGGATCCATTAGAAGGGGTTCCTCCCCAGTTTCAATTTGAAGAACCCCTGAAGAATACTCCAGGAACATTTTCTTTTTAGAGTAGCGTGGCCGTTTACGAATGCAGCAACTAGTCATTCTCAAATTCATTAGAAGCTAATTAATTGAGTCTACAGCAGTAGAGGCTGCTGAGGGAGAACGGCTCATAATAATGGCTGGAACGGAGCAAATGGAATGGTATCAAACACCTGGAAAAAAACAAGGTTTTCCAAAATGTTTAAGCTGGAGGAAAATCGATCCTGGCCACAAATATAGATAGAGATATCATCTTTATATATGTCCCATTATGGAGTCTGTGAGTGCACGATCAGCGCCATTGAGGAAATCTCTATTTTGAAGTCATCCAATTTCTTCTTCTACTACTTCTATGAGTTGCCTAACAAACTGAACGGGTGTATACTGCTACCTAGTGTTTGTCACAAGTATAATTGGCTGATCCCTCCTGATGACATGGATGGAATCATGTGATCCTTCATTAACCCATAGGAAGTCCCACCCAGTTGACTACTTTAAAATGGTGGATGCCCTCAATGGCAATGTCCATGCCAAAATGGGTTTTAGCCACCTAGAGTCCTCGATCTAACTCTATGATCCTGACAGGCCGTATGGATCCTCCTTGAGGCACATTTGTTCAGCGTGAGGAAAGACACCTAACATACAAAGTTTCAAGTCATAAGACGCAGACGTCTCAAGTAGGCACCTGGAAATGCAAATGCGCTACGCTAAATGCTAAATGTACTCGTTAAAACTCAAACGTTCATTAAAATACACATGCAGGGTATTGAATTAAAGCTACACTCGTTGTGAATCTAGCCAACAAGTCAGATTTTTAAAATGCTTTTCGGCGAAAGCATGAGAAGCTATTATCTGATAGCATGCAACACCCCAATATACCTGAAGGGGACGTAAACAAAATAATTAGCGTAGCCGGCGCTACACAAAAACGCAGAAATAAAATATAAAACATTCATTACCTTTGATGATATTCTTTGTTGGCACTCCTATATGTCCCATAAACATCACAAATTGGTCTTTTTCTCGATTAAATCCGTCCATGAATGCCCAAAATATCCATTTGTATAGCCTGTCTGCATCAGGAAAAAAGATCTCTTCCAACACGCAACGTCATGTTTAAAAATGATATAAGTTGCCTATATTCTCTGACAAAACACTTCAACCTACTTTTATAACCCAACTTTAGGTATTTGTAAACGTTAATAAGCGATCAAATTGATCACTGGGCGATCTGTATTCAATAGCAGCTACACAAGAAAACAGTGTCCATTTTTCAATCTTCCAAAATCGATTGAGGTAGGCTGGATGGAATGACGGATCTATTGGTAATGTCTCAAAGGATTTTTGTCAATGAAAATGACGTTTTTGGAAGCTGTAGGAATTGCATCCGTCTCCATATTAAATTTGGTTTCCTTTAAACAATCCATGAAAGGGGCGCATGGATACTTTTTTCAGATTTCAGTGACCAGTTTTTCTTGCGCTTTTCGATGAAACACACGCTCTGTTATAGTCACAGCCGTGATTTAACCAGTTTTAGAAACTTCAGAGTGTTTTCTATCCACACATACTAATCATATGCATATACTATATTCCTGGCATGAGTAGCAGGACGCTGAAATGTTGCGCGATTTTTAACAGAATGTTCGAAAAAGGAGGGGGTAGGATAAAGAGGTTAAAAACAAACAGGTCAACAGATATGAGGGTTTAAGTGAGACTGCTTATAACAGCGCTCACTATAGGCCAATTGGTGCCATTCCTGTTTACCAAGTTACTCATAGCCTTCCGTTTCTGTGTGCCAAATTAGAAAACAAGTTACCAATCTATGCTTGAGTTATTTGGCCATGTCAAGGAAAAAATATAATAAGAATTCAGACAATAACAATAAGTTTCACAACTTTGCTGTGAACCCCTAATAAAAAGGGACATTCATGAATTTCGTTCATTTTTTGTTTTCCCTAAACTTCGGGGAAAATCGAATGGGGTTTTCAATGGGATTTTAAAGCTTTTGGGGGGGTTTTCAAGCTAATGAATCTGGTGGGTAAATGCTGTTAGGAGATGGCGATGTTTAAAATAGGCCTAGCTTGTGCATCACTATCACTAGCCTTCACAAGCTAAACAGCAAAAAAGAAAAACAGGTTTCCCTCCACCATATTTTTTGCACTAGTCTCTGTGCTATTCCTTTCAAATTCAAGTCACATTGAGATTGACTTTATAATTTAAACCGAACTTAACCAATGATCTGACCCATCACCTTATGTAAAAAAACACAAAAAACACCATACAACACAAATGTCTCCTAGCCTCCCAGGCATGCCTTTTGTCCCTAAAACGAACTATAATTACCTTGCAAGGGGATAACTCTGCCAGCTACATTAGGAGAAATTAGGTGGACACCAATGCCTGTTCAGTTTGTATTTTGTTTAATGAACAGGTGCGCAATCAAACAGGAGTAGGTTCTCTTTGCTACGCTGGCACAAGTGTGGTTGATGCACCATTTGCATGCAAGCTAATGTGGGGATCCAGCACACACATAGTGAGAATGTGCTCCTCTGACACCAGGTGTTTTGCCCAGCTGAGTGTAATTATCACATAGCCTAATTATTACGCTCATTACAGTATCATCAAGATCATTGATAGTAAGGGTAAAAAAACAGATGCAGTAGTAGTAGTAGCAGTAGTGGTAGTAGTAGTACTCTTAGTTGTGCGGTAGTGGGTGATATAGATTTATTGTAAGTATTATAAGTAGTTTAGTGGTAACAGTAATCATGAGAGTAGGCCTGTAGTGGTAATACTGACATGTAAACCATAGTTGCAGTATCAGTGCTCATAGAGATGGTCTTAGTAGAGGAGCATTAAGTCAGACAGACAGACTGACTCACTGACTATTTTACTCACTCACTGACCGACATGCCGCAGGGCTCCCACACTACACAGTAGGGTTGGCAGGTCTTCTTCCCACACTGTAGGGTTGCTAGGTCTTGTTCCCAAAGCGCCGGGGAGTGTCGGAGCAAGCCGTCATCATTAGGAGTGAGCTTATGCAGGGAGAGGACTATGGTGACAAGTAGTCGTGCAGTGGGGAAGGTTCCCTGAGTAGTGTAGTATCACTTGGATCCCTAGGCACACTGCTCCACCACCTCATTACTCAACCAGCCATCCATAGGACTCTGGTTAAACGTAGTGCACTATGTAGGGAATGGGTTGCCATTTGGGACACAATTAATCACTGTTCATCCAGGGAGACTCACATTAGTCAACTACTGTGGGCTCTTCTCCGGTTGCCATGTCAACTCCTTCTCATATGCCAGTGGGGGATTTGTACTGGGTAAGATGTGACAACTAGTATGTCAGCGCTGTGTCAACTTTGGTTTAGAGTGACTGGTCACAAGGCCTGGACTATCTTGTGAAAAGTCCAAGACTATGGAATGACTATGTTACCATTGCATGACCAAAGAGTGGCGATTCTTGTATGGATGTTTGTAGGGTAGATGATGATGTTCTTTGAATGTTTGTGGAGCGTTATGATCTAATATTAGCTCATGTCCTGGGATTGTTGTTTGCTGGGTACCAGCCCCTCCACACAATTAACTGCCTCGCAAAAAAATCTGTTTTGTAGATATTGCTACAATTGTGCAATATCATAAAGTCCATGTAATGTGATAACTCCACTGTACAATATACCCAGCACAACCTGTGCACTCTAACCTTTCAACTCTCGAAGTCGGTAATACACACTGACGAATGAGTCCCTCGATGGGACCGGCCTCCAGATTTGCAACAAAATTGATTATTTATTGATTTATTATAGTAATTATGAGGTAAAAATCAAATCATCAGATATTTGATACCAGGGCGAGTCGCTCTAGAATGCTCCCTCAGGAAATGGTGTGCATTTCAGCAAGTCAGGAACGTAATTAGCCTTTTAACCCCTGAGAATGCTGCGTTTAGGCTAACATCCTCAAAACTGCCTGCATGGGCGTCGCTGATACCAGTATGATCAGCTGCCAATGACGCAGAAAGATGGAAATAGATTATGCTTTTTGTAAAGGTAGAAATATTTCATAATGGACTTGGGTGGAGATGCACTAAATGAAAAATGGTGTAGAAACCTTTCATATTCACATCGCTGTGAAAAAGTCCCACTTTACAGAGCACTACATTCATGTCTATCTAAAATGTTTATATAATGTAATATGGAACACATCACATTGATAAGCAATCACTAACAGGCCTTACGCACAGCCTACAACATATGCCAGATCAAATCCATCTTAACCCTTGAACAAATATTGTGTGTGTGTTTCTCAACATGTCCAAGTGTAGCATTGGACAAATGCAAGGATAAAGTCAGCCCAGAGAATAGTTTCTCTTTGGCATCCAAATTGGCGCAGGCACAAAGGCAGCCTTGGGTTCACTCTCCACCATTCTGCTAATTGGCCTGTTTGGGGAATGGTGCTGTAAAAACAATTTTTCCTCCAAACAGCAATGTGCTCATATACAGACACTTGCATGATCTCTTTCGCTCTTTCTTACATACACATAGGCACACATATGACTGTGCTCAATATGCATAAAACCACCCATCAAGTTTCAAGTAGCCCCCATGCACTTTGAAAAACTTGCATTTATAGGCATCCCCACAGACCACAGTGTCCTCGAATACCCAGACAACTCTTTATCTCTCTGACATGCAGAAGCACACGCAAGAACGCACGCGCACACTCACTGTATTTGTTCAAGGGTTCAGAGGGATTTAATTTTACATAAGGCAAACACACACATGCACATGACAGACACACAGACAAGGCCTATGCTCCCATGTGCACTGATGGATGTACTCACGGACTGTGTACAGAACATGCTATTTACCAGAAAAGTATAGTTCACATCTAGCTAATGTTGTCCTCATAATACCTCACTCCTGCTGTGAGAGAGATAGAGAAACACATTTATGGATGAAAACGACGATTCGTTTAGTTTGTATATCCTTGGTTTGAACATTGGTAACACTGGTGGTACCTGACATAGAAAAAACAAGCATGCCGTTGGATGACACTGATGAGTGTACATGCTATTATGTCATATGATGGGTATAGTTTCGCCTACTATATACAGGCTTTATATATGTCAGATCACTTTTAAAAGACAGAAAATGCAAATGCTTATTATCTATAGTCCAATTAACAACTGCAACACAGTCAAATAAATAGTAGGCTAAATCAATGATTTATATTATTTGGTTATCATTTTATTTGCATGATAAGAGTTACGATCCTTTATCCCCACCCAAGCAATGAACAGTTGGCCCTATACTACAGAAGGACAATAAAATTGTCTGTTTGTTGAGAAATGGAGCTAGACACGCTGTCACGAGGTCAAAGATGTTTGGCTGAGTTTTGACACCACATTTGGCCGCAACAGTGGCCTGTTTGTTATGTTATACTAGGCCTTTTGAATACTAATGGGCTCCAATTTCCCTTAAAAATAATTGTTTTTAAACTAACCTTTTTTAATTGACCTCTTTCTACACTATATATGCAAAAGTATGTGGACACCCCTTCAAATTAGTGGATTTGGCTATTTCAGCCACACCCGTTGCTGGCAGGTGTATAAAGCCTTGCAATCTCCGTAGACAAACATAGGCAATAGAATAGCCTTACTGAAGAGCTCAGTGACATTCAACGTGGCACCGTCATATGTAAGTGATGTGACATTCAACGTGGTCCGGTCAACTGTAAGTGATGTTATTGTGAAATGGAAACGTCTAGGAGCAACAAAGGCTCAGCTGAAAAGTGGTAGGCCACATAAGCTCACAGAACAGGACCGCCGAGTGCTGTAGCGCATAAAACTAGTCTGTCCTCGGGTTGCAACACTCACTACTGAGTTCCAAACTGCCTCTGGAAGCAATGCCAGCACGGGAGCTTCATGAAATGGTTTTCCATGGCCGAGCAGCCTCACACAAGCGTAAGATAGCCATGCGCAATACCAAGTGTCGGTTGGAGTGGTGTAAACAATGGCTCACCGCCATTGGACTCTGGACCAGTGGAAACGTGTTCTTTGGAGTGGTAAACCACACTTCATCTGGCAGTCCAACGGACTAATCTAGGTTTGGTGGATGCCAGGAGAACACTACCTGCCCCAATGCATAGTGCCAACTGTAAAGTTTGGTGGAGCAGGAATAATGGTCTGGGGCAGTTTTTTCATGGTTCGGATTAGGCCCCTAAATTCCAGTGAAGGGAAATCTTAACGCTACAACATACAATGCCATTCCAGATGATTCTATGCTTCCATCTTTGTGGCAACATTTTGGGGAAGGCCCTTTCCTGTTTCAGCATGACCATGCCTCTGTGCTCATAGCGAGGTCCATAACAAAATGGTGTATTTAGATTGGTGTGGAAGAACTTGACTGGCATGCACAGAGCCCTAACCTCAACCCCATCAAACACTTTTGGGATGAATTGGAACGCCGACTGCGAGCCAGGCCTAATCGCCTAATATCAGTGCCCGACCTCACCATAGTGGTTGAATGGAAGCAAGTCTCCACAACAATGTTCCAACATGTAGTGGACAGCCTTCTCAGAAGAGTGGAGGCTGTTATAGCAGCAAATGACCAACTCCACATTAATGCCCATGATTTTGGAATGCAATGTTTGACGAGCAGGTGTCCACATACTTTTGTAGTGTATTTCTAAGGCAGGAATGGGTAACTTTTATGGGGTGGGGGCACAAAACAACATTTATTCATCAATAGTGGCTTGTGGGTCTACGTAGCCACATCCACAGCGAAGAGAAAGAAATTGTAGTTATAGAGTATATTTTCAGCAATTCTTCACATTATGTCATAGGTTGGAGAGAAATGTTTTCAGTTTTTAATATGATACCCGAGTAAGAGTGACTAACAAAATCAATGTGGGCCCTCAGTCAGTAATTCGACCATGATTACTACTGGTCGCTAGACTAACTTAACTATTGCGTAATTTCCGTCTCACAATTCGAAAGCGCAGGGGGGCATGTCAAGAATGCAGAAAATGGAGAGAGCTAAGAGCTCAGACAAAAATGCTGCGTGCCCAGAAAATGGAATTGAGCACACGTAAGTGTCGAGCATTCATCCCCCTACTCACGGTATATTTGCCTGCGCTCCTGTGCTTGTATGAACTCTGTGTGCTTGCAAATCTACAATGACATGCTTCTGAAATATGATTGGCAGCCTTATTGATCAATCATGACAGTGCTTTTTGTTACAATGCCATTGATTGGCTAACTAACTGGAAGATGGGGCCCATACAATGTGACGTATACATCCCCAAGTAGATATCCAGCCCATTACCCACATGGCAAAATGGAGAACTCCCGGCAAGACACTTCTTTTAGTTAAGAAAACTATCTAGAGCCAATTCAGCCTAATGCTTTTTCAACATGTTTTAAATTATCTACTTTATGTAAAGATTTGCCAGTGGATTTCTGTAATGGTAAACTAAGTAATTTCATCTCACACAAATGATAAAAGGCAATATGTAGCTAGCTAGCATAAACTAAATAGCATCATGGTCTGGTATTCTCTTTTTCACTGCAGCTTAGTCCTGTTGGCTGAGCTAGCTTGCTATGTTGAAACTGCTTGGAAAGAGCTAACTTCCACAATCAGCTGAGTTCATCAATGTAGTTAGCTAAACTAAAAAATAAGTGAAGAGGCTGTTGTTTTGGTACAACGTGGCTGATAAGGACTAGGTTCATACATGTATACATCAGTTTCATTAGTTAGCTAAATTACTGACTGAGTAGTAGGCACATTGTTATTCATGTTTTTGATGTTATTCCATTTCAGGTGGACAGGGATAAGGCAAAATAAGGGTAAGATCCCTAGATAGGAGCATGCTGACAGACCAGGAAGAAAGTGGTTGTTGCACAGCAGAGGTATAACAGTCAATGCTTATGAACTGAATATTGTGTGTGAATTGCCTATTTATATCATTGGCACTAACAAAAGGGTTGGATTTCAGCAACATGAGCAGTAAATGCTAGCAAAGCTTTGGTGATAAAAGGTATGTCAAGGAGGTGACTATGTATCTATCAGAAGCTTCCCACATACTGTACATTGCATTATTTGCCTAGATTCCCCCAGACAAATAAGGTGCACACCTTTTTTTGTCCCTAGTAACTCTTCCACTCTTCCACCTGATATTAATTTGGCACGTCACTAATTGGGACCTGGGAGTCGCATGCAACTATTCTTTATTTAAGGTGAACGCCAGAAGTAGCACACCATAGATGTTAGCTGGGACGTTGCGTGTCTGCAGAGCCGGAGCTGAAATGACTGAGGAGAACGCTTGCTGTTGCTGGAGCAGGCCGAGACCAGTGTTGAATTGGAGAAAGGAGGCCTTGATGGGAATTGGGAGGGTGAATGCTGTGTTACGTGCTACACACTCATTAATGCCAGTGTGATCCGTGTGACCTGACAGGAGTACGAACTATGAATCAACAAGCCACTATGGACCAGATTGACGGCTGCTGGTGAGCGAGAGGAATGGAGAGGAGGCCTTTTGGGAAATTGGGAGGGTGAACAACACACCATTCCCAAAGCTAAGTACTGCTGTCACGTGTCCTCCCTCTCCGGCCTCTAGGTCACCAGGCTGCTCATTAAGGTCAACACCTGTCTCCATCGGTACGCGCATTAGTGCAATATGACACTCACCTGGACTCCATCACATCCTTGATTACCTGCCCTTGATTACACTCCCCTTGGTTCCTTCCCCAGGCGTCATTGTTTCTTTTTCATGTCTGTGCGTTGTTTCTTGTTTTGGATTATGTTGCATTTTTTTCATTAAAAAAAACACTCACTCCCTGAACTTGCTTCCTGACTCTCATCGCACAACTGCTCCATATTCCATTAGCAACATTTCACCTGATGTCACTGGCTGCTGATGTTCGACTGCTTTATGTGCTATGCACTCATTAATGCCAGTGCACCTACTGTGAACCAGAGAGGAGACCTTTTGGGATACTGGGAAGGTGAAGCGCATTCACCCTTCCCTAAGTTAAGAAGACTACCTTTCTCCTTCCATAGACTTTCAACTGGGGTGAATTCCTTCCAATCGTACTCGACAAGTCATTGTGGATTATAGTGACTTTTCTAACTGAACACTCCCCGCTCACATCTCAACTATTTGAGTCACTAATGTCCCCCACTGGCTTTTACTACAAAGACAATTGAAAACCTGAACTTTGGTAAATAGACATGATTGTCCATTATTGATACCAGATAACGTTACTTGAGCCACTATCCCCTGAATACATGTATTTTGCCTTCAATTATTGTATCAAGTCTTGTAGATTTTCCCATTTAAGTTAGTATATTTACTATTCCCCTTTATCATTTGTTTTTGCTTCATTATACTCCTATCTTGATGTGTACATGTGTACAAGCCTTGTGAGCCGCATTCAGAATGCTTGGAAGTGAACATATGTTTTATGGGTAGCCAGGCCCGACAGAAACAATGTGTGTTCTACAAGTGGTTTGAGTCGTCAAGTGGTTATATACAGTCGTGGCCAAAAGTTGAGAATGACACAAATATTAATTTCCACAAAGTTTGCTGCTTCAGTGTCTTTAGATATTTTTACCAGATGTTACTACACTTTCATAAGTGTCAAAGGCTTTTATTACCAAATACATGAAGTTGATGCAAAGAGTCAATATTTGCAGTGTTGACCCTTCTTTTTCAACACCTCTGCAATCCGCCCTGACATGCTGTCAATTAACTTCTGGGCCTGACTGATGGCAGCCCATTCTTGTATAGTCAATGCTTGGAGTTTGTCAGAATCTGTGGGTTTTTGTTTGTCCACCCGCCTCTTGAGGATAGACCACAAGTTCTCAATGAGATTAAAGTCTGGGGAGTTTCCTGGTCATGGACCCAAAATATCTATGTTTTGTTCCCCGAGCCACTTAGTTATCACTTTTGCCTTTTGGCAAGGTGCTCCATCATGCTGGAAAAGGCATTGTTCGTCACCAAACTGTTCCTGGATGGTTGGGAGAAGTTGCTCTCGGAGGATGTGTTGGTACGATTCTTTATTCGTGGCTGTGTTCTTAAGTAAAATTGTGAGTAAGCCCACTCCCTTGGCTGAGAAGCAACCCCACACATGAATGGTCTCAGGATGCTTTACTGTTGGCATGACACAGGACTGATGGTAGCGCTCACCTTGTCTTCTCCAGACAAGCTTTTTTCCGGATGCCCCAAAATATTGGAAAGGGGATTCATCAGAGAAAATGACTTTACCCCAGTCCTCAGCAGTCTAATCCCTGTACCTTTTACAGAATATCAGTCTGTCCCTGATGTTTTTCCTGGAGAGAAGTGGCTTCTTTGCTGCCCTTCTTGACACCAGGCCATCCTCCAAAAGTCTTCGCCTACACCTGCCTGCTGCCATTTCTGAGCAAGCTCTGTACTGGTGGTGCCCTGTTCCCGCAGCTGAATCAACTTTAGGAGACGGTCCTGGCGCTTGCTAAACTTTCTTGGGCGCCCTGAAGCCTTCTTTACAACAATTGAACCGCTCTCCTTTAATTTCTTGATGATCCGATAAATGGTTGATTTAGGTGCAATCTTACTGGCAGCAATATCCTTGCCCGTGAAGCCCTTTTAGTGCAAAGCAATGATGACGGCACGTGTCTCCTTGCAGGTAACCATGGTTGACAGAGGAAGAACAATGATTCCAAGCACCACCCTTTTTTTGAAGCTTCCAGTGTGTTATTTGAACTCAATCAGCATGACAGAGTGATCTCCAGGCTTGTCCTCATCAACACTCACACCTGTGTTAACAAGAGAATCACTGACATGATGTCAGCTGGTTCTATTGTGACAGGGCTGAAATGCAGTGGAAATGTTTTTGGGGGATTCAGTTCATTTGCATGGCAAAGAGGGACTTTGAAATTAATTGCAATTCATCTGATCACTCTTCATAACATTCTGGAGTATATGCAAATTGCCATCATACAAACTGAGGCAGCAGACTTTGTGAAAATTAATATTTGTGTCATTATCAAAAAAGGCCACAACTGTATAATGCTTCTTTAAAATCAGAACAGTTTTCAGCTGTGCTAACATAATTGCAAAAGGGGTTTCTAATGATCAATTAGCCATTTAAAATGATAAACTTGGATTAGCTAACACACCGTGCCATTGGAACACAGGAGTGATGGTTGCTTATAATGGGCCTCTTTACGCCTATGTAGATATTCCATTAAATCAGCCGTTTCCAGCTACAATAGTAATTTACAACATTAACAATGTCTACACTGTATTTCTGATCAATTTGATGTTATTTTAATGGACAAAAGAATTTGCTTTTCTTTCAAAAACAAGGACATTTTTAAGTGACCCCAAACTTTTGAACGGTAATGTATATATTTATATTTTGGGGATAAATAAATAAATATATAAACAGAGATATATTTTGAAGTTAATATAATGACATTGCAGACAGAAAAGGATAGTTTGAAAGCTCTTGGTGAACAAATAAAGACCATTAAAAGGAGGAATTCCACATTTGTTGCAGGAGACATGGGTGAAAAAGTCAGACGTGACCCCCACCTGTGGCCTCTGTTCTCCCAATCTATTCTCACTGAGTTGTGCAAGGCCTATCAGGTTTCAAGCATCTGGTCAGCACTGCCCGTCTTTGAGTCAACAGATTCTGACAGCAGTGACGAACAATGTCTTAGGCCAACCAGAACACAGGCTGTAAAAGGAAGTAAAGACAAGCAGCTCCAAAACAGTTGAATGAATGGTTGAAAACTTTTAAGCATCCACGAGACGTGGTTATCAGAGTTATGCAGGTTCCGAGTGAAACTAACAACAGTCATTCAGTAAAAGAGAACCCTGGTGTATGTCGTTATTGCGGGATTTCTGGTCACAGGCAACGAGAATGTAGGAAAAGAAAACATGATTTTATGAGAAGAAGGGTACGTCTAAGGGACAATGGAAACAAGAGGGGGGAGGGGGGGGGGGCAGATATGATACAAACCAAACCATTATTAATTTCTATTGATGCAGGGGTGTGGATAGGCTCATTTGTACAACCTATTTTAGGCCTTGATGTGATTATGCAACGGATTCTGCATTGAACATTTCTGAAGGTGGCGTGGCAAATTAGGCAACTACAAGGCTCTACACTTCAGAACCATGCTATTTGGACTACGAAGAAAAATGTGTGGAACTTTGGAAATGGAACCAGTGTACTTGACAGGTGTTGCCCCACCTTGCACAAAGCATTATCCCATTAGCAAGGAAGCTATGGACACTACTAAAGTAGTGATTAAAGATCTATGGGACATGGGCATAATTGAAAAGACACCATGTAATCTAGCTACTCTGATGTATCTTACAGATACCACACTACTTGAACATGACTGTTGTGAGTTGGCTTTGGATCATCTCTCTGATGGGTTAATAGTCATGTGTTGGAAAACCTTGATTTTCTTTTACACAGACGGTTCAAGCATTGTGGGGGGGGGGGGGGGGGGGTAGGCTGGGCATGGGTAGTTAATGGGTAGTTACTACAATGGACAATGTGACAATACCAGGCACGTTAGATTCAAGAAAAGCAGGCATTCACTTTGAATGACACAATGCTTAACTATTGCATACAGCTCTCTAATGGGGAATAACTCCCGAGGGGGGACATGATGTAGTGCCAGGACAGTTGGTGATGGTAAAAAAAATGTGACAGACACATTAGGGCCAAAATGGGAAGGTCGTTATCAAGTTTTTGCTCATAAGGAAGTCAACATCAAAAGTCCAGGGAAAATCATGATGGATACATGTCATTCATATCACTTTTTGATGACAAAGCGGAGCCTGGAGAATAAAGAACTGATTGATTAGCAATTGGGGGCCAATCTTGGGTGAAGAAGCATAGTAAAATGATTCTATGTTGTATACCGCAGTCGTCATATCAGGGATATCTCGGTTAAATGTCCAACTTACTCCTGAAAATTGTGACATGCTTACTTAGGAAAATATGTGAAATATCAATTTATCTTGAAACCAGGACATGTTCATTTCACTTTTTTTGTTTCCTTCGTTACAGGTTATGAGAATGTACAGTGGGAGGCTGCAGCAATATCCCTTGACTGTACCTGAAAAGATGCAAGATCAACAGGTGAAGTGCAACCAGTGGAACGGAAGAAGAATTCCTCACTACCGACAGACTGTCAGAACATCATTTCTAATAGTTATCTATGTGGGACTGATACCAGTGTGGAAGAGCAGATCACTTTTAAAGGACTTGGTGAATGATTACCTTGACAATAGCACAATTTAATATTATTGTCTTGCAGACAAGTGAAAGATGTTTGAAATTATTTTCCTTGTGAGTTTCCACCTAATACAGGATGTGGGTGGTGTTTCCATTTCTAACACAGAGACGCATCAGCAGGATGAGGGACACACTATGCCACAGTAGTCAATCAAAGTAGTTGCTGGGTTTGTATATCTGCTCCATTCACATCAAGTGCAGGAATACCATTAAGGGCAATTCCTTTTAACCATTGTGAAATGTTGGGTCCATGGAGAGATGTTAATTGGTATAAGGCGATTGGTACTAATTTGGTTGAGAATGTTGAGTATCTATCAACATGCCAGAGTCGCTAGTTCTGCAGTACCTTCCTTCATTTGAGATGACCAATGACACTAATCAGTGACCACCTTACCTAGTTATTACACAAGCCCCTGTTGGGTGGTTATGTTTTAATTGGTCATTCTCTCGGAACTTGTCAAAGTAGGTCAGAGTAAGTGTGATCAGACAACAGATCTATGTATCTGCCTGTGACGGTACTAAGGTTGCGGAATGTCTAATGTCTTGAATTGATTCTCAGTAATGGCACAAGGACTACTTTTTGTGCCAATACTTTTGGTAATAATGGTATGAGAGCTCCTAATGGGACTTACTTTATCTGTGGATCCTATGCATATTCCTGGTTACCAAAGTTGTGGCAAGGGTCTTGTTATGTGGGATATGTAGTACCCCATGTAAGAAATTATTTTAATTCTTCTTTTTCACACCGTCATAAACGTGGGATTACAGAAACGGAGATATTCTTTGAGATTGCTTTTTCCTCTTATGGTATTTCTAAAATAGCACAGGAAGTTATTAATAAAACTCTTTGGAAATCCTAGCTAATAGTACAGTTCAGAGTCTTGAGTTAATTACAGCTGAGATGGTTGCCATGGTGGCAGATTACATGGCCCAGCAGATTCACCTGGGGACTAGGGGAAAAGCATTTTTATTTTTAGTGAGTGTAGTAAATCCAACCAGTGACCCTTGATTATATGCTATATCACATATAGCAATAGCGAAGGTGCATAAGTAGACTATATATTACGAGAAGAGCCTGCATTCTTAGAAAGAAGGGTTCCAAAAGGATATGTCATCTCTCCCAATAGGAGAACCCTTTTGGGTTCCAGTTAGAACCCTCTGTGGAAAGGGTTCTTTCTACATGGAACCAAAAAGGGATCTACTATGGGGACAGCCGAAGAAGAGAGCACTTTTTACTGAGAGTGTACTAGAGGTCGACCGACTATGATTTTTCAACACCGATACCGGTTATTGGAGGACCAGAAAAAGCCGAAACCGATTAATCGGCCGATTTAAAAAAAAAAAAAAAAATAAATAAAATGTATTTGTAATAATGACAATTACAACAATACTGAATGAACACTTATTTTAACTTAATACAATACATTAAAAAAATAAATTTAGCCTCAAATAAATAATGAAACATGTTCAATTTGGTTTAAATAATGCAAAAACAAAGTGTTGGAGAGGAAAGTAAAAGTGCAATATGGCCATGTAAGAAAGCTAACGTTTAAGTTCCTTGTTCAGAACAGAACATGAGAACATATGAAAGCTGGTGGTTCCTTTTAGCATGAGTCTTCAATATTCCCAGGTAAGAAGTTTTAGGTTGTAGTTATTATAGGACTATTTCTCTCTATACCATTTGTATTTCATTAACCTTTGACTATTGGATGTTCTTATAGGCACTTTAGTATTGCCAGTGTAACAGTATAGCTTCCATGCCTCTCCTCGCTCCTACCTGGGCTCGAACCTGACATTAGGGCTGAACCTGACATTTCGATTTAACGTGTATTTTTTCTGTATATAGAAACACCCTTTGTGTTTTATTATAAATCAACTATATGCATTGAGCTTGTCTGATGCTTTATGCTTACGGTTTGATGAAACAAGGCAAATGCCTCAAGAGGGCACCAGAGATCTAGATAACCAGAAGAAAAAAAACTTAACCTGACACAGCTATTCTCCTCCCGCTCCTGCTGGCTTTCTCACATTCTGCCATTGCCGGTAATAGCCTACAAGTGGAGTCGGCAACCTTGCTCATGTGGAATGCCAATTTATCTTAGCATTTCTACCGATCTGAGGGCCAGTTATGGTTTTCACATGCACATTTTTGTGAAAGTTTTATATAAAAAAAAACGCCTTCATAACTGAAAATCATTGTCATGTGGTAAATCAAAATTCTACAAAAATGTAAATGAAAATGATAAACTTAAAAAGTAACTTCTATTTCCATTGCCAACTATGTAAAAATAGCCTACATAAAGCCCAACACTTAAAAACATTGCAGACTGCATGTAGAAAATATCCTAGAAATCCTACTGGCTACACATGGCGTGTCTGTGACAAACTTCAAAAACATTGTATCAACTATTAGCTTTAGTCCGGCCAGAAGCTTGTGCTTGCAAAATTGTATAAAAAAATGTTTTGCCCTCAGAGTTTCCTGTGCCAGTGAAAGGGATAAGAAGCAGTGCTTGACTTGGGCAGGAGCTCTCCAGACCTGAGTACCGGCACCTCAAATGCTCTACTGCTTGAGCTCTAGTTCCCCTTATAGAATATTAGCTCAAAAGTATTGTGGAGCTCCTGCACATATATTCCAGTTCCAGCCCTCAAAATGATTACCGGAACCTAATTCAGTCCAAGTCAAGCACTGATAATAAGTAATCAGGTAGACCTATTTTATGACGTTTCCACTGGATCAGAGTATGCCATTTTCCCCTTTCAAACAGAGTGGTTATCGAAAGGGAGAGCTGCAAAGATTTTTTAAATAGATTGAGGAATTGTCATTCTCAATGGATGTAAACAATATCTAAAACTTTGTTTGTTTGATGATTTTTGTTCTAGTGTTCAGTTTCTTTATTAAATTTCCCATGAACACATACCACACTGCATCTTGGTCCTCTCCTTCCAACAGCCATTACAGAACTACCCACCACAACTGGACCAAGCAGCGTGGTAACCAGGAGCAGAGGGTTCTGGACTCCTGGATATGGGAGGAGATTTCGGATGGTAAGGGACCCTGGGCACAGGCTGGGGAATATCGCCGCCCCAGGGAGGAGCTGGAGGCAGCTAAAGCCGAGCGGTGGCGTTATGAGTAGTTAGCACGGCAGCGCAACAGGGACGAGAGGCAGCCCCAAAAATGTCTTGGGGGAGGCACACAAGGAGTGTGGCTAAGTCAGGTAGGAGACCTGAGCCAACTCCCCGTGCTTACCGTGGCGAGAGGTGGACCGGGAAGGCACTGTGTTATGCCGTGAGGTGCACGGTGTCCCCAGTGCGCAGGCATAGTCCGGTGCGCTATATCGCAGCTCCTCGTATTGGCCGGGCTAGAGTAGGCATCGGGCCAGGAGCAATGAAGCCGGCTCAGCGCATCAGGTCTCCAGTGCGTCTCCTCGGCCCGGGTTATATGGCACCCGCCTTATGCACGGTGTCCCCGGGTTCGCCAGCACAGCCCAGTGCGGTCTGTTCCACCCCGCCGCACTTGCCGGGCTACGGGAAGTATCCAGCCAGGACAGGTTGTGCAGGCTCGGTGCTTGAGACCTCCAGTGCGCCTCCACGGTCCAGTCCATCCGGTGCCTCCTCCACGCACCAGGCTGTCTCCCCGTCTCCTCCCTCCAAGTGCTCCCGCCTGTCCAGCGCTTCTGGAGTCTCCCTCCTGTCCGGCGCTGCCGGAGCCGCCCGTCAGTCAGGAGCTGCCGGAGCCGCCCGTCAGTCAGGAGCTGCCGGAGCCGCCCTTCACTCCGGCGCCGCCAGGGTCGCCCTTCACTCCGGTGTTGCCGGAGTCTCCCGCCTGTCCGGCGCTGCAGGAGTCTCCCGTCTATTCGGGGCCCGTTGCAAGGGTCCCCAGTCCGAGGTCGGCGGCGAGGATCCGCTCCAAAGGCGCCACGTAAGTGGGCTAAGACTATGGTGGCGTGGGGTCCACGTCCCGCGCCAAAGCCGCCACCGCGGACAGATGCACCCAGACCCTCCCCTATGGGTTTAGGTTTTGCGGCCGGAGTCCGCACCGTTTGGGTAGGGGGGGGGGGGGGGTACTGTCACGCCCTGACCGTAGATTGCTTTGTATGTTTCTATTTTTAGTTTGGTCAGGGTGTGATGTGGGTGGGTATTCTATGTTGTCTGTCTAGGTGTTGTGTTTCAATGTTTAGGCCTGGTATGGTTCCCAATCAGAGGCAGCTGGTTATCGTTGTCTCTGATTGAGAACCATACTTAGGCAGCCTGTTTTCCCACTATGGGTGTGGGTAGTTGTTTTCTGTCTTTGTGTGTCTGCACCAGACAGAACTGTTTCGTTTGTTCCACTTTGTTGTTTTTTTGTTCTAGTGTTCAGTTTATTTTTTAAATTTACCATGAACACGTACCACGCTTCACCTTGGTCCTCTCCTTCCAACAGCCGTTACAATGAGAAGGATAAAAGACTGGACTAATAATATTGAATGCATTAAAAGAAATTATCATAACCGAAGTAACAAACATTGTAGATTAGAAATTATAGGAATTAACGGTAAATGTACTACTAGTGATATATGAAATGGGGAATTGATATAAACTAACAATCAAAACATAAACAATTCACACAAGTACATTATGAAATTATTAATATGCACAAATTGGCGGGAGAGAGCGTATTCTGGAGAGAGAAGTGCATTGTGCATCTGGCCGCATGGTCAATCCGACATCTGCATCGGCCATGCAGCATTTCCGGTGATATGGCCTCAGCAGAAGTAAGAGCATTCATACCCCTTTGCGCTTCGCGGAGCAGAGTTTGTGTTTATAAAGGATGTACCGCATGGAGATGGGGTATGGAGCTCGATTTTGGCCTCTGCATGCCTCTGGAGGCTCCACAATTGCGTCACACCCTTCATATGGAGCCTCTGACCACATTTTCAGATCTTGACTAAAAGACTATTTATGCTTGGCCTCTGCAATGGATTAGTAAACCGAGATGGGTGCATATACACACTACCGGTCAAAAAATTTAGAACACCCATTCACTCAAGGGTTTTTCTTTACTTTGACTATTTTTTACATTGTAGAATAATAGTGGCAACATCAAAACTATGAAAAAACACATATGGAATCATGTAGTAAACAAAAATGTGTTTAACAAATCAAAAAGGTATTTATATTTGAGATTCTTCAAATAGCCACCCTTTGCCTTGATGACAGCTTTGCACACTCTTGGTATCCTCTCAACCAGCATCACCTGGAATTAGAGGTCGACCGACTATGATTTTTCAACGCTGATACCAATTATTTGAGGACCAAAAAAGCTGATACCGTTTAATCGGCCAATTTATTTAAAAAAAAATGTAATAATGACAATTACAACAATACTGAATGAACACTTATTTTAACTTAATATAATGCATCAATAAAATACATTTAGCCTCAAGTAAATAATGAAACATGTTCAAGTTGGTTTAAATAATGCAAAAACAAAGTGTTGGAGAAGAAAGTAAAAGTGCAATGTGCTATGTAAGAAAGCTAACGTTACATTTCCTTGCTCAGAACATGAGAACATATGAAAGCTGGTGGTTCCTTTTAACATGAGTCTTCAATATTCCCAGGTAAGATGTTTTAGGTTGTAGTTATTATAGGAATTATAGGACTATTTCCCTCTATACCATTTGTATTTCATTAACCTTTGACTATTGGATGTTCTTATAGGCACTTTAGTATTGCCAGTGTAACAGTGTAGCTTCCGTCCCTCTAGTTAGCGCGCGCTAATTAGCTAGCCATTTCACTTCGGTTACACCAGCCTCATCTCAGGAGTTGATAGGCTTGAAGTCATAAACAGCGCAATGCTTGACGCACAATGAAGAGCTGCTGGCAAAACGCACTAAAGTGCTGTTTGAATGAATGTTTACGCGCCTGCTTCTGCCTACCACCGCTCAGTCAGATTATACGCTAGAGGACACGCTAGATAATATCTAGTAATATCATCAACCATGTGTAGTTAACTAGCGATTATGATTGATAGTTTTTTATAAGAAATATAATAATGCTAGCTAGCAACTTACCTTGGCTTACTGCATTCACATAACAGGCAGTCTCCTTGTGGTGTGCAACGAGAGAGAGGCAGGTCGTTATTGCTTTGGACGAGTTAACTGTAGGGTGCAAGATTAGTTCCCCGAGCTGACAAGGTGAAAATCTGTCATTCTGCCCCTGAACAAGGCAGTTAACCCACCGTTCCTAGGCCATCATTGAAAGTAAGTATGTGTTCTTAACTGACTTGCCTAGTTAAATAAAAGGTATATAAAAAATAAATAAATAAAAAATCGGCGCCATTCCGATCTCTACCTGGAATGCTTTTCCAATAGTCTTGAAGGAGTTCCCACATACAGTTGAAGTTGGAAATTTACATACACCTTAGGTTGGAGTCATTAAAACTCGTTTTTCAACCACTCCACAAATGTCTTGTTAATAACCTCTAGTGACTCCCAAACCCGCATGCGGGAGCGTAATCATCGCCTGAAACTAATTAGCATAGCGCAACGGGCATAAATATCCCTAGAAAATATTCCTATTCATGAAAATCACAAATGAAATATATTGAAACACAGCTTAGCCTTTTGTTAATCACCCTGTCATCTCAGATTTTCAAAAATATGCTTTACAGCCAACGCTAGACAAGCATTTGTGTAAGTTTATCGATAGCCTAGCATAGCATTATGCCTTGCTAACAGCAGGCAACCTTGTCATGGAAATCAGAAAAGCAATCAAATTAAATCGTTTACCTTTGATGAATTTCGGATGTTTTCACTCACGAGACTCCCAGCTAGATAGCCAAAGTTAATTTTTTCCCAAAATATTATTTTTGTAGGCAAAACAGCTCTGTTTGTTCTTCACGTTTGGCTGAGAAATCGCCCGGAAATTGCGGTCACCACAACGACGAAAAATATTCCAAATTAGCTCCATAATATCGATAGAAACATGGCAAACGTTGTTTAGAATCCATCCTCAAGGTGTTTTTCTAATATCTATTTGATAATATATCCGTTGGGACAATTGGTTTTTCACTAGAACCGATTGGAGTAATGGCTACCTCTGTATTTTACGCGAGAATCTCTCTTGGAGCCACCATGTGACCACTTACGCAATGTGGCTGCCTATGGCTATTCTTCAACAGAAATGCGTAAAACTATGGCACAATGCTGCAGACACCATGGGGAATACGTAGAAAGACTAAGCTCATTGATGGTACATTCACAGCCAAATAGGGAGTCATTGGAACGCAGCGCTTTCAAAACCTGGGGCACTTCCGGATTGGATTTTTCTCAGGCTTTCGCTTGCAACATCAGTTCTATTATACTCACAGACAATATCTTTACAGTTTTGGAAACGTTAGAGTGTTTTCTATTGAAAGCTGTCAATTATATGCATATTCTAGCATATTTTCTTGTCAATATCAAATATCCCGTTTAAAACGGGAACGTTTTTTTTCCAAAAATGAAAATACTGCCCCCTAGCACCAAGAGGTTTTAACAAACTATAGTTTTGGCAAGTCGGTTAGGATATCTACTTTGTGCATAACAAGCAATTTTTTCAACAAATGTTTTCAGACAGATTATTTCACTTATAATTCACTGTATCACAATTCCAGTGTTTACATATAGAAGTTTACATACACAAAGTTGACTGTGCCTTTAAACAGCTTGAAAAATCCAGAAAATTATGTCATGGCTTTAGAAGCTTCGGATAGGCTAATTGACATCATTTGAGTCAATTGGAGGTGTACCTGTGGATGTATTTCAAGGCCTACCTTCAAACTCAGTGCCTCTTTGGTTGACATCATGGGAAAATTATGATTTTTTTTTTTAGACCTCCACAAGTCTGGTTAATCCTTGGGAGCATTTTCCAAACACCTAAAGGTACCACGTTCATCTGTACAAACAATAGGACGCAAGTATAAACACCATAGGACCACGCAGCCGACATACCGCTCAGGAAGGAGATGCGTTTTGTCTATTAGAGATTAACGTACTTTGGTGCGAAAAGTGCAAATCAATCTCAGAACAACAGCAAAGGACCTTGTGAAGATGCTGGAGGAAACAGATAGAAAAGTATCTATATCCACAGTAAAACGTGTCCTATATCGACATAGCCTGAAAGGCCGATCAGCAAGGAAGAAGCCACTGCTCCAAAACCACCATAAAAAATCCAGACTACGGTTTACAACTGCACATCGGGACAAAGATCGTACATTTTGGAGAAATGTCCTCTGGTCTGATGAATCAAAAATAGAACTGTTTGGCCATAATGACTATCGTTATGTTTGGAGGACAAAGGGGGAGGATTGCAAGCCGAAGAGCACCATCCCAACCGTGAGGCACGGGGTGGCAGCATCATGTTGTGGGGTGCTTTGCTGCAGGAGGGACTGGTGCACTTCACAAAATAGATGGCATCATGAGGTAGGACAATTATGTGGATATCCTGAAGCAATATCCTCAAGACATCAGTCAGTAAGTTAATGCTTGGTCGCAAATGGGTCTTCCAAATGGACAATGACCCCAAACATACTTCCAAAGTTGTGGCAAAATGGCTTAAGGACAAAGTCAAGGTATTGGAGTGGCCATCACAAAGCACTGACCTCAATCCTACAGAATATGTGTGGGCAGAACTGAAAAAGCGTGTGTGAGCAAGGAGACCTAAAAACCTGACTCAGTTACACCAGCTCTGTCAGGAGGAATGGGCCAAAATGTATCCAACTTGTTGTGGGAAGCTTGTGGAAGTTTTAAATGCAATGGTACCAAATACTAATTGAGTGTACGTAAAATTCTGACCCACTGGGAATGTGATGAAAGAAATTAAAGCTGAAATAAATCATTCTCTCTACTATTATTCTGACGTTTCACATTCTTAAAATAAAGTGGTGATCCCAACTGAACTAAGACAGACTTTTTACTAGGATTAAATGTCAGGAATTGTGAAAAACTGAGTTTAAATGTATTTGGCTAAGGTGTATGTAAACTTCTGACTTCCGCTGTAAGTATTCAGACCCTTTACTTAGTACTTTGCTGAAGCACCATTGGCAGCGATTACAGCCTTGAGTGTTCTTTGGTATGACACTTTAAGCTTGGCAAACGTGTATTTGGGGAGTTTTTCCCATTCTTCTCTGCATATCCTCTCAAGCTCTGTCGGTTGGATGGGGAGCGTCACTGCACAGCTATTTTCCGGTCTCTTCAGAGATGTTCGAATGGGTTCAAGTCCGTGCTCTGGCTGGGCCACTCAAGGACATTCAGATAATTTTCTCGAAGCCACTCCTGCATTGTCTTGCCTGTGTGCTGAGGGTCAATGTCCTGTTGGAAGTGGAACCTTCACCCCAGTCTGAGGTCCTGAGCGCTCTGGAGCAGGTTTTAATCAAGGATCTTGTTGTACTGATCTCCAAGCTGAAAAACATCCCCACAGCATGACGCTGCCACCACCATGCTTCACTGTAGGGATGGTGCCAGGTTACCTCCAGACGTGATGCTTGGCATTCAAGCCAAATAGTTCAATCTTGGTTTCATCAGACCAGAGAATCTTGTTTCTCATGGTCTGTGAGAGTCCTTTTCCAAGCGGCCTGTCATGTGCCTTTTACTGAGGAGTTGCTATAAAGTTCTGATTGGTGGAGTGCTGCAGAGATGGTTGTCCTTCTGGAATGTTCTCCCATCTCCACAGAGGAACTCTGGAGCTCTGTCAGAGTGACCATCAGGTTCTTATGGTCACTCTTTGCTCAGTTTGACCAGGCGGCCAGCTTTAGGAAGAGTCTTGGTGGTTCGAAACATCTTCCATTTATTAAGAGTGATGGAAGCCACTGTGTTCTTAGGGACCTTCAATGCTGTTTTGGTACCCTTCCCCTGATCTGTGCCACGAGACAATCCTGTCTCGGAGCGCTACGGACAATTCATTCGACCTCATGGCTTGGTTTTTGCTCTAACATGCACTGTTGACTGCGGTAATGTATATAGACAGATGTGTGCCTTTCCAAATCATGTCCAATCAGTTGAATTTACCAAAGGTGAACTCCAATCAAGTTGAAGAAACATCTCAAGGATGATCACTGGAAACAGGATGCATCTGAACTCATTTTCGATTCTCATAGCAAAGAGTCTGAATACTTATGTAAATAAGGTATTTCTTATTTTTTTTCTATTTTTGGGGGCACAAAAAAAACTGTTTTTGCTTCATCATTATGGGCGATTGTGTGTAGATTGAGGTATGAATTCAATTCAATCAATTTTAGAATAAGACTAATGTAACAAAGTGTGGAAAAAGGGAAGGGGTCTGAAGACTTTCCAAATGCACTGTACTTTAACTGCTTAATTAACTTAGGAACCACATCTGTGTGGAAGAACATGCTTTCAATATGTTTGGTATCCCTCATTTACTCAAGCGTTTCCTGTATTTTTATCTAACAAGTTGCACCTTCCTGAATAAACTCCAGAATAAACCTCAAGTTAATGGAGATTTTACTGGTTCTCACGAGGTTCCTAATGTTCAACATCTGTGTTATGGTGTTATGTGTTATGTGCTTAAGTCTTTAAAAAATAACTAGCAAATATATCGTTTATTTTCTATAAACCTATCATTAGCTTCATTGATGAACTCAGCTGATGGTGGGAGTTAGTTGGCTATCTACTGTAGCGATTCCCCAGCAGTTTCAGCCATCTTCTGTAGCTAGCTACCTAATGGCTATTTAAAAAATATCTTTATAGATAATATAAATATATACATTTTCCATCGCATTTAGAGCCGCCTACATCAATGAGATCATCAAAAACATGTTGAAATAGCATTAGACTTAATTTGCTTGCTAGCTTTCTTACCTAAAAGAAGAAGTGCCTTGCCGGGAGTCCTCCATGTTGTAATGTGGCTACAAACTAGCTACCTGGTTATGTAAACTTCACGTGTTATGGGTCCCGCCTTCAATTTAGGTAGTCAGTCAAAGTCATTGTTGTAATTAATTGGTCAATAATGCTGCCAATCATATTTGAGTATCAAGTCTTTGTAGATTTGCAAGCCCACATATCTCATTTCGTGCAAGCACAGGTGCAATTCCAGGGAGCACTGGCAAGTATACCGTGAGCAGGGGGATGCATGTCGACACTTAATTTCTTGCGCTCAATTGCACTTTCTGGGCACGCAACATTTTGGTCTGAGCTCTTAACTCCTCAACATGACCCTCTGCGTCCTCGAGATATATATATATATATATATATATATATATATATATTTATCTCAACCCTCTCCAACTGTGCTCAACATTATTTCCCGCGCACTCGACATTGCCCCCTGTGCCTTCGAATTATGAGACGGAAATTACCTATAGGCATATTTACCATTGGGTCCATTGGCTAATTGAGTGAGAGAGAGAGAGGAGGGGGGTACAAAATGGGAGCCAGTTGCCCATCCCTGTTCTAAGGCTTGAAAATAACTGTGCCTTTGTGTCTGACAGGATATCAATTACTGGGTCGAAGCAGCTATGGCAACAATATGTCTGAGAATAATATTTCGAATATTGAGGTATTTTGGCATACTGTGGGACAGGCAACTCAGTGACGGACACCGCATTATTTCATAGCAAAGCAACAATCCAAGCCCCAGCTGGACGAATCGATTTCTGCAACCTTTTTAAATGCAAGTGGCCAATTAGATTGTGAGTGCATATCTTCCCACCCTTCCTGCATGGTTCAGCTGTGACTAGAGCCGAATCCCGCTCGTTCCAAGCCCAAACAGTAAACAGACACTGACCGTTGTGTCCACCACAAAGCCGTATCTCACTCCTTCCTCTCCTTCTCCATCGCATAGCATTCTTCTCTCTCCTCCAATCAACGTTCTATAATTACCGAGAACCCCCTCCCCCCTCTCTTTCGCATCCGCCACCACGTGATCATAACCAGACCGGTAACCTGCTGCTGGTGGGCGCAACGCGGATTCCAGAGAAATGAGGAGGCGAGCGCAACAGACAGACTCACTGCGCGTCTGAACACAACTACGAGGGGAGCGCTTGTCAAGGAAGCCCGTGACATTTCTGGATATTACTAGGACGTATCCGTATCGAAACCGAGTGATATAAACAGTATTTGTTTCAATTCCTTCCACCAACCCCTTTTTCCCATCTTTATTTTCTCTCCTCATCGTTGAGCATCCTTCCTCTACCTGCCTGCCCGTCCTCTTTCACTGGTTTACCTGGCTAACTTTCCCCTTGACAACATCCCACACACCCTCCATTGCCCGCCCCCTCCCCCCACCAGACCTTTTCACTCGAACCCCCTTCATATTGTAGCTGCGCCACCTCGAATCGGGCGGAACCCGTTGGTTACTCTACAGCACTTAATGGGGCACGCTTTCTTGCACGGAAGATGTCCCTTTCTTGGTCACTGAGCGCCCCGGTGAAACAGCCAACGTCTGGACCGGAGTTGTTGGTGCGTGTCTGCCTCTTTTGCCCAGCTCGCTTGTGTTGTCGGGGTGCGCCGCTGAACTGAGATGGGTCTATCGGTGGCGGCGGCGGCACTACAGGAGCCCCGACGCCCGCACCAGTGGAGCCGGACAGTAGGAGATTGGGTCTGGATCACCGTCGTTTCGTTTTTAGCCACTTTACCTGTAGAGCAACTTTGCGCTTTCCCGTCATCCCTCAGCGACTGTCAGACGCCTACCGGCTGGAACTGCTCTGGTAAGAAAGCCAAGGACTCGGGGGCATTTCTTTGGGCTACATTATCTCCGTGATAGTCGGTTCTGTCAGCCTGTTCCAGATGTTCGCATTGGTACGCAGGGCGCCTGATAGTTTTTGTGGTAACGGTAATAAAAGTCCTAATGCATATGGAAATTTGGTGTGGACAGGCTAATAGATTATCGAAGGCATTGTCTGCAAGTAGCATCGTTTGGGTTTTTGAGTAAAACATTATTCCAAATAGCCAAGGAGTGAGGATGGTCATCAGCCCTCGAGAATTTCAGGGTTGCCTAAAGGTCCCATTATTTTATAATACGATATGGCTTTATCATCGACAACATACACATGGGATTAATCGCATTTTTTTTCTGATATACCAAAGTGGCACATTGATGTAAATGTCCATGAAATTAAATGTTTACCTTTCTTGCATTGTTTCGCTTATTAATCAATTAATTAGCCATATTTGGCTATTATTATAACTATCCTATTTTATTATTATTATTATTTGTCAATGTTGTTGCGGAATAATTTGCGCGGTGCAAAATTTTGAATTGCAGTTATTTCTCAACATGAATTCCTCAAGTGATGAACCTGTGCCACATTCTAGTTTATATTTTAGACTCCCCAAGAGTCTACAGTGGTCTGAAATCCTCCTATACACTTCTATCAATGTCTCCAAGTGTATGTTTGATTAATTTTAATAACTCATGAATAACGTATTATTTCTTAACTTGTGAGCAATTGGAAATGTCACCAAAGACAATATTTAACCCATTGCACACACTACAATGCATGTATTTGTTCACTATAGGCTGCTACAAACCATTTAAATTGTGTAATCTGTAGATTACCAGAATACAGGTAGCCTATTTGTCTGTTCTTTAGCCTACTGTACGGCGAAATATAGCATTTTCTTTTAATCTACCTGGCGCTGTTCCGTTACCTGCAGGAGTTTCATTTAGTGCTACCCGGAATATGAACCTTACTGATTTTTTTATAGCCCGGTGTAATGTAAACTGGTTTTCCATTTTCTGTGCCAAACCGATAAAAACATGGTCGCGAGGCTGTAAAGCACGTCCGCGCGAAAGCCTGCCTTTGTAAATCATCTGACTATGCCGTCGTAGATTTTCTGTCGCATTTCTAAATTTGAATCCTAAAATAGCCTCAGCCCTTTACCCCACATTTGAGAACAGTAGGCCTGAGTGCTAGAGCATTATTCAATACCCACTGGTTTTGCATCGTGCAGTTATCACTGTTATTTAGCCTGTAGTTTACATAAAATGCAAAATGATTGTGTTGACAATTTATTATTTTCGTTAATCCATATACTTGGACCTGTAGCCTTCAACTAATTTTCTTCATAAGCATATGAATGTACTTGAGAAAAGCACTCTCTACTAACCCCCAGTCCAATTACCCATCAGGTTGCCTATTATCACACAAGAAATGTAGATAAACAAATAGACACTGGATTTGTATTGTTTAGCAAGAATATTCTAACAAGCTATGCATTTAAGTGGAAATGAATGCAGAGCACTACCTGAAAATCGTAGGCTTCGAGGTCTGAATGCTTTAAAGCCAACATTAAATATTTGGCCAACATTGCCAGAGTAACAGGTTACGATGGCAATCTTGGGACCAGGGGACTAAATATGCTATCCTGAATGCGTTTTATGTCCCATTTCCTCAGCAAGTGAGGAAAGACTTGGGTGCGTCCCAAATGGCACCGTATTCTCTATTAGGTACACTACGTTTGACCAGGGCCCATAGGGCTATGGGCAAAAGTAGTGCACTATATAGGGAATAGGGTGTCATTTGGGACATATGCTTGGTAGCTAAGCTATTACTGAACCGCTGTAGATAATTAGGTCAAAGCTCTGTCGTTTATCAACCCCGCTTTGCATCCCTCGTTTCTCTCTAATGGTCTGGACTAGACTTGACTTAAGAGACTTATTTTAGTCGTATTGCCTTTCCACATCCTGAATGTCTATCTTATTAATGGATTCATATAACTAGTTCCACTTTGTTTTTTAGGGTCTAAACTTTGTGACTGTGGTGTAGTAGCAATGGATTGTGTGTGTGTGTGTGTGTGTGTGTGTGTGTGTGTGTGTGTGTGTGTGTGTGTTCATAGGCCTAACCAACATGGTTGTGAATGTGAATGCGTTGTTGTTGTTGATGATGATGAAGAGTAGGTGTCCCCCACTCAAGCCCACATGATCCTCTTAGGGGGCTGTGTCTGAGCTTTTATCCCTCCCAACATGAAAATGTAACAAGTGACACATTGTCCATTATGAACATGAATGGTAATCCTCAATGATGCAAAACACTGAACCCATAAATAGCAGCTGGACTCAATGGAAGCCGCCTTCCTCGTCATGGTCTATATAAACCAATGATATAATGAATGGACGTTTTCAACACCATGTCCATGGCTGCTTTGACATGACACTGAAAATACTTTGATTGCAAAGCAGGAAATGTATTAGTTGTCCTCATATCCTTCTTTAATGGTAATATAAATAATAATAATATCTGCCATTTAGTGAAGCTTTTATCCAAAAGGTGTGTGTGTCCCTGGTGTCAAACACAAATTGTGTCTATTGGTGCAGGTTATTATCGTGTAATTACCATTTTACCATGTCAATTCTGATTTTAGGATGATCTTATCTTGAAATACCCGTGACACAGTCTTCAATAGAGATTGTGGACTAAAAAACTACTAGGAGAATAAACAGTATGTTGTTAATTCCATCAACATGTTTTTAAAAATTTGTGTTACATCTTTAGCAACTGAGCTGTTTCCCTAAAGCAGTAAAACACTGTTGCTCTAAAACTGACCAACGAAACGTAACTCTCTGTGAATATTAAGTCATTGGTTTAATAAGAGGCAACGTTTGCAGATAATTCCACAAGCTGGTGAGACTCTCTCGAGTTTATACAGTCAGTGTTTATATTGCACTTCATTAATAACCACCATTGTAAAAATAAATAAAAACATTGAATGCGAGAAACCAGATCCAATAGAATTATCAGTGGCCCAAGGTCAACAGAATCTCTGCCTCTGAGGATAGAGGTGGAAAATCCTTCTCTTCACAAGCTGCCCTACATGCATTATACACAGAAAAAGATAGCTGAACTCAGGAGATTGGGAATTATGTGGCGAGAAAGGCCCATTATCATCTAATCTAAACAGGATAAAAAATTGCTAGGTTTACAGATGTAGGATCTTAATTTGATCATCCCGTTGCAGGATAACTTCCCTGCTATGCAGGAAATGTAAAATGTGCAGTTTATTTGCGGTTTAAATGGGCTTCTGAAGTTTGTTTCCATTTAGAAATTTCGGACTTGATTTTCCCTTACAAAAATGTTTGTTAATTATAATCCACATAATTCACATTTCCTGTTGCTGCAGGATTATTTTCATGCTGTAGCAAATTGACTGAAATTAAGATCCTAGATCTGTAATTGTTGACTGCTTGCCTCCAGCAACCTTTCAAACAGGCCTTTTAAGATGTATAAATCACCATAGATTAACTCATGGCCATGACCTGAGTTCCCCCTTTCATTTACACATGAGAGATCAGAAAGAGTGCTCTTGAACACATAACTCCCCCGCTCTTTGCAATGCTTGTTACCACTAACAAGCAATGGTTCTCTTATAGGAGAAACAATTCAAACCTGTAGCCAGGAACTATGACATACTTGATGTAAGAATGAGGTCAACATGTTCTACAGTTCTAATTGATTCCTTACATTTTTTTTACCAACACAAGGCTTGAAAACAGGGAATGTCCTATAGAGCTATCTGGCTCTGTGACAGATGCAGTTCCACGTATGTTGGTGACGCATTGGACTGTGGAGAAATTGCTTTGCGTTGCATAAGTGCTTTGCTTGCCATGTTAATAGTTGGCATATAAACATCACCTTTTGCATATTTGATGTTTGCCAGCTTGTTTTGGTAAATTATTTAGTTCACTGTAATCTCCTCCTTTAACAGTGGGTGGGGCATAGGAAGTACAAATAGTCTTGGCCTCTGACATGGCATATTTTGCAGCTAAGAGCACATTAGGCCTGAAGCAATATACAGATGTAGGATCTTAATTCGACCAGTATTGTCACAGCAAAATAATCCTGCAGCAACAGGATTTTAACGTTTAGTCCCAAATGTTGTTTGATGGGTGGTTAAAATATAAGCTGGCCAAAATGAGGCTGCATGAAAAGTGCAAAACTGTTAATATAACTGTGTGTTAGTGTGGGTTTTCAGTGAATTTATGTAAATCACGAAGCTCATCTGCAATTCTCAGCAACAACAGAGTGATCAAATTAAGATCCTACATAAATGTTTTATGTTGTGGAGGTGCCGGTGGGGCTCCAACTAGTGTTGCTCTAGTAAATAATGGCCTGATGGAAACAAAGCACACCCTCACATGATTGGTTCATAGTTCAATGACGACATTAGCAGCTCACTATGTGTGAATGTACAGTGCCTTGCGAAAGTATTCGGCCCCCTTGAACTTTGCGACCTTTTGCCACATTTCAGGCTTCAAACATAAAGAAATAAAACTGTATTTTTTTGTGAAGAATCAACAACAAGTGGGACACAATCATGAAGTGGAACGACATTTATTGGATATTTCAAACTTTTTTAACAAATCAAAAACTGAAAAATTGGGCGTGCAAAATTATTCAGCCCCTTTACTTTTAGTGCAGCAAACTCTCTCCAGAAGTTCAGTGAGGATCTCTGAATGATCCAATGTTGACCTAAATGACTAATGATGATAAATACAATCCACCTGTGTGTAATCAAGTCTCCGTATAAATGCACCTGCACTGTGATAGTCTCAGAGGTCCGTTAAAAGCGCAGAGAGCATCATGAAGAACAAGGAACACACCAGGCAGGTCCGAGATACTGTTGTGAAGAAGTTTAAAGTCGGATTTGGATACAAAAAGATTTCCCAAGCTTTAAACATCCCAAGGAGCACTGTACAAGCGATAATATTGAAATGGAAGGAGTATCAGACCACTGCAAATCTACCAAGACCTGGCCGTACCTCTAAACTTTCAGCTTATACAAGGAGAAGACTGATCAGAGATGCAGCCAAGAGGCCCATGATCACTCTGGATGAACTGCAGAGATCTACAGCTGAGGTGGGAGACTCTGTCCATAGGACAACAATCAGTCGTATATTGCACAAATCTGGCCTTATGGAAGAATGGCAAGAAGAAAGCCATTTCTTAAAGATATCCATAAAAAGTGTTGTGTAAAGTTTGCCAAAAGCCACCTGGGAGACACACCAAACATGTGGAAGAAGGTGCTCTGGTCAGATGAAACCAAAATTGAACTTTTTGGCAACAATGCAAAACGTTATGTTTGGCGTAAAAGCAACACAGCTGAACACACCATCCCCACTGTCAAACATGGTGGTGGCAGCATCATGGTTTGGGCCTGCTTTTCTTCAGCAGGGACAGGGAAGATGGTTAAAATTGATGGGAAGATGGATGGAGCCAAATACAGGACCATTCTGGAAGAAAACCTGATGGAGTCTGCAAAAGACCTGAGACTGGGACGGAGATTTGTCTTCCAACAAGACAATGATCCAAAACATAACGCAAAATCTACAATGGAATGGTTCAATAATAAACATATCCAGGTGTTAGAATGGCCAAGTCAAAGTCCAGACCTGAATCCAATCGAGAATCTGTGGAATGAACTGAAAACTGCTGTTCACAAATGCTCTCCATCCAACCTCACTGAGCTCGAGCTGTTTTGCAAGGAGGAATGGAAAAAAATGTCAGTCTCTCGATGTGCAAAACTGATAGAGACATACCCCAAGCGACTTACAGCTGTAATCGCAGCAAAAGGTGGCGCTACAAAGTATTAACTTAAGGGGGCTGAATAATTTTGCACGCCCAATTTTTCAGTTTTTGATTTGTTAAAAAAGTTTGAAATATCCAATAAATGTCGTTCCACTTCATGATTGTGTCCCACTTGTTGTTGATTCTTCACAAAAAAATACAGTTTTATATCTTTATGTTTGAAGCCTGAAATGTGGCAAAAGGTCGCAAAGTTCAAGGGGGCCGAATACTTTCGCAAGGCACTGTATGTATATGGATGGGTATTTTCACATAATTCTGGTTTAGGCTTGTGAGTGGGAAAGGTAATGGTTAGCGTAGGGGTTAGTATATTAACACGTCTGCTTTCGTCCAACTACCACTTGTGGCCTACAAGTCCTGTGCGTGAAGCGCTCAGCCACTCCAACCTACCAACCTGCTCACCAATTCCTGTAATGACTATTGCTGCATTTTCTAAGAATGCCAATATGTTAAAAGACACACAAATTGACCTCCCATAGACTCAGTTCGAGGCAAGCAACACTGGACCATGCATGAAAGCACCAGCTTTTCTGGACGACTGTGTGATCATGCTTTCTGTATCCGGTGTAACACCTTTAAACAGGTTAACATCCACAAGGCCAGACAGATTACCAGGACACATACTCAGAGCATGCGCTGACCAGCCAGCAAGTGTCTTCACTGACATTTTCAACCTCTCCCTGAACCAGTCTGTAATACCCACGTTTCAAGAAGACCATGATAGTTCCCGAGCTCAAGAACGCCAAGGTAACCTTCAAGTTCCTCGGTGTCCACATCCCTAAGGACCTATCATGGTCCAAACACACCAACACAGTCATGAAGAAGGTATACCAATGCCTCTTCCCCGTCAGGAGGCTGAAAATATTTTGCATAGGTCCCCAGGTCCTCAAAGTTTTACAGTTGCACCATCAAGAGCATCCTGACCGGTTGCATCACCGCCTGGTATGGTAACCGCTCGGCATCTGACCATAAGGCGCTACAGAGGGTAGTGCGTACGGCCCAGTACATCACTGGGGCCAAGCTTCCTGCCATCCAGGACCGAGAGTTGAAGTCGGAGGTTTACGTACACTTAGGTTGGAGTCATTAGAACTTGTTTTTCAGGCCATCCCAAGTGGCGCAGTGGTCTAAGGTGCTGCATCGCTGTGCCTCTAGAGATATTTGGTTCGAGTCCAGCCTCTGTCGCAGCGGTGAACAATTGGCCCAGCATTGTCTGGGTTAGGGAGGGTTTGGCCGGCAGGGATATCCTTGTCTCATCGCACACTAGCGACTCCTGTGGCGGGCCGGGTGCAGTGCATGCTGACACGGTCTCCAGGTGTACAGTGTTTCCTCCGACACATTGGTGCGGCTGGCTTCCGGGTTGGATGGGCATTGTGTCAAGAAGCTGTGCGGCTTGGTTGGGTTGTGTTTTTGGAGGACGCATGGCTCGACATCGACCTTCGCCTTTCCTGAGTCCGTACGGGAGTTGCAACAATGAGACAAGACCGTAACTACTACCAATTGGAAACTCTGAAATTGGGGAGAAAAAAGGGGTGAAATAAAAAACTATAAAAAATCGTTTTTCAGCAATTCCACAATTTCTTGTTAACAAACTATAGTTTTGGCAAGTCGGTTAGGACATCTACTTTGTGCATGACACGTAATTTTCCAACAATTGTTTACAGACAAATTATTTCACTTATAATTCACTGTATTACCATTCCAGTGGGTCAGAAGTTTACATACACTAAGTTGACTGTGCCTTTAAACAGCTTGGAAAATTCCAGAAAATTATATCATGGGTTTAGAAGCTTCTGATAGGCTAATTGACATAATTTGAGTCAATTGGAGGTGTACCTGTGGATGTATTTTAAGGCCTACCTTCAAACTCAGTACCTCTTTGCTTGACATCATGTGAAAATCAGCTAAAGCATTTGTAGAAAATCGCAAGGATAAACCAAGACTGGTTTATCCTTGCGAGCAATTTCCAAACGCCTGAAAGTACTCATCTGTACAAAGAATAGTACGCAAGCATAAACACCATGGGACCGCGCAGCTGTCATACCGCTCAGAAAGGAGACGCATTCTGTCTCCTAGAGATGAAAAGTGCAATTCAGATTCAGATTCAATTCCTAGAACATCAGCAAAGGACCTTGTTAAGATGCTGGAGGAAACAGATAGAAAAGTATCTACATCCACAGTAAAAACGAGTCCTGTATCGACATGCCCTGAATGGTCGCTCAGCAAGGAAGAAGCCACTGCAAAACTGTCATAAAAAAAGCCAGACTACGGTTTGCAACTGCACATGGGGACAAAGATCGTACATTTTGGAGAAATGTCCTCTGGTCTGATGAAACAACATTAGAATTTTTGGACATAATGACCATCGTTATGTTTGGAGCAAAAAGGGGAGGCTTGTAAGCCGAAGAACACCATCCCAACCGTGAAGCATGGGTTGGCAGCATCATATTGTGGGGGTGCTTTGCTGCAGGAGGGACTGGTGCACTTCACAAAATAGATGGCATCATGAGTTAGGAAAATTATGTGGATATATTGAAGCAACATCTCAAGACATCAATCAGGAAGTTAAAGTTTGGTCGCAAATGGGTCTTCCAAATGGACAATGACCCCAAGCATAACTTCCAAAGTTGTGGCAAAATGGCTTAAGGACAACAAAGTCAAGGTATTGGAGAGGCCATCACAAAGCCCTGACCTCAATCCTATGGAAAATTTGTGGGCAGAGCTGAAAAAGCCTGTGTGAGCAAGGAGGCCTACAAACCTGACTGTTACACCAGCTCTGTAAGGAAGAATGGGCCAACATACACCCAACTAATTGTGGGAAGCTTGTGGAAGTCTACCTGAAACGTTTGACCCAAGTTAAACAATTTCAAGGCAATGCCTCCAAATACTAATGATTGTATATAAACTTCTGACCCACTGGGAATGTGCTGAAATAAATAATTATCTCTACTATTATGACCTAAAACAGGGAATTGTTACTAGGATTTAATGTCAGAAATTGTGAAAATCTGAGTTTAAATTTATTTGGCTAAGGTGTATGTTAACTTCCGGTGTCAGAGGAAAGCCCAAAAAACTGTCAAAGACTCCAGTCACCCAAGTCCTAGACTGTTTTCTCTGCTACCGCACGGCAAGCGGTACCGGAGCGCCAAGACTAGGACCAAAAGGCTCCTTTTAACAGATTCTACCCCAAACCATAACACTGATGAACAATTAACCAAATGGCCACCGGATATTTACAATCTCTATTGCACTCCACACTGGCCTTTCCCTCCTGGACAAAAGTAACACCTACGTGAGAATGCTGTTCATTGATTACAGCTCAGCGTTCAACATTGTGCTGCCCTCCAAGCTCATCACTAAGCTAAGGACGCTAGGATTTAACACCTCCCTCTGCAATTAGATACTGGAATTTCTGATGGGCCGCCCCCAGGTGGTGAGGGTAGGCAATAACATCCTCCATGGTGACCCTCAACACGTGCTTAGCCCCCTCCTGTACTCCACATTCACCCATGACTGCATGTCCCATTCGACTCCAACACCATCATTAAGTTTACTGACGACACAATGGTGGTAGGCCTGATCACAGATGACGATGAGACAGCCTACAGGGAGGAGGTCAGAGACCTGGCAGTGTGGTGCCTGGACAACAACTTCTCCCTCAACGTTAGCAAGACAAAGGAGCTGATCGTGGGCTACAGGAAACGGAGGGCCGAGCACGCCCCCATTCACATATACAGGGCTGTTGTAGTGGAGATGGTCAGGAGCTTCGAGTTCCTCGGTGTCCACATCCCTAAGGACTTATCATGGTCCAAACACACCAACACAGTCACGAAGAGGGTATACCAATGCCTCTTCCCCCTCAGGAGGCTGAAAATATTTTGCATAGGTCCCCAGGTCCTCAAAGTTCTACAGTTGCACCATCAAGAGCATCCTGACCAGTTGCATCAGTTGAAGTCGGAGGTTTGCATACACTTAGGTTGGAGTCATTAGAACTTGTTTTTCAGGCCATCCCAAGTGGCGCAGTGGTCTAAGGCGCTGCATCGCTGTGCCTCTAGAGATTCTGGGTTTGAGACTGGCTTGGTATGGCAAGTGCTTGGCATCCGAACACAAGGCGCTACAGATTGTAGTGCGAACATCACTGGGGCCAAGTACATCACCGGGGCCAAGCGTCCTGTCACCCAGGACTTCTATACCAGGCGGTGTCAGAGGAAGGCCCTAAAAATGGTCAAAGTCTTTATCCACCCAGGTCACAAGGTGTTCTCTCTGCTACCATATGGCAAGTGGTACCGGAGCGCTAAGTCTTGGACCAAAAGGTTCCTGAACAGCTTCTACCCCAAATCCATAAGACTGCTGTTAATTAGATGTTCTGCTTTCACCCCCTACCTATATGTACATAGTACTTCAGTCAATCACCTAACCAAACCTACATGTACATATGACCTCAATCAATCACCCAAACTACCTCGTACCTCAGCACACTGACTCGGTACCGGTACTCCATGTATGTAGCCTTGCTGTTGTATTGTGTTATTATCTTTTTATCTATTTGTTAATCTTCTTACTTTTTAACTGTACTGTTTGGGAAAGGGCTCGTAAGTAAGCATTTCACGGGTAAAGTCTTCACTTGTTGTATTCAGCACATTTAATTTGTTTCCTTAGTTTTTTTCTTTTCAGTTAGCAAATGTTAGCTACAAGCAGCTCACCGATTCATAGTTCCCGAACTATGTTCCCGAAGGCAGTAGTGTAACACAGGGTCAAAATACACTGAGCAACAACGAGAACTGTTACTGCTACTGTACCTGAAATTCTAGGCTGGACCAACCCATAAATGTCTGTCAGGGAGACACAACCTCAAGCCTGCACACACTGTATGAATTGTACCTTTAGTTTTCCAGGTTGGGCTATATATTTGAGTCTTGTTAATTTGTGATTTTCGAGAAATCCAAGTATGTCTCGAAAAGAAACACGGCAAGTTCTGAGATTCAATGTCTTTTGAAAAAAAAAAAAATCTCACCCATTCTTTTTTCTTTCCGTTTTTTCAGAAAATACGTGGATTGCAATACTTTCGGCCTAAAACTATGAGAACACCAGACACTTTCGGCTTCACTACTGAATGTCCTAGATGTTGGCAGTCTGTAGCTCTGACTGTGTCTTTGAGTCTATGGCTTTGGGTCTGACTGTGCAGTAATTTATCTGATTATGTAACCGCTATGACTGTGACTTGCTTTTTGTGTCTGACAGTCAGCAAAGCACAGCTATTGAGTCTGTATTCCTATCTGGTATCTATTTGACTCTTTGGTCCACATTCATTCACAGATAAATTCAGACTGCACTGCGGGTGCACTTACGAGCATTAAAACCACCACACCTCACAAGCTGTAGAAACTAGTTGTCATACAAGCTTTCCCCTCACTCTTACGGACATTGACATTAGATATTGACACATAACCACACCTGTCCTTAAAGTTGAAATCTGTTTCGGTGAAACTGCCACGTCCATTTGCGATATTACAAAAACGTTACTTCAAATATGGAACAAAGTTTTTTTTTCCATCGAACATCATTGTACATCACTGCACGCGGGATAAAACAGCAGAGTATGTATTGCAATTGTTTTTTTGTTTTTTTACGTTGTTGGATGCTCATCCTCCTTTTCAAAAACAAAACAATAACAAATGGTCTGGGGTGGATCTCAGCTTTAAAATACAAAACATTCTGACTAATCCTACAGTGGGGTTTACATTCATCTGAGATTGATTGTTACTGTCTTTGTGTCTTCATATGAAATGTATTATTTCGTCAATTTACAGTCAACAATTGAAGTGTAGTAATTGCTCCCTAAGTGTATTTGAAATATTTATATTTCTATTATCATTTTATCTTTCAAAATGTTGTCCTGCAAACAGTTGGGGTTTTTCAAGGGAATTTTTCTACAATTAACTTGTCTGTTTAATATGCCTATACTGTATATAAACATATGTACAGTACTCCTACGCTGAGTTATATATTATTTCATATATTGATCTTAATGTGGTGCCATTTCTAAAGGCAGTTTATTGCATTCCATGAGCTATTTTTGACAAGTAGGATAAATTACCTCTCTAAACTCCTAGGGCTCTGCTCATGTGTCACATTTGACACCTGCTTAGTAAATCCTTATGCAACTTGCATGCCATGTATTCTAACATATTACCCAAGGAAACACAACTTGAAGTGATTTAGGCTAATTGTTTTCTGTCAACGGTAGAAGAGAAACAGCTCCATCTTTGAGGGTGGGTCAAGTTTATGTTTCAAAGGCGTGTTTTTGAGGTGATTGTGGATTACTTAGCAGATTTCGAGAAGTATGCTATTTTAGGAAAATTTTGTTGAAATTAGCTGGTGCTATTTTCCCCATTTCTTCTGTAAATTCTGGATTGCCTACGGGCGATTCCCCACGAAACTAGAACAAAAAAAGTCTATGAACATTTAATCAATAGAAGGTTCCTTTGGAGGAAGGATTGTTGACATACATTTGACATTTGTATCTTAAAGCATAATTGAGAAATTATTAATTGAAGTTGGAACATTTATGACATTTTGGCCATACCCAGGCCTCCTTTAAGATAATGTTTCATCTGTAGGTACTACAAAGCAAAAATTGGTGTCATATGACATATAATTAGTATTTTATTTTCATGAATCATTTTCTTACATACATTTATGAAAATGTAATAATATAAACATGAATATAGATTTTTTATTTGGCAAATTGTTTTATATATTGTTGAACATAATATACTCTATACTCAAAGTTTCAGAGTGGGATCTATGATAGTTTTAAAGTTATGGTCCATTTTATACAGAGACATTTGCTTAGTGACATTTGTAACCATCCTCCTCTTCTTCTCTGGAAGAGCCTCCACTTCACTCTACCTAACTTTGTTTTCGCCCCAAATAATAGCACATTTTTTGTCAATGTGTTGTATAAAAGACTACGGCTTCTCGGTTTCAAATGGACACCCTTTGAGACCACTTTGACATTTGACAGAGACATACATTGCTTAGTCGGCAATGTAACCAACCACATGCCTTCTTTTACCACCACCAGTAGAGGGTGACCATTTTGAATCCATTTTCACATTCACTCTATTGGAAATGGATCATAACTCTACAAGTACAGTGCCTTGCGAAAGTATTCGGCCCCCTTGAACTTTGCGACCTTTTGCCACATTTCAGGCTTCAAACATAAAGATATAAAACTGTATGTTTTTGTGAAGAATCTACAACAAGTGGGACACAATCATGAAGTGGAACAACATTTATTTGATATTTCAAACTTTTTTAACAAATCAAAAACTGAAAAATTGGGCGTGCAAAATTATTCAGCCCCTTTACTTTCAGTGCAGCAAACTCTCTCCAGGAGTTCAGTGAGGATCTGAGAATGATCCAATGTTGACCTAAATGACTAATGATGATAAATACAATCCACCTGTGTGTAATCAAGTCTCCGTATGAATGCACCTGCACTGTGATAGTCTCAGAGGTCAGTTAAAAGCGCAGAGAGCATCATGAAGAACAAGGAACACACCAGGCAGGTCCGAGATACTGTTGTGAAGAAGTTTAAAGCCGGATTTGGATACAAACAGATTTCCCAAGCTTTAAACATCCCAAGGAACACTGTGCAAGCGATAATATTGAAATGGAAGGAGTATCAGACCACTGCAAATCTACCAAGACCTGGCCGTCCCTCTAAACTTTCAGCTCATACAAGGAGAAGACTGATCAGAGATGCAGCCAAGAGGCCCATGATCACTCTGGATGAACTGCAGAGATCTACAGCTGAGGTGGGAGACTCTGTCCATAGGACAACAATCAGTCGTATATTGCACAAATCTGGCCTTCATGGAAGAGTGGCAAGAAGAAAGCCATTTCTTAAAGATATCCATAAAATGTGTCGTTTAAAGTTTGCCACAAGCCACCTGGGAGACATACCAAACATTTGGAAGAAGGTGCTCTGGTCAGATGAAACCAAAATTGAACTTTTTGGCAACAATGCAAAACGTTATGTTTGGCGTAAAAGCAACACAGCTGAACACACCATCCCCACTGTCAAACATGGTGGTGGCAGCATCATGGTTTGGGCCTGCTTTTCTTCAGCAGGGACAGGGAAGATGGTTAAAATTGATGGGAAGATGGATGGAGCCAAATACAGGACCATTCTGGAAGAAAACCTGATGGAGTCTGCAAAAGACCTGAGACTGGGACGGAGATTTGTCTTCCAACAAGACAATGATCCAAAACATAAAGCAAAATCTACAATGGAATGGTTCAAAAATAAACATATCCAGGTGTTTAGAATGGCCAAGTCAAAGTCCAGACCTGAATCCAATCGAGAATCTGTGGAAAGAACTGAAAACTGCTGTTCACAAATGCTCTCCATCCAACCACACTGAGCTCAAGCTGTTTTGCAAGGAGGAATGGGAAAAAATGTCAGTCTCTCGATGTGCAAAACTGATAGAGACATACCCCAAGCGACTTACAGCTGCATTCGCAGCAAAAGGTGGCGCTACAAAGTATTAACTTAAGGGGGCTGAATAATTTTGCACGCCCAATTTTTCAGTTTTTGATTTGTTAAAAAAGTTTGAAATATCCAATAAATGTCGTTCCACTTCATGATTGTGTCCCACTTGTTGTTGATTCTTTACAAAAAAATACAGTTTTATATCTTTATGTTTGAAGCCTGAAATGTGGCAAAAGGTCGCAAAGTTCAAGGGGGCCGAATACTTTCGCAAGGCACTGTAACAGAGATCACACTCTGGAATGTTCAACTATATATATATATATATATATATATATATATATATATATATATATATATATATATATATATATATATATATAAATATTGTGTAAATGTGACAAATCAAAAATGTTATGTTTTCAATATTCATGTTTTTATTTTTCAATAATCATAAATCAATCGAAGATTAAACATTATGGAGTCTTTAAGGAGGCCTGGGTCAGGCAAAAAAAGTCACAAATATTCCAACTTCAATTAATTATTTCTCAAACATGCTTTAAGATACAAATGTAAAATATGTGTCAACAAATGTATTTTGTTCTAGTTTTGTGAGGAATCACCCCAACTGTATATGGCAAAAATACCATGGGATCGCCTGACTTTAGAACACTCCCAATGTATGAAAAAGGCTGACAAGTTTAATTTTGGAGTATTGTATTCTTGATGTGGGCATTTCTAAAGACTTGTTGGTGAGAAAGGTTTCTGGGACTAAGCAGGCTATTGTTAGTGTGCTGGGAACACGTGAACACCCCTGTTTCTTTCCAAGAAGTGAATTAGCCTGTAGCATGACTGCCACCATTCCTCTCCGCGTGAGTGTCACCCATGTGTCAGCCCCTTGCCACTTTCCCATGGCAACTGATAGGGCTCTCGTCTCATAAGTGCTTCAGTACAGCAGCCATATAATCCAAGTGTCACTCCGACGTCCATACTGCTGCTTCTGGCTGTATGATTATGTGGAGCCGATAAGAGCTAACACTTGCTGCCCATTAAGAACCCATGTAAATAGCAGGTTGGCTATTTTAGCATGCTAGACTCCTTTCCTCTGAGCAATGAGCACCATCCAGAGAAGAGAGCATTTAGGCTGATGGCAGGAGAGTTGGGCAGCACTCGGGACGGAAGTGCTGTCGCAATGTTTAATCCGTCACCTTACTACCCATCACATCTTGAGAACAACATTGCCATGTAGCTGGCTAACAATCAACAACACATTAATTGCTGAGCTTTTAGAGGCCAAGTGCATGCCTCAGATTATTGCTGTTTTCATTTTATTTTAGAAGAAATGTCAAGCAGAAATTGCTCTTATGACTAATTTGGCTTTCTATTTGAGTAAAACATATCAAAAAGTGATAGTTTAGGTTATGCATAACTACATTGAATCCTCTTTCAAAAATGTTGATCATCTCTTATCTTTAATCTCAAAACGTGAAACACACATGCATAGATGAAAATGTATATTTAGTGTGCAGGTAACTGTACATGAATGACATGAATGTCAATTGTCCAACATTTTCTGAGCTAAGGTTGTATGACAAAAATGAGTGAATGTTGGACACAACACAAAAGAAGGCCAAGCCTAATTATCTATTAATGTAGGTTTTATGTATTATAATGAGGATAACCATCCTCCTCTTCTTCTCTGGAAGAGCCTCTACTTCACTCTACCTAACTTTGTTTTCGTCCCAAATAATAGCTCCTTTTTTTGTCAATGTGTTGTATAAAAGACTACGGCTTCTCGGTTTCAAATGGACGCTTTTAAGACCACTTTGACATTTGTAAGCAATGGGCTCAGGTAAAATAATAGCCTGGAGCTTTCTGTCCTGTCTCATGCCCATGAGACTGCTTGATTCGATTTGGGATGCTTCTTCTGAGTCATTTGATTTACCTAATTCAGACTGAATTGTATAAAATCCAACATTACGTTCCAAATGGCACCCTATTCCCTAACAGTGCATTACTTTTTTGACAAGAGCCTAATAGGTCCTGGTCTAAAGTAGTACAATATAAAGAGAATAGCGTGCCATTTGGAATGCACCCACTGACGTCAATTCAACGTCTATCCGACAGTGGTTCAACGTTATGTCATTCAAATGACGTGGAAACAATATTAATTAAATCAGTGTGTGCCCAGTGGGGTAGTGTCCTTTGTAACAAAGTTTTTGCCTCCTCGGGACAATGCCTGGGGTCAACCTTGTTATATAAAGACAGACAGAACTTCCTTCCCTAAAGACAAAGACAGACTATGTTGTTATAAAATGTAGCATGACTAATGGAAGACATTGATATCTCCAGTCCCCACTGGGCACAAACAATCAATTCAACATCTAGTCCACATTATTTCCATGTGGAAACAATGTTGATTCAACCAGTGTGTGGGTCATTTGTACAGTTGTTTTTCCAATTGACTTAGCTTTTTTTTGCAATGGTATATGTTTAATGGGATTATTACAAAATGTATCCCTTACAAAGCTGTTATTGGTGCCATTCAGTAGGTTCTAATTTTAGGAAGTCTTATTCACCCAAAAATATTTTAATCTCAATGCGACTGTACACTCTTCAAAAAAAGATAGAATAACTCTTCTGGGTTCCATGTACAACCCTCTGTGTGAATGGGACAGTAGAAGAAACCTTTTAGACAATAGGGTGCCATTTTTGCAACTTTTGCTTCAGTATGTTTATGTATTCAGCTAAAGTTTTGTGTTTTTACATGGCAGGTTTTGATGACCGGGACACAGACCTCTTTTTGTGTGACACCAACACCTGCAAGTTTGACGGAGAGTGTCTGAGAATTGGAGAGACAGTGACGTGCATCTGCAACTTCAAGGTAAGACATTGTTCAATGTTTTTATTCTCAGAAAAATGTTTCAGGAAAAAGTTGCATATTCTTCTGTTCATATGCAGCGGTCATTATGAAATGGCATATTATTATTGCAACCTCATTTGGTTGTATAATTATTTTCTTGGCGGGGATGCCTGTTTGTTGTTTTTCATGTGAAGGAGTGGGCCTTTAATGTAACAAAAATTGAATTTAAAAGTGTGTTTTTTGTAGTCTACACCAGTCAGTGTTTCAACATCCTTTCAGTGGTTCGACTCAGAAATGTGCTTTTATAACTCGCTGAATGGTGGCTGGACACCAAAACCCACTAGCTATCAAGAGGGAGGGGACTACGATGTATAGTGAAGACAATTTACCGCTTCTCATAAAACCGATTGTCACTCTCAATCATGGTGGCTGTTTTATGTATTCCACTTCATTGATTGTATAGCCATTGACAACACACAGATTTAAATACCCTTATTAATAACATCAATCCAGTGAATGATGCTGTACTTTACGGCTTATGCTTCAGTTTACCGATCTATAACAAAATTGCAACAAACCAGCCATCCATTGATAGATTTTTTTGTATTGCTTTTACCTCATTCAAACAAATATGCTCTATATTACCTACATAAATGAAGATACTGAGATAAAGCACATGGATATGCCTAATGCGTTTCAGCTCGATGCTCTCATGTCCGATCCTGCGAGCTTATCAGCACATCCAGCGCCAAAGCTTGCTTTTATCTCAATTTTGTACTTCCCTGGGAGCGAACATTAGTAGAAGCGCACAGATAAATGACATTACCTCTCCATTTCTCATCCCTGAGATCTCGCACTGATAGTGTCTGTCATTCGGGACAGAGCTCTCTCTGTGAAGCTTAGCAGAGGCGGTTAACACCGCTTTCATGTCATACTGACTTAATACTGGTGTGGCCTTGGGTCACGGCCTGCCGTGGCATCCTGTGTCTCATGGACAGGACAGGACCTGACGCCAATGCGCTTAAACCTACTAGCCGCCATGTCTTTATTCCATTAAGCGCCGTAATTCAGCAAAATGTATCCTCTTATGGGGGGGGGGGGGGGGGGGGACTGTGTCTGAGGGGGGCTGTGTACTCACCAACCCCTAATGTCCTAGCATGCACAAACATGCATTAGTGTGCAGGCATACACACGCGCACACACTTTCAGCCCTTGAGGGGTTACGTGCAGTATAGTTGAGAGGAGGAAGTGGGTTTGATCTGAGAGAATCAATGGATGCTATTCAACGGCAGGATGCCCATTCAGCAGCCGTGTTAGCTAGCTAGTCAACCCACACTGCCTGTGTGTGAGTGTGTGTACACACTTTTTTGTGTATGTGTGTGTAGCTAAAGCTCCATGCTCATGTGATTCTTGACATGCTGTGAAATATCTTGTTATCGTTTAATGATACTTGAACTGGGCTCTCTTATCTGTGTTTAATTGGTGGGTTGTTGTGCTCACTGTACATGTTTTGTATGTCCTTGAATGAATGTAATGTAGTATTTTGTCTTGAGTCATGCTTGGATTTTTGGTTGAATGTCATTTGTCATCCATCCGTATTGGCGTATGACTCGCTTTCTAGCACCTCAGTGTTTTATTTTCTCCAAAATGCTATTGTGATAACGGCTCCGGCTTGCTCTTCAAGGTGTAGTTTTCACCCTGTCTGTAATGTGTGTTCTGTAACTCCATTATATTTGGGGTTGGCCATTTTCTCTACTGTAATACATTGGATGTCATGCCATGATGTTGCTGTAATTTTCTCTAATATTTGCCCATGACTGTCTTTCAGCAGTTTAATTGCATTCTGTGTATCAGTTCACAATGTTGCTTTTATTTCCTCTAATATCTGGTTGTTACTGGTCACTCAGAATTTTGATGTCATTCTCCTTCCAATGTTGTGATGAGATTCAGACTTCTGTGGATGTGAGAGTGGGAAAGGAGAGCGTCTCCTTCCTAGCTCTCAGAACAAACTACCAGATATCACTCTCGTACACACACACTCAAATACACATGCATCTACGCACACACACACACAAACACGCACACACACACACTTAAATACACACATGCATACACACACACACTGAAGGACCGTAGCTATACCACGGAGCAGTCCCAAGTGGAATTCGGGAGGTCATTATCAGAGCATTCCTGATGGAGACCTTGTTCCATATATTTGTATGCATTTATGATTTTAATTTAATTTGGGGCCATGTGAACCGTCTGGGTTGGAGACATACAGTCCATAGAGACGTAATGGTGGGTTTAATTCCCAGGGGCAGCCTTGGATAAAAGGCGCCTAGGGAGTCTGGATCAGCAGGGACCTTGGCTTAAGATGATGATGGCTGTTCAGGTATTCAATATGTGTTTGAGGTGAATCTACAGTAAGTTTGTCAGGAAGTGGCTAAGTATAGCTAAATATTTTCGAAGACAACTTGTATTGGGAGTTGTTACACCAACATCTCATATTGGCAGAGGTAGGAATCGTCACTAACGTGAAATGACAGGACAATGGATAATACATGATACAATATGTTTAATCTCCCCTCTTTCCTTCCTTCTTTCCATCCAACCCCGCTTATCTGTTTCTCCACTCCCTCCCTTATCCCTTCCACTGACTCTCTACCCCCTGCCTCTCTACCTCTCTCTCCCTCTATCTATATATTTTCTATTCTCCCTGCAGCTTCTACTCTCCTACTCCTTTCTCACAGATGTGGTGTTCCTCTTATCTGTATTGCATTAGTAGTGGGTCTCTGGACTTGCAAACCCTCTGAGACTTCCCTTGGGCTCTACTGTCATAGTGTGCTGCAAAGCTGACTTCTACCTTTGCATGATGAATGTGCCAATTAAAATCAGCGTGAAGAAGAGTCCAGTACCAGCGGCAGCTCCCAGAGCTGTGCCTTTGTCTTTGTGAGCAGACTATATGAGTTGATGCTGGTCGATAGGGCAACGTCGATAGATGGGCACTCCTGTAGTGTCCAGCAACACATGATGTTTTAGGGCCCTGAAATGGAGCCTGAAGGCCAGAAGGGCAGTCCGTTGGTGTATAGCGTGATGCTACTTTAATTAGTGTTGTCACGATAACATTTTACTAATGATACGATAACAGGCCAAGTATCACGATACCAAGTAGGACCACAGGGAAAAACTTCTGTGGCCTGTTTGCCCCGTCCCCTGGACGCTTGTTCCCATTTTCTAAACGTTATGTGCATGTGCTAAAAAAAACCTGTCACTGATATTCACACTTATACTCAATACAACACATACATACCGAATTTAACTTCACACTGTATAATAGAATACTGCATAGAATGGCTAATCTGCTCATATTTACAAAGGTTTACCTGTGATTTGGCTGGAGGAACGGGAGGAAGGAATATATACATGCATAATGATCTGCATGTTATTGTGGCAGTAAGGGGAAAACACTGCATGAAATGTTCTGCTCTTCAGTTAACACACAGACACACTTTCCCTCCCTCACAGTCTCTCTCTCTGTCTCCCTCTCTTGTAAAAAAAAAACAAACACACACACACACACACACACACCAATCTCTCTCAAACATACACACACTGTTCCCAACTTTAAAAACGTGAAGCACCATCAGAATGTAATGAGCACCAGAAAGAGAAAGATTTTTTATATAGTTTGGCTTCTGAATCCTACCTTTGAAGCACATCTCTTGAGTAGCAGACCCTTTTCCTTTCTACTTGTGCCAATAAAATGTGCCTATACCTACTGTTACCAGATTCTTAGCTAGCTAGGTAACATGACTGAGCAATATCAAACCAATAATTAGTGGGATTAGTTTAAAATTGCCTGTGACATCGTTTGTGAAATTATATCGAATTGCACAGGAAGAAAGAAAATGTAGCTCTGGTTATAGGAGTCATATTTTTGTAACTGTTTTAGCTCAAGACAAAACATTTTCTTAGCTGTAAAGGTGCAAGAATGAATGCCTGTCGCAAAGCTGTTTTTATCTCTGGCACTGCTGCATGACAGCGAACTTGCAAAGCCTATACTCAGACTGGCCATGCTCCTGGTTATATATATATATATATATATATATATATGTACAAATGTTTATTTATTTATTTTTATTTCACCTTTATTTCACCAGGTAGGCAAGTTGAGAACAAGTTCTCATTTACAATTGCGACCTGAGAGAGCGAGATCATGACCTGTCGCAAGAGCGACATCATTGATGTATACAGAGAAGAGAGTCGGTCCAAGAATTGAACCCTGTGGCACCCCCATAGAGACTGCCAGAGGTCCGGACAGCAGACCCTCCGATTTGATACACTGAACTCTATCAGAGAAGTAATTGGTGAACCAGGCGAGGCAATCATTTGAGAAACCAAGGCTGTCGAGTCTGCCGATGAGAATGTGGTGATTGACAGAGTCGAAAGCCTTGGCCAGATCAATGAATACGGCTGCACAGTAATGTTTCTTATCGATGGCTGTTAAGATATCGTTTAGGACCTTGAGCGTGGCTGAGGTGCACCCATGACCAGCTCTGAAACCAGATTACATATCAGAGAAGGTATGGTGAGATTCAAAATGGTCGGTAATCTGTTTGTTGACTTGGCTTTCGAAGACCTTAGAAAGGCAGGGTAGGATAGATATAGGTCTGTAGCACTTTTGGTCAAGAGTGTCCCCCCCTTTGAAGAGAGGGATGACCGCAGCTGCTTTCCAATCTTTGGGAATCTCAGACGACACGAAAGAGAGGTTGAACAGGCTAGTAATAGGGGTGGAAACAATTTCGGCAGATCATTTTTTAGAAAGAAAGGGTCCATATTGTCTAGCCCGGCTGATTTGTAGGGGTCCAGATTTTGCAGCTCTTTCAGAACATCAGCTGACTGGATTTGGGAGAATGAGAAATGGGGAAGGCTTGGGCGAGTTGCTGTGGGGGGTGCAGTGCTGTTGACCGGGGTAGGAGTAGCCAGGTGGAAAGCATGGCCAGCCGTAGAAAAATGCTTATTGAAATTCTCAATTATGGTGGATTTATCAGTGGTGACAGTGTTTCCTATCTTCAGTACAGTGGGCAGCTGGGAGGAGGTGTTCTTATTCTCCATGGACTTTACAGTGTCGCAGAACTTTTTTGAGTTAGTGTTGCAGGAAGCAGAGTTCTGCTTGAAAAAGCTAGCCTTGGCTTTTCTAACTGCCTGTGCATAATGGTTTCTAGCTTCCCTGAACAGCTGCATATCACGGGGGCTGTTCGATGCTAATGCAGAACGCCATAGGATGTTTTTGTGTTGGTTAAGGGCAGTCAGGTCTGGGAAGAACCCCCTTGAATGGGGCATGCTTATTTAAGATGGTTAGGAAGGCTTTTTAAATACCCAGGTATCCTGTACTGACGGGATGAGATCAATATCCTTCCAGGATACCCCGGCCAGGTCGATATGAAAGGCCTGCTCTGTCACGGGATACTAGGAGTGGTGGGTGGAATCAGGCGCAGAGAGCAGGGTTCAGTAGATTGTCAATTTATTCTCCGGCGCACAAAAACGGTCACGCCAACACACAGGGCGCATACAATTGACCAGCCCAAACACAGGACAAAAATAGTCCGGAGAATAAACACACGAAAACCACCATACAACAGAGTAACAAAAACAATCCCGCACAAAACAAGGGCGGGACAACCTACTATATATAAGGACGCTAATTAAACTAAAATACACACAGGTGAAACTAATAGGATTATTAGGATGATATCTATGAGGGTGCCCGTGTTTAAGGCTTTGGGGAGGTACCTGGTAGGTTCATTGATAATTTGTGTGAGATTGAGGGCATCAAGTTTAGATTGTAGGATGGCTGGGGTGTTAAGCATGTTCCAGTTTAGGTCGCCTAGCAGCACGAGCTCTGAAGATAGATGGGGGGCAATCAGTTCACATATGGTGTCCAGAGCACAGCTGGGGGCAGAGGGTGGTCTATAATAGCAGGCGGCAACTGTGAGAGACTTATTTTTAGAGAGGTGGATTTTTAAAAGTAGAAGTTCAAATTGTTTGGGTACAGACCTGGATAGTAGGACAGAACTCTGCAGGCTATCTTTGCAGTAGATTGCAACACCACCCCCTTTGGCAGTTCTATCTTGTCTGAAAATGTTGTAGTTTGGGATGAAAATTTCAGAATTTTTGGTGGTCTTCCTAAGCCAGGATTCAGACACAGCATGTAACAACAGAAGACTGATCAGGGTCTCCATCCCCGCTCACCATCACTGCTAAATTAGATTTACTTTATTGAACTGGTGCATACAAAAGACTAGTTGCTGTTGCTTCATTTTTTTTACTCAATTTATAAATAACTGACTTTATAAACATTATATAACTGGTGCCAACAGGTTCTTTAGATCGGTAGGGCTGAAAATAATGGTAGTATCATATGAAACAATACTACGGTATTATAATGTTGGTATCATAACTATCATGACATTTTGGTACCGTGATTTTACGGTGGACCGTAGATGAAAGTATAGCAATAAGGGGAAATATAAGGGAAACTCACTGGTGAGTATGTTCGGTATTGTTGTGATAAAATAGCCCAACAAGCTCATTTGACCATGTTAGTAATTGAGAGGAGATCTGAAGTCATTATCCTACATTTGTCATTCAAGGCAGAAATCCCACACAACCCACCTCAAGTCACCCAAACATCCTAATTGAATCATTTAACGCCATCAGAATGTATGGGGTGGGGGGGACGACACACTAACCAGGTTGTCAGGTGCACGTTGTTTCCTCCGACACATTGGTGCGGCTGGCTTCCGGGTTGGATGCGCGCTGTGTTAAGAAGCAGTGCGGCTTGGTTGGGTATGTTTCTTAGGACGCAATGCTTTCGACCTTCGTCTCTCCCGAGCCCGTACGGGAGTTGTAGTGATTAGACAAGATAGTAACTACTAACAATTGGATACCACGAAAAAGGGGGTAAAATTTAAAAAAATAATAATAATAATAATAATGTATTAGGGGGGCAGGGCAGGTTAGTTAGCACAGAAGTTAGCATCTGTGTCAGCTGCTCGGCAGCTCGTCTCCGGTGACTGCGCTGGGGAGACTGCTCAGGGACAGGCAGGCAGAGGCCTAATCAAGAGGAGACTGCCAACCGATTAAAGAGCAGAAGCACAAGCTAAGCAGCCCCCAGTCTTTCCCACCAACTGTCAGAGCAGACTAGCATCCCCAACCATTGCAAGGCATCATGGGAGTTTGTCAATCACTCAGACAATGCGCAACACATTTCCATCTGGGGGATGTGAGGAATACATCATCAGGTTAGACACGGAACGGATTTTATCCTGGGATGGTGTTCTTCGGGAATTAGTTGTTGGTCCATTGCTTTTTTGTCATCGACCCCCACTGACATAAGCTCCCTCGGATGTGTCTTGAGTAATGTGGAGTGCTATTTATTTGTAATTTATTTTATTACTTTTTTTAAATTAACCAATCCACCCTCTTTGGAGGACACATCTTTTTTTTTTTTTTTTTACAGCTTTTCTGCTACAAAAATATACATTTTACATACACATTTTACATACATGGTACTTTTATATGAAGCAGTCACATAACAATAATACATTACCAAACATAAATTACTTAATCCCACCCCTCAGCCACTCTCAGCACATCCCACCTACTGTATCACCACAGACCACCATTGTTTGGTTTCCATGTGCCATATATTTTTCGATTGTGTTTTTCGATATTTTACATAAATGTTGAACCTTTCTAATCGTATAGTATCCACAGATTGTGAGCTAAAGATTAAATAAATGATCTAGTGATTCTGTCTCTTTGCAGCAAAATCTACAGAGCTGAAATTGTTGTATGCCCCATATACAGTTGAAGTCTGAAGTTTACATACACTTAGGTTGGGGACATTCCACCAGTCCACACATTTCTTGTTAACAAACTATAGCTTTGGCAAGTCGGTTAGGACATCCACTTTGTGCATAACATAAGTAATTTTTCTAACAATTGTTTACAGACAGATTATTTCACTTATAATTCACTGTATAACCATTCCAGTGGGTCAGAAGTTTACATACACTATGTTAACTGTGACTTTAAACAGCTTGGAAAATTCCAGAAAATGATGTCATGGCTTTAGAAGCTTCTGATAGGCTAATTGACATCATTTCAAGGCCTACCTTCAAACTTAGTGCCTCTTTGCTTGATATCATGGGAAGATCAAAAGAAATCAGCCAAGACCTCAGAAAAAAAATTGTAGACCTCCACAAGTCTGGTTCATCCTTGGGAGCAATTTCCAAACGCCTGAAGGTACCACGTTCATCTGTACAAATAATATTACGCAAGTATAAACACCATGGGACCATGCAGCCGTCATACCGCTCAGGAAGGAGATGCATCATGTTTCCTAGAGATTAAAGTAGTTTGGTGCGAAAAGTGAAAATCAATCCCCGAACAACAGCAAAGGACCTTGTGAAGATGCTGGAGAAACAAGTACAAAGGTATCTATATCCAAAGTAAAACGAGTCCTATATCGACATAACCTGAAAGGCCACTCAGCAAGGAAGAAGCCACTGCTCCAAAACTGCCATAAAAAAGCCAGACTACGTTTGCAACTGCACATGGGGACAAAGATCATACTTTTTGGAGAAATATCCTCTGGTCTGGTGAAAAAAAAAAAACTGTTGGCCATAATGACTATCGTTATGTTTGGAGGAAAAAGGGGAGGCTTGCAAGCCGAAGAACACCATCCCAACTGTGAAGCACGGGGGTGGCAGCATCATGTCGTGGGTGGCAGCAGCATGTTGTGGGGGTGCAGGAGGGACTGGTGCACTTCACAAAATAGATTGCATCATGAGGAAGTAAAATGATGTGGATATATTGAAGCAACATCTCAAGACAACAGTCGGGAAGTTAAAGCTTGGTCTTAAATGGGTCTTCCAAATGGACAATGACCCCAAGCATACTTCCAAAGTTGTGGCAAAATGGCTTAAGGACAACAAAGTCAAGGTATTGGAGTGGCCATCACAAAGCCCTGATCTCAATCCCAGAGAACATTTTTGGGCAGAACTGAAAAAGTGTGTGTGAGCAAGGAGGCCTACAAACCTGACTCATTTACACCAGCTTTGTCAAGAGGAATGGGCCAAAATTCACCTAACTTATTGTGGGAAGCTTGTGGAAGGCTACCCGAAATGTTTGACCCAAGTTGAACTATTTACAGTGCCTTGCGAAAGTATTTGTCCCCCTTGAACTTTGCGACCTTTTGCCACATTTCAGGCTTCAAACATAAAGATATAAAACTGTATTTTTTTGTGAAGAATCAACAACAAGTGGGACACAATAATGAAGTGGAACGACATTTATTGGATATTTCAATCTTTTTTAACAAATCAAAAACTGAAATATTGGGCGTGCAAAATTATTCAGCCCCCTTAAGTTAATACTTTGTAGCCACCTTTTGCTGCGATTACAGCTGTAAGTCGCTTGGGGTATGTCTCTATCAGTTTTGCACATCGAGAGACTTCATTTTTTTTCCCATTCCTCCTTGCAAAACAGCTCGAGCTCAGTGAGGTTGGATGGAGAGCATTTGTGAACAGCAGTTTTCAGTTCTTTCCACAGATTCTCGATTGGATTCAGGTCTGGACTTTGACTTGGCCATTCTAACACGTGGATATGTTTATTTTTGAACCATTCCATTGTAGACTTTGCTTTATGTTTTGGATCATTGTCTTGTTGGAAGACAAATCTCCGTCCCAGTCTCAGATCTTTTGCAGACTCCATCAGGTTTTCTTCCAGAATTGTCCTGTATTTGGCTCCATCCATCTTCCCATCAATTTTAACCATCTTCCCTGTCCCTGCTGAAGAAAAGCAGGCCCAAACCATGATGCTGCCACCACCATGTTTGACAGTGGGGATGGTGTGTTCAGGGTGATGAGCTGTGTTGCTTTTACGCCAAACATAACGTTTTGCATTGTTGCCAAAAAGTTCAATTTTTGTTTCATCTGACCAGAGCACCTTCTTCTACATGTTTGGTGTGTCTCCCAGGTGGCTTGTGGCAAACTTTTTAACAACACTTTTTATGGATATCTTTAAGAAATGACTTTCTTCTTGCCACTCTTCCATAAAGGCCAGATTTGTGCAATATACGACTGATTGTTGTCCTATGGACAGAGTCTCCCACCTCAGCTGTAGATCTCTGCAGTTCATCCAGAGTGATCATGGGCCTTTTGGCTGCATCTCTGATCAGTCTTCTCCTTGTATGAGCTGAAAGTTTAGAGGGACGGCCAGGTCTTGGTAGATTTGCAGTGGTCTGATACTCCTTCCATTTCAATATTATCGCTTGCACAGTGCTCCTTGGGATGTTTAAAGCTTGGGACATCTTTTTTTATCCAAATCCGGCTTTAAACTTCTTCACAACAGTATCTCGGACCTGCCTGGTGTGTTCCTTGTTCTTCATGATGCTCTCTGCGCTTTTAACGGACCTCTGAGACTATCACAGTGCAGGTGCATTTATACAGAGACTTGATTACACACAGGTGGATTGTATTTATCATCATTAGTCATTTAGGTCAACATTGGATCATTCAGAGATCCTCACTGAACTTCTGGAGAGAGTTTGCTGCACTGAAAGTAAAGGGGCTGAATAATTTTGCACGCCCAATTTTTCAGTTTTTGATTTGTTAAAAAAGTTTGAAATATCCAATAAATGTCGTTCCACTTCATGATTGTGTCCCACTTGTTGTTGATTCTTCACAAAAAAATACAGTTTTATATCTTTATGTTTGAAGCCTGAAATGTGGCAAAAGGTCGCAAAGTTCAAGGGGGCCGAATACTTTCGCAAGGCACTGTAAAGGCAATCAAATCAAATTTATTTATATAGCCCTTCGTACATCAGCTGATATCTCAAAGTGCTGTACAGAAACCCAGTCTAAAACCCCAAATAGCAAGCAATGCAGGTGTAGAAGCACGGTGGCTAGGAAAAACTCCCTAGAAAGGCCAAAACCTAGGAAGAAACCTAGAGAGGAACCAGGCTATGTGGGGTGGCCAGTCCTCTTCTGGCTGTGCCTGGTGGAGATTATAACAGAACATGGCCAAGATGTTTAAATGTTCATAAATGACCAGCATGGTCGAATAATAATAGGGCAGAACAGTTGAAACTGGAGCAGCAGCACGGTCAGGTGGACTGGGGACAGCAAGGAGTCATCATGTCAAGTTGTCCTGGGGCATGGTCCTAGGGCTCAGGTCAGTTGAAACTGGAGCAGCAGCATGGCCAGGTGGACTGGGGACAGCAAGGAGTCATCATGTCAGGTAGTCCTGGGGCATGGTCCTAGGGCTCAGGTCCTCCGAGAGAGAGAAAGAAAGAGAGAAGGAGAGAATTAGAGAACGCACACTTAGATTCACACAGGACACCGAATAGGACAGGAGAAGTACTCCAGATATAACAAACTGACCCCAGCCCCCCGACACAAACTACTGCAGCATAAATACTGGAGGCTGAGACAGGAGGGGTCAGGAGACACTGTGGCCCCATTCGAGTACACCCCCGGACATGGCCAAACAGGAAGGATATAACCCCACCCACTTTGCCAAAGCACTCCTGTCTCCTGTCTCCACTCCTTCAAAGCCTTAACCACAGCCAACAGCTCCCGGTCCCTCACATTATAGTTCTGCTCAGCTGCTTCGAGAAGAAAGCACAGGGGCGGAGTTTCGGTGGCGTGCCTGAGCTCTGAGAGAGCACGGCTCCGATCCCAACATCGGAAGTGTCCAGCTCCACTATGAATGCCAAAGAGGGATCCGGATGGGCCAACGCGGGAGCCAAGGTAAACAGAGCTCTTAGGTGCCCAAAAGCCCTGTCCGCCTCAACCGACCACTGCAGATGTACAGGACCCCCCTTCAGCAGTGAGGTAATGGGAGCAGCCACCTGGCCAAAACCCCAGAAAAATCTCCGGTAGTAATTGGCAAACCCTAAAAATCGCTGCACTTCCTTCACCGTGGTTGGAGCCGGCCAATTACGCACGGCTGCAATGCGGTCACTCTCCATCTCAACCCCTGATGTGGAAATGCGATACCCTAGGAAGGAGACAGCCTGCTGAAAGAACAGGCATTTCTCAGCCTTGAAGTACAGGTGATGCTCCAGCAGTCATCCAAGTACCTTGCGCACCAAGAACACATGCTCGGCGCGTGTAGCAGAGTATATCAGAATGTCATCGATATACACCACTACACCCTGCCCGTGCAGGTCCCTGAAAATCTCATCAACAAATGATTGGAAGACTGATGGAGTATTCATCAACCCGTTCTGCAAAACGAGGTACTGAGGTGGTACTAAATGCCATCTTCCACTCGTCTCCCTCCCGGATACGCACCAGATTGTACGCACTCCTTAGATCCAGTTTAGTGAAGAAGTGCGCTCCGTGCATTGACTCAATCGCCGTGGCGATAAGAGGTAGTGGGTAACTGTACCTCACCGTGATTTGATTTAGACCTCTGTAGTCAATGCACGGACGCAGACTTCCATCCTTCTTCACAAAAAAGAAACTGGAGGAGGTGGGTGAAGTGGAGGACCGAATGTACCCCTGACGCAGGGATTCGGAGACATGTGTTTCCATAGCCACCGTCTCCACTTTCAACAGGGTATACAGTGCCTTGCGAAAGTATTCGGCCCCCTTGAACTTTGCGACCTTTTGCCACATTTCAGGCTTCAAACATAAAGATATAAAACTGTATTTTTTTGTGAAGAATCAACAACAAGTGGGACACAATCATGAAGTGGAATGACATTTATTGGATATTTCAAACTTTTTTAACAAATCAAAAACTGAAAAATTGGGCGTGCAAAATTATTCAGCCCCTTTACTTTCAGTGCAGCAAACTCTCTCCAGAAGTTCAGTGAGGATCTCTGAATGATCCAATGTTGACCTAAATGACTAATGATGATAAATACAATCCACCTGTGTGTAATCAAGTCTCCGTATAAATGCACCTACACTGTGATAGTCTCAGAGGTCCGTCAAAAGCGCAGAGAGCATCATGAAGAACAAGGAACACACCAGGCAGGTCCGAGATACTGTTGTGAAGAAGTTTAAAGCCGGATTTGGATACAAAAAGATTTCCCAAGCTTTAAACATCCCAAGGAGCACTGTGCAAGCGATAATATTGAAATGGAAGGAGTATCAGACCACTGCAAATCTACCAAGACCTGGCCGTCCCTCTAAACTTTCAGCTCATACAAGGAGAAGACTGATCAGAGATGCAGCCAAGAGGCCCATGATCACTCTGGATGAACTGCAGAGATCTACAGCTGAGGTGGGAGACTTTGTCCATAGGACAACAATCAGTCGTATATTGCACAAATCTGGCCTTTATGGAAGAGTGGCAAGAAGAAAGACATTTCTTAAAGATATCCATAAAAAGTGTCGTTTAAAGTTTGCCACAAGCCACAGTTTGCCACACACCGAACATGTGGAAGAAGGCGCTCTGGTCAGATGAAACCCAAATTGAACTTTTTGGCAACAATGCAAAACGTTATGTTTGGCGTAAAAGCAACACAGCTGAACACACCATCCCCACTGTCAAACATGGTGGTGGCAGCATCATGGTTTGGGCCTGCTTTTCTTCAGCAGGGACAGGGAAGATGGTTAAAATTGATGGGAAGATGGATGGAGCCAAATACAGGACCATTCTGGAAGAAAACCTGATGGAGTCTGCAAAAGACCTGAGACTGGGACGGAGATTTGTCTTCCAACAAGACAATGATCCAAAACATAAAGCAAAATTTACAATGGAATGGTTCAAAAATAAACATATCCAGGTGTTAGAATGGCCAAGTCAAAGTCCAGACCTGAATCCAATCGAGAATCTGTGGAAAGAACTGAAAACTGCTGTTCACAAATGCTCTCCATCCAACCTCACTGAGCTCGAGCTGTTTTGCAAGGAGGAATGGGAAAAAATTTCTCTCGATATGCAAAACTGATAGAGACATACCCCATGCGACTTACAGCTGTAATCGCAGCAAAAGGTGGCGCTACAAAGTATTAACTTAAGGGGGCTGAATAATTTTGCACGCCCAATTTTTCAGTTTTTGATTTGTTAAAAAAGTTTGAAATATCCAATAAATGTCGTTCCACTTCATGATTGTGTCCGACTTGTTGTTGATTCTTCACAAAAAAATACAGTTTTATATCTTTATGTTTGAAGCCTGAAATGTGGCAAAAGGTCGCAAAGTTCAAGGGGGCCGAATACTTTCGCAAGGCACTGTACACTTCAACAATGGCGCCGGAGGAGATGGCCGCCGTTTTACGGTCTCCTAGCCAATTTTGCTATTATGTGTTTGTTTTTTTGCGATATTTGTAAATTATTTTGTACATAATGTTTCTGCAACAGTATCTTACGGCAGAAAAGAGTTTCTAGATATCAGGACAGCGATCACTCACCTCGGATTAGACAACGATTTTTTCAACAACAACAACAGCAGTAAGTAGGACTAGCGAGATATTCTCCAAACACCCCACAGGGCAGACATCCCAATTATTCGCAAAAGGAAGCGACACAGAGGAAGAAGAGCCGGAAGCCTCGTCCGGATCTGCAGAAGGCAACTAGGAAAGCTTCCGTTACCGTCAACATTACTCGCCAACGTGCAATCACTGGACAATAAACTAGACAAGGTACGATCACAAATATCCTACCAACGGGACATCAAAAACTGTAATATCCTATGTTCCACGGAATCGTGGTTGAATGACGACATGGATATTCAGCTAGCGGGATACACGCTGCACCGGCAGGATAGAACAGCACACTCCGGTAAGACCAGGGTGGGCAGTCTGTGCATATTTGTAAACAACAGCTGATGCACGAAATCTAAGGAAGTCTCTAGATTTGCTCGCCTGAAGTAGAGTATATAATGATAAATTGCAGGCCACACTACTTGCCAAGAGAGTTCTCAGCTATACTTCTCGTGGCTGTTTATTTACCACCACAGACAGATGCCGGCACTAAGACTTCAGTCAGCCAGGAAATAAGCAAACAGGAAACCACTCACCCAGAGGTGACGCTACTAGTAGCCGGAGACTTTAATGCAGGGGAACTTAAATCAGTTCTACCAAATCTATATCAACATGTTAAATGTGCATCCAGAGGGAAAAAATTCTAGACCTGTACTCCACACACAGAGACACGTACAGAGCTCTCCCTCGCCTCCATTTGGTAAATCCGACCACAACTCTATCCTCCTGATTCCTGCTTACAAGCAAAAATTAAAGCAGGAAGCACCAGTGACTCGGGTCTATAAAAGAAATGGTCAGATGAAGCAGACGCTAAACAACAGGACTGTTTTGCTATCAAAGATTGGAACATGTTCCGGGATTCTTCCGATGACATTGAGGAATACACCACATCAGTCACTGGCTTTATCAATAAGTGCATTGAGGACGTCGTCCCCACAGTGACTGTACGTACATACCCCAACCAGAAGCCATGGATTACGGGCAACATTCGCACTGAGCTAAAAGGTAGAGCTGCCGCTTTCAAGGTGCGGGACTCTAACCCGGAAGTTTATAAGAAATCCCGCTATGCTCTGCGACAAACCATCAAACAGGCAAAGCCTCAATACAGGGCTAAGATTGAATCATACTACACCGGCTCCGACGCTCATCGGATGTGGCAGGGATTGCAAACTATTACAGACAACAAAGGGATGCACAGCCGCAAGCAGCCCAGTGACACGAGCCTACCAGACGAGCTAAATCACTTCTATGCTTGCTTCGATGCAAGCAACACCGAGGCATGCATGAGAGCATCAGCTGTTCCGGACTACTGTGTGATCACGCTCTCCATAGCCGAAGTGAGTAAGACCTTTAAACAGGTCAACATTCACAAGGCTGCGGGGCCAGATGGATTACCAGGACGTGTGCTCCGGGCATGTGCTGACCAACTGGCAGGTGTCTTCACTGACATTTTCAACCTCTCCCTGTCTGAGTATGTAATACCAACATACTTCAAGCAGACCACCATAGTCCCTGTGCCCAATAACACAAAGGCAACCTGCCTAAATGACTACAGACCTGTGGCACTCACGTCGGTAGCCATGAAGTGCTTTGAAAGGCTGGTAATGGCTCACATAAACACCATTATCCCAGAAACCCTAGACCCACTCCAATTTGAAGAGGGTACGACAAAGCCTATTCCCCCTCAGGAAACTAAAAAGATTTGTCATGGGTCCTGAGATCCTCAAAAGGTTCTACAGCTGCAACATCGAGGGCATCCTGACCAGTTGCATCGGCACAGCAATTGCTTGGCCTCCGACCGCAAGGCACTAAAGAGGGTAATGCGTATGGCCCAGTACATCACTGGGGCAAAGTTGCCTGCCATCCAGGACCTCTACACCAGGCGGTGTCAGAGGATGGCCCTGAAAATTGTCAAAGACCCCAGCCACCCCAGTCATAGACTGTTCTCTCTGCTACCACATGGCAAGCGGTACCGGAGTGCCAAGTCTAGGACAAAAAAGGCTTCTCAACAGTTTTTGCCCCCAAGCCATATTTGCATTGTGTACCCCCTCCCAACCCCTCTTTTACGCTGCTGCTACTCTCTGTTTATCTTATATGCATAGTCACTTTAACTATATATTCATGTACATCCTACCTCAATTGGCCCAACCAACCAGTGCTCCCGCACATTGGCTAACCGGGCTATCTGCATTGTGTCCCACCACCCGCCAACCCCTCTTTTTACGCTACTGCTACTCTCTGTTCATCATATATGCACAGTCACTTTAACCATACCCACATGTACATACTACCTCAATAAGCCAGACTAACCGTTGTCTGTATATAGCCTTGCTACTCTTATTTTCAAATGTCTTTTTACTGTTGTTTTATTTATTTACTTACCTACACACACACACATACTTATTTTTCTCCGCACTATTGTTTAGAGCCTAAAAGTAGGCATTTCACTGTAAGGTCTACACCTGTTCTATTCGGCGCACGTGACAAATAAACTTTGATTTGATTTGATACATGTGACTCCTGGGAAGTGCAGCGTGTACCTGGAGATTTATCGCACAATCCCCCCGTCGACTGGGGGGTAATTGAGTCGCCTTCTTTTTACAGAAGGCGACAGCCAAATCGGCATATTCTGGGGGAATGCGCACGGTGGAGACCTGGTCTGGACTTTCCACCGTGGTAGCACCAACGGAATCCCCTACACACCTCCCCAAGCACTCTCGCGACCATCCCGTGAGAACCTTCTATTGCCAGGAAATGGTGGGGTTATGACGAGCCAACCAGGGAAGGCCTAGTACCACGGGAAACGCAGGAGAGTCAATGAGAAAGAGATTGATTCTCTCCACGAGACCTCCATGGCCAGGGCCAGGGAGATGGTGGCTTCCCTGATTAGCCCGGACCCTAAGGGTCGAATATCCAGAGCATGAACCAGGAAAGGTCTATCCACAGGAATAATGGGGATCCCTAAACTAAGATCCCTAAACTATAATGGGGATCCCTAAACGCTCTGTCAATAAAATTCCCAGCTGCGCCTGAATCGACGTGTGCCTTATGCTGGGAATGCGGGGAGAACTCAGGGAAACAAACAGGTACAAACAGGTGGACAACAGAGGACTCTGGATGAGAGTGGTGCAGACTCACCTGGGGTGACGCCAGAGTACCCTGCCTGCTGCCTCGACTCCCAGCGGGACCAATGGATGGTCAAGTACGGCCCGGAAGCGGCGGATTAACTCCTCGAAATGGTCCACCTCTCTCCACACTGCGTTTGCCCACTCCTGAGCTCTCCCCAAGAGGTATGAGACGAGACTTCCTGTCTCTCCCAGCGGTCCATGGTCTGGACAACGCGATCCATCATGGCACCGAGATGATGTAGCATTGCCGCGTGTTCCTGGACGTGCTCCTCTGCCCTTGGTACCTGCTCCTGCTGACTCCATGGTAGGTGTAGGATTCTGTCTGATATGTGCGTACTGGTAGCGAAGTCAGGTGCAGGAGAGCAGAGATTTGTGAACAGGCGCACATTTTATTTAGGCAAACGTGCAAAACGCGCAAAACAGTCACCAGAATTATGTTTAACAATTAACTTCTTTGTGAAAAATAACAAGCCAGTCTGGCGCGTCAACAATACATACGTAACACAAACAATCTCACACAAAGACATGATGGGGAACAGAGGAATAAATACATGTAGATTTATTGGGGAATGAAAACCAGTTGTGCAGGGCACAAGACAAAACAAATGGATACATGAAAAATGGAGCGGCGATGGCTAGAAAGCCGGTGACGTCGACCGCCGAACGCTGCCCGAACAAGGAAAGGAGCCGACTTCGGCGGAAGTCGTGACACTAAGTTTGGACAAGCAAACATTCCCATATATTTTCGACAGTAGCATATGTGCCATAACTCCACCGATTATATTCCTAAAATCATTAATAAATATAATACTTTTTTTTTATCCATGAAGATTGTTTTTTTTATTGATCAGTATATTTGAGTTTAACCATAACATTAGTTCTAGATTTTCTGGAGGATAAAATTGAGATTGTAACCAGCTTTGTATGGCTTGTTTAAGAAAGGGCAATACTTTAAACATTTCATTTTCAGTTCGTCGGATATGAGAAGTTGTAATCTGTATGAAGGCAAAAAGGCTATTTTAAACAAAGGATGAGCCTTTCTTAATAATCTACTGGAGAACCTTTTTGGATTTAAGTATAATTTATGTATGAGTGAAGCTTTTAGTGAGAGGTTTAAAGATTTAATATTTAATCATTTTAGCCCCCCAAACTCATATTCATTATATAAATAGGCATGTTTGATTTTGTCTGGTTTAGCATTCCATTTAAATCTAATTGTGTTTGTTCAAATTATTTAAAAATTAGTTGTCTGGAGTAGGCAGCGCCATTAGTAAGTAAGTGTGAAAGGACCAAAGAGTTAATCAATGTGATTTTTCCATGAATAGAGAACTATTTACCTCTCAATGTTTGCAGAATCTTATCTACTTTTGCAAACTTTCCATTGAAATTGAATGTGGTAAGTCCATTTATATTTTTCGAGATGTGAATATCTACTTGGTTTTGGAAAACTGCAAGGTAGTGTAAACACTGTCTATTAATGATCCAATATGTTACACTTGTCATAATTAGATTTTAGTCCAGAGAGTCTAGAAACATTATCAAGATCTTCAATTAGACTGTGCAGGGATCCAGAATGTGGACTTGAGTCTTGAGTCATTGGCATACATTGCCATTTGCGTTTTTATCCTCTGGATTTCTAACCCCTTGATTTTCTTGTTGGATCTACTTTTAATAGCATTTCAATAGCCATAATAAATAGATATGGAGACAAAGGACAGCCTTGTTTCACTCCTCTTAGAAGCTCAATACTTTCTGAGAAGTAACCATTATTTACTAAGTTACAGCTGGGGTTGCTGTACATAACTTTAACTCATTTAATAAGGGATTCACCAAAATGTAAAGTAATGCAGGCATTTATACACTACTGGTCAAAAGTTTTACAGCACCAACTCATCCAAAGTCTTTTCTTTATTTGTACTATTTTCTACATTGTAGAATAATAGTGAAGACATCAAAACTATGAAATAACACATATGGAATCATGTAAAAACCAAAAAAGTGTTAAACAAATCAAAATGTATTTTATATTTGAGATAGCCTTTGCACACTCTTGGCATTCTTTCAACCAGCTTCACATGGAATACTTTTCCAACAGACTTGAAGGAGTTCCCACATATTCTGAAGACTTGTTGGGTGCTTTTCCTTCACTCTGCGGTCCGACTCATCCCAAACCATATTCATTTGGTTGAGTTCGGGGGAATGTGGAGGCCAGGTCATCTCATGCAGCACTTCATCACTCTCCTTCTTGGTAAAATAGCCCTTACACAGCCTGGAGGTGTGTTGGGTCATTGTCCTGGTGAAAAACAAATGATAGTCCCACTAATCCCAACCCAGATGGGATGGCTTATCGCTGCAGAATGCTGTGTTAGTCATGCTGGTTAAGTATTCCTTTAATTCTAAATAGATCACCGACAGTATTTCCAGCAACGCACCCCCACACCATAACACCTCCTCCTCCATGCTTTACGGTGGGAAATACACATGCGGAGATCATCCATTCACCCACACCGCGTCTCACAAAGACACAGCGGTTGGAACCAAAAATCTACAATTTGGTCTCCAGATCAAAGGATACATTTCCACCAGTCTAATGTCGTTGCTCATGTTTCTTGGCCCAAGCAAGTCTCTTCTTCTTATTGGTGTCCTTTAGTAGTGGTTTCTTAGCAGCAATTAAACCACGAAGGCCTGATTCACACATTCTCCTCTGAACAGTTGATGTTGAGATCTGTCTTTTACATGAACTCTGTGAAGCATTTATTTGGGCTGCCATTTCTGAGGTTGGTAACTCTAATGAACTTATCCTCTGCAGCAGAGGTAACTCTGAGTCTTCCATTCCTGTGGCAGTCCTCATGAGGGCCAGTTCTGCTTGATGGTTTTTGTAACTGCACTTGAAGAAACTTTCAAACTTCTTTAAATGTTCCATATTGACTTACCTTCATGTCTTAAAGTAATGATGGACTGTCATTTATTTTTGCTTTTTTGAGCTGTTCTTGCCATAATAAGGACTTGGTCTTTTACCAAATACGGCTATCTTCTGTATACCCCCCTACCTTGTCACAACACAACTGATTGGCTCAAACGCATTAAGAAGGAAAGAAATTACACAAATTAACCTTTAAGAAGGCACACTTGTTAATTGAAATGCATTCCAGGTGACTACCTCATGAAGCTGGTTGAGAGAATGCCAAGAGTGTTCAAAGCTGTCAAGGAAAAGGGTGTCTATTTGAAGAATCTCAACTATAAAATATGTTTTAATTTGTTTCTAGTGACACCCCATCCTGTGAACGGGACCGTTGTTATCATCTGACACTAATTAGCATAACGCAACGGACATAAATATTACTTGAAAATATTCCTATTCATGAAAATCACAAGTGAAATATATTGAGACACAGCTTAGCCTTTTGTTAATCACCCTGTCATCTCAGATTTTCAAAATATGCTTTACAGCCAAAGCTAGACAAGCATTTGTGTAAGTTTATCGATAGCCTAGCATAGCATTTTTTCCAGCTAGCAGCAGGTAACTTGGTCACGGAAATCAGAAAAGCAATCAATTAAATTGTTTACCTTTGATGAGCTTCGGATGTTTTCACTCACGAGACTCCCAGTTAGATAGCAAATGTTCCTTTTTTCCAAAAATATTATTTTTGTAGGCGAAATAGCTCCGTTTGTTCTTTACGTTTGGCTGAGAAATCGCCCGGAAATTGCAGTCACGAAAACGGCAAAAAATATTCCAAATTAGCTCCATATCGACAGAAACATGGCAAACGTTGTTTATAATCAATCCTCAAGGTGTTTTTCAAATATCTATTCGATAATATATCCATCGGGACAATTCGTTTTTCAGTAGGACCGATTGGAGTAATGGCTACCTCTGTATTTTACGCGAGATTCTCTCTGGGAGCATCAGGATGACCACTTGCGCAATGTAGCCGCCTACGGGTATTCTTCAACATAAATGCATAAAACTACGTCACAATGCTGTAGACACCTTCGGGAATATGGAGAAAGAGTAATCTGGTTGATAGCCCATTCACTGCTCAGTAGGGACACATTGGAACGCAGTGCTTTCAAAACATGAGGCACTTCCGGATTGGATTTTTCTCAGGCTTTCGCCTGCAACATCAGTTCTGTTATACTCACAGACAATATTTGTACAGTTTTTTAAACTTTAGAGTGTTTTCTGTTTCCTAAACTGTCAATTATATGCATATTCTAACATCTTGTCCTGACAAAATATCCCGTTTACTACAGGAACGTTTTTTTTCCAAAAATGAAAATATTGCCCCCTATTCACAAAAGGTTAACACTTTTTTGGTTACAACATGATTCCATATGTGTTATTTCATAGTTTTGATTATTATCTCCAAGATATCGTCCATGTAAATGTGGAGTGTTGTTGACGTGAAGTCGGAGCCTAAAAAAAACAACAGAAACTGGGAGTGATGTCTGTGCTTCTGGCACTGGTTTACACTTTATTGGAACTCTATCTGATTTGGCACCAACTTTGCCAACACAGAACTTTAACACCCACTTTTGGATTGAAGGCTGGACTTAAATAAGTAGCCCTTGAAAGAGAGCATAAGAAAGAGAAAGTACATTATTTGAAGTCAATGGAGACTTGACAACTCTAGTCAGATCAGGAAACAAATTCTAATTAAATTGGAACTGAAAGGAAATTGACCCCAACTCTGACAGAGACCTTCATGATCGAGCTACCCAATGCCTCCTCCCGTTTCGCGGCTCGTCTTCACGAAAGCCTTCCTCAGTTGTTTTATTTTCCCTGGTGGAAGGTCATCGCTTACCCCCGGTGTGGAGCTCATGATTTGACAAAAGCCCCCGATTTTCTGCTCTCCGCCCCCCGAGCTCTGTGCCATGTCAGAAACTCTGTACCAGACATTCATCATGCTCCAAGGTCGACTGACAGAGAAGACTGCATCAGAGACTGAGACGTGATCTCGGACAAAAACATCTGTCTTTTATCATGAACCACTGGTGTCCCTACTGCTGGAGTCAGTGAGTCATCTCAGTCAGAGGCTTACAGAGACTTAGCTTTGATTAGTATGAGCAGACGTAAGTAAAGACTATGCCTCAGTGTCTTATGAGTGGAAACTGTGAATACGGCGTATTATATAGGTTGAATGGTGAACTGATTCCATGAGAATCGGAACATGCCGTGCAGTATAGTTGCCATCTTCTGAGGTGAGCCCCAGATTTGTAGAGATGTTTATTATTGATAGGGGTGGATGATAGCCTTGGGATGCATTGCATAATCAAGAGCTGGCTTTACTGGATACAGGAAATGCATGAGGCTAGGAGGTGTTTGTGTGTGGATCTGTGTCGATATGTGTCTGTCTGTGTGTGTGTGTGTGTGTGTGTGTGTGTGTCTGTGTGTGTGTGTGTGTGTGTGTGTGTGTGTGTGTGTGTTTCTGTGTTTCTGTGTGTTTGTGTCTGTGTACACATTTGTGATATTGTGTTGTCACACAGCAGGAAACTAAACCTTTAACATCCCTCACAGTAAACAGAGACTACGGTGCCATGAAAAAAAAAGTATTCATTACAACACGAAACAAGCATTGAGAGGGGGCGGATGGATTCTTTACAGGGCAACTGTTTGCTGCTTGGCAACCCAGGCCCGGACTTCAAAGAGTTTGCGTGACTGTCCGGGTCAGCCAGTGCTGAGTAATTGGCCATTGATGTAGCTATCATGGGTTCGGCAGCAGCTGATTAGAATATCAATGTTAATCGCCAATGGTGTAGCTTGTGCTGGTTGACATGGTGCTCTATGGGGTCAAACTGTGGAGATCTTTAAGTAGACAACCCCTGGCAATCACAACCTCATCTAATATATTGCATTCTGCATTTGTCTCATTCCTATGCTACACATGTTTGTGCACATAAGTTTCCATTATCCGTCTCCCTATTATCTCCAGTGTCAGAGAAAGACATTCTCAGCTAAGCCAAGTCAGTCTCTATGTAATGTACAGTTGAAGTCAGAAGTTTACATACACTTAGGTTGGAGTCATTAAAACTTGTTTTTCAATCACTCCACAAATGTCTTGTTAACAAATTATAGTTTTGACAGGTCGGTTAGGACATCTACTTAATTAATTAATTAATTTTCCCAACAATTGTTTACAGACATATAATTTCACTTATAATTCACTGTATCACAATTCCAGTGGGTCAGAAGTTTACATACACTAAGTTTACTGTGCCTTTAAACAGCTTGGAAAATTCCAGAAAATGTCATGGCTTTAGAAGCTTCTGATAGGCTAATTGACATAATTTGAGTCAATTGGAGGTGTACCTGTGGATGTATTTCAAGGCCTACCTTCAATCTCAGTGCCTCTTTGCTTGACATCATGGGAAAATCAAAAGAAATCAGCCAAGACCTCAGAAAAAAATTGTAGACCTCCACAGGTCTGGTTCATCCTTGGGAGGAATATCCAAATGCCTGAAGGGATCACATTCATTTGTACAAACAATAGCACGCAAGTATAAACACCATAACCCTCAGGAAGGAGACGTGTTCTGTCTCCTAGAGATGAATGTACTTTGGTGCGAAAGTGCAAATCAATCACAGAAAAACAGCAAAGGACCTTGTGGAGATGCAAGAGAAACAGGTACAAAAGTATCTATATCCGCAGTAAAACGAGTCCTATATCAACATAACCTGAAAGGCCGCTCAGCAAGGAAGAAGCCACTGCTCAGAAACCGCTATAAAAAAGTCAGACTACGGTTTGCAACTGCACATGGTGACAAAGATCGTACTTTTTGGAGAAATGTCCTCTGGTATGATGAAACTAAAATAGAACTTTTTGGCCATTATGACCATCATAATGTTTGGAGGAAAAAGGGGGAGGCTTGCTAGCCGAAGAACACCATCCGTGAAGCACGGGAGTTGCAGCATCCTGTTGTGGGGGTGCTTTGCTGCAGGAGGGACTTCACAAAATACAGTGCCTTGTGAAATTATTCGGCCCCCTTGAACTTTGCGACCTTTTGCCACATTTCAGGCTTCAAACATAAAGATATAAAACTGTATTTTTTTTGTGGAGAATCAACAACAAGTGGGACACAATCATGAAGTGGAACGACATTTATTGGATATTTCAAACTTTTTTAACAAATCAAAAACTGAAAAATTGGGCGTGCAATATTATTCAGCCCCCTTAAGTTAATACTTTGTAGCGCCACCTTTTGCTGCGATTACAGCTGTAAGTCGCTTGGGGTATGTCTCTATCAGTTTTGCACATCGAGAGACTGACATTTTTTCCCATTCCTCCTTGCAAAACAGCTCGAGCTCAGTGAGGTTGGATGGAGAGCATTTGTGAACAGCAGTTTTCAGTTCTTTCCACAGATTCTCGATTGGATTCAGGTCTGGACTTTGACTTGGCCATTCTACACAGCGTGATGCTGCCACCACCATTCTTCACCATAGGGATGGTGCCAGGTTTCCTCCAGACGTGACACTTGACATTCAGGCCAAAGAATTCAGTCTTAGTTTCATCAGAACAGAGAATCTTGTTTCTCATGGTCTGAGAGACTTTAGGTGCCTTTATGCACCTGGATATGTTTATTGTTGAACCATTCCATTGTAGATTTTGCTTTATGTTTTGGATCATTGTCTTGTTGGAAGACAAATCTCCATCCCAGTCTCAGGTCTTTTGCAGACTCCATCAGGTTTTCTTCCAGAATGGTCCTGTATTTGGCTCCATCCATCTTCCCATCAATTGTAACCATCTTCCCTGTCCCTGCTGAAGAAAATCAGGCCCAAACCATGATGCTGCCACCACCATGTTTGACAGTGGGGATGGTGTGTTCAGCTGTGTTGCTTTTACGCCAAACTTAACGTTTTGCATTGTTGCCAAAAAGTTCAATTTTGGTTTCATCTGACCAGAGCACCTTCTTCCACATGTTTGGTGTGTCTCCCAGGTGGCTTGTGGCAAACTTTAAACGACACTTTTTATGGATATCTTTAAGAAATGGCTTTCTTCTTGCCACTCTTCCATAAAGGCCAGATTTGTGCAATATACGACTGATTGTTGTCCTATGGACAGAGTCTCCCACCTCAGCTGTAGATCTCTGCAGTTCATCCAGAGTGATCATGGGCCTCTTGGCTGCATCTCTGATCAGTCTTCTCTTTGTATGAGCTGAAAGTTTAGAGGGACGGCCAGGTCTTGGTAGATTTGCAGTGGTCTGATACTCCTTCCATTTCAATATTATAGCTTGCACAGTGCTCCTTGGGATGTTTAAAGCTTGGGACATCTTTTTGTATCCAAATCCGGCTTTAAACTTCTTCACAACAGTATCTCGGACCTGCCTGGTGTGTTCCTTGTTCTTCATGATGCTCTCTGCGCTTTTGACGGACCTCTGAGACTATCACAGTGCAGGTGCATTTATACGGAGACTTGATTACACACAGGTGGATTGTATTTATCATCATTAGTCATTTAGGTCAACATTGGATCATTCAGAGATCCTCACTGAACTTCTGGAGAGAGTTTGCTGCACTGAAAGTAAAGGGGCTGAATAATTTTGCACGCCCAATTTTTCAGTTTTTGATTTGTTAAAAAAGTTTGAAATATCCAATAAATGTTGTTCCACTTCATGATTGTGTCCCACTTGTTGTTGATTCTTCACAAAAAAATACAGTTTTATAGCTTTATGTTTGAAGCCTGAAATGTCACAAAAGGTCGCAAAGTTCAAGGGGGCCGAATACTTTCGCAAGGCACTGTAGATGGCATCATGAGGTAGGAAAATTATGTGGATATATTGAAGCAACATGTCATCAATCAGGAAGTAAAGCTTGGTCGCATTTATGGGCAGAACTGAAAAAGCGTGTGCGAGCAAGGAGGCCTACAAACCTGTCTCAGTTACACTAGCTCTGTCAGGAGGAATGGGCCAAAATTCACCCAACTTATTGTGGGAAGCTTGTGGAAGGCTACCCAAAACGTTTCACCCAAAATTTAAAGGCAATGCTACCAAATACTAATTGAGTGTATGTAAACTTCTGACCCACTAGGAATGTGATGGAAGAAATGAAATCTGAAATAAATCACTCTCTACTATTATTCTGACATTTCACATTCTAAAATAAAGTGGTGAAACTAACTGACGTAAAACAGGGAATTTTTACTTGGCTTAAATATCAGGAATTGTGATAAACTGAGTTTAAATGTATTTGGCTAAGGTGTATGTAAACTTCCGACTTCAACTGTATATAACCGGGCCTCCCGTGTGGCGCAGTGGTCTACCACCAGAGACCCTGGGTTCGAAACCAGGCTCGAAGGAGGAGGTCCATGGGGTAACGCACAATTGGCCAAGCATCATCTGGCTTAGGGAGGGTTTGGCCGGTAGGGATATCCTTGTCTCATCGCGCACTAGCGACTCCTGTGGCAGGCTGAGCGCAGTGCACGCTGACCAGGTCGCTCGGTGTATGGTGTTTCTCCTCTCCGGAGGTTGAGATTGAGGTTGCGCAGTAGAAGTGGTTCACTATACTCCTCCAGGGTCCAACTTGCTCTCAGGTCTTTGATTTAGCCAGGGCATTTATTTTATTTCCAAGCCCTAATAATATTAAATTACATTGAGAATGTTTACAAAATATGTAACGCACATAACACTGGAGAATATCTAAACAATTACATGAATGTGAAAACAACATTAACAACAAACTACACACCTTTAGCAATTTGCCATATATAGTAGAAATGTTGAATATCAGGAACTTTTGGATGGAAGGGTGTCGATCTGTGACTATGCTGTGAATCTTGACCCCCGCCGCCTCCAAGGCCGAGAGGCTCCGCACCAGCCCCTCCTTCTCCATGCGCTGGCACCTCGTTGCTTTTTGCTTGGAAACTAAAGTCTTACAGATCTTATATTGACATCACTTTGTCAAGTAAGGATTTGTTGTAATTGATGTGAAATCTACCTTATCAAATTGAATGTCCAACACTTTGTTGGCCTACACATCCATTGTAGTGTAACTTCCACATTTTCAACAGTGCCCTAGAGTGTCAGCCCTCGTATCACCCCCAAGACAAATATCTCCGTCTTTAGTGGCCAGCTGGAGGAGAGCGGTTTGCTCGGATTTCCACTGCCAGTATATAGTGGGATTCAGCAGGTTTGCCTGGTGTTTGTGGTAGGTCCTCTGACATATGCCCTGGACATATGTATCCGATAACAAAACAATAAGCAACAAATAATATCAGTTTACATAAACTGTGTTTCACAATTGGGTTATCAACTGTATCAAAGTAATTTAGTGGTTTACCATTATTTTTCTACAAATGATGAGTCTGTGAAAGCTGTTGCTGCTGACAGTTGAAGATTGCCGGCAGGATAGTTGACAACATGTGGCTGACTGTTCCGTTTATAAAAATACTCACAGCATGTCTACATGATGCTGATGAGGGTCCCCTTCCTGGTCTTCTCTATGCCCTATGGTCGGCTGCAAACTGGACATCTCTCGAACAACTGCAGCAGGCAATATTCACAAACAATGTACTTTCTCATCTTATGAGGTGGTGTTGACTTGGAGGGAATGTGACAGGGTGATATGAGACAGCCAAGTGATACATTGCATTTTGTTCTAAAGAAATAATTAAGGTTTTTGGTAATGCACTTTACAACCAAAACGACTCCACTACTTGTGTCTGCTTGGCTGGGTAATTAGCCTATTAGTTTATCTAGGCGGGTATTTTTTTATATAAGTTTTCACATACCACACATTACATGTCGTTGTTGATGAAGCTGTCTGTGCCATCAGGGCAGTAACTCGGGTCACTATCAGAGGCCTCATGATGACTTGTCCTTTTCATAGGAGTCAGGGGGAGACTCTGGCAACAACGTAGGAGTTGTCAATGGCACAAGGGTACTTGTGTTGCATGACACACTTTTATTCGAAGGTCTTGCCTGACAACAGTGAAATTAATTATTTTTGGAGGTGGCTAAACCATTGCAATCACATTGTTGGACATGTTATGATACCCACCCTGGCTCCTTCTGGTTGGTCCTGGCATCCGTTCATGACCAGGAGATTAGTCTGGCATCCAACTGTGCACTTTGTCAAACAGAAAAACAGGGTATCAATTATAAACAAGAATTATAAACATAACTCAAAAAAAATACTTAACCTCATTTGGAAGCTAATTCTATGCTTGACAGATGCTCCTGCCTACAATATGCAGACGTTACACTATGCAACCAACTGTGACATGGGTTGGTTTGGGTTTGTTTGCTGCAAATGAGTACACTGTTGTAGTAGTCAGACATGAGTTAGCTACCACCATAGCTACTGGTCCATCACTCTGAATGGAGCCTAATACGATGCCATTGTTAAAGTAGGCAAATAATTTGTAGAAAACAACTTTACCATCATTATGATGTCGACAAATTTGCTAGCAAAGTTTATCAAAAAATAGCTTGCAATACTAATTTTAGCTAGCTAGCTGAAATACGGTGGTGTTCCTTCCATCTTAGTTAGCTAGCTGACTAAAGTTAAACTGCATCTGAAGTCAATCTGGCAACATCACAATCATGACAAAAGGTTTTCCTACTGATTATTTGCCTCCTTTTGAAATGTTACCGCGTTTCCGAGCTAAATCTGAGTTGTATTGAAGTAGCCAACAAACGTCAGCTAGCCTGCCTCACTAGCATTATAGTGATAATGATTAGCTATCAAAATATACATAACAAGCAGTGTCTAGCTATACTCATCACCACTGGTCGAGGGTATGACAGCAGACAGACATTGACAAACAGCAAAAGTGGTAGCGTTGGATGCTATCTAGCAAGATTGTGGGAACTGCAACCACCTATTCCATATGGTAACATTAGGGTCCTTCGGCAGGGCATGCAAACCATGGATAGCTATGTATCCTAGCATGCATTTTTGAACCGAAGGCATGCTCATGGCTAACACTGCTAGCTACTGCTACTACTACTAACTGCAATTATAATCTCGAATCTAGTGGATACTATGCTATTGCTATAACTATACTGAATACACTAATGAACAAAAAATCTGTAGAATGCTTTTCGCTTAGTCTCAAAGAGGACGATTTGTTGTCAGGACGTCACCTTTTGGATTTAAAGGAACGTTATCCTCTCCAAAAATGGTTTCATTGCATGTCACGCCTTGTTATTGTTGCCAAGCCCATCAAGGCCACTGATTAATTCACAGCTCTTTATCTGTTGGCAAGGTTGGACACACATACTGTATGGACAGTGATTTTAAAATAGTGTTTTCAATTGAAATATTTGACACACTTTGACATACATTATTACATTGTGCCTGTTCATTTATACAGTAATTATTATTCAGCATGTACACACCTGAGATTTGAACTCACAAACGCTTGGTTCACGGTAGACCGATTTATGAATTTTCAACGCCAATACCGATAACGATTATTGGAGGACCAAAAAAAGCTGTATACTTTTCCACCATAATTTGCAAATAAATTCATTAAAAATCCTACAATGTGATTTTCTGGATTTTTTTTCTCACTTTGTCTGTCATAGTTGAAGTGTACCTATGATGAAAATTCCAGGCCTCTCTCATCTTTTTAAGTGGGAGAACTTGCACAATTGGTGGCTGACTAAATACTTTTTTGCCCCACTGTATGTTATTTTTTATACAGAAATACCTTATTTACATGTGTATTCAGACCCTTTGCTATGATACTCAAAATTGAGCTCAGGTACATCCTGTTTCCATTGATCATCCTTGAGATGGTTCTACAACTTGATTGGATTCCACCTTTGGTAAATTCAATTAATTGGACATGATTTGGAAAGGCACACACCTGTCTACAATATATAAAGTCCCACACTTGACAGTGCATGTCAGAGCAAAAAACTTGCCATGAGGCCAAATGAATTGTCCATAGAGCTCCGAGACAGGATTATGTCGAGGTACAGATCTGGGGAAGGGTACCAAACCATTTCTGCAGCATTGAAGGTCTCCACGAACACAGTGGTCTCCATCATTATTAAAAGGAAGAAGTTTGGAACCACCAAGACTCTTCCTAGAGCCAAACCGGCCAAACTGAGCAATCAGGAGGGAAGGGCCTTGGTCAGGGGGGTGACCAAGAACCTGATGGTCACTCTAACAGAGCTCCTGAGTTTCTCTGTGGAGATGGGAGAACCTTCCAGAAGGACAACCATCTCTGCAGCACTCCACCAATCAGGCCTTTATGGTAGAGTGGCCAGACGGAAGCCACTCCTCAGTAAAATGCACATGACATCCCTTTTGTAGTTTGCGAAAAGGCACCTAAAGGACTGAGCATGAGAATCAAGATTCTCTGGTCTGATGAAACCAAGGTTGAACTTTTTGGTCTGAATGCCAAGTGCCACATCTGGAGGAAACCTGACACCATCCCTACGGTGAAGTATGGTAGTGGCAGCATCATTCTGTGTATATGTTTTTCAACAGCAGGGACTGGGAGACTAGTCAGGGTCGAGGAAATATGAACAGAGAAAAGTAGAGTGAGATCCTTGATAAAAACTTGCTCCAGAGTGCTCAGGACCTCAGACTGGGGCGACGGTTCACCTTCCAACAGGCCAACGACCACACTTCCAAGACAATGCAGGAGTGGCTTCGGGACAAGTCTCTGAATGTTCTTGAGTGGCCCAGACAGATCCCGGACTTGAACCCGATCTAACATCTCTGGAGAGACCTGAAAATAGCTGTACAGTGATGCATCCCATTCAACCTGAGAGCTTAAGAGGATCTGCAGAGAAGACTGGGAGAAACTCCCCAAATACAGGTGGGCCAAGCTTGTAGCATCATACCCAAGATGACTCAAGGCTGTAATCGCTGCCAAACGTGCTTCAACAGAATACTGGGTAAAGGGTGTGAATACTTATGTAAGTGTGATATTTCAGTTATATGTTTCATACATGTGCAAACATTTCCTCCAACCTGTTTTTGCTTTGTCATTATGGGTTATTGTGTGTAGATTGATGAGGAAATATATTTTTCTTTCAATTTTAGAGTAAGGCTGTAATGTAACAACATGTGGAAAAGGTAAAGTGGTCTGAATACTTTCCGAATGCACTGTAAATCTCAGCTCTGTTAAGTAGACTCAAGAAAAACGATTTGATTGATCTCAGTGATTCAGGAGTAACATTAAAATAGGGTTATATGCCTCATCAACATTAGACAGTTATACAGTAACAAGAGGTGATGTGTAATAATGAAACAAATGTGTTTTTTTGGAGAAAGTTTCTTTGGGACCATCAGGTGAGCTTCTGAACACTCTTACACAGGAATATTCTTGCAAATCAAATGTTTTTTCTCAAATGCTTCGTAAACAACAGATGTAGACTAACAGTGAAATGCTTACAGTACCAGTCATACACACCTACTCATTCCGGGGTTTTTCTTTATTTTTACTGTTTTCTACATTGTACAATAATGTTGTAACCAAATAATTGTTAAACAAATCAAAATATATTTTATATTTGAGATTCTTCAAAGTAGCCACCCTTTGCCTTGATGACAGCTTTGCACACTCTGACAGAGGTTGAGAGGATGATGTTGAGGGAGAAGTTGTTGAACTGGCAACACACTACCAGGTCTCTGACCTTCTCTATAGGCTGCCTCGTCGTTGGTGATCAGGCCTACCACTGTCATGACATCAGCGATCTTGATGATGGTGTTGTAGTCATGCAAGCAGTCGTGGTTGAATAGGGAGTGCAGGAGGGGCCTAAGCACACACTGCCCCAGTGTTGATGGTCAGCGTGGAGGATGCGTTGTTATCAACCCTCACCACCTGAGGTCGGCCCATCAGGAAGTTCAGGATCCAGTTGCAGAGGGAGGTGTTCAGTCACAAGATCTTGAGATTGGTGATGAGCTTAGAGAGGACTTTGGTGTTGAATGCTGAGCTGTAGTCAATGAACAGAATTCTTACATACAGTGGGGAGAACAAGTATTTGATACACTGCTGATTTTGCAGGTTTTCCTACTTACAAAGCATGTAGAGGTCTGTAATTTTATCATAGGTACACTTCAACTGTGAGAGACGGAATCTAAAACAAAAATCCAGAAAATCACATTGTATGATTTTTAAGTAATTAATTTGCATTTTATTGCTTGACATAAGTATTTGATCACCTACCAACCAGTAAGAATTCCAGCTCCCACAGACGTATTCATTTTTCTTTAAGAAGCCCTCCTGACTCCAACCTCTCCACAATGGCCAAGACCAGAGAGCTGTGTAAGGACATCAGGAATAAAATTGTAGACCTACACAAGGCTGGGATGGGCTACAGGACAATAGGCAAGCAGCTTGGTGAGAAGGCAGCAACTGCAATTATTAGAAAATGGAAGAAGTTCAAGATGACGGTCAATCACCCTCGGTCTGGGGCTCCATGCAATATCTCACCTCGTGGGGCATCAATGATCATGAGGAAGGTGAGGGATCAGCCCAGAACTACACGGCAGGACCTGGTCAATGACCTGAAGAGAGCTGGGACCACAGTCTCAAAGAGAACCATTAGTAACACACTACGCGTTATGGATTAAAATCCTGCAGCGCACGCAAGGTGCCCCTGCTCAAGCCAGCGCATGTCCAGGCCCGTCTGAAGTTTGCTAATGACCATCTGGATGATCCAGAGGAGGAATGGGAGAAGGTTATGTGGTCTGATGAGACAAAAACAGAGCTTTTTGGTCTAAACACTCGCCGTGTTTGGAGGAAGAAGAAGGATGAGTACAACCCCAAGAGCACCATCCCAACCGTGAAGCATGGAAACATCATTCTTTGGGGATGCTTTTCTGCAAAGGGGACAGGACGACTGCCCCATATTGAGGGGTGGATGGATGGGGCCATGTATCGCGAGATCTTGGCCAACAACCTCCTTCCCTCAGTAAGAGCATTGAAGATGGGTCGTGGCTGGGTCTTCCAGCATGACAATGAACCGAAACACACAGCCAGGGCAACTAAGGAGTGATTCCGTAAGAAGCATCTCAAAGTCCTGGAGTGGCCTAGCCAGTCTCCAGACCTGAACCCAATAGAAAATATTTGGAGGGAGCCGAAAGTCCGTATTGCCCAGCGACAGCCCCGAAACCTGAAGTATCTGGAGAAGGTCTGTATGAAGGAGTGGGCCAAAATTCCTGCTGCAGTGTGTGCACACCTGGTCAAGAACTACAGGAAACGTATGATCTCTGTAATTGCAAACAAAGGTTTCTGTACCAAATATTAAGTTATGCGTTTCTGATGTGTCAAATACTTATGTGATGCAATAAAATGCAAATTAATTACTTAAAAATCATACAATGTGATTTTCTGGATTTTTGTTTTAGATTCCGTCTCTCACAGTTAAAGTGTACCTATGATCAAAATTACAGACCTCTACATGCTTTGTAAGTAGGAAAACCTGCAAAATCGGCAGTGTATCAAATACTTGTTCTCCCCACTTTAGGTATTCCTTTTGTCCAATTGGCTGAGGGCAGTGAGGAGCGCTATAGAGATTGCGTCATCTGTGGATCTTTTGCGGCAGTATGTGAATTGGAGTAGGTCCAGGGTGTCTGGGATGATAGCATTGATGTGAGCTATGACCAGCCTTTCAAAGCATTTCATAGCTATAGATGTGAGTGCTATTGGGTGGTAGTCATTTAGGCAGGTTACCTTTGTATTTTTTGGCATGGGGACTATCACGGTCTGCTTGAAACTAGTTGCTATTACAGATCGGGTCAGGAATAGGTTGAAATTGTCAGCGAAGACACTAGTCACCTCGTCAGTGCATGTTCTGAGTATGCATCCTGGTATTCCGTCTGGCCTCACAGCATTGCGAATGTGAAGCTGTTTAACTAGTTGGATATAGGGGGCGCTCTTTTAATTTTTGGATGAAAAACGTTCCCGTTTTAAACAATATATTTTGTCATGAAAAGATGCTTGACTATGCATATAATTGACAGCTTTGGAAAGAAAACACTCTGACGTTTCCAAAACTGCAAAGATATTGTCTGTGAGTGCCACAGAACTGATGTTACAGGCGAAACCCAGATAAAAATCCAATCAGGAAGTGCTGCATTTTTTGAAACCGCCTCATGCCAATGACTCCTTATATGGCTGTGAAGGAGCTAGGAGTCAGCTTACGTTTTCCACGTTTTCCCCAAGGTGTCTACAGCTTTGTGACGTCTTTTTAGGCATTTCCATTGGAGAATGGCTGTAAGAGACCATGCGAGTGGTCGCATGGTGTCTCCCGGAGAAAACCTTGCGTAAAATACTGAGGTAGCCATTTTTCCAATAGTTTATTATGAGAAACCAACTGCCTCGACGGATATATTATCAAATACATTTGTTAAAAACACCTTGAGGATGGATCCTAAACAACGTTTGACGTGTTTCTGTCGATATTATGGAGTTCATTTTGAAAAAGGTTCGGCGTTGTAATGGTTGCATTTTCCGGTCGATTTCTCAGCCAAGCATGATGAACAAACAGGAGCTAAAAAGGAACATTTGCTGTTTCGCTAGCACAGACTGGAATATGTCCCGGGATTAATCCGATAACATTGAGGAGTTTATCACATCAGTCACCGGCTTTATCAAAAAGTGCATCGACGACGTCGTCCCCACAGGAGCGGGACACTAATCCAGAAACATTTAAGAAACACTGATTAGCCATCAAACAGGCTAAGCGTCAATACAGGACTAAGATTGAATCCTACTATGGCAGCTCTGATATTCGACGGATGTGGCAGGGCTTGCAAACTAACACAGATTACAAAGGGAAACCCAGTCGCAAGCTGCGAGTCTACCTGACGAGCTAAATGCCTTCGAGGCAAGCAAAACTGAACCACGCATGAGAACACCAGCTGTTCCGGACGACTGTGTGATCTTGCTCTCCATAGCTGATGTGAGTTGTTATTATCATCGGAACAACATTTAACCTCTAGCGACGAGCAATCCCGTATCCGGGAGATAACTGGGAGTCTCCTGAGTGAAAGCATCCAAAGTTCTTCAAAGGTCAATTATTTAATTTGGTTGCTTTTCTTATTTTTGTGAAAATGTTGCCTGCTGCCAGCAGAGCTAGCATAGCATTATGCCATGATAAACTTACACAAATGCTTGTCTAGCGTTGGCTGCAACGCATATTTTGACAATCTGAGATGACAGTGTTGTTAACAAAAGGCTAAGCTTGTGTTTGAATATATTTATTTCATTTCATTTGCGATTTTCATGAATAGGAAAAGTTGCGTTATGGTAATGCGCTTGAGGCTATGATTACGCTCCCGGATACGGGATTGCTCGTCGCTAGAGGTTAAATGTTGTTCCGATGATAATAACAACTCACATCAGCTATGGAGAGCAAGATCACACAGTCGTCCGGAACAGCTGGTGTTCTCATGCGTGGTTCAGTTTTGCTTACCTCGAAGCGAGCATCGAAGGCATTTAGCTCGTCAGGTAGACTCGCAGCTTGCGACTGGGTTTCCCTTTGTAATCTGTGTTAGTTTGCAAGCCCTGCCACATCTGTCGAATATCAGAGCTGCCATAGTAGGATTCAATCTTAGTCCTGTATTGACGCTTAGCCTGGTTGATGGCTAATCAGTGTTTCTTAAATGTTTCTGGATTAGTGTCCCGCTCCTGTGGGGACGACGTCGTCGATGCACTTTTTGATGTAGCCGGTGACTGATGTGATAAACTCCTCAATGTTATCGGATTAATCCCGGGACATATTCCAGTCTGTGCTAGCGAAACAGTCCAGTATCTTAGCATCCACTTTATTGGACCACTTCCGTATTGAGTGTGTTACTGGTATTTCCTGTTTGGGTTTTTGCTTGCAAGTAGGAAGGAGAAGAATATAGTTATGGTCTGATTTGCCAAATGCAGGGTGAGAGAGGGCCTTGTATGTTTTTCTGTGTGTGGAGTAAAAGTATTGTCGCCTCATTTCTAGGTGACATGCTGGTAGAAATGAGGTAGAACGAATTTCAGTTTCCTTGCATTAAAATCACTGGCCACAAGAAACGTAACCTCTGGATGTGTATTTTGTTGTTTGCTGATGGCTCCATACAACCCGTTGATTGTGATCTTGGTGCTAGCATCGGTTTGTGGTGGTAAATAGACAGCTACGGAAAATATAGATGAACACTTTCTTGGTAAATAGCATGGTCTGCAGATTGTGCACCAGAAGATTGTACACAAGCTGTTGTTAACAAAGAGTCACACTCCTCCCTTCTTATCCGAATCTGCCGTCCGGTCTTGACAATGAATAGAAAAACCATGGATATTATCAGACACTACACTGAGAAACATAGAATATGAGTTTTTCAGGTCCCTTTGATAGGATATTCTTAAATAAAGCTCATCTAGTTTGTTCTACAGTGATTGCATGTTCGCCAAAATGTGTCTAGAACATTATCTTATATTCTGAGAACATGCCAACCATGTTCTGTGTATCTTTGGTGGGACGTTGATGAAATATTTGCTTAACCCACAGAAAACTGGACACATTAATGTCCATGCAACGTTCTCATGAAATTTGTCTAGAATTTTAATAACTTATATTTTGAGAACATGGTAACCGTGTTCTGTGTAAGTTTGGTAGCACGTTGTTGGAATATTCTATTAACCCTGAGAAAACTGGACACATGAATGTGCTTGCCATGTTCTAATGATACGTGTCTAGAACATTAATATTTAATATTCTGAGAACATGTTAGTTCTGTTTGACATTAAGGGAATGGTCTCTTGGAAACAGTCCTTGCACGTCACTGGGTCATTCCTATTGAAATGTTAGGTTAAGACCTAATGAGACTCTTAAGGGAACTCCTCTAAACTAGTGGGAACGTGTGTTGTTATCTGGTTTACCTTTTAAGATCGAAATACACACTTTAGTGGCAATTGTCATGCTTTCATGACATTATGGTCATTTTTATGATTAACTGTTTGTATAAGTATAAGAATGTGACCAAGCACATTTTAATGTGTGTGAATCCAAGAGGTAGAGGAAACCGAAACCCGTACAAACCAAACAGCATCAAGGGCACTCATTTCCCTACACTGTGCACAACTTTTAACCAGAGCCCTACAGTATGAGCCCTGTTCAAAAGTAGTGCACTATGAAGGGAATTGGGTGCCATTTGGGTCGACGCCAACCAGTTTTACAGAGCCTCAGTTCCATTTCCTAATCACCATGTTTATATCTGTCTCCACTGGCTGAATTGAATTGTCTGGCCCTGCAAAGCCTTCTGTGAATGGCTAGCCCTCTGCTTTTATTCATGTCTAGATGGGTGTAGAATGATGGATACCAATTTCAATGGATGGTTGGATAAATAGATGGGTAGCGGATTCATTTACTCTTTTGTTTATTGATGCTGATGGGTTGTCATGTTTGGTTTGTATGGGTTTCAGATTCCTCTACCTCTCGGATTTACACACACTAAATTGTGCTTGGTCCCTTTCTTATACGTAAACAGACGGTGATGCTCCTACTCGCTCTCTCCTTTTCACCTATTCTTATCTCTATCTTTTCACTACTCTTCTTTCTCTCTCCTCCTTTTCACTCATCTTCTTCATCCCTTACTTCCTGTCTCCATGTCTCTCTTGCGCTCTCCTTTTTATGTTCAACCTTGTCAAACAACTGCCATGTCCAATGTTATTCGGTGTGCAGCATGGGAGTCTGTGTCGAGTGACAATGTTTGCAATATTTGCGAACGCTTTGTGTGATGTCACCTGCAATGTCAAGGAGGCCTTTTCTACATAGTGTACAAAGTGCCCTGGCCCTGAATGATTGTGTGCCAGGACAGTTTCACAGGCTGGTAGACAACAGGTCTGCATGTCCGTGCCTTATTTCTCTGCCGTAATATAAAGGAAGTGAGGGGAGGTTGGGGCGACAGGGGAAGTTGCTCACAACGCAGAACCACAGCAGCCCCTGCAGGTGTATTTGGGAACAACAGCTCAGCCAGCAGCCTGGAGTAGATACAATGGGTTGGGATGTCGATGATGAATGTAGATGGGCAAAGACACATACATCCATAGACACACACGCACACACACTAACCCAAAAACCTAACCTTAACCCTAACCATAAACCTAACCCTAGCTCCTAACCCTAAAACCAACCCTAGCTCCTAAACCTAATTCTAACCTTAAACACCCTAGAAATAGCATTTGACCTTGTAGGGACTTACAAAATGTCCCCAGTTGGTCAAATGTTTGTTAGTTTACTATTCTTGTGTGGACTACCATGTAAGTAGTTGAAATGCTACCATGTGCTCCAGGTTTTGTCACAGTGGAGGGCTGAAGTTCTGTTCAGAGGTGTGGTCCGTTTTGTAAGGCCCAGTGCGGGCGCAGAAGGCCATGCCATATGGCCTTAGCCCATCGCTTTTGCTCACTGCAGAGAATAGCGGGGGATCAAATTCTCTCACCTTCTGTCTGTTCCTCTCTCCATCACTTCTCATTCACCCCTCTCCTTCGATCCCCACTTCCTTATATCCCTCTGTAACTTCATCCCTCATGCATTTTTCTCTCATACTTCAGTTTTCTGTCTGTCTCTCTGATTCCTCTCACAGCCATTGCCTGTTTATCTCCCTGCATGCTTTCTTTCTTTCTTTCCACTCCTCCTCTCTACCATCCCTCCTTATCAAAAAGGATGAAAGCCAGATTGGGCAACTGAGAACTGTGAGACATTGAGGCTCAGCGGCATCTTTGTGCCTGCATAGCTGTGCTCCGAGACGGAGGGCGAATTCACACGGTTCCTCCTCCTCCTATGCCTGCCTCCCTAAGAGAGGGATATTTAAACCCCCTCGCTCCCCTTAGGGGAGAGAGAGAGGCAGGGAGATGATCAGACTAGGGGAGGCTTTACAAAGAAAAACAGGCACTCTCCAAGACACCGGCAGGTTCTTGCCGGTTATCTTTCCCTCAGTTGCATCATGACTGGCAAAAGACGTCCCTGGTTGTTAAAAAATGTTAAAAAATGGTGAGCCAGATGGAGAGGAGGATGAAAACGTACAGTATAAGCCACCCAGGCCGTATCTGTAGAATTGGCCATACTTTCTTTCTCTTGAAAAGGGGGAGGGAGTGAGAAGGGGAGAGTTCTTCCCTCCATCGTAGAGCTCTCAAATTATTATATTTTACTGTGATCTTTTTCAAACATCTCTGTTACTTATTTACCCCTTCCTTTCTTTTTTCTGTCTCTAATTTCTTCCCGTTGTCCTTCTTTTTTTCCAATCCTGTTTTTTCCACTCCTCTCCCCTTCACTTGTCCTCACCCTACTCCCTCTTCCTTATTCCCCCATCCCTTACTTTCTATCTCTGAGTCTCTTATTTTCTCTACCCCTCCTCCTCACTACTCACCCTCCCTCCCTCTCTTCCATTTTTCCCTCTCTGTTGCTTTCTATCTCTAACTCTCTTCTTTCCTCTACTCCCCCTCACTCTCTATCTTTCGTTCTCCTTCCCTTTCTTTCTCTCTCTTTGATCAGGAGCCAACCCTCTGTTCCTCCCCTCCTGCATTATGGCACCCTCCCTTACTCTCTCAGCCAGTTAAAAATGATCGCTGCTCTGTAGCCCTGCACCGCTTCCAGGCTGTAGAATCGATAGCATGGTTATTTTTGTGCTGCTCCTGGCAGTCAACTGACTGTGTGTGTGTGTGTGTGTGTGTGTGTGTGTGTGTGTGTGTGTGTGTGTGTGTGTGGTTGTGTGTGCGTGCATGTGTGTATGTGTGCAGTGTTCTGCCAGAATGTGAACAGATGAAATGACAGCCTACTGTGCGTTATGCCGTTGTGTAGACCTGCACATTGTTCATCTATTAGGGGCCACCAGAGGCCTGTAAGAGACAGTCTAGCTCCTGTCCTGTGGGACACAACATGTGGGCTCCAGGTATCCTTGTGATGTCACACATGGCGATGACATATTGTTTTGTGGTTTGTATTTCCAGTCTGTGTTCCTGAGCTACAAGCCTATACAGTATTTGCAGTTGAATCAACATGACAATAGAGATACTGTATATATATACAGTAGCCTGGTGGTATAGTTCTGTGCATTGTACAAGAGCTACCTCTCCTATGTATAAACGCGGCACTAATATGAAATACATAAAGACACACAAAGAAATACGTTATGGATGCATAAGCTTGTATATAGGAAATCATAATGTATTACGTGGAGAGTCGAGATGGATGATTAATTTAATAATCTGACCATAACCTTAACCTTTGCTCTCTCTGCAGTGTAACAATGACTACGTCCCAGTGTGTGGCTCCAACAATGAGAACTACCAGAACGAGTGTTATCTACGCAGGGACGCCTGTAAGCAGCAGTCTGAAGTGCTGGTGGTGTCAGAGGGCTCTTGTCCTGTCGGTATGTAGCATCTCAAGGATGGACTTATACTGCACATGTTCATTTGCATGCATGCAGACACACAATCTCACTCTCTCACACACACACACACACACACACACACACACACACACACACACACACACACACACACACACACACACACACACACACACACACACACACACACATACACACACACACACACACAAAAAGCTAAGGAGAATTATTGCCACCTGCAAAGCTAGCCACTGAGACACTTTTCAAGGCACAATAGAGTTCAGCGAAAGGGACTTTCCTAAAGCATGGGTCACACATGCCTATTACTTATAAGGGCTTTGTTAACCTTTTGACGGTAGGGGGCAGTTTTTTAATTTTTGGCTAAAAAACGTACCCATTTGAAACTGCCTATTTCTCAGCCCCACAAACTAGAATATGCATATAATTGTCAGATTAGGATAGAAAACACTCTAAAGTTTCCAAAACTGTAAAAACATTATCTGTGAGTATAACAGAACTGATATTGCAGGCAAAAGCCTGAGCAAAATCCAATCAGGAAGTGCCTCTTATTTTGAAACCTCTCTGTTCCTATGCATGCCTATCCTCCATTTAAAGGGATATCAACCAGATTCCCTTTTCTATGGCTTCCCTAAGGTGTCAAGTCTTTAGACATAGTTTCAGACTTTTATTTTGAAAAATGAGCGTGAAGGATCACATTGCGTAAGTGGATAGGTGGGGGCTCTCAGAGTGAGTTTTGCGCAACTGAGTAAAGCGGCCATTGTTTCTCCCACTGTTATTGAAAAAGCTACACACTCGGTTGATATATTATCGAATATATATTTTAAAAACAACTTGAGGATTGATTATAAAAAAAGTTTGACATGTTCCTGTGGACATTATGGAAATTATTTGGAATATACGTCTGTGTTGTCATGATCGCTCTTTCCTGTGGATTTCTGAACATAACGTGACAATATTTTGGGTATAAAAATCATCTTTATGGAACAAAAGGAACATTTGTTGTGTAACTGGGAGTGAAAACACCTGAAGATCAAAGGTAAACCATTTTTTTGATTGCTTTTCTGATTTTCTTGACCTAGCTACTTAATGCTTAGTGTACATAATGCTATGCTATCGATAAACTTACACAAACGCTTGGATTGCTTTCTCTGTAAAGACGACAGGTGGATTAACAAAAGGCTAAACTTTGTTTTGCAATATTGCACTTGTGATTTCATGAATATGAATATTTTTTTGTAATATTATTTGACTGTGGTGCTATGCTATTCAGCGGTTGCTGATGACAATTATCCCGGTACCGGGATGGGTAGCGTCAATAAGTTAAATGCCTCACTCAAGAGTTCTTGTGTGCCCAATGTTAAATTTGAACCAAAAACTCTCTGTAAAGGTCTCTGAAGGAAGTGCCTATAGTCCATCAAAGTCACTATTATAGCATGAAACTTGGAGATGCAGCCAAGCCGAGTCAATCTGCACTTTGTTGGCCGGGTTCAGCATCCACTAAAGTTGCTGGAACTGTGCTGGAAAAGACTGTAGAGAAGAACATATCAGAGCCAGCACAGCATGGTTTAGGTCAGCACAGTAGTGTGAAAAGGGTATGAGACTATTCGTGCCATGTTCACCACTACAGTAATCTGTGATTATCCCGCGATTCCTTTATTCCAGATAAGAACCTACAAGCATGTTGAAAAGGTCTAGCGTTTAACATCTAGTAAGAGTCGTGTTCATTAGGGTATGCAACAGAAAACGTTTTAAAACATTTTGAGTGGGAAACGAAAATTGGACAATGATTGGTAGTCCAGGTAGTCCGTTTCCGTTTGTTGTCTGACCAAAGTGAATCTTTGGCAAGGGGAACATGTTGGCTTCACTCAAAGTTTCACTGGCGGGGTAGAGTAGCACTCTTGGGGTGTCGCTGACTCAGTTAACCTCACTGCCAGCCTGGTCAACTCCACTTAGGGGACTTTAAACACTCATATAGCTCAGCAGTCCAAACCACACTCACAGGGAACACAGTCAGACTTGGAGTCGGAGTGTGTATGTGGGAGGTTGTGATTTGTTTCGCAAGAAAAAACTTCACCTTCTCGCCTGACTCACATGGAAGCTCTTAACTCTCTGTAAATTGCTTGTGTGTTTGTGATTTTCTGTGCGTCGCGTGTGTGTACATGCACGCGTGTTTGTGTGTCTTTTTGTATGAGAGAATGGCTTTTTCCACGTGATAAGAGCTAATTTCGAGGAACAAGCTTTAGAAAACAAATGGAATGTGGTTGTACTTCGGCAGAACAGGCGTGATAGTGATGAGAATAGGCTGACAGCTCCCTCCCCTCCTTCACAGCCAGCCCCTTCATCCCCTCTGTGTTTCTTTCCCTTTATTTCACTCCATTCTTCACTGTCATGTCAAAAGCGTGTGTGGTAAAAATCCATTTAGACACGATTTATGTACCGGCCAGTGACCCTTGGAAGTGGTCTTACAAACAAATGACAGGAATAAAAAAGGGAGTACAGAGCACAAGAAAGTTATTACCCTCTGTCGTGATGTTGTTATCGTTAATATGATGACATGTATTTATCTAATAATTAACTATGTTTATAATTACGTGATTTTAATTAATCCTGTAACCATTAACTCAGTAACCTGGGGCACCACGGGAAAAGTTTGTTTATTGAGTGACCGTTTCCCGAATTTCACTCAGAAAATATCAGAATATCAATTTCATGACAGTCACTAATTAATTCATTTCCTCATCAGTCTCATTCTGAACATCGCATAATTCGTAAATCTGCACATACCTGGGTCTCATTAAATAATTCTGTACCACACACATTTAGTTGATTATTTATTTACCAACAAGCTAAATGATAACATAAGATACATAAACAGTCTAGGTTATTGGTTAGAACTTAATACAATGGAAACAGGTCCCTGGTTCACCAAACACAATATGACACGTGTTACACAAGATGGATATTTAAAGAAAGCAAGAGAGAGAGAAAGTGCATGAGAGAAAAGCACACTTGCATACATTTGTAAACTATGCTTAGTTTAACCCGAACACCTTGCCCCGAACTGCAACATTTATGGGTCAGAACTATAATGCATGTATTTACGTGTTGAAGATCTCCGTTGGGTATCTCTTCGTGGGCCGAGTTCCGCTTAGTGGGATAGGTTTGGTCGATGCCCTGTACTTCCGATGGCTGAGTCTCCTTCGTTATCGAGTGTAAGTCTCTGATTGTCCACACGATGTCACAATGTCCTTTCTCTTGGTTGTCTGTTTCCTTTGACTCGTTCTGTGAGAGTGGTCTTCTTAGGGGGCTAATCAGCTGTGTCGACATTCCCAGCTTGGGTAGGTGGGCCATGTAGACAACCGATGACTTGAAGAGAATAACCGGTTGGTCCTTCTTGAATTCACCTTCTTAGATTCAGTAATCAATCGTAGCATTGATTGTTAAGATGTTCCTTTGTCCTCTTCCTCAACTTAGTCTGCTATGTAAATTCTTAACTCACATGTTTTATACCCCAGGGTAGAAAGGGGCATTCCCATCTTTATGACACACTCTCTGGGTTCCCTGTGGTGTAGGTAGTTACAAGGCAAGGTATCAGAACTTACAATGATCTTGTTTAGACAACTTGAATCACAGTTTGTAAAAAAAATATCTTTGATCTGAATATTGTACATATAATGAAAACTCTTCAAGTTACAACATCATCATTTCACTCTCAATGACATCACAAAATCATGGATGGAATATGAAAATTCATTTTCATATTCCATCTATCATTGTTACCAACATTTTGGCTGATGAAATATAATGTCCCACATTCCATTTACTGAGGTAGATACTCCATAAGGCCCACACAGACATTCCAGTCCCAAACACTAAAGGTAAAAAGGATTTGTCTGCTGCCTTAAGATTTCCAATGGGCGTGTGATTTGCACTTTTCGCACCAAAGTACATTCATCTCTAGGAGACAGAACACGTCTCCTTCCTGAGCTTTATGACGGCTGCATGGTCCCATGGTGTTTATACTTGTGTACTATTGTTTGTACAGATGAACGTGGTACCTTCAGACATTTAGAAATTGCTCCCGAGGATGAACCAGACTTGTGGAGGTCTACAATTTTCTTTCTGACGTCTTGGCTGATTTCTTTTAATTTTGCCATGATCAAGCAAAGAGGCACTGCTGGAAAAATGACTTGTGTCATGCACAAAGTAGATGTCCTAACGGACTTGCCAAAACTATAGTTTGTAACCCTGTTATGGATGATGCGAATTTTCGCAGCTTTTTGTTAAAAATCGCGCAACATTTCAAAGTCCTGCTACTCATGCCAGGAATATAGTATATGCATATGATAAGTATGTGTGGATAGAAAACACTCTGACGTTTCTAAAACTGGTTAAATCGGGTCTGTGGCTATAACAGAACGTGTTTAGGAGTAAAAATCCCTGGTAAAACTGTTTACCAAAAACAAAACAAAAATATTCGTCCGCCATTCAATGAGTTGTTTAAGATGAGAGAAAATATATGCGAACCCCCTGTAAACGCCTACAGCTTCCACACGGTGTCGCCATTGCTATCAATATCAGAATCATTTATCCTTGGTTACAACACGAATAGACCCCTCCTTTCTTGAGGCGCATCACAGTATGTTGTGAAACTGAAAAAATGGACGATGATTTCCAGACTTGCTGCTATCGAATACAGATCGCCCCGTGATCAATTTGATACATCATTAACGTTTATTAATACCTAACGTTGGTTTAGAAAACTTGTTTGAAGTGATTTGTAAAAGTTTATAGGCGACTTTTGTAATTTTAAAAAGTGACGTTGCGTCTTGTAAATGGACTTTTCTCAGCATCAGACTGGTCTTCAGCAAATTACATTTTGGGTATACAATGACGGATTTAATCGGGAAAAATACCCAATTGTGATGTTTATGGGACATATAGGAGTGCCAACAAAGAAGCTCGTCCAAGGTAATGAATGTTTTATATTTTATTTCTGCGTTTTGGGTAGCGCCGGCTACCGCAAAATCTGTTGTTTACGTGTCGTGCTGGTATTTTGGGGGGTGCATGCTATCAGATAATAGCTTCTCATGCTTTCGCCGAAAAGCATTTTACAAATCTGACTTGGTGGCTAGATTCACAACGAGTGTAGCTTTAATTCAGTACCTTGCATGTGTATTTTTATGAAAGTTTGAGCTTTATCGAGTACTTTACTCAAGTACTATAGGTGGCGCTCTGAAATTTCCGCTGAGCTATCCCTGTGCAGGGACCACCTCCATAAGAAGTTTTAACAAGAAATTTGTGTAGTGGTTGAAAAACAAGTTTTAATGACTCCAACCTAAGTGTATGTAAACTTTCGACTTCACCTTTATATTTAACTAGGCAAGTCAGTTAAGAACAAATTCTTATTTACAATGACGGCCTAGGAACAGTGGGTTAACTGCCTTGTTAAGGGGCAGAAATACAGGTTTTCCTCCAAAAGAAAAAAACAATAGGCTGAGCAGCACCTCCTACTGATCCATCTAGAGGTACCCGTTTGTCTCCTTTCCAGGGTTGCAAACCCAGCCCCGCTTAGCTTTGATATTTGTCACCATTGTGGTATTGTGAGAATGATTGTTGACAAATCTCCACTTAATAGATTCACTGTTGCTATCAAAATCTAGATGTTGGATTCACATCTCCAGCGCAACCAAATATCTAAGTTAAAGAATATGTCTAAATCATATCTAATTGTATTTAAATTTAAAGTTAAAGTTTGATTTAGTCATATTAATTAACTTATGATTAGTTAACAAATGATATGTTGCATTCAGGTCTTGATCTCAACCAAAAATAAAAGTTAAAGATTGGAAATATTCATGCATTGTATACAGTTCCTTAAATGTTGATATTTGGTTGCGTTGTCAACTAAACACATTTCAATTTTACCCTTGTAATATGTAAATAGTTAAGGCTATTTTACAAACTAATGTAACAATATTTATTCAACTTTAAAATTAGTTACACATCCTTGGCCACATTTTGAGGTTACTGTAACAATAAATGTTAAAGTAGCATGCGAATGTTGCAGGTCTGTGGAGATCTTCACAATTGGATTAATAATCTGCACATGATCTGAAACGGCAATGACCACTTGAACCACTGTACTTAAATTATCTTAATTGCAGTCCAGGTCATTTTGGTTGTGCTAGTAGATGAAGTACAGTGATAAGATTAATATCTGTTAAAAAAATATCTAAATTGTACCCCATTTTAACTTTGTTGTTCTTTTAAATGGTTGACAGCACAGTGAAATGACATTGGGAATTCAACACATTTTTTACTGTATTTTTGAGTGGGTGAAAATAGTTTATAATCTCATTGATCAACATATCAACCAAATATTTCCCAATTCTCCACTTTGAAATGATGTGGTGTGCACAGTGGGTAGTTCCTTTCATGGCTTAAATAAGAGCTGTCACTCAATCCTTCATCTGCCTACTCACTCTCTCCATCTTCTTCACTACCTCTAGAGAAAACATCACACGGTGTGATGGATGTATATGGATACCATGCCGATATGTTCCCCCATATGGTTTCCTTTGTGCTTAAATTGTTCATGATAATGTAGGACTCATGTTAAACTCTGGAATGGACTGTCAGTGAATGTGAATGTGATATGTTTGTATGTTTAAGATATTCCTGGACAAACTTGATACTGTATGTCCAGGCATATCTTAACAGCATCTGATTTGGATGGTTCACACCCCGTCTAGTATTCTCTGATAGGCTACGCTATCTCCATGAACACCTGTGTTTACATGTAAACAGGTCTGGTCTCCATCAGTACACTAGCCTACATGTTGACAACACAGCTCGGCTCCTTGTTGTTGTTTACCTCTGTAAACACGTCTGACAGCCGTGTGACAGCAGGGCTCTGTCCTCCCAGCAGCCCTGTGTGACCAGAGCCAAGGCCGAAAGGCCAGACGTCGGGATCTGATGTCTCTGCCAAATGGCAAACAAAAGGACACAGTGCCAAGGTTCGTAGTCATGCTACCATGCTACTGAGGCATGTACTCAAATGCATTTCTTTAGGGCACCACTGTGTACTTCTGATATTTGCTGGGGGGGGGGGTTTAAGTACTGTTTTACCAAGAAACTCTGTAGAGTTTCTGTAAGGAAGAAGACCATGTATAAAAGTTGCTTAAAATGTTCCAGCCCTGGTTTTGCAGTATTTATGATTTACAACATGACACGTATCTATAATTTAGCCTTCAAGTTGTAGCATCTTTTATTTTTTAACCTTTTAACCCTATTTTCAACAGGCTGTTATAGCATGTTTTGACAGCCCTCCTGCATCAATTTACATCATTAGTCTCCTTTTGGGTTTCTGCAGTTTAATGTTATAATAGTAATAAAAACTGCACTTTTTAATTTATTATCTAAAATTTTTGTCTGTACATGTGAGTAATATGATGGAAGAACCTACATCATTTGAAATTCAAGAAAAACATTTTGGGGAAATCACACTGGGCAAAAACTGTTTGAATCAACATTGTTTACATGTCATTTCAAAAATCTATATGATGACATCAAATCAATGTGCAAAACTGATTGGGTTTGCTAAAAGTCATCAACGTAAGGGCATTTCGTCTTTTTTAATCTAAATCCAATGACATGGTGATGTTTTTTGTTGATTTCACATTGAATTCACGTTAGTTGACAACTCAACCAAATGTAAATCAAAACTCGACATTGAACTGGTGTCTGTGCCCAGTGGGATTGTAGTATACACAACCTGAAAATGCATTAATTTCAATGTAATTGAATATTCATGTTTGGACACAAAAATACCATAATTTGGTCAAAATCAAAATCAGTCCCTTGACTTCTCAACCGCCTGGTAGTGTCATGCCCTGACCATAGAGAGCCTTTTTATTCTCTATTTTGGTTAAGTCGGGGTGTGACTAGGGTGGGTAATCTAGGTTGTTCATTTCTATGTTGGCCTGGTATGGTTCCCAATCAGAGACAGCTGTTTATTGTTGTCTCTGATTGGGGATCATATTTAGGCAGCCATTTCCCCACTGTGTTTTGTGGGATCTTATTTATGTGTAGTTGCCTGTGAGCACTTAATTTGCGTCACGGTTTGGGCGTTTAACCATTACCATAGCCACGTGGAACAGTGAAAACTGAGTCCATTTCCCCATAGGTGAACAAGTTTTTTTTCCAACATGGCCGAAGGCAGGTGCTATTGAGGGAAAGTCACAACATTGTTACAATGTTTATTAAATATTTACCTTACCGAATCTCACCGTGAGCGTTTCCATCGCCTCCTTCCTCTCTCCTTTATTCCTTTCTCAAGCATGCAAACAAATTTGTTTTTGTTGTGAAAACAGATCAATATCGATGTTTCTAACCTGATTTCAGTTGGTTTTCCATTTTGTGACTTAAGTGGGCTACAGTCTGTCTGTTCCTATCAAACTGCAGATGTGTTCCTGCCTGTGCTTTAGGCCAGCATTCAGGTAGACAGGCCACCACCAATTATTCAGACTCCTTGACTTCTCCACATTTTTGTTACGTTACAGCCTTATTCTAAAATTGATTAAATAAAACATTTTCTTCATCAATCTACACACAATACTCCATAATGACAAAGTGAAAACAGGTTTTTAGAAAATTTTGCAAATGTGTTAAACATAAAAAAACTGATTCTGAAATAACATATTTATTGATTTGTTTAACACTTTTTTTTGTTACTACCTGATTCGATATGTGTTATTTCACAGTGTTGATGTCTTCACTATTATTCTACAATGTAGAAAATAGTACAAATAAATAAAAACCCTTGAATGTGTCCAAACGTTTGACTGGTACTGTGTAAATAAGGTATTTCTATTTTTCTTCTAAGATTTTTTGAAGGGTAGGATAATTAATGAGGAGTAAACTTGATTTATCTCCGTTCTTATTAGAATTTTTCAATTGTAAACAATAAAAATTGTTTCATACCTTGAAAGGTACCGGATAGCAAATAGTTTCTGTAATGCAGGCATCCAAAATTGAGAGGTTATGAGGTCAAATAAAGCACTGCTTTTAGGGCTGCTTAGGCAGTCACAGCTCATTGAGCCATATGTTTGGTTGACTGGGAAGATACACAATCCCAGAAATCGAAGGAAAATGTGTGGAGTCACTGTAACCTCTCTTCAGTAGTCCCATCTGTCTGGTGAAAGACAGGAGTCTGTGACCATATTTAGTTAACCTGCGCGAATTGTAAAGTTTTACCCATCTTTTTAATCAAAAATAATTTATTAAGCTGCAAGGTGTAATCGCATGAGTGATAGTTTTGGAGATCAAGATTGTTGATCCACAGAAATGGACAGGAATGTGAAAAGAAAACAGATTGCAAAACCTGTGTGTGTGCATGTATGTGGGTTTACATGCATGTGTAGGTTCCTGTGTGTGCTTGTATGCATTCGTATATGTGTGCTCACACACATTTCTGTAATGATTTAATTAATTCAAGTGCATGCCATGGGGGATTTGATTAGTTTGTACATGCGTGTAGATGCCATTATATCTTTGCTTCTGGTTCATGTCCTGGGCTATCCATCTGGTCACAGCCAGAAATAATAATGAGAACTGTGGGCCGCAGAAATAGCCCGTTAAAACGCATACTTTGCTTTTACATGGAATGAGAAGTGGTTTAATACAGTTGGTTGCTTGAAATGTGGCCAATATCCATCCCTCAGCCCCCATGCATCTCTCTCTCTCTCTCTCTCTCTCTCTCTCTCTCTCTCTCTCTCTCTCTCTCTCTCTCTCTCTCTCTCTCTCTCTCTCTCTCTCTCTCTCTCTCTCTCTCTCTCTCTCTCTCTCTCTCTCTCTCTCTCTCTCTCTCTCTCTCTCTCTCTCTCTCTCTCTCTCTCTCTCTCTCTCTCTCTCAGGTTACAGTCAAAATGTTATAATCCAAAATTGTAATCAGTAATGGAATTTTTGGATCTGTAAATAAAATTGGTTTAGCCACAGAAAAAGAATGGAACCTTCCCGCTAGCCATGATTGGCTGAGATAATGGATGGGCTGGACATGCTGAGAGATGAGGTTAGATTGGTCTGCCATGTAGCACGATTCTGTCTATAATGAGCTTCCCAGTATGTGTAGGTAATCCTTTTAGTCAATTTTAGTCTAATCTGACCAGAGTACCTTCTTCCATATCTTTGGGGAGTCTCCCACATGCCAAAGTGTTTGCTTATTTTTTTTCTGGACATTCTTCTGTAAAGCCCAGCTCTGTGGAGTGTACGGCTTAAAGCGGTCCTATGGACAGATACTCCAATCTCCACTGTGGAGCTTTGCAGCTCCTTCAGGGTTATCTTTGGTCCCTTTGTTTCCTCTCTGATTTAATACCCTCCTTGCCTGGTCTGTTAGTTTTGGTGGGCAGCCCTCTCTTGGCAGGTTTGTTGTGGTGCCATATTTTTTAAATAATGGATTTAATGGTGCTCCGTGGGATGTTCAAAGTTTCAGATATTTTTTAATGTCCCAACCCTGATCGGTACTTCTCCACAACTTTGTCCCTGACCTGTTTCGAGAGCTCCTTGGTCTTCATAGTTCCGCTTGCTTGGTTGTGCCCCTTGCTTAGTGTTGTTGCCGACTCTGGGGCCTTTCAGAACAGGTGTATATATACTTAGATCATGTGACACTTAAATAAAGTCCACCTGTGTGCAATCTAACTAATTACAGTATGTGACTTCTGAAGGTAATTGGTTGCACCAGATCTTATTTAGGGAATTCATAGCAAAGGGGGTGAATACATATGCATGCACCACTTTGCCGTTTTATTTTTTTATTTTGAAATAAGTAGAATTTTTTCATTTTCACTTCACCAATTTGGACTATTTTGTGTATGTCCATTACATGAAGACCAAATAAAAATCAATTTCATTGAAAATTCTCTGGTAGAATGCCCTGCTTTTATTTCATCACACTCACAACCGTAAGTTATTTTCTGTAATTAGCTCGCCATTAACTTGTAAATAATTATCTTGTTGTGAGTTTATTTTCATGTAATACTGAATGACAACTGTATACTGACATGTCAATAGACGCAGTATAAACCATACTTTAGTCTTGAAATCTTTGGTTGTTTAGTACACAACTGTACTCACTGATTAACACATGGCCTCACATGTAAATCTTTAAAGATATGAGTGGGGCTAAGGCTTAAAGGGTTTGAACGATGCTAAATGGGTGTAGACAAAGAAGAGCTCTCCTGCATGTATACCAAAACATTCAAGGTTACAAGTTTATCAACTTTCCAAGCAGAATTACTTTCCCATTGTTCTCAACTGTAGTAATCACTTTTCTAGTCTCTACTTTTATCCAATGTAAAAAACACAATTTCAAATTTAGCTAAATAAGTCTGAATCGAGCCAGTCGGTCACAAGTGAACGACATCTATTGCAATATAAATCAATGTTAGAGTTTACATACTGTAGATAACCTATAGCAATCGGGGAGAAGGGCCTTGGTCACAGAGGTGACCAAGAGCCCGATGGTCACTCTGACAGAGCTCCAGAGTTCCTCTGTGGAGATGGGAGAACCTTCCAGAAAGACAACCATCTTTGCAGCATTCCACCAATCAGGCCTTTATAATAGAGTGGCCAGACAGAATCCACTCCTCAGTAAAATGCACATGACAGCCCGCTTGGAGTTTGCAAAAGGCATCTAAAAGGACTCTCAGGCCATGAAAATCAAGATTCTCTGGTCTGATGAATCCAAGATTGAACTCTTTGGCCTGAATGCCAAGTGTCACGTCTGGAGGAAACCTGGCACCATCCCTACGGTGAAGCATGGTGGTGGTAGTATCGTGATGTGGGGATGTTTTTCAGCGGGAATGACTGGGAGACGAGACTGGATCGAGGGAAAGATGAAAAGTACAGAGAGATCCTTTATAAAAACCTGCTCCAGAGCGCTCAGGGCCTCAGACTGGGGCAAAGGTTCACCTGCCACCAGGACAACGACCCTAAGCACACAGTCAAGACAGCGCTGGATTGGCTTCTGAACAAGTCTCTGAATGTCCTTGAGTGGCCCAGCCAGAGCCCGGACTTGAACCCGATCGAACATCTCTGGAGAGGCCTGAAAATAGCTGTGTAGCAACGCTCCCAATCCAACCTGACAAAGCTTGAGAGGATCTGCAGAGAAGAATTGGAGAAACTCCTCAAATACAGGTGTGCCAAGCTTGTAGCATCATACCCTAGAAGACTTGAGGCTGTAATCACTGCCAAAGGTGTTTCAACAAAGTACTGAGTAAACGGTCTAAATACTGTATGTAAATGTGATATCTCTTAACAAAAATAATTAAAAAATCTAGGTGTCTAAATACTTTCCAAAATATAACTTTTTAGAAAATCATTTGAAATTGACAAGTTGAAACAGCCTATAAATAATTAGCAGACAGAGTGCCTTGGTTTGAGGGCAGTGTGGGTTAACCACATTTTCTGCACAAATCTGTCGAATATTGGTCTGATGGAAACTACAACTCCCTACTAGATTGCACAGTTCGGGTTTGATCTGATTGACAGTATTTCTAGGGAAAATGCGCATTGCGCTCACAGAAAAAAATGGAAAGAAATGGAATTCAAATAATTGAACAAACATGAGTCATTAGTTGGTAAAAAACTAAAAATAACCCACATTTTGGTTAATTGCTCAGCATTCGTAAGTGATTACAGTTACATTTTCTCTGTAATCGGTTACATGTAACGGATTATTATTCTGAATGCTAGTACGGATATTTGGACACGGCGAGTCTCTCTGCTCTTTCTCCCTCTTACATTTTCTGTTTTTATCAGTAGATATGCATTCTCAAATAGTACATTTTAAGTGTGTGTGTTAGTGTGTCAGTCTGTGCGTTTGTGTGATAGAGTGAGAGTAATGCAACATAGCCTTAGGTGTCTGAGACACAGCAAGGTTAATAACTTTCCCCTGGTGTTCCTCTCCTCCCCAGTAAAATGTAGTCTTTATCTCAATAGGATCTCCTTGTTAAAAAAAAGGTGAAATTAAAAAATAAAACAATAATGATTCTCTAAAGTATTAGTCTTTATCCTTTTCACTCATTGACAGACAGTCGTAAGGTTTACGTAAAGAATAAAGATGGTTAACTAGGGGTCCTCATTTTTAGGCTTATCAGGTTTGCCTCTAGCTTTACAAAGGAAACCTGGGTCATGTTCATTAAGGCACACTGTAACAAACTTTATTTAACCATTTGCAACATTATATGAAAATGAACGTTTCTTATTGGATAAGTCCAGGTACTGCTTCCCTGTTTCAGACCATTTTCTCCTGTTTGGTGCATAATGATCATGGTGGGAGTGAATGTCTGCTTTCTCCCCTAGTTGGTTTAGCATAGTGGGCTGCTGCTTCTCATGTTACCACTGCAGCAGCTCCAATAAGTGGCAATCAGTATCCCTTTCAGAGGCATATCACTAAACAACATTGTAAGCTAGATTTCTTGGAGGATGCTTTACAAGGATGCAGCAGGATTCGAATGGGCATGCAGATGGACTGATATACCACACAACCATATTGAGCAAACATATACAAAGACGGTGATAGATTGGAAGATATAATTTTGTGATTGTGAGGTTGTGATTAACCAATGCACACACACAATAGTTGTTAAGCAGGAGGCTTGGTTCATCTGTTGTCACAAACCATTCTCAGATGTTGTCTTTAATTCTCTCATTCTCTCCCTCTTTATCTCTCTCTCTCTCTCTCTCTACCCCTCTTTCTCACTCTCTCTCTCTCTCACAGATGCCGGGTCAGGCTCGGGAGATGACGGTAAGATCGCTCTACTCTTTTCTCTTCATTAGTTTTCATTTTCCCTTATATTACTGTTGTTTCTGTACTCATTCTCCTTGCTTAGAAACCTGACTGGCACACTACTTGGAAGTGAGCTTTCACATAACATATTCAGATGGGGAACGAATGCATATTCACAAACATGCACGCACGCGCTCAATAAACACACTGCATGGACAAATGAACAAACGCGCTCTAGAACATAAACACACACACACAAACACTAACATGTGTTTGTATTCTCTCAGACATGCAGACACATCCTGACACACACACCATGCAATAACTAAATAATCATGCATGTAAACAGTAAGAACACTCTAACATGCTTAGCAAACCCCTGTACCATGCAAATGACACCCTATTCCCTATATAGTGCACTACATTTGACCAGGGCCCATAAGTAGTGGAACATGTTGCCATTTGGGATGCAGCTATGGTCACAGAGCCTGGTGAGAGAAACAGGAAATTAGTCCCTTTTCTGGAGTGTGTTGCTTGCTTCCTCTTCCTCTCCATCTCTCTCTCATCCCCCTAACTCTCTTTCTCTCCATAGCCCTCTCCGTCACCCACTCTCTCTCTCTTTACCCCTCTCTTCACACTCCTCCTTCTAATGTTGCTGTTATAACCTGTATGGTGGAAGATCTGGGATAAAAGTAGAAAGGAATGGGAAGCTTTTGAGTAGGTGACAGGAAAGGTGTAGGTACGAGCGTACATGCTTGTGTGTATCTGTGCTAAAGAGATGTAATTCTTGTAGCTGGATTTTCTGTATATACAGGTGTTTGTTTAGCTCATGTATGTTGATTTGTGTGTTTGCGTGCGTGCATGTGTTTGTGCGCTCTCGTTCGTTCATGCAAACATGTGTGTGTTCCTGTGTGTGTATGTGGGTTTGTCCATTCATTAGTGCATGTGGATAGAGGAATAGCAAGTATCCCGGAGCCAGATATGATAAACAGATTGCACTCTGCCTATGGACCTCCAAATGAGAGACAGACAGAGAGAAGCGGAAATGAAGAGGGTGGGAGGTCAACCAGAGAAATAGGACAGAAATTACCATAGAGATGAGGAAGAGAGATAAAGAAAGGGAGGAAGCAGCAGGCAGAGAGTGAGAATGGAGGTAGAGTGATAGAATAAGATGGAGGGAGGGTTGACAATGATAAGGAGGAGGTAGAGATAGATGGAGAAATAATAGAAATGGGAGGATGGCAGGAACAAGGGATAGAGAAAATATGGCAGTTTATGGGTAAAAAGAAGGTAAAGACAGTTATAAAATGGGGTTATAGTAGTACAGAGGCACTAACACAAGAACAGCCCCCAATAAAATTTGAATGTCTTTTAATGGCCGACGATGAATCTCAGAGCTGTTTATTTATGGTAGTCTGGTAGGTGAAATATAGATAAGGAGATTTGGACACACACACACTGTAAACCCCAATGTGCTGTCATTACTCAAAACTTTTGAGAAAACCTATTGCACAAAATATATCTTGTAGTCATTACTCAAACCGATCACTGTGAGGGGTGTAAAACTCATTCCACGGAGGGCCGAGTGTCTGTGGGTTTTTAGTAGCCTTTCAATTAAGACCTAGACAACAAGATGAGGGGAGTTCCTTCAAATAACCAACTCATCATCAAGCTTTTGATTATTTGAATCAGTTGGGTAGTGCTAAAGCAAAAAAAATATCGTACAGTGGGGCAAGTGAAAGTAAAAATTATAGGCCTATCCAACATCTGTGGGAGGAATAAACAACGAAGCAGGGATTTTATGCAAACGTGTCTGTGGGAGGAGAGGCAACCCAAGGACCACTCCTGCATGCGCAAAGCAGCTAATCGTAGGCACTGTTTGAATATATTCATGGCTGGATGCTCCCTTTATTGAAATAATAATTTATTTAAATATAGACCTATTAAATCAATAATAGGCTATTTAGGCTATGAAGAAATAATCACTGACATGACTCTGTTGGTAGCCTAGCATAATATCTCCTTTCACTATCCATATATCGGGGATGTCTTCAAGGATGGGAGTCCCAAAGGATGCATAGGTTATCCCAAAACAGGGGCATCGTCTCTGTTAAAGGCTATTTGTCTCAGCTATCCCGCAAACTTAGGCTACCACTTGTTCACCTTATTATAGAGGGTAGTGTTTAGACATGTTAGGTTAAATTACTGTCTCAGATGGGGCTTTAACCAAACCCCTACCCCCCTGCCCTGTGACTATGCAAGTGCAAGGTCCATGACAGGGGTTTGGGGGCAGCCCTTGAGCCCAACAGGGATTCGTCCTTTTCCACGCAATCCGTGACTTACATTCACAAGATAATAAGCATGGCCTATGAGACTACTTTATTGGAAGTGTACATAAAACACCATGCAATTACACACGCATTTGTAATTTACCCTTTCGGTTTCGACATATAGTCTTCTGGGCTAGCTGTTACTCTCCAAGATACTATGCAAAGTGTTGGCATACACAAGGGACTGAGGATAACATTGTAGCAAATTCGAAGGGCACCATGACAGGGACTGATGCACGCAACTCATGTCTCTTTGCATTCTGACAACATTCCATGGCCGTTAGAAGGGTATTGCTTTGGGGATACTGTGTGTGTGCGTGTGTGTGTGTGAGCATGCGCGTGTGTGCACAGCGCAGCACTGCCTGTATTACATCTCCCCCACCCCACACACCTGCATACACATACAACCCACCTGTTTCTACCTATGTATACTGAACAAAAATATAAATGGAACATGTAAAGTATTGGTCCCATGTTTCATGAGCTGAAATAAAAGATCCCAGAATTGTTGCATATGTACATAAAGCTTATTTCTCAAATTTGTTTACATCCCTGTTAGTGAACCTTTGCCAAGATAATCCATCCACCTGACAGGTGTGGCATATCAAGAAGTTGATTGAACAGCATGATCATTACACAGGTGCACCTTGTGATGGGGACAATAAAAGGCCACTCTAAAATGTGCAGTTTTGTCACACAACACAATTCCACAGATGTCTCAAGTTTTAAGGGAGCATGCAATTGGCTGACTGCAGGATGGTCCACCAGAGCTGTTGCCAGATAATTGAATGTTAATTTCTCTACCATAAGCCCCCTTCAACGTTGTTTTAGAGAATTTGGCAGTACGTCCAACCAGCCTCACAACTGCAGACCATGTGTAACCATGACCATGCCAGCCCAGGACATCAACATCCGGCTTCTTCACCAGTGGGATCATCTGAGACTAGCCACCCAGACACCTGATGAAACTGAGGAGTATTTCTGGCTTTAATAAAGCCCTTTTGTGGGGGAAAACGAATTCCGATTGGCTGGGCATGGATCCCAAGTGTGTGGGCCCTTGTCCACTCGTGAAATAAGGCCTAATTTATTTATTTCAATTGACTGATTTCCTTATAGGAACTGTAACAGTAAAATCGTTGAAATTGTTGTGTGTTGCGTTTTTATTGTTGTTCCCTATATGTAACCACACAGATTTGGATGAAATACCTCATCCAAGTCTGTGTGGTTCCTCCTTCTGTGGTTCCTCCAATCTGCAGCACAACCTCTTCCAGGTCCTACAGTAATACTTATTATCATATGGTTATTACGTGCTAAAAGAGCAAGGATTTCCTTGTTACTAAAACCAATTCTAAAGTATAGTTTCACCAGTCATCTAACTCTGGAATTTCAATGGTGGCACGCACCGCAACAGGGAGCCAGGGAGACGCAATTAATAACCAAATCTTATACTTTAATCTTGAAATATATACCTGTGAATATATTTTCAAAATGTCAACTTTATTATAAAGATGTTGAGTTTATTTTGGAAATAGTGGCACTTTATTCTAGAAATATTGCCACTTTTTTAAAATGCTATCTGTGCTTTTTTTAAAATCCAAGTACCACCAGCCTTCACCGTTTATTTATTTTGTCTCTTAACTTAGCCCTAAGACTCTTCCGTACCAGTCTGATAGCACATAAATGTAGAGATGGTGAAAAAAATACACTACAATATTATCAGGGGCTTCTCAAGTGGACAGTTGATAGAGTCCTCTAAAAAGACTGAAGACAAAAAGTGGCTGTCATATCACATCCTCAAGGATCCTAGATCAACAATGGCTTAGGGATTAGGCAGAGGGATCGGTTTGGCTATTTGTAGAGCTATGACACATAAATCTTTGGGGTATTCATGTTAGTTGTGGGCTAGAACAAAAACATACACCCCTTTGGGTCCCCCCCAGGTCTAGGATAAAGAACCTTTCAACTTTGTGGTATCGTGGTATTATTGTTACCACATTTTCCAACCACCTCTGTCCACATAGCAAAAGGTACTTAATCGTGCTGGAAAGAGCATCCTACAACTTATTAGGTTCATTGAGAAACTATTTAAACGGTGAAAAACTCCTTCATTACTACAGATGCCCTTTCAGAACACTGGTTGATAGGGACCAATGCAGCGGTCTATTGCCTAGTTATCAGTATTTAAAAGTTTTTCTCCATGTCTCTCTCTCTCCCTCTTTTTCATTGTCTTTCTCTTTCCTCTCCTCTTTCACTCTATTCCCTTACAATTCTTCCTCTCTTTCGGCCTTTGTAAGAAGCTTAGTAAACTTTTTTTTTGTCAAATAGTACCTGTAATGTATAGTTCATATTATGGCCTCTTGTAGCCCAATCTTTATGCTGTGTGTGTTAGCACATGCTTGTGTGTGTATGTGTTTGTGTGTGTGCACATGTGGACATATGAGTATTGTGTCTGATGTGTGGGTTGAATAATTGCGGGACAAACATTGCATTTAAGTTCATTGAAATACCATAGTTGAACTAAAGGATTTATAAAATTATCATTCAGAAACCACAGCGATATGGATTCCCAAATATGAATTCAATTTCAATTGATCTCCCATAGTCAATACAGACCTAAAGACCTAAAAGCTAATTTGTACAATATAGCTAATTAAAAAAATGCCTCCAGTACAAGACTAATCACAATAAATGTAAACGTGCGGGGTGGATGGGGCTATCTGTCGCTGGATATCTGGGAACAGATAGTATTTGGCCGGAAGAGAGGTGTCTGTATTTGGTCATTCTGCCCCCCCCCCCCCCCCGCACACACACACTTCATATATTGTCAATAAAGGGTGCACATTTACACATACAGTAAGTCTCAGACAATATTAAAACAATGAAGGCCTACACTTGAATTACATAATTTTGATCTAGAGCTACCATTATTTTGTTTATGGTGTCAGTAGTGGTAGTAGTCTAGAGATGGCCATGTTTGATCTTTCACAGCCATTGAACCACATTTAAAAAAAAACTGTGAAAATAAATGTCCTGGTTGTGCTTTTCATGAAAATACTTTGCCATTCCGGCTCCTTTTGTCTCCGCTGACAGAGGCCTGCCGACTCAGTTGCAGCCCCATCGCCATGGTAACGAGGTTAGAGGTTTAGGAATAGGGAGAGAGAGGCCCAGAATGACCAAATACAGACAGCTCCTTGCCGGCAAAATATGTTCTGCTCCCAGATATCTAGTGAAAAATAGCCCCATCCACCCCGCAGGTTGACATTTATTGTGATTAGTCTTGTTCCGGAGGCATTGTTTTATTAGCTATATTGTACAAATGAGCTTTTTGGTCTTAATTTAAAGTAAGGTTTAGGCATTAGGGTTAGCATTGGGGTTAGGGTTATGTTTAAAATCAGATTTTATGACTTTGTGGCTGTGCCAGCTAGTTACAACTCTACAGTGCTGCCTCCAATACATGAGTCATCCCAATAAATGTTAACTTGCATCCACCCCACACAATTCTGCATTAGGACGAGCGAGGTGTGGCGATTTGATATTGTGAAAATAGTTTGATTAGCATAAATAACTTAGCAGACTCTTATCCACAACCTTGGTGTAGCACCACCATGTTCGCACCAAATGAGCCACACAGGCTGCGTTTAGAAAGACAAATTCTGATATTTTTTACACTAAGTGGTCTTTTGACAAATCACATCAGATGTTTTAAGATCAGATCTTTTTCAGAGCTGATTGGTCAAATGACCAATTAGTGAAAAAAATATTAGAATTGGTCTGCCTGTCTAAACACAGCCATTGTGTGTGTGAAAAGTAGTGGTAATAATTTGATGCAAATATTTTTTTCTCACTGTTTCAAGTTATGGAGTGTATGTTATTTATAATAAGGGTTAGCTGAATAAAATCAGACCTCTGAAATGAAAATGGATAGCCCTCCCTTCAGCAAAATATATTTTAACAAAACCCTCCCTGAATGCTTGAAAAGAAATTAAGTGACCCTCCCCTATACCCCAAATAATAATAAAAACATAAAGTAGATACTATTTACCCTCACTTCTAGGACAGACTAGAGACTTAGATATGCAGGTTTATAAAACTGTTCTTTGTCCTGTAAGGGATTTTCATAGCACACAAGGCTGCGGGCCAGAAGGTTGTGGGTTCGCAGACCACCATTGACAACAGTAGTGGTTGAAATGCAGTATATACACTTTATATTAAAAGCATTGCATGAATCTATCATCGTATTTGTGGGTCTGAGAAAATGTTGCCTTTTATAAACATTTCAAGCTATTCTACGTCATTTTACATTACTGGAGACCTTAGCAGAATATGTTTTAATACCACACATATTACCAAAATTACAGGCTAAGAATGGAAAGAGAGATAAGCCTATGCGTTCATCTTATCATACTTATCAAATCAGTGTGTCTTGTTTGTAACGAAACTATCCCTGTTTGCAAATAATTACATCTGCGACTTCATTATGAATCTAAGCATGGTACTTTGAAAATGTAGGTCTACCATTCCAATACAGACAGAGTAGCCCTACCAATGCAGAAAAGTGTAAGCTTTAACTGCTGGCAACTCATCTTCTGTGGCTTAACCCAACTAGAGGACACAAGTGTTTCCCTAAAAGCTGTCTGGGTTTAAACATCTTCCATTTTTACATTAAGTGAATAGCTCAATCAATTGGTACCGACAGAATAAGAGCAGGTTAGCATTTTTCAACATGAATCTTGTTCTGGAGGCAGCTCTGCAGAGTGGCACTGCGCAAAATACCCCTGTATCAAGATCAGACAGGTCTTGATGCACATTCCAATACAGCATTATGTCCATGAGTATCCAAATGTGTACAGGTCCGATACGAACCGTATCAACACTTCAACACACAGTTGGCCACACCGAGAAACAGACCCACTTGTGTCAGAATCCATGAACACATTTGGACACATACATGCTGTGTCAAATGTTTCGAACCACCTTGATACAGTCCATCACTAGCCATTTCATATTCGTTGACACATCATAACATCTCAAAAGTAAGCATTTAATCCCTTTTTTAATAAATGTATTGTACATTTTAATGTACCTTTTAAATTAAGGGTGCTCATCACCATGAACCCAGACCTTCAGAGTTACAGACCAGGACTTGTATTATTGATTCACAATGTGCTCTTTAAAAAAGAGATAAAAAAATAAATGTTCATATCAAGTCTGTCAATCAAATTACAACATTTAAGTCCTAGGCCAGACAGTGACAGTGGTACTTTCAAATACTTTTTCAAGCACTAATATGTATTTTGAAGGACCATCAATTTGTAATAGTTCATATTATGCCATTTTTTCTAGGCGCCACCAGATGACAGTATAACGCCACAACCTCATGAGAAAAAAAAACTAACTTAGTATTCATCACCACCTGACAAGTTCTAATCAATAAACGTTGTTCCACTACTTATTTACCACATACATGAGTGGTAAGTTAGTACTGATGATGTTGTAATTTGAGTAGTGATGAGCAGAGTTTTGGGACATACCTACTGGTGAACACACCTATTCGCATTACTACACAATTCCAGCCAAATTACTGTTTTATTGGGCATTTGGGAATATACTACTTAATAGCTATGAAAAAGCGTTTTGCTTCCGACTGGCAGCTTTAGTGTCGCCAGTCCGGAGAAGGGTGGGCTGTATGAGGAAAACGGCCCGTGAACGGCCACCAGAACAGCAGAAGCACGGCTGCGGCTTGATAAGGTGGAATATACAAATTTTTTGCACATTACACAGTGTGGGTTGGTTGGGTCCAGTGATGTAGTTGTAAAAAAGTGGGTTAACTATACTTAACGAAAATATTAAATGCAACATGTAAAGTGTTGGTCACATGTTTCATGAGCTGAAATAAAATATCCTAGAAATGTTCCATACGCACAAAAGGCAGGAGTTAACCTACATTTTCCCGGAATTTTAGCTATCGATGTGACGTTTGGCTGCGCCTAATCAGTCAGTTCTGTACCTGCCTGGCTGAGTGGCAGTGTGGGTGTAATGAGTGAGCTCGCCTGACAACCACAGAGCGAAACACGTAAGGAAATTAAACTTGGTAGTCTGTCTGGAAACATATTTGCAAGACCAATACATTTTTCAAATATTTTTCATAAACGTATTTGATCTTTATCTGTTCTCTCATTTTACTTCAGAAAATGTCAGATTTTCAAGGTATTCCTGTACTTGAATTTTAGAGTGCCAAATTCAAGTACTTTACCACCTCAAGGACTTTGTGCGAACCCTGCCTACTGTAATTGATGCAGTTAATACTACAAATATGGATTTAAAGCCAGCCTTACCTTAATATTGAATTTGTTTACAATAGCAAAAACTACACAAACCTGTTTCACAAATCACAATTTACACCTCCAACATACTAAATAAAGGAAACATTATTTATAGAGCAAAATACATTTCGTAGTCAAGAGCTCTAAACCTAGCTACCTATGTATGAAACCCATTCTGGCAAACTCTGTTACACTGGGTCAAAAGACAGAAGCCCTGTGCCAATTAAATGGAGTAGAACAATTTGGTGTATGTAGCTAGCTAGCTAGCAACTGCAGTTGGCTGTAGTAGAAATAAGGGCTCCTCTGCTGGTAGCTGCCTGCTTACTTCAGGCTGGCTACCATACAGCTGCCTAACGAACTTTAGCTAGCTAGCCAACTAGACAGCATAGATCAAGCCACCACCAGCAGAAAGGAGCTGGTTGTTAGCTATTAGCTTACTAGCCAGCCAGCTAGCTAGCTAACTTTGCACGCTTCCTCAACAAATGGAGCTTACAGATGAACACTAGCCAGCCTTAGTTAACTAGCTAGCAACAACCCCAAACTCCTGCTACATACAAAGTAGCTAGCTAGAATATTTGTATTCATCCCTGATAGTTAGCTGATGTTAGCTAACGTTAGCTAAATCAGTAGCTAGCCAAAAGTTAGCTGGCTAGAAAGCTAGCTCTTCTCATTCAGCTGGATAGCAAACATGAGATGTTTAAGATATTATACCTACTGTATGAATTGTTCCCTTAACTACCTCAGTTCTTTATTAAAATCCTCCAACTTTTTTGAGTCCATTAAAGTCTTCTCATTGAAATCAAGTCACAGCTTGTGAATAGGCTTGGAATCTTTTTAAAGACAGCGCTTGAAAAATACCAGAGTCAACATTGACTGTTAGAAATGTTATAGGATTTCATCAGATGTACCCTCGGGCGGAGCCTCCTTCCCAACAGCCAATTGCATTACTTGGGGGGAATACTTACAATACTCTAAACTGTCAGACACACTGTATCATATGTGTCAGGATGTATTCAAATGTCTGGATTCATTGTGTCAAACACTGCCACCATGTATCAGAATCTGACATAGAATTTGACACATTTCAAGCTGATACATTTAGAAACTGAACTGTTCAGGTCCGAAACATTTGTTGTCAAGAAAAAAATGATACCGTTAGACACACTTTGATACAGGTCGTCTGTCTGTCCTGAATTGCCGGAGCCGCCCGTCTGTCCTGAGCTGCCGGAGCCGCCCGCCAGTCAGGCACTGCCGGAGCCGCCCTTCACTCCGGCGCTGCCGGAGTCTCCCGCCTGTCCGGCGCTGCCGGGATCTCCCGTCCATTCGGGGCCCGCTGCTAGGGTCCCCAGTCTGAGGTCGGCGGCGAGGGTCGCCGCTCTAAAGGCGCCACTGAGGCGGAGAAAGAAGCGGGTAAAGACTATGGTGGAGTGGGGTCCACGTCCCGCGCCAGAGCTGCCACCGCGGACAGGCCCCCACCCAGACCCTCCCCTATAGGTTCAGGTTTTGCAGCCGGAGTCCGCACCTTTGGGGGGGTACTGTCACGTTCTGACCTTAGTTCCTTTGTGATGTCTTTGTTTTAGTATGGTCAGGGCGTGAGTTGGGTGGGCAGTCTATGTTCTTTTTTCTATGATTTGGTATTTCTGTGTTTGGCCTGTTATGGTTCTCAATCAGAGGCAGCTGTCAATTGTTGTCCCTGATTGAGACCCATACTTAGGCAGCCTGTTTTCACCCTTGAGTTGTCGGTGATTCTTTTTCTGTTTAGTGTGGTTTGCACCTGACGGAGCTGTTTTGGTTGTGCTTTTTGTTTCTTTGAATGATAGTGTTCAGTTTAAATAAATAACATGAACAAGTACCACGCTGCGCTTTGGTCCTCACCTTCTTCCACCGACGACCGTTACAGTTACTTTCCAAGCAAAGTAATAGTTTTTTCTCCTTGGCTATCCACTCTTAGAAAAAAGGGTTCTTTGCGTAGACATAGGGTTCTACCAAGAACAGTTTTGATCAGAAGAACCCTTTTTGGAAGACAAGGTTTATTTGAAAGTCATAGGCTGATACCTAGAACCTTTAACATCCTAAGAACTGTTTTTGTAAGAAAGGGTTCTTTGATCATTCTTTGGAAGGCAAGAGAGTTTCTTTGGAAGGCAAGAAGGGTTCTACAAAGAACCAAATATAATATTTCCCAGCATCCTCTATTGCAGTGAGATTTTCAGAATTGTTTATTTTTGTAACGATGTACGCAAGTTCAGGGAGTGAATACATGTCATAAATAAATGAACAAAACAAGAAACACAAACAGAGCACCAACATGAAACAGCAAAATGACGTATCCGCATTTCCCTTTACTTTCTTACCTTGGTACAACACAACTGATTAGCTCAAACCCATTAACGAAATAAATTCCACAAATTAACAAGGCATGCCTGTTAATGGAAATACATTCCAGGTGAATACCTCATGAAGCTGGTTGAGAGAAGATGTCATCAAGGCAAAGGGTGGCTAATTTCAAGAATCTAAAATCTTAAATATTTATTGATTTGTTTAACTATTTGTTTTACTACATGATTCCAGATGCATTATTTCATAGTTTTGATGTCTTCACTATTATTCTACAATGTAGAAAATTGTCAAAATAAAGAAAAACCCTTGAATAAGTAGGTGTGTCCAAACTTTTGACTGGAACTGTATATATATAATGTATTGTCATAAATAATTCATTTTTAAAGGCTAAGGTTGGATCTAGGAAAAAACCTCAGAAGATAAAATGGTTATTGGTAGAACCCTTCATATAGGGTTTTAGGCAGAACCTAGGTAGAACCATACAGGGGGTTATTTGAAGAACCCTACGTAGAGGGTTCTAGATGGAACAATCTGCAAAGGGTTCTACCCAGCACCAAAAACGGTTCTCCTATGCGGACGAATTGAAGAACCCTTTATCATTTTAAAAGGCTAATTGATCATTAGAAAACCCTTTTGCAATTATGTTATCACGGCTGAAAACTGTTGTTCTGAATAAAGAAGCAATAAAACTGGCCTTCTTTAGACTAGTTGAGTATCTGAAGCATCGGCATTTTAGGTTCTATTACATGCTCAAAATGGCCAGAAACAAATAACTTTCTTCTGAAACTCATCAGTATATTCTTCTTCTGAGAATGAAGGATATTCCATGTGAGAAATTGCCAAGAAACTGCTTTTCAACAAAAGGTAGGCCTATGGCATACACATAACCTCTCATACTGCCTCAATTTGAGTCCTGGTTTTAACTTCCCTGAAACAGAGGTAGGCTATTTAATGAGTACGTGGTCGGTGGAGAAATTGGCAGAAAGATCTATGGATAGCAGCCTAGCCTAATTTCCTCTGTCAAACAGGTAGATTTATCTCTTACTTCTTAAATATTAAATAGGACGAAGTAGGCTCCAACACAAAGCCCTCTTGTTGTTTGTAAAGTGTAATTAAAGTGATTAAAGTGAAGACCTTCTCAAATATATCTACTTTCAGCACGAGCTGTCCATTTCTGATTTATTTTGGCACGGCTGCCACTTCAAGTTTCAGAAACATAGCAAGCTATCAAAGTTGATCTCTGGTCCTCTTTCTCATCTTTGCGCTCTCCCTCTCAAACTGAACAGAACAAAGGATGTTCCGTGTGCATGATAGTACATTTTGTAAAAGACTGGGAAAGAAGTACATTTTCTTAGAAATATAACTTTTTCTTGGTGCTTCTCCAAGCATGCACTTCCTATAGCCTAGGATATAGGCTATGGATCATTTGATTGAGGCAACACTAAATAGCCTATAGGCACACTTGATACTGCACGCCTAGGCACACATCAATATATAACCTAATAAGCAACGAATTCTAAAACACTGAGAAATATTGAAATGTCACAAATTCCAAATTCCATAACCCTCCCCTGGACTAATATATATATATATATATATATATATATATATATATATATATATATATATATATCATTAAAAATAATAATTATAATAAAAATAACAATTTTTTTATTAAAAATAATAATAACTAAACCCTCCCCCTGACTGAAATTGAAAAAGCATGACCCTCCCAAATATTCCTCCAGGTTCCCATTCTGTACATTTCGAACCATCCCTTATCATATTCTATTTTCCATACTTTTCTAACCAGAGGGAAGGGAGATGGTGAAATTGATCCTATATTGCTGGCACTTAAAAGTGAAAACATCCTATATTTCTGGAACTTAAAAGTGAAAACAAAGATCGGTTTTAATTGGCACTTTTAGGTCTGTGTTCAGAGGGCATCCTTAACTCATTATTAAATCTAGAATCGCTTGACAAATACTAAAAGGCGAAATGTTCAATAACCTGTAGGCAGGTAGGACAGGGGTCTGACTGGATAGTTCAGAGCTTTTGCTTCTTTCTTTAACCTGTAGGTAACAAATGGTCTATACTTGGCATGTAGCTTGCTCACTTATGTGTGTCACAAATTGCGATATGGCAGAGGGGAATGGTCAGGTTATATGCAAATGGAATACTAATATTTACTTTAGTTAAAAAAGTACTGTTTTGTGGACTGTAGTGTTTATTTGGATAACACTTTAGTATTCTACAGTATACTACAACATTCTATAGAATTCTATAGCAAGTACTGTAGTACACTACAGTAAACTGCAGCAAATTTTCATGAGTCTCTGTCTCCCTGTTTCCCTGTGGTGCCTGTTCAAATCAAATAACTCTGGAATTATTATGGATGAAATGTAATTCTCCGGAGTTGAAGGTATGTGCAGTGTGTGTGCATGCATATGTGCGTGTATCTCTCTGTGTGTGTTTTTGGTTTTATTATCTTTGTGGGGACCACAAGGATAATAAAACAATACAAATTTGGACGAATTGGGACATTTCGCCGGTCCCCACAAGGAAATATGTAATTTTAGGCTTAGGGGTGAGGTTTAGGGTTACAATTAGGGTTATGGTTAGAATTAAGGCTAGGGTTATGAGTTACGGTTAAGGGAAAATGTTATTTTGAATTGGAAACAATTGTTTGTTCTCCACAAGGAAAGTAAAACAAGTGTGTGTGTGTGTGTGTGTGTGTGTGTGTGTGTGTGGTGGGGGCATCTGTATTGTGAGCTCAGTCTGTGGGACAGAAAAAGGATCTGCTGTATTATGAAGGGGGTCACCTCTGGGCCATCACTGGCTTTTATAATTTTTTCCCTGTGTATGAAATAATGAAATAGGGCTGACGTGGAACCGAGCCCGCCCGGGAAGTGAAGGATATGGAGGGATGAAGGGATTGAACCTGTCTCTATAATGGCGGGATTAGGTGGGTTTAGCGGAGAATAGGGAGAGACAGGTGGGCTAGCATACCGGTTGAGAGGAATTTTAGCAAACAGGGTGACGTGTGGGTGGATGGTTAGGTGTGTGTGTGTGTGTGTGTGTGTGTGTGTGTGTGTGTGTGTGTGTGTGTGTGTGTGTGTGTGTATGTGTGTGTGTGTGTGTGTGTAAGGCGCATGTATCTGCGAATTCGACTAGATTAAATGTCAAAATGATTGTGACATCCGGACATTTAAAATATACTAGGTTTTATCAATTTCACATACTGTACTAAAAAAAAATATTTTTCTTCATCTCAAATGGCCTACTATTTAGGACGCAAGCATACAGTTGAAGTCGGAAGTTTACATACACTTAGGTTAGACTCATTAAAACTCGTTTTTCAATCACTCCACAAATTTCTTGTTAACAAACTATAGTTTTGGCAAGTCGGTTAGGACATCTACTTTGTGCATGACACAAGTCATTTTCCAACAATTGTTTACAGGCAGATTATTTCACTTATAATTCACTGTATCACAATTCCAGTGTGTCAGAAGTTTACATACATTAAATTGACTGTGCCTATAAACAGCTTGGAAAATTCCAGAAAATTATGTCATGGCTTTAGAAGCTTCTGATAGGCTAATTGACATATTTTTGAGTCAATTGGAGGTGTACCTGTGGATGTATTCCAAGGCCTACCTTCAAAATCAGTGCCTCTGCTTGATATCATGGCAGAATCAAAAGAAATCAGTCAAGACCTCAGAAAAATAATTGTTGACCTCCACAAGTCTGGTTCATCCTTGGGAGCAATTTCCCAACGCCTGAAGTTACCACGTTTGTCTGTACAAACAATAGTACGCAAGTATAAACACCATGGGACCACGCAGCCGTCATACCGCTCAGGAAGGAGACGCGTTCTGTCTCCTAGAGATGAATGTACTTTGGTGTGAAAAGTGAAAATCAATCCCAGAACAACAGCAAAGGACCTTGTGATGATGCTGGAGGAAACCGGTACCAAGTATCTACACTGCCGATTTTGCAGGGTTTCCTACTTACAAAGCATGTAGTCTGTCATTTTTATCTTAAGTACACTTCAACTGTGAGAGACGGAATCTAAAACAACAATCCAGAAAATCACGTTGTATGATTTTTAGGTAATTAATTAGCATTTTATTGCATGACATAAGTATTTGATCACCTACCAACCAGTAAGAATTCCGGCTCTCAAGACCTGTTAGTTTTTCTTTAAGAAGCCCTGTTCTCCACTCATTACCTGTTTTAACTGCACCTGTTTGAACTTGTTACCTGTATAAAAGACACCTGTCCACACACTCAATCAAACAGACTCCAACCTCTCCACAACGGCCAAGACCAGAGAGCTGTGTAAGGACATCGGGGATAAAATTGTAGACCTGCACAAGGCTGGGATGGGCTACAGGACAATAGGCAAGCAGCTTGGTGAGAAGGCAACGACTGTTGGCGCAATTATTAGAAAATGGAAGAAGTTCAAGATGACGGTCAATAACCCTCGGTCTGGGGCTCCATGCAAGATCTCACCTTGTGGGGCATCAATGATCATGAGGAAGGTGAGGGATCAGCCCAGAACTACACGGCAGGACCTGGTCAATGACCTGTAGAGAGCTGGGACCACAGTCTCAAAGAAAACCATTAGTAACACACTTTGCCGTCATGGATTAAAATCCTGCAGCGCACGCAAGGTCCCCTGCTCAAGCCAGCGCATGTCCAGGCCCGTCTGAAGTTTGCCAATGACCATCTGGATGATCCAGAGGAGGAATGGGAGAAGGTAATGTGGTCTGATGAGACAAAAATAGAGCTTTTTGGTCTAAACTCCACTCGCCGTGTTTGGAGGAAGAAGATGGATGAATACAACACCAAGAACACCATCCCAACCATGAAGCATGGAGGTGGAAACATCATTCTTTGGGGATGCTTTTCTACAAAGGGGACAGGATGACTGCACCGTATTGAGGGGAGGATGGGGCCACTTATCGTGAGATCTTGGCCAACAACCTCCTTCCCTCAGTAAGAGCATTGAAGATGGGTCGTGGCTGGGTCTTCCAGCATGACAACGACCCGAAACACACAGCCAGGGCAACTAAGGAGTGGCTCCGTAAGAAGCATCTCAAGGTCCTGGAGTGGCCTAGCCAGTCTCCAGACCTGAACCCAGTAGAAAATCTTTGGAGGGAGCTGAAAGTCCATATTGCCCAGTGACAGCCCCGAAACCTGAAGGATCTGGAAAAGGGGGAGTGGGCCAAAATCCCTGCTGCAGTGTGTGCAAACCTGGTCAAGAACTACAGGAAACGTATGATCTCTGTAATTGCAAACAAAGGTTTCTATACCAAATATTAAGTTCTGCTTTTCTGACATATCAAATACTTATTGCATGCATTAAAATGCAAATGAATTACTTAAAATTCATACAATGTGATTTTCTGGATTTTTGTCTCTCACAGTTGAAGTGTACCTATGATAAAAATTACAGACCTCTACATGAGTAGGAAAACCTGCAAAATTGGCAGTGTATCAAATACTTGTTCTCCCCACTGTATATCCACAATAAAACGAGTCCTACATCGACATAACCTGAAAGGTCGCTCAGCAAGGAAGAAGCCACTGCTCCAAAACCACAATAAAAAATAGCCAGACTACGGTTTGCAACTGTACATATGGACAAGATTGTACTTTTTGGAGAAATGTCCTCTGGTCTGATGAAGCAAAAAATAGAACTGTTTGGCCAAAATGACCATCGTTATGTTTGGAGGAAAAAGGGGAAGGCTTGCAAGCTGAAGAACAGCATCCCAATCGTGAAGCACGGGGGTGGTAGCATCATGTTGTGGTGGTGCTTTGCTGCAGGAGGGACTGGTGCACTTCACAAAATAGATGGCATCATGAGTCAGGAAAATGATGTGGATATATTGAAGTCACATCTCAAGACATCAGTCAGGAAGTTAACGCTTTTGTCGCAAACGGGTCTTCCAAATGGACAATGACCCCAAGCGTACTTCCAAAGTTGTGGCAAATTGGCTTAAGGACAACAAAGTCAAGGTATTGGAGTGGCCATCACAAAGCCCTGACCTCAATCCTATAGAAAATGTGTGGGCCGAACTGAAAAAGAATGTGTGCGAGCAAGGAGGCCTACAAACCTGACTCAGTTACACCAGCTCTGTCAGCAGGAATGGGCTAGAATTTATCCAACTTATTTTGGGAAGCTTGTGGAAGGCTACCTGAAAAGTTTGACCCAAGTTGAACAATGTAAAGGCAATGCTACCAAATACTAATTAAGTGTATGTAAACTTCTGATCCACTGGGAATGTGATGAAAGAAAGAAAAGCTGAAATAAATCATTCTCTACTATTATTCTGACATTTCACATTCTTAAAATAAAGTGGTGATCCCAACTGACCTAAGATAGGGAATTTTTACTGTTAAGTGTCAGGAATTGTGAAAAACTGAGTTTAAATGTATTTGGCTAAGGTGTATGTAAACTTCCGACTTCAACTGTAGGTATTTGGACTTGCTATTGCTTCTCAGAATTCAACTTATAGGTTGCACGTTGCATCATAATACTGTTTTGAAGAGTCTCTTGAAGACTGGTGCCCTGAACATTCTACTCAATGCATTCTCAATTGGCGCTAATAGAGATTTTTTCAAGTGCATTATAGTGGCTTGGAAGTACGATGACATTTCTAAAAGGAGGCAAATAATTAGTAGGAAAACCTTTTGTCATCACTGTGATGTCGCCTGATCAGGGATGGGAAAATGGCGGATTTAGAATGTTGATAACAATGGCGTGACGCAACTGAGTGATTGAGTTTCAACCCATGAATTGGTATTTCTTCTCTGAGACTCGCTTCTCAGAACGCCCTACTGACGTTCGGGGAATGCAGAGGTAACTGGAAATTGTTTGCTGGAATGATTCATACTCGTATAAAATGTTATGTTAAACATATTTTAATTATATGATTTTTTTATGTAGCATGTTGTCTCTTAAGTTACCTATTTAGCTTTTTCCTTCTGATATTCTGATCTCTGGTTCAGCATTTAATAACAAAAACAGAGGCTGATTGATTCGAATCGAAAATAAGTAATTCAATCAGCACAAATTCCAATCCTTTCATCATGAAGCGGACAACTTCAAAGGACCGTATCCAGACTATTTAGTGATATGCTTGCTAGCAAATGGCTAAAAAATATGGCCAACAGTAATAGCCAGGCTTAAGACCCTGCCCTTTAACAGGACTTGAATGGTAATGTAACCTTATGTACTCTTGATAAGACCATCTCCTGCAATACCAACATGTCAACCCAATTCCAACTTCATCCGGCCGAACAAAGCAACACATTTAACCACTCCCCTAATGAAACATCTTTGTTGCAATAATAAACCGAATAAATTAAATGTGTTAATTTCCATGTGTTTGTTCCAGCCTAATAGCCTACGTAACCATGGTGACTGGGATAATGGGCGATTTCTGGTTTAATACAGTGTAATGAGCCTATGTGCTCTCGATTGATGACCCTAAAAGTACCCGCTCCCATTTATTTCCACAGGTCCGCGTTTAGTCCCATTATAGAGCCAACACTCTCTGATCTCTCTGATCTTCCACTTCCTCCCACTTCTGTCACCATGGAGCAAGGTTAGCTCATTGGAAACACAGGCTGTGTCTGAAATAGCATCCTATTCGCTGTGTGGGGCTCTTGTCAAAATTAATGCACTATATAGGGAATAGTGTTCCATTCCATCTATTTAAGCAGCAATATTGTAAGAGTTGATGCTTCCTAATAAGTACCTATGACCACCTGTGTTGATGTCAGTAAGGAGAGAAATAAACAAGTAATTAAAAAATGATTGACAGATGAATATAAGAAAAATGGAATGGAATGGAACTGGTGAAAGAAAACATGCCTATCACACTGTAGTTACTCTGATTTAAGGCAATATAGTGTGGCCAATTACAAACAGCCATCAGATAACATGTTCAATATCACAATTCATTTTGAAGTGTCTGTAGGCAAAACAATAGTAGTGTTACGAGTGTTGTAGGCAACAAACTATCTTTTTCTATTTACTGTAGGTTCATACAAGTGACTCATCATACTCCACACCCAGCTTCTTCCCCTAACTTCTTTGGCTTATCAATAGTAGGTAGTGTAAATTGCTCACCGCACCCACCCATTCCCTGGAAACGCCATGCGTCTCTGTGTTCCATATGTAAACATCTGAAGGCTGTTTATTTACCGGTTTAGCCGCTATCTCTGGAGAAACTAGCGCATCCCTGGAGGTATGAAGGGGAGAACTCCACCGTGATATGTTGAGGGCTGGTTGTTATTTGAAAGGGTAGGAAGTAGGAAGAGTGGGAGTAGTGCTTAGGGAATACCCATGTTGTGAGTTGTTTGTTTATATCTGAAAATAGCGTGTGATAGGACGGGTGGAGAGGGGACGGGGAGGGGGACTGGGGGCTTTGCAGGAGCTAAGAAAGTTGGCGACGATGAAAAGTGTTTATTTGCATTGCAAAGTGAGGATTAAAGTAGGAGTGAAAGGGAGTCTACTTTGGTGTATCGGTTCGAGCAGAGTGGTGTTTGGGATAATGAGGAATTCCTGGTTCAGTTGAGGTGTTTTGAGTGTATTGGTGAACTTTTGTTTGACCTTTGACATTCATGCCAATAAAGCTTTTTTTATTTGAATGGACTCAGTTCCAGTGGACTCTGTTCCAGTGCAGAGTTTCAAATGACGCTTTGGGGAGCTGATGCTTTGTATTTGAATAGAAGGTAATTTGGACACTCTTAATTCAATGTGTTATGGATACTTATACTAAACAAAATTAAAATCGCAGCATGAAAAAATGTCAAAGATTTTACTGAGTTGCAGTACAAGGAAATTAGTCAATTGAAATAATGTCATTAGGCCCTAATCTATGGATTTCACATGATTGGGCAAGGGTGCAGCCAGGCACAGACAACCAGAATGAGTTTTCCCCCACAAAAGTGCTGTATTAAAGACAGAAATGCTTATCAGCCGCTTGTATGTCTCTCTTGTGTGTGTTCGCAGGTGTTCGCAGGTGGGAAGAGTTAGACAAATTATTTAGCCATTTAGCTTCAGCCGGCTGGTGTGCGACTGTGGCAAAGTTGGTTTTGACTTTGGATAGCCTAGCTCTGGGGATAGTTAGGTACCGTCAACAAATTACACAATGTAAATGGGACAATATGTTCATGTTGCACATCTTTTAGTTAAATCTTTCAATATTTGTAATTGAATTTCTACAATTTATAGTTGATTTTTGTTTTTTAAGTCATTGAAATTTGGAGCTATTGACCTTGAATATTGTCACATGTACATTGTGTAATTTACTGATGGTCCCTAACTAGCCCCATAGGGATGTTGAATGTCAAACCAAATTGACTATGGGCATTACGATTGGGTCGCATGCAGTTGCTCTCCGAATTTATGATTACTTGGGTGCTGCCAGCTGTGGGCAGTACTAAAATAAACCCAACCCATGGTACTCTTCATTCCTTGACATACCATTTTTTCTTTTCATCTCGCAAATCTCAGTTTTGGGACGAGACTTACCTCATGACCAAAATTAACCTATTTACACTTTGAGGTCAATCTTAACTCATATTGATGCCACATAGGCCATTTTCAAAATGAGATGTTTCTTTTAGGGGCAGTTGTTCTTTAAATATGGATTGATGAAGACTTTAGGAGCTAAGGGAACTCTCAATGGGTCATTTTTCACAAGTTTCAGCATCAGCTCATTGTGGGCTTCACTTTGGGGACATGCATATGTACCTTAGGTGAATATCATTCTCTCCATTATGGAATAAAGATTCAGATTCAGAAAATGTTAATGTCCTCGGAGAGGCAATTCATTTTGCAGCAGTCATAAAAAATATCACATATATAAAAAAGAAAAAAATAGAAATGGATATTTACAAGCAAATAGGCAGGGTAAGGGCAGTTGCATAGGGTAAGTGCTAAGTGTAATTAGTCCAACATTGTGTTAAGTTGCAGACTTGTATTCGGAATAAAACAGTACTTGGCCCTTGTCGTGGCAATTCTAATCAAAGGGGAGAGGGACTGCAGATTATTTTAAATAATACTTTATTATAAGATTTGCAAAAATGGAGAATCAACTATCCACTCAACAGTGCATAGTTGAAAAGCTCAGCGAACAGTGTCGGTTCTCAGCTTTTATAGAGAAGCACATCCTTTTTTAATACGTGGCAGTCAGCAGATAGTGTGTAAAATGCAATTAGTTGTCTGTGCAGATGTAAGATAGCACGAGGTTGATAGCCAGAGGGCTCAACCGTCTAACTGCATTCACAACAACAAATACTGTAATTTGCTCCTTTCTGTGACTTTCTTTAGATAGTAAACTCACGGGATGTCACATGCTGCGGTCGCCGCACCCAAACGGACCTTAGCTATACACCCAGTCTTATGACTAAGTCCCACAAAGACAAGTTTGTATAAGGTTACAAAAACATGAGCATATAACAAGAGACTATTCTTTAAGCAGTAAAACATGGGATAGCATGACTAAATATGGATTTTTCCATGACATTTCCTCCCTTTTGAGACTACGTCTCAACCTAATAGAAAATTACTTACAGGCATTTTCATTAAACAATCATTAACTTAAGGGAACTTGGTATATTACAATTGTAAATGACCCACGTTGTCATTGAGTTTCTACCCTTCACATAGTACAATTCATTCTCAGAAGGGGGAAAGGAAGATATGAATTTAAACATCAGTACATACGTTATCACCACACACGGGAATCGCTTTGTTGAGACTGTCCATATTGCCACAGGGTAACCATGTTGGTAGGCCCTTAACCCTACCTTGGGAGCACCATTCACATAACCCCCACCCTGAGCATGGCATATGGACATGCTGCACCATTAACTCAATGTTTTATACCTTGGTGTTATGGATTATCATCGTCTTCATCAGACATGTAATCAGACATAGGAAATAAATCAGGTAAATAGGGTTATGAGGCATCTCCTTCTGGGGTCAGTAATGGCATGACAAGAATAGTCTCAATGGATTTGCTGCACAATTTCTTTAAGTTATAATAAGCATTATTGTAAAAAATATAACTAATCCATAAATCAACAAATAAAATATTGTATCTCCTATAACACCAAACAATGACTGAAACCATCCAAACGGATTCCAATTGTTGTCTGGTTGGTGTTAATTTGCGAGATCACCACTGAGCTGGTTGTCCACCCCCTGTTTCCCGGCACTCATCCTTCTGGTGTTTCTTCATGTTCTTCTTTAGTGTTTCAGTTCGTTCTTCCAATGGCACATGTTCAAAGTGGATGGCCCTTGGTAATGGCTCTCACCTGAGCTGCCATTGTCCTTTACAGTCCATTTTGTCTTGTCCCTAACAGTCCACCAGCAGCATGACAGAAGTTGACAGGATCTCTCTCCATGCTCACTCCATGTGGACTCATGTCGCACTCCTGAGAGAAAAGGCATGAGAGAAAAGGCAGCTGGATGCTGTGTACATGTTGCTGGCTCGGACTCAGGTGTCACGGTAGAAATGGTGAAGGACAAGATTGTAGTGAATGCCATTTCTTCAGCCAGTTAGGGTGGTTGAGGTTCACACTGTTCTTGGACAAATCATCCCTGTCATGCATCTAGACACCATCTGTGGTCAACTTCGCCATAACCTCGAAAGAGGTGAGACCAAAACAACAGTTTAAGGCATTTTTGATTCAGAAAACTATTTATCTTATGACAAATTATTACCTTCCCAATTTTCTTACTATAACATTCCTAAAAACAAATGAATAACAACATACTTGTTGAAACCATTTTGCAAATTTGCTTGTACACCCTTGTCATACTGACGACCTCCCTGCAGAGTTATCCCTTACTGAGAAATCCCGACCGTACAGCAGACCCATCCCGACCGTATAGCAGACATTTGTATCAAAACAAGACAACAACGAACCACACAACACAACAACAGCAATACACTTCTTTATATAAACAAGAGGTGGGAAAAACTTTTCTTCCATTCATAGGCAAACATAATTATGCATATTTAACTAATTATGCATACTTACCAAAGGCCCCAGAGGACCAGTAATTAAAAACACTGCCTGTTAAATCAAAAATAACCAAATTAGAATAACAAATCAAATTAGAATGACAGCTCTTAATAACTCCATGAAGAAATCATTGTATCCCATAAAATAGACTAGAGACAGGTGTCCCATATTCAGAGCAGCACTCTCTCCTTGTGTTCCGAATCCCACATAGGACTATTGCTGAATTATAAACTTCTTCCTAATTATTAGAGTTTACATAGATTTAATTCTCACCCACAATGTCTTCAGTCTTTCTAGTGAGGGTGATCAGGCCTCACCTGTGAAGTCAGAACAGAGGGCATAGGTCAGTCAGCCCTATTAAGTATTTTCTTTCCCTTTTCTTTCCCTGTTTTTCCAAAACCATTTAAAATATTTCCATCATTCTGCTTACCTGGTTTACAACAAATCAAACAGGGCAAAAACAAAGAAACCAATGGCCAGGCCTTACTTATTTGGTAGCTCCCTTTACGTCCGGATCTGATACCTTTATACTTTTATAAAACTGCAGAATTTCACTAACTGTTCTCCCAATGCAACATTTCAAAGAGAGAGATAGGGACACTCATCCTCTCCTAAAAGAGAAAATAAATAAACATTTAGTTTGTTTTCACTTTGCGAAATCTTAAACCAATTCACTTACCAATTAATCTACATCTCTGTTTCCTTTAACTCAGAAGCCCTCTCAATCACCATCACCCAGTATATTTCTCTTCCACTCAAACACTTGTTTCCCTCTACAATCTCTACTTTACTCTACCTCCGTCTTCCTGTCTAACGTTTACTTTACCAGGTGAACAAAAAGTTTTAAAATACAGTCAAAACAAACATGATAAGTTCTGTTCACAGGGAGGCCACTTTAATTACTCGTGACATCCTCCCTTTTGTCAATTCTATAAATCTATTTTAGAATAAGACGGAATTGTCACACCTGCTCCCGCTCTCCCTCCCTGGCGCTCGGGGGTGCCGGGTTGCCCAGCACTACGCACTCCTGCCACCATCATTAAGCACACCTGTTTCCCTCGTCACAAGCATCAGAAATTCATTGGACTCACCTGGACTCAATCATCTGTTTTCATTACCTCCCCTATATCTGTCTGTTCCCTAAGTTGTTTCCCCTTTTCAGCATTATTGTCGTATGTCGTTTTGTTATCTTGTTTTGACGCTGTTCCTGTCCTGTTCCATGTCCGTTCTTAATTAAATGTTCTCTCCCTGTACCTGCTTCTCATCATCAGCGTCGGTTCTTACAGAATGCTGAAGCCACCATTTGAAGTATCGGGGAGTGCTGGCTCCCCGATACTGGTCTTGGTGGTGACGTCTGGTCCGGTGCCTCAGCTGGCTTGTCGGGCTTCTACGCCCTATCTGGCTCGATAGGTTTCCTTGCCCTGGTTGGCTCGGCAGGCTCCCATCCCACGTCAAGCCTCAGCCGGATTGTCAAAGCACCTCATTTAGTAATGTCCATTGCGCACCCCATGACAATACTATCTAGCTATCAAATCAATAAACGTTGGGTGTTTGGATAGAATTCAGTTAATGTACTAGCAAGGTCAATGCAATTATATGCTATGCGGTTCATAGGGACAGCGTAACCAACAAATTTGCATACATTACGTATAACGTAACTTTATTTGAAAAGTCATTACTTTATAACATTGCTCAACATTTTCTTAACATTTGTTATAACTAGTTTAAATCAATGAATTTGTATTTATGATCAATGAGCATACTTCACAAATAGTACTGTTAGTCCGGTTATGCTGAGTACATCTACTAATCTTGTTTTTATTATTTTTTTATTTTCTGTTGATAGAACAGTGACATCAAAACGCTGATGTATTGAGCTTTAGATTTTTATTTTATGTCATTTTGCCAATTCACAGTAGCATCGGAATTCTTCATTAGATTCAAATTTTCTGCCAGAAGGAAAATGCTACGGAATTTTATCCATAATTAGATTTATTTTTTTTGCTCCCAATATTCGAGCCGAATTGGTGGAATGCTTATGCACTTCTTTTAGTGCCTCTATGGTTTTGCTATAGTTTACCTCTTCCTGACCGTTGCCAGAGTGTTTAGATTTACTCACTCACCGCTCTAATATATGCCAATTTAACTATTTCTGAAGGTAGTGATACCCACTTCCCTGGAGAATAGTTATGGTATTTGTGCCTTTTAATTGGTAATGGAACCTGATACCTTGTATTAGAACCAATACTGAAGATCTGCCAATTTACTACTGGAGAATATGGGAGACCTAATACCAGTCTCACACTTCAAATATCACTGTTATTGACAACACATGAATTAATCAAAATGAGTGTCCATCATCTGTCCGTATGTTAGGAATTTTATGAATAATGACTAAACAATATCTACATTTTAAATCGAAATATAACTAATTAAACTTATACTTTGTTTTATTATATCTGATTAACAATATGGATTCATAAGTGAGGGATTGTGGAGCCTGAAACAGGGGGTAATTACATTTAAATAAATACCATTCCAGCCAGGTTGGAGGAGATTAGGAGTGAGGGTTTTTAAGTAAGCAGAAAGGGTCTTTAAACTATGGTTGAACCGACGAAACTTAGCTCTGGGGTATTTTAGATAAGGCAGTGAGTGCATTCCTAGGTTTTCCGTTAACTAGAACTGTCAGCTATGTGGTGATCAATAATGGTGAGGGGTCAAGAGTAGCCTAATGGTTAGAGCGTTGGACTAGTAACCGGAAGGTTGCAAGTTCAGACCCCCGAGCTGACAAGGTACAAATCTGTGGTTCTGCCCCTGAACAGGCAATTAACCCACTGTCATTGAAAATAAGAATTTGTTCTTAACTGACTTTCCTAATAAATTCAGTTATATAGTGTGTGCGCTAGTGAGACCGAATTAACATTACCCATTATTGGTAAGACTGGTCTCTTGTCTATTTTATGCAAATAAGAATCTTACAAATTCTCATAAAATAGACTAAGTGAATTCAATTAATGAAAACATATTGGAAATAATGAAATTACAGTAACACAGTAATATGTTTTATATGTCTTGTCAATGGTGAGAAATTTGCGGTGCAGTGTAAGCCAGTCTGTGACACAAAACTGTCTTTCTGTTTCCAATAACTGCGAGCAGTTGAGAAGATATCCTGTAAGTCCCATGCATAGTACCAATCACATGTAATCCCAAATTTACAGAGAAGATCTCTTCCTGACAAATTTACAGGACAACAGAAAGCAGAAAATGAATTGACGTTTCCTGGGTGTGTTATCAATTTTAACAGGTAGGGAGGGGCATTGTGAGCAACTCTTTCATAGTCACTCCACATTGCTGACTTATTCATTTGGCATGGGAGGTTTGGACATGGATGTGAATTTATGATAGACATTGCAGCGGCGCCAGTATCTACTAGAAAATCTATTGACTCACCTTTGCCAAAGAGACAAACCATCGGCTCCTCGCAGGGATTTTGTCACGTTCTGACCTTTATTTCCTTTGTTTTGTCTTGATTTAGTATGGTCAGGGTGTGAGTTGAGGTAGGCAGTCTATGTGTGTTTTTCTATGTTGGGGTTTTGAGTTCAGCCTAGTATGGTTCTCAATCAGAAGCAGATGTCGTTCGTTGTCCCTGATTGAGAATCATACTTACGTAGCCTGGGTTTCACTTTTGAGTTGTGGGTGTTTGTTTCCGTGTGAGTGTTTGTTGCCACACGGTACTGTTTCGGTTTTGGTCATGTTCACGTTTATTGTTTTGTATTTCATAGTGTTCAGTTTATGTCTTAAAATAAACGTTATGGACACTTACCACCCTGCGCATTGGTCCTCCGATCCTTTTCGCTACTCCTCCTCAGAAGAGGAGGAAGAATGCCATTACCTGCACGAATAATTGTATTTTTTCTAACCTACATGAATATTTTCTTATTTCTTCAGGATTTTATCCTGGAACACTTTCATCAGGACTCTGCCCTGGTATCTCTTAACATAGCTAATGCATTGCATCTTATGATCATAACCCATGGTATATTATAGTATCTCTATAGTACCTCACAATCTTATTCTGGAATTGCTTTCATCAGGACTCTGTCCTGGTATCTATAACACGTGTGACCTGTTCCTAGAACAGGACTTTCTACAAGTTAACTTTCACCAATTGGAGGTTGTGTTTAAGAAAATCAATGTCACCCTTAATTTATCTTATCTGTCCGGAATACGTATGGTTAGGAGATGTTATTGCGAGTGTAGCAAAATGCTTGTGCTTCTATAGCCGACAGTGCAGCAATATCTAACATGTAATCTAACTCTAATTCCTAAACAGCTACACACAAATCTAAGTAAAGGAATGGCATAAGAATATATACATACAGAATAAATGTATGGATGAGCAATCACAGAAGTGGCATAGGCAAGATGCAATAGATGGTATAAAATACAGTATATACATATGAGATGAGTGATGCAAGATATGTAAACTTTATTGAAGTGGCATTATTAAAGTGACAAGTGATTCATTTTTTGTGGCCAACGATTTCAAGTCTGTATGTTGGCAGCAGCCTCTGTGTTAGTGATGGCTGTTGAACAGTCTGATGGCCTTGAGATAGATGCTGTTTTTCAGTCTCTCGGTCCCAGCTTTGATGCATCTGTACTGACCTCGCCTTCTGGATGGTAGCGGGGTGAAGAGGCAGTGGCTCGGGTGGTTGTTCTCCTTGATGATCTTTTTGGCCTTCCTGGGACATTGTGTGCTTGATGTGTCCCGGAGGGCAGGTAGTTTGCCCCCGGTGATCCGTTGTGCAGACCGCACCACCCTCTGGAGAGCCTTACGGTTGTGGGCAGTGCCTCCTGAGGTTGTAGAGGTGCTATTGATCCTTCTTCATCACACTGTCTGTGTGGGTGGACCATTTCAGTTTGTCCGTGATGTGTACGCCAAGGAACTTAAAACTTTCCAACTTCTCCACTGCTGTCCCGTCAATGTGGATAGGGGTGCTCCCTCTGTTTCCTGATGTCCACGATCATCTCATTTGTTTTGTTGACATTGAGTGAGAGGTGGTTTTGCTGACACCACACTCCGAGTGTGGCATTCTTAGATAGGTATTCCTCTTGTCCAGGTGGAATAGAGCAGGGTGCAGTGGCGATTTTATAGTCTGTGGACCTATTGGGGCAAAAAGCAAATCAAAGTGTGTCTAGGGTGACAGGAGTAGCTTTGGGACAAGTCTCTGAATGTCCTTGAGTGGCCCAGCCAGATCCCAGACTTGAACCCGATCGAACATCTCAGGAGAGACCTGAAAATAGCTGTGTAGCGACGCTCCCAATCCAACCTGACATAGCTTGAGAGGATCTGCAGAGAAGAATGGGAGGAACTCCCCAATTACAGGTGTGCCAAGCTTGTAGCTTTATACCAAAGAAGACTCGAGGCTGTAATCGCTGCCAAAGGTGCTTCAACAAAGTACTGAGTAAAGGATCTGAATACTTATGTAAATGTAATATTTCAGTATTTTATTTTTAATACATTTGCAAGAATGTCTAAAAACCTGTTTTTTCTTTGTCATTATGGGTATTGTGTGTAGACTGATGATCATTTAAAAAATATATATATATATTTTAGAATAAGGCTGTAATGTAACAAACTGTGGAAAAAGTCAAGGGGTCTGAATACATTCCGAATGCACTGTATGTGTTGAACTTTCAGACAATTTATTACATGTAAGATTGTGTTCATTTTAGGAGATACTTATCTACCGCTTGTCTGGGCTGCATTAGGGAAGTATAGAGAGCCACAAAGCAAAACGGTGGAGAGTGAAATGACTGTTTATGTTTGCCTTCAGTCCGGGTCACTCCCTTTCTTTGTCTCTATCAATGTCTCTGTTCGTGCTGATCATACTCTCACTCAATGTACCTGTCTGTCTCTTCCTCTCTTTATTTCAGTGTTTGTGTGCTTCCCTCCCTCTCTTAATCTCTCTCTCTCCTTCCCCCTCCCCCACTCCCTCTTTAGTGCCCTAGCTCTGTATCGGCCCTGGCACCGGTGTCCTACTGTACCTCTCTCCTCTGCATAGGGGATTAGCGATTAGCAGTTAGTGCTCTCAGCCCCCTGTGAGCCCCATTCAGTTAGCTACAGTGCTACAGTGCTGACCGAGACCCTTCTCTAAAGACCAACAGTGTGGGGAGACAGAGATTGGACAATGATAGGATTAGTCAGGGAGTCAGTGGGGTACTGGCTGGCACCAGCTGGGGTGTTATAGCCTGGCACGGGGATGGGTGTGGGCTGGAAGATTGCCTTTTCTGCCTTGGTTGTAGAAACAAGGAGGGGCAACAAGAAGATAGGAGGGGCACCGCTGTGCTAAGTATCACGCAAGTAGGGAAGAAGGGTAGGGGAGTGTGTGTGTCTTAGAGCGTGTCTGTCTTTAGTCTATTTGTTACAGTGTGTGTTTGTCTCTGTTGATTATTTCTTACAGAATATACTGCAACTCCTCAATCTACAGTGCCAGTGTCTGTTCACTGCAGCATGGGAAGAAAATGGACATTTCAGGTTGATGCACTTTATATACAGTTGAAGTCGGAAGTTTACATACACTTAGGTTGGAGTCATTAAAACTCGTTTTTCAACCACTCCACAAATTTCTTGTTAAGAAACTATAGTTTTGGCAAGTCAGTTAGGACATCTACTTTGTGCATGACACAAGTAATTTTTCCAACATCTGTTTACAGACAGATTATTTCACATACTGTATATATCACAATTCCAGTGGGTCAGAAGTTTACATACACTAAGTTGACTGTGCCTTTAAACAGCTTGGAAAATTCCAGAAAATTATGTAATGGCTTTAGAAGCTTCTGATAGGCTAATTGACATAATTTGAGTCAATTGGAGGTGTACCTGTGGATGTATTACAAGGCCTATCTTCAAAATCAGTGACTCTGCTTGACATCATGGGAAAATCAAAAGAAATCAGCCAAGACCTCAGAAAAATAATTGTAGACCTCCACAAGTCTGGTTCATCCTTTCCAAACGCCTGAAGGTACCACGTTCATCTGTACAATCAATAGTACGCAAGTATAAACACCATGGGACCACATAGCCGTCATTCCGCTCAGGAAGGAGACGCGTTCTGTCTCCTAGAGATGAATGTACTTTGGTGCGAAAAGTGCAAATCAATCCCAGAACACCCGCAAAGGACCTTGTGAAGATGCTGGAGGAAACAGGTACAAAAGCATCTATATCCACTGTAAAACGAGTCCTACATCGACATAACCTGAAAGGCAGCTCAACAAGGAAGAAGCCACTGTTCCAAAACCGCCATAAAAAAAGCCAGACTATGGTTTGCAACTGCACATGGGGACAAAGATCCTATTGTTTGCAGAAATGTCCTCTGGTCTGATGAAGCAAAAAATTGAAATGTTTGGCCAAAATTACCAGAGGAAAAAGGGGGAGGCTTGCAAGCCGAAGAACACCATCCTAACCGTGAAGCACGGGGGTGGCTGCATCATGTTGTGGGGGTGCTTTGCTGCAGGAGGGACTGGTGCACTTCACAAAATAGATGGCATCATGAGGAAGGAAAATTATGGGGATATATTGAAGCAACATCTCAAGATGTCAGTCTTGAGATGTTGGAGTGGCCATCGGTTAAGGTATTGGAGTGGCAAAATGGTTTAAGGACAACAAAGTTAAGGTATTGGAGTGGACATCGCAAAGCCCTGACCTCAATCCTATAGAACATTTGTGGGCAGAACTACGAGCAAGGAGGTCTAGAAACCAGACTCAGTTACTCCAGCTCTGTCAGCAGGAATGGGCCAGAATTCACCCAACTTATTGAGGGAAGCTTGTGGAAGGCTACCCAAAACGTTTGACCCAAGTTAAACAATTTAGGCAATGCTACCAAATACTAATTGATTGTATGTAAACTTCTGACCCACTGGGAATGTGATGAAAGAAATAAAAGTTGAAATAAACCATTCTCTCCACTATTATTCTGACATTTCACATTCTTAAAATAATGTGGTGACCCTAACTGACCTAAAACAGGGAATTTTTAGTAGGATTACATTTCAGGAATTGTGATAAACTGGGTTTAAATGTATTTGGCTAAGGTGTATGTAAACTTCTGACTTCAACTGTAGATGTGAGTGTAAAGATTTCACAGAAAGTGAAACTGTTAGTAATGATAGAGTTATTTTGATCGCCAATGACATTGTTGTGAATTGGAAACAGGCCGTTCATAATTTCAAAGCGTTATCATGTGCCTCAATTCATTCAGTGCATTACAGCAGTAGGCTTAGGCTATCTCGACACAACCCGTGCTCTGGACTCACAAAGCGCACCCCAAGTTGGCTATAGCATTGTCGAATCATACAAACTTTGTAACGGTAGTCAAACAAAAGTCAAATGACTGAAGTTGCTAAACTTGCTCGATAACTTCAAACGAATAACAGAATGTCTCCTAACATTGAGTTGACGATCATGCAGATATCAGATCAGCTCATGAATAACAGGGAGATGAAGAGAGAAACTTGTTTAAATATCAAGATATCTTAACTGAGACCAACTCTGTTTAAAATATATATATCTATATCTACTCTTATACCGTTTGTTGATCGTGCATTCTCTACCGAAGCTCTCATCTCGGCAGCAATACAATACTGCGCAGAGAAGCGGAGAAAATGTTATTGTGCTGTGGTAATGCTACCTATGGATTACAGAATAAAGTTAGGAATTCTCATACTAGACAGATTTTCAGTTTCCAGTTTATATAAGGCTATTTGTCCAGCCAGCATACAATTAAACAAATATACAGACAGAGATTCTGTAAAACAAAATGACATTGATTGATTATCAGACAAGTCGCCGGCTTTTGGACAGGAGTAGGACAGGCTACTACTACGTGAGTGAAGTGTAAAATCCACTTGTATAACATGCTAGCAAAATGTTCTGATCAATTAATATTGTATATGAGCAAACTAGAATATAGATTATCTTTAGCACGCACCTCAATTTAGCTAACATTTCCCCAGCCTAATTGTTACCAAATATCCAACAAGAGATTCAGTGAAAACAGAAATCTGACATTTCTATCTAGACGACTCCCATACTCTTGTTCCAAAGCCGCGCTAAGGCGCTGTCACAATCAAAACGGTGCTGAAATTATAATCTTGGTGACCACACGACTATTGATTTAAATTAGTATAACGTTTGGATATGACTTTGGGAGATTCAATATAAACAAGAATTTGATACATGCCTTCAATTCGTCGGACCTGGAACGAATGTTCTGATTATAACTCTAAATTGCATTCGGGACTCGTGTGCAGTCTGGCAGTGTCAAATATGGGTTTTCTTTGAATTTAAGGCGACTTTTTGTGAAGTAAATACACTAAAGGCTTCCATGCAATACCTTTTCCATGTAATACCTAATCTGCCTCTGCGCATGTTCTGTATTTTGTGGAATTGTATTAGTGCGACATTGGGAGAAAATTTTGTCATTTCCCGGATCTTGTCATTTTATTTTTTCGGAAATGTGAAGAGTGGTCCGGGGACAGTCCCGGGATCCCTGTTACCGGTGTTAATCTCTAGTACTGTATTGGCGCCTGGCCATAACAGTGTTTTATCTCCGTATCTTCCATATCAGTGAGCAGATGGGCTGATGGGGAACTTAAACACTTCTGTTTCACACTCTGCAGCACATAGCACATTCAACAGAAAAATACAGCCAAGAATCTATTCCCATGGCACAGTGGGTTGGAGTGGTGCTGGCAACACCAGAGCTGTGGGTTTGATTCCATACTGTGTGTAAGGTGTTTTGACTAAGTTGTTTTGAATAGCATTTCTGGTGAATGACAGGGTATTTTGTAGTATCACAAAGGGTGCATTGAGGAGATAGGCTTAGGCTGAATAAATTGGTGTCCTATGCTGTCTTATCTGACTTCATATATTTAAATAGTCATCCTCATGAAAGGACATTTCAGTCGTTTGTGTGCTTTGGTACACCTGTTTCAACCCAACACCAGACTCAGACTTATATATCATCCTCATTGCTCTCATCTGAAACTCTCTCACATTATAACTCATGTTTATTGTCATACATCATTCTCAGACATCCTATGTTTTCAACCCTGTAGCTTTGTCTCTCTCTCTCCACGTATGCACACACACACTCACACAAATGTCCTCTCCCTGCCAACCCTCTTTTTTACCGTACCTTCTCTCAACCCCCTCCCCTCTTTCCTTAGACAGAAATAAGTCTCCGTCTAGCCCCTCCTGCCCCTACAGCTCTTGTCCCTGGTGCAGACCTATTCTGGAGCATACCGTATGTAAAGCTGCTCCTCATAGCTCCTACTGGGAGTTTATTCTCCACTGAGAGTGCACTTGATGAGTGCTGCACTGAGTGCTCTGGAGGGAAATGGATGGAGAGAGAGAGAGGGAAGGGGTGATGGAAGGGGTGAGAGAGAGACAGAGAGAGAGAGAGGGCGAGAAAGAGAGAGAGAGAGAGACACAGACAACAGAGACAGAGACAGAGAGAGGGAGAAAGAGAGAGGTGTAGATGGATGGAGAAAGAGTGAGAGAGAGAGAGTGGATGTGTGTGTGAGAGAGAGAGGGAGAGAGAGGATATTTGTTCTTCCCTGTCTTACTGCTGTGTATCAAGCACAACATGGGGCTTAGAGAGCAAGTATGTTGCAGGTTGTAGAGGGGAATTAATTGAATTTACAATGAACATGCTGATGCAAGATGTGATGAGAACTATATGGATTATGTGTGTGTGTGCACGCGCACTTCTGTGGGTGGGTGTGTGGGTGGGTGCGTGCGTGCTTGCGTGTGTGTGTGTGTTCAAAATACTGTGCTTATGGGTATGTCGTATGTGCATGTGTGTGCATGTGTGTGCATACATGCTTTTGTTTATACGTAAACATGTATCTACTTTGAATGTGTATGGTCATGTGTGTGTAGACGCATTATGTCATTGTCGAGGATGAGCGTGCTTGGCTGTGTGCGTACGTCCACGTGAACCATTATGTATATGTTTTTGCCTGACATATTTTGCTCTCTGTCCATCTGCTTGCATACAGAGTGGAGAGCAGAATGCTCTTCTGCAGTTGACCTTGTGCCCAGTGGGCAAGAGAGAAGAGCAGTTGTACACAGTGGTACACAGAGAAGCCTTCCCAGACGTGGGATTCTTCCCAAATGGCACCCCTTTCCCTATATAGTGCACTACTTTTTAACAGAGTTCTATGGTCCTTGTTCAAAAGTTGTGCATTATAAAGGGAAAAGGGTGCATTTGGGAAGCAGACCTGGGTACAGTAGAACCACTCTCTGCCACCACAGCAGTAGCAGCCAAACAGCGAGCCAGAGAGAGAGAGAGCAGGGTCTAATCCTCTCAAAGCTGTGAAAAATGAAGTTTCAAGCTTTAATTCCTCCAATAATTCTAAACTCCCTTAATCCATTCAAAATGAATGACCCAGTTTGGGACCTTGTTTATCAAACTTGTTCCCACTGTACTGTTACTAGCTACCTGTCATGGACTCATGGCCATTTTGGGTTATTTTGGAGGGGAAAGGAAAGAAAGGGAGTTGAGAGAATATACAGTGCATTCAGAAAGACTTTTTCCACATTTTGTTACTTTACAGCTTTAATCTAAAATTGATTAAATAATGCATTTTTCTCATTAATCTACACACAATACCCCATAATGACAACGAAAAAAAAGTTTACATTATTTACATAACTATTCAGACACTGCTATGAGACTCGAAATTGAGCTCAGGTACATTCTATTTCCATTGATAGTCATTGAGATGTTTCTACAACTTGATTGGAGTCTACCTATGATACATTACATTGATTGGACATGATTGGGAAAGGCACGCACCTGTCTATCTATATAAGGTCGCACAGTTGACAGTACATGTCAGAGCAGAAACCAAGCCATTAGGTTGATGGAATTGTCCATAGAGCTCCGAGACAGGATTGTGTCGAAGCACAGATCTGGGGAATGGTACCAAAAATGTCTGCAGCATTAAAGTTCCCCAAGAACACAGTGGCCTCCATCATTCTTAAATGGAAGAAGTTTGGAACCACCAAGACTCTTCATAGAGCTGGCCGGGCGACCAAACTGAGCAATCGGGGGAGAATGGCCTTGGTCAGGGAGGTGACCAACAATCCCATGGTCAGTGAAAATGGGAGAATCTTCCAGAAGGACAACCATCTCTGCAGCACTCCACCAATCAGGCCTTTATGGTAGAGTGGCTAGACAGAAGCCACTCCTCAGTAAAAGGGGCTGTCATAAAGGCACCTAAAGGACTCTGACCATGAGAAACAAGATTCTCTGTCTGGTCTTGTGAAACCAACATTGAACTCTTTGACCTGAATGCCAAGCGTCATGTCTGGAGTAAACCTGGCACCATCCCTACGGTGAAGCATGGCAGCATCATGCTGTGGGGATGTTTTTCAGCCGCAGGGACTGGGAGACTAGTCAGGATCAAGGGAAAGATGAAAGGAGCAAAGTACAGAGATATCCTTGATGAAAACCTGCTCCAGAGTGCTCAGGACCTAAGACTGGGGTGAAGGTTCACCTTCCAACTTGGCACACAGCCAAGACAACGCAGGAGTGGCTTCGGGAAAAGTACCTGAATGTCGTTGAACCCGATCTAACATCTCTGATGAGACCTGAATATAGCTGTGCAGCCTGACAGAGCTTGAGAGGATCTGCAGTGAAGAATGGGACAAACTCCCCAAATACAGGTGGCCAAGCTTGCATCATTATTTTTTTTATTTAACTTGGAATGCAAAGTCAGTTAAGAACAAATTCTTATTTACAATGATGGCCTACCCCGGCCAAACCCAGACAACACTGGGACAACCTATGGTACTCCTAATCACAGCCAGATGTGACACAGCCTGGATTCGAACTGAGATGCAGTGTCTTAGACCTCAGCGCCACTCGGGAGCCATCATACCCAAGAAGACTGGCTGTAATCACTGCCAAAGGTGCTTCAACAAAGTACTGAGTCTGAATACTTATGTGACACAGCCTGGATTCGAACCAGAGACGCTCCTTGCACTGAGATGCAGTGTCTTAGACCTCTGCGCCACTCGGGAGCCATCATACCCAAGAAGACTCGAGGCTGTAATCACTGCCAAAGGTGCTTCAACAAAGTACTGAGTCTGAATACTTATGTAAATATGATATTTCCTTTTTTATTTTGAATGCATTTGCAAAAATGTCTAAACGTGTTTTTGCTTTGTGTAGATTAATGAGGGAAAAAACAGTTAAAGACATTTTTGAATAATGCTGTAACATAACAAAATGTGGAAAAAGTTAAGGGGGTTGACTACTTTCCAAATGTGCTGTATACTTTCAGGAAAAATATCTGGTTTTGTAGCAGTAGCATCATTTCTTGTGTATTTACGGACATTATTTGACAGAATATTGTATATTGGGTAATGACTCATGCATGTTGGGTGATTACTAGTGCTGAGTGATTAACTGACATTTCTGGTAGATTTAAACATCTAATTGACCAACGTTAATGATCAATTATTTGAATTCCATTTCGTTCTGTTTTTTTTCTTTGAGCTCAATGCTGTTTCCCTGGAGATAAATTGAATCAAGCCCGAAATGTTTGATGTATTAGGGAGGCAAATGTTCTACATAGTTTAGTGCAGAAAACATGGTAATTAACTACAATGACTATAATCCATTGCATTACTACTTGTCCGGTCTGTGTGGAGCAGACACGGGGAGGGAGAGAAGAATGTGCAATCGAGAGGGATAGAGAGAAGTTGCTTGGAGAGGTATCTCTACCTGAAAATACATGATCTAACTGACAAAAATAGTGCTTTGAATTTACTTAATCCAAAGGTGTACATCGGTTCAACATAAATGAAACGTGTTAGACAAATTATGTTAGACACATTATTTTATTTTTCAGTTTACTTTTATTTTTGTCAAGCAAATATAATTTATTCAAGTAAATATATTGTAATGGAATAGAATCAATTTTATTTGAAGTAAATGTGTAGCTTCAAATGGATTTGATCATGTTCCCTAAACCTGATCACTACTTAATAATTAACATTATTTTATTGATGATATTGCTCATAATTATGTAGACGGTTCTACATAATTATTAAGGAAAGCACAAGATGAAATGCTGCCATTTTCTACCTTAGTGTTTGAATTTACACAAATGAATAGGGAAATATAAAGTACACGCTAAAGATGTGTAACCAAGGAGCAAGAGACCATGTGTATCAGTGACAAAGAAGGCAAAAGGCATGTTTCAAAAATGATACTGTATTTTTAGTAACGGTTCAGCTTTTTGGAACGATAAATGTCCATTCACTAACATTCAGTGTTCAATGAATGGCACAGGTCTAAATCACAGTGCTGTAGGCTATATATCTGTATAAAAACAATAAGAAGTGTTATGCTCACAATGATTGGGCACTCTCTAATGCATTTTGTTACAAAATGAGGTAGTTCTTTTTCATAAGGAGTATCATAGACAAAGAATGAGGTAGGTATGTGTACATATTTTTGCATGTTAATTCTATTGACTAAAAGTCACTACAAAGTGAAACTGAACTTTTTCCATAAGCAGCAAAGAAATTAAGGGCATCTACTCAAAACACCATACAAAATATCTAACAAAATCACAATAGCTCCATCGTTGGACATGCTCATTCTGTTTTGAGTTTTTTTTTTTACCCCCAATTTCGTGTAATAGGCAACTCCGCCTATTACAAGGATAAAATTAAAAGTGGTTATAACCAAGATTTCCATTCAGATTACATTTGAGACATAGCCAATTTGATCACTGTATGCAGCATTCATGCAAATAAAATAAGACACATCTGAATAATAAAATTCAGAAGAAAAGAATAGTGCATCTAACCGCAGCTAATGAAATAAGACGGAAGACAGAGGAGATGACACAGTAATAGAATAGCTAGTGATAGAATATGATGGTGGCACGGAACAGGAGAGGAAGCGAAAGAAGAAGGAAGAAGTAAACACTTAAATCTGTTAACATACCACACATTTCTGAACAAGGTTCTGTTCATACACACACACTCCCTTTATGATGCACTCTCTTCCCGACATCTATGTTGCTATTCTAAGAAAAGAGAAGGATTTTCGAATAAACTTTTGGTGTAGAACTACATATGAATGTGTCTTTTGAAGCATAAGGAATTCTTACATCAGCCATAGGTGCCATGATTGATATGAGTCTTCTGCCCAGCTGTCCTCCTCTTCTTTGGAACAACTTCAGCACGTCATCTGAGTGTATTTCAAGTTGAGAAAGAAATTTGGACTGGGGTGGGGTTGTGGTGATTCTCTTGAACTCAGCATTGACCTGAACATAGTAATTAAACAAATTAGATAAAAACTGCAGAAAGGAAAATAGACTGGAGATGATCACACAAGCAGCAAACTATAGGGTTCTCTATAGGGAGAGAAATAACTAGGCAGTCAGAACAAATTGTGTTAACTCTGAATAAGGCTCACTTATGTGGCAAGCTGTTATTATCAATTATTAAGGCTAAAAACAACCTGATGATTGATTATAAACATAATTTGTTTCTACAAACTTTACGGATACTATTTGGATTTTTCGTCTGTCTGTTGTGACTGCGTTTGAGCCTGTGGATTACTGAACAAAACATGCAAGGTTTTTGGATATAAACAGGGACTTTTATTGAGTAAATGGGAGTCTTGTGAGTGCAACCATATGAAGATCATCAAAGGTAAGTGATTAATTTTATCGCTATTTCTGACTTGTGTAACTCCTCTACTTGGCTGATAACTGTTTGTAATGATTTGTCTGCTAGGCGCTGTAAATCCTTTTTGAAATCTGACACCGTGGTTGGATTAACAAGAAGTTAATATTTAAACCGATGTTTCACACTTGTATGTTTTTATGAATTTTTATAATGAGTATTTCTGTTTTTGAATTTGGCGCTCTGCAATTTCACTGGATGTTGGTCAGGTGGGACGCTCGCGTCCCACGTACTCTAGTGAGGTTAAGGAGCAATATAGAAAATAACAATTCTTTAACTACAGTAAACCAAGTTGTTTTTCTGATATATGTTGTTCCACATTAGTAGTCTGTAACTATTATGTATGAATTTAACTGCAGAATTTGACATTTATACACGTTCCTCCAAATGTAAAATTTCGAAGTTGGTCCAAATGTCAAATCTGAAGTGTTTTTGACACCCTGGGTTGAGTCCTCCTGCTCAAATATTGTTTTGTTTCTTGTCAAATTTACAAGTTGCTCCAAAGGTCAAATTTAGAAGGTTCATGTTTTCGATAGGGTTAAAACATAACAATTAGGCACTTATTCCAAATTTTTAAGGTAAGGGTTAAGGTTTGGGATAGGGTTAAAATAAAATAAATAATAACGAGTGTCCACCACTGTCCACAACCTTCTGATTCAGAGTCATGGGATCCAGAGTCATGGGATTATGCTCATCCACCACCCCCATCCACAGCACGCTAGCAAGACCCAAGCCTACTTGATGTTAATAACTACATTAGATTTGATTTACTATTTCCCTTAGTGGCCAGTTATATAGGCATTTCCCGAAGTCCTCAGGACATGGATAGACGTCCAATTCCGAAGTCATTTTTGAGCCTGACATGCAGTATGTGTTCCAGACCATGTTTGAAGTTAGATTTGGACCTATCATGATTTTCATTGGGTCTATGGAAAATGTCCATTGATAGTGCATTTTAGTCCAGGAACAGGGTTAAAGTCTGAGTACGGGAAAGGGATAATGTCCCTGCATTATCTCAGTTGAAAAACATTGTGAAAATACAGTAGAATGTTGCTGTAAAAGAAGGTGTCACTGTCTACTAAGCCATGAAAAAGTATTTGTTCTAACAATATTTAATAATTTCATCAGTATTCCAGAGCACGCCTCTTTGTGGAGTGATAGGTGTCAGCTCATGATTGGGTCGTGCTAAAGCATGAGAATTACCCATTAAATCATCTAGCACTGTCAATATTAGGATCCTGGGGTCCCTCAAAGTATTTCTTTGTCATTTAATGGTTTAGGATAGATCAGTCATCCAATCCGTTGCACTATAGTGTGTAGGCAAGCCTATAGCTCACACACATTTTCAACAACCTTATATATAAATATAATGGTGAACTCTTCAAAGGCCACACATAATTTAGAGCTGTATGGTATTTGTCACTGTTTCAGATTAAATGAAACAACGAAGCTTAAACATGTCATCACCAATTTAGACATTTGCACTTGCCCTTAATCTTTTTGTTTTGAAACCTCTATTTTATAATTGTTTTCTACCTTTGAAATGATTTGATGAAATGATGAAATGATAATTTACCAATGGCATAGAAACCAATTGAACATGTCGCTGTAATATACAGTATACAAAGTATAGGTAATATATGCATGTTTCCTTTTATGAAAATGGAAGCTTGAGATGTTTGATGGTTCTTTTTCATAGAAATTCCACTTTCCTCACCCTCCCCTGCGGGATATTTGCTAGTTTTGTGTTCTGCTGTTGCTTCTCATCAAATCCCTTAATAGTATCATTATTTACATCGCAGTCATTATCGCCATGTCTCATATTCTTTGTCATTTTGTCATCCCTGTCATTTCTTCTGTCGCCCTTGGCTTGCTTTTGGGAATTCAGGCAGGGACTTTTTGTTAGGCTGCTGGTGACAAATGGCTTTGTAAAAAGTGCTATAAACAATGAAGAAAAAAGAAAAGAAATGGAAAAATTGAATCTATGCTTCAGTGGTATCATCTTTCACCTTTTTCAATATCAATGTCCATTATGTTTATGGATTGTTTGACTGCTGCCTCTATTCCTTGGTACGTGGGACCTGTGTATCAGATTCGTAGATTCAATGCTTAGGGGCATCCGCCCGTTGATAATGTCATTTTGATTGATTGTTTTAATCGTTTAATTCAGTGCAAGTCTTCTAATAATGGATGGTTTCTCAGTACAGACAGATTATGGTTCAGATGGTGTATAGCCCTTTACTCTGTGTAGTTCATGATTGCGTCGTCCCTATCAATGACCTCGACCTGGAAGTAGCCTACACCAAACGGCAAGATTCCGTCAAGCAGGTCTTGACAGTGTTAGTATTTGAACTTTTAAATTCAAATCATTTCAAAGTTGAATTCTTTGAACTTCTTGAGTGCAGCAGTGTCACACTGGAGTTGATGTGGTGCACCATACTAAGGCATAGGCACGGAAAAGAACGGCTCACCTAGCACAGTTCTTAATGTTATAATATCAATATCCCTTTATCCTGAAAACGTGTAACATTTACATTTCAGGAGTCTACTTGCTATTTCTGCAGTAGCCAATCATATTCTGCTATATCAATTGAATAGAAAAACATACTGGTTTGTTGGTTTGGTTTGTTTGAATTGAGGTCTTGCACATTGCTTATGCACACTGGCTAATTGCCAGTTCAAGTATTAAAAGTAGCATGGTGTCTTTTGACACTACAGATCAACCAGTTATAACAGGGAACCATATGGTTTACTCCATTCTGAAGCTGCATTGTCCTGGTGACCACACACCAGCAACAGTCCTCATCATCTGTGGATGCACCCTTTTGTGTGTGTTTGAGTGTGTGTATGTGTGCGTGTGCTTGTGCGTGTGTGTGCCTTTCCCCTCTCTCTGTGTTTGTAACCAAGGTCGCTCTTGAACCGCTGTGTTTTTTTCAGAGGTGTGTGGGCTTCATTCATCATCCCTGTGATGGGTGGTGCTGTAGTGCCCTAAATCTCCCGCTCTGCCTCTCTTTCTCTCTTCATCGGTCTCTCGCTCGCTCTTTCTCTTTCTCTTCATCGGTCTCTCTCTCTCTCTCTCTCTCTCTCTCTCTCTCTCTGTCTGTCTGTCTGTCTGTCTGTCTGTCTGTCTGTCTGTCTGTCTGTCTGTCTGTCTGTCTGTCTGTCTGTCTGTCTGTCTGTCTGTCTGTCTGTCTGTCTGTCTGTCTCGTTTGAGAGAGGGCTCTTGGTCAATGTGGGGAGCTCTATTATTGAGAACAAAATCTAACTGTACTATACATGTCTTTTCTGGCATGTCATTTATCTCTCTCTCTCTCTCTCTCTTTGTCCTCCCCTTTGTAAAGATTGATTGTATGTCTCTCTCTGTGTGTGTGTGTGTGTGTGTGTGTGTGTGTGTGTGTGTGTGTGTGTGTGCGTGTGCGCTTCTTAATGTGTATATTAGTGTGTGTGCATACACACATGCGTGCCATTGTGTGTGGCAGGGGTGTTATTACTATAACCCAGTGCTGCGTAGTATCTTCAACTCTCCTCCCTACTAATGGTTCCAAGTCGGGGGGGGCTGGTCTGCCTCTGTTTCCGATCGATACCGGGAGATGTGAAGAACACAAACATGGCTAATTGTTACAGTCATTGTCTTCTTGTATCTCCTGACACTTGGGATAGTAGACAGGAACAGGGGAGATGTTGTGTAATGTTGCTACCAAGACACAGATCTACCGTAGTCTGGGATGTGGGGACTTGGGAGGAAAAAGGGAATGAGGGAAAGAGGGTAAAAACACTGCCTGTCGTTCCAAGTCACTTCATAATTGTACTGACAATGTAGGGTGGGTGGGGAGAGAGGTATGTGTGCATGTGTGCGTACGTGCGTGCGTGTGTGTGTGCGTGCGTCGTGCGGGAATATTTGTGTGAAGTGTACGTAAGCGTTTGACACAATACAGAGAGGCAAAGGATGCAGTTTGAAATGCAGTTTCGGTATAAAACTATTGAAAGTTTTATAGAACAGAGAAAGTAGAAGACATCTGTGTCAGCCCTCTATGAGTTGCGTATGCTAATCCAATCAGTAGCAGTCAATCATATCAATTCAACCTGGATAGGAAAATGAACAACATAATTGAACTGTCAACCTCAAGTCTGTTGAACCCTTATTTGAACACAACACACACCTTTGTATAATTTGTATGATATATTTTGAAATAAAGTTAAATGTCTAAATTGCCATTGAGGGATACAAAGTTTTTGCATATTTGCTCTGGTTTGAGTTGCAGTTGGTATCTTTGTGTTGTTACTGCTTTGCAGACAAAGATAATTGAGGCTCACCTTACCTTCTGGAGAGATCTAAGGTATAGAGTAGTCCCATGAATACAGAATATACACATTTCTCGCATGACTGGGTTCTGTCTTCACAGAGACAGGAAAAGAGAGAGCGTCTTAAGCATTCAGGAGGGGTGGGTGGGTGTGTGGGTATGTATGTTCTGCCAAGACCTGAGGGCACAGACACAGGTTCAAACTAAAATTGAGGAACGGGGAGAAATTTTCAAACTCTCACTGCAAGGAAACTTTCTCCTTTCTTGTTTTTCTCTACCTTTCTATCCTTTCTACTGGTGTGTAAGGACTTTGTGACAAATGCATGTACATGGTAAGAATGATTGCTGAAGCAGAGAGAACTTAACCTCGAGAAAGTGCTATCCAGACAAACCCAGAAAATATCAGGCCAAATAGGCACCGAAACAGTCAGAAAAGGGTCACAAACCAAAGCACTAACCAGACCATATATGCCCAAGAGTAGACGAAAAAGCACTAACCAGACCAAACAGATTCTACAAGTGTCAGGAACTCTATTGGAGGGATGTGACACCATTCTTCCACAAGAAATTCCATAATTTGGTGTTTTGTTGTTGGTGGTGGAAAACGCTGTCTCAAGCGTCGCTCCAGGATCTCCAATAAGTGTTCAATTGGTTTGAGGTCTGGTGACTGAGTCAGCCATGGCATATGGCTTACATCGTTTTCATGCTCATCAAACCATTCAGTGACCACTCATACCCTGTGGAATGTGACATTGTCATCCTATAAGAGCTTAGCATGGTAGCTAAATGAATGGCCAAAATATTGAACTGTCCTGCATTTTTAAACATGACCCTAAGGATGATAGGATGTTAATTGCTTAATTAACCCAGGAACCACACCTGTGTGGAAGCAGATACTTTGTATCCTTCATTTACTTGTGTTTTCAATATTTTGGCAGTTACCTGTATGTAAGAGAGTAGACAAAACAAACAGCGAACAGACCAAAACAAGGACAAAACTTAATGTAATGAACACTAAAACAGACTAACCAGGTCAACCCAGGACAAACCAGGTCAAACAGGCACTAAACCAGATGAAGGCTAGACTATAAACCAGGATAATCCAGTCCAAAAGTTATTTCCAAACACCACAAGGGAACAACTCTAACAATCCAGGGTGGGGGAAAAATTAAGGATGTGGTACTGGGAGATGATACTTCTCTCCCTGCTTCTTCTTTCTCTTCCTCACGGGCCCTACCTTTTTAAAAATAGCACTCAGTAATAGAGGGCCGGGATGGAAGAGGGAAAGGGGACCAGGGATCCTCAGAGGAGGGATACGCAATTTGAGTTTGGGCAGATTGCTTTTTCCCCCGCCCGGTACTGATGAGTCGTGGCTATGCACCGGTGGGGGGCTAAGCCCTCCAGCCGCCGGCGCACTGCAGAAAAGATATCATCATGATGAAATAAAGGAGAGACTCCAGAAAGATCAGCAGGGATTTCAGGTGACAGAGAGAGACGGGGAGGGATGGAGGAAGGGAAAGAGGGAAGAAAGGAGGGAGGGAAAGTAGGCATCAGAGAGACAGTATGGGCTGATTGTTGGATACGGTGGATGTAGAGGCACTTGAGACGCCTGGCTCCGGTTGCTAGGGGTCATGGTAACATTGTGGGATTGAGGACTTGTGAGATTTTCGCCTAATGGGTTTCACATTTTTTTGGGCAGAAGTAGTGTGGATCTTATTGAACCACTTTGTTTATATGGGTGTCTATATGGGGCCTTATGTGATAGTTGTGGTACCAAAGGCTTAGTGGATTGGACCATGGAACCTGCATGGGCCACTAATACGTTTATTAAATAACCATGTTGTTATGTCACATGTTGTTGTGAGTGGCCAGTTGACCAAATGTGGACCTTCAAATGTCCTTTAAAGAGACTAGCCGGGATCTTGAAAACTGTGTTTGTATTTTTCAACCTTCCGTGTGGACTCGACTTTTCAATGTATGGCCCATACATGCTAATATCTGCAGTCTTCTCCCAGTGGAGAAAAATCCTTACATTCTAACATGACATAATTTAGTGCATGAGATCTGTGCACTTGCTCCTGTCATGTAGTGAACACACGCTCTGAAACAAGAGGGATTTCCTGGCTGCATGCTGACAATATTTTTATAACAGCGAGAATGAATCAAATACAGTACATCGATGAAATTAATTCTTCCGAAGTTAGAAAACATCAAAATTAAGGCATTCGACCGGTTAGACATATCTCTCTCAGGAGCTCATCTCTCTCTCTCCCTCTCTCACTTTCAGGAGGTGAGGGGTCGGCGGAGACTGGGCAGAAGGAAACGTCCACCTGTGACATATGCCAGTTTGGGGCGGAGTGCGATGTGGACGCTGAGGATGTATGGTAAGTAAACCTCAGGGTTAGTGCACAGCTGGTCAACTCATTCAGGAAGTTAACAGCAACAGTAGTACCAACTCAGTAGGCTTGTAGTTCGTGTCCACCCTGAGTTAGGAGGCTGGGAGGGTTTCAATCCCCAGGCGGGTCATACTAAATGTCATGGGAGGGATCTGAATCCTGGTCTCCCATGGTAGAAATCAATGTCTTGACCATTAAACCAAGTGAACATTCCCTTTCCTTGATGTTGAAGTGGCATGCAGGACTACCTAATCACAAGAACATGAGCAGCCATGTACCCGACTCATTTCTGCTACATAAAGTCTTAAAAAATGGGAACCGATGCCTTTCTGCACAGCACTCAGCAATAAGCAAATTGATTGTGGTTAAATTAATGAAAGAATGAACAAATTAATAAACAAATGAGCGAATGACCAAATGAGTGAATGTATTTTTGTTTCTTACCACATTTATGCAACCCTTAATCCCCTTATGGGACACCATTTAGATTTTCAGCACTTCAGTGCCACATCAGTCCACCTCTTTTAACCTTAATTCAACTCCATTGACTTCTTCAGCCCCATGGGAGGATAGGCTTTAAAGGGTGGATGGACTGAGTGCCACAGACCAAGAGAGGGAAGGTGGATTATGTCTTTATCAGACTTAATGGCCCCGACACCTTACCTACCAACACCTGCATCCCCCTGCTCTGTACACACACACACACACACACACACACACACACACACACACACACACACACACACACGCTCTCCCCATTCCAATCTGTTTGTTTGTGTGTGTCCTGCTTCAGTCCCGCTTCAGTGCCACAAACGTGCTTCACTCCCTCTGTTCCCATTGTTCTCTCTCTGTCTCTTACTATCATTCTCTTTTTATTTCCCCTCTCTCTTTCTTTATCTGTCTCTCACCCCCTACTCTCTTTATCCCTCTCTCTCCTTCCCTCCCTTCCTCTTTCTGTCTGTCAGTCCTTTGGAAGGATTACTCTGAAATATGAGGCTGGGGATTATAAAAAATCAATGTTATATTCAGCAGCACTAAAGTTTATAGCTGTGGTTTTGCACGACATGGAAGAGGCTAGGAAAGGGTGCCGAGTGGTTTAGCCACTGACTGTGTGTGCATGCACGTAATGATGTGTGTTTGTGTGGTGTGTGTCTGCTTGCGTGCACATAGGATCAAAGTCTGTGTGTATGTTTGCTTATGTGATAGAGTGTGTGTCTGCCTGTGTGCGTACCTCTGTCTGCGTTTGTGTGTGTGTGCATTCGTGTATCCGTGTGCATTTGTATGTGCATCTGTTTGTGTGTGTATTTTCATGTGTTTGTATGTGTGTACATGTGTGTGTGCATGACTGGAAGTGGCCGTTAGAGGACAGGTACACAGGAAGCCTGCAGGCAATCATTGAGTTTAGATAGAGGGTAAACCACATGGCACTGTGCAAATCAATAAGACACATCCTACTAAGAAGTGCTCCTCACACACAGGCACACCAATACATGCTCTTATTGTTCATCTCTGCTCCCTCTCTCTCCGTCTCGATATACACAGAGTTTACAAAGCATTAGGAACACCTGCTCTTTCCATGACTGACTGACCAGGTGAATCCAGGTGAAGCTATTATCCCTTATTGATGTCACTTGTTAAATCCATTTCAATCAGTGTAGATAAAAGGGAGGATACAGGTTAAAGAATGATTTTTAAGCCTTGAGACAATTGAGACATGGATTGTGTATGTGGGACGTTCAGAGGGGGAATGGGCAAGACAAAATATTGAAGTGCCTTTGAACGGGGTGTGGTAGTAGGTGCCAGGCGCACCAGTTGAGTGTGTCAAGAACAGCAACGCTGCTGGGTTTTTCACACTCAACAGTTTCCCGTGTGTATCAAGAATTGTCCACCACCCAAAGGACATCCAGCCAGCTTGGCACAACTGTGGGAAGCATTGGAGTCAACATGGGCCGGCATCCCTGTGGAACACTTTCGACAGCTGTTTGAGTCCATGCCCCGACAAATTGAGGCTGTTCTGAGGGCAAAAGTGGGTGCACTCAGTATACGTTTGTGTGTGTGATTTTATTTTATTAGGATATTTTTTAGCCCACCAAGGACAAGTCTTCCAAAAGCCATGAAGAAATGTACAGACATACAGAAATGTTTAACAACAACAAAAGCAAAACACAAACACAGATCCACATTCCTATCACCTTTGTATATTATGTGTGTGTGCACACGTAGGCCAGAGAGAGGGTGTGTGTGTGTGTGTGTGTGTGTGTGTGTGTGTGTGTGTGTGTGTGTGTGTGTGTGTGTGTGTTGACGCAGTGCAGTATTGCAGTGGTAGTGCCTATTGTGGAGAAAGTGAGAAGCTCTATTAAAAATGCATGGCCTACAGACATTATCCTTGATGACCGCCACAGATGGCCACTCGGGATGGCAAGCCTCTGAAAGCATGGCCACTTCTGGGTCTTTGTGTGTGCATTCACGTGTATGTGGTAATAATAGGTGGGGGATTGTGTATGCGTTATTTGTTTGTTTGTGAGTGCGAGAGTGTGTGTGTGCATATAGGTCATGCATCACATTACACAGTATGTATATCTATATTTCTATGTACGAGAGTGTTTATGTGTTTGTGATTATGTGTGTGTTTGCAGTATGCAAATTGGGCAGAGAGCGGGTATGAAGCAAGGCCAGTGCTTTCCTCATAGACGGCTCTGGGCCAGGGGAAAATAAAAAAGGAGCAGAGTATAATGACAGATTTATAATTACAGTGTCTAACGTTCAGAGCTACTCAGCAAGAACTGTCTAGGGACTGCAATTTTGGTGTAATTTCTGCTGAACATGCTCACTGAGCACTTTGGGTCACACGCACACACACACACGCTAACTCATGCGCGCACATTCTCACACACTGTCGTTTCAATGAAGACCGCACACACACACACCGTCAGTCAGTAAGTCAGTCAGTTATGCACATATACACATTCACGTACATACATACAGTACCAGTCAAAAGTTTGAACACACCTACTGATTTCAGGGTTTTTCTTTATTTTTACTATATTCTACTCTGTAGAATAATAGTGAAGACATGAAAAATATGAAAGAACACATATGGAATCATGTAGTAACTGTCACACCCTGACCATAGTTTACTTTGTATGTTTCCATGTTTTGGTTGGTCAGGGTGTGAGCTGGGTGGGCATTCTATGTTACATGTCTAGTTTGTCTATTTCTTTGTTTCGGCCTAGTATGGTTCTCAATCAGAGGCAGGTGTCATTAGTTGTCTCTGATTGAGAATCATACTTAGGTAGCCTGGGTTGCACTGTTTGTTTGTGGGTGATTGTCTATGTTGATGGCTTGTTTCAGCGCAGCTCGCATTAGCTTCACGGTTGTTATTTTGTTTACTGTTTTTGTATAGTGTTTCAGTGTTCAGTACTTTCTTTATTAAAGATTTACCATGGACACTTACCACGCCGCATTTTGGTCCGACTCTCCTTCACACCTAGAAAACCGTGACAGTAACCAAAAAAGTGTTTTTTATGTTTATATTTATATTTTAGATTCTTCAAAGTAGCCACTCTTTGCCTTGATGCCAGCTTTGCACACTCTTGGCATTCTCTCAAGTTATTTCATAGTTTTGATGTCCTGACTATTATTCTACAATGTAGAAAATAGTAAAAATATAGAAAAACCCTGGAATAAGTAGGTATGTTTAAACTTTAGACTGGTACTGTACTTGTACACCCCCCCACACACACACACACACACACAGATGCACATCGAGACTTTCCGACTGAGATATAAAGTGAAATTCATGGACAAAATGGAAAACAAAACAGGCAGTATCCACCACAAAGAAACAAGTTGAATCGTGCACATAAAGCAAAAACATAAACACCTACACCCACAACTACAACAGGTGCTGATTCACTGAATGACAAATCCTGAAGAACTCCAGTTCTCTATCACTCTATTATTTTTTTGGTGTGACCACTACTGATGTGTCCCACCATCCTTTGCAATAGGTGTGTGTGTAACATCGACTGCTCCCACATCAGCTTCAACCCAGTTTGCGCCTCGGATGGCCATTCCTATGACAACCCCTGCCAGGTGAAGGAGGAGTCGTGTCAGAAGCAGGAGCGGATCGAGGTCAAATACCTGGGCCACTGCCAAGGTGAGATATAGCTACTACGGTATACGAAACTTATTTCTGTATATCTTTTTTCTTCTTCTCCCTTCTCCTCTTTCTACGTTAATATTTAGTAATATAGGCCCCATTAATATTCAATGCATTTTAAATTACATTAATATTTGGTAATTTAGGCGACCAATCAATTGCAAATATAAAATGTGTGCTATAGGCATGTTTCAAACTCCTTACAACCATCAAAACCTCCTCTTGCAGAATATTGACATGGAAACATGCCTGTCCTTGAATATAATGTTCATATTCTTTATCAGCAATTGGGGCCTTTGTAATTTTCTTTTGTCCAACAATTGATCCAGTGCAAAGCAAAACAACACAACCACATCAACAAGACACCATCATTATGTCTTAGAACCCAATTCATATAATGAAGCATTGGCACTGTGGTTGGGTTCTGTGTCAGCAACATTTGTTAGATTTTCATTGCAAATGAAGGGTTTGATTCCATATTTTTCACATTTCCATTATGTCATCTGAAATGAAGGCTCATGGGTCCTATTCTATGTGTATGAGTTATGGCTGTTCTCATACTTTTTGAGGCTTCTGCATATTGATGCATTAACATGACACTACAACATTCAATGGCAGCCATGTTAGCTCTGATTAACAGAATGAACATTATGATCCATTTACATGGCACTTAAACATTCATTTACATTGGGAATATTAAAAAAGACTATGTAACTGATCTACAACAATATTCAAAATTCTGAAAGTTGGGCCAACTCTCTAAGTATATGGCTGGCTATATCCACTGTCCAGATGGATGGAACGTCCTATATGGTTTTTGCCTCAGGCGCAAAACTGAGTCATTAGGCAAATAATTTCCATTATATTTGTCTGTTCAGTCATAAGTTAGGTTTCTCTAAATATTTTCCCACACAATGTAACCTTAATAGGCTACTGGCTGCAAACATAGGGAGGCTGCAAACAGTGGGCTGTGTCACTACGACAATAAGAATCAATCCATCCTTGACCGGGAAATGAATTGTGACAGACTTAAATGCCCTTATTGTACGTTAAATCCTTCCCTAACGTGTATATAATCTAACTCAAAAATCTTCCCTTGATTTAACCTATCGAAAAAATCTGTAAAACCACCATAAAATGTTTCAAAAGTTGCTTCAAGACATTCTCCGGTACTGTTGTATACTTTTTAGCCAGTAGTTCTGAAAGTAGTGCTCACAAGCCAAAAGTGGCCCATGAAAATTGCGTACTACGTCACATATGTGCAGATATGTGCACCACCTGATTGCTCTCTGTCTCTCTCTCTCTGCTGTGTGTGCATCTTGCTAGCTGTCATGCAAATGGCGAGGGGCTGAAGCTCATTGGCTGGAAATCGAATTGCTAGGGGGCTGGCCCACTTGGGGGAAAATGTAAGGAAAGTGGCAGAGCATATCTTCCAGGAAAACAATCGCTTTCAAACTAGGGATTTCGTGTCTAATTGAGGTAAAACAGTAATTCTGCTCAGAGATTATGCATGTATGAACTACACATTGACACATCCAGCCCAAAATGGGTTTAAAAAAAGACTTAGTAGACACCAAAGTTCCAGAGCATGTTTTTAAATGTTAAATGTCCAAAAAATAAAACTCACATTGTATACATTGTTCACCCTCTGGATACAATGTCTATGTGATATTTGCACAATATAGTTGAAACTAATAGATTATTTTTATATGTATTTATGTATTGATACTTAATTACATGTAGCGTTACTGTTTAAAACCTAATAAGGTTATTTTTTCTATTGGGTTTCTGTTGTTTGGGGTGAATATACTGTATAGCGTTTTGTCACAAAACATGATTATTAGTCTCTCTAAAATAAAATGACCTTGCCATATACACTATATATACAAAAGTATGTGGGTACCCCTTCAAATTAGTGGATTCGGGTATTTCAGCCAGAACCGTTGCTGACTGGTGTATAAAATTGAGCACAAAGCCATGCAATCTCCATAGACAAACATTGGCAGTAGAATGGGTTGTATAAATAAGAATTTGTTCTTAACTGACTTGCCTACTTAAATAACGTTTTTTTAAAAAGCCTTACTGAAGAGCTCAGTGACTTTCAACGTGGCACCGTCATAGGATGCCACCTTTCTAACAAGTCAGTTCGTAGAAATCTGCCCTGCTATAGCTGTCCTGGTCAACTGTAAGTGCTGTTATTGTGAAGTGGAAACGTCTAGGAGCAACAACGGCTCAGCCACGAAGTGGTTGGCCACACATGCTCACCAAACGGGGCCACCGAGTGCTGGTGCGCGTAGCGCTTAAAAATCATCAGTCCTCGGTTGCAACACTCACTACCAAGTTCCAAACTGCCTTTGGAAGCAACGTCAGCACAAGAACTGTGCGTCAGGAGCTTTGTGAAATGTGTTTCCATGGCCGAGCAACTGCACACAAGCCTAAAATCACTGTGCGCAATCCCAAGCAATCCCAATGCATTCTCTGGAGTGATGAATCACCCTTCACCATCTAGCAGTCCAACGGACGAATTTGAATTTGGCGGATTCCAGGAGAACGCTACCTGCCCTAAGGCATAGTGCCAACTGTAAAGTTTGGTGGTGGAGGAATAATGGTCTGGGGCTTTTTTTCATGGTTCTGGCTAAGCCCCTTGGTTCTAGTGAAGGGAAATCTTAACATTACAGCATACAATGACATTCTAGACAATTCTGTGCTTCCAACTTTTTGGGGAAGGCCCTTTCCTGTTTCAGCATGACAATGCTTCAGTGTACAAAACGAGGTCCATGCAGAAATGGTTTGTCTAGATCGGTATGGAAGAACTTGACTGGCCTGCACAGAGCCCTGACCTCAACCCCACCAAGCTCCTTTGGATGAATTGGAATGCTGACTGCGAGCCAGGCCTAATCGCCCAACATCAGTGCCCGACCTCACTAATGCTCTTATGGCTGAATGGAAGCAAGTCCCCGCAGCAAGTCCCCGCAAGCCTACGTAGAAGAGTGGAGGCAGTTACAGCAGCAATGGGGGGACCAACTCCATATTAATGCTCAGATTTTGGAATGAGATGTTCTATGAGCAGGTGTTCACATACTTTTTGGTTATTTAGTATATTTCATGTCATCGTAAGATGAAAAAATAATAGCTCTATCACTTTCACAAGATGTGTCTTTAATCAATGTCAATTTATTAACATTTCCGAAATGCAAATATTGCATTTTGGAATGAAACCCATCAAATGAATCAATAAAGGTATAATTAAATTGTATTGAGGTTTGTATTGCAATAATCAACTGACCATTAAATGGTTTGGATAATTTGCATAAGATAAATCATGATCCCTATAAAAACATATACTATAAATAAATCTATATATTATGTTGTTTTGTTATCTTTTAATTGTTTGTTATTCCTTTTATTTTGTTTAATAGAGTGCTCAGAGGATATTTATTATTATAATAATTTGTCTTTTAATCCTGAAACGTTGTCCTAAATATTGTAATCCACATGATACTCTCAAAGATGAGATAATTTAACTCCTAAGTGAGGTACTGTCCTACCCTAGCTACTGGTTCAAGGTCAGTTTTGTGTTTTGAACTGTAATTCTGTCCCTAGCAAGACTCACAGAGTGCTGAACTTGGATCAGTTTGGCCTGTTAGATCACAATGAATAAAAATAGACAGCGGGGACCTGATCCTAGATCAGCAATCCTACTTAGACTGTATTATGCCTTCTCAGGTGACATCATGACAGGGACCAAAGCCGGAGACGGACACTATGCCAGGAAAGATTACTCAGGTAGGTGGTAAAGTGTGTGTGTGTGTGTCGGATCCATGAATGACGTGAACAATGGCAGACAGTTTAATGTGTGTCCTTTTGACAAGGGCCAATATGACTCTGGTCAAAGTAATGCACTATATAGGGAAAAAGGGTGCCATTTGGGACGCAGGCCAAATTGAATTACATGCCGACTATTAGCATCAGGGATGTCAGTGGTGGATAAATGTCATTTACACAGCTTTTAATCGGATCAACAGCAGTTACGCTATTATGCTAAATTACTGACACTCACCTTTACCCTTTCAATCCTATCATTTTTATCCCTAACCTTCAGTTCTTCTGTGCTGTGTGCGTGTGTGTGTGTGCGTGTGCGTGTGTAGAAGAGAAGCCGGACCAGAGAGGAGAGGTGGCCATAGGCTTGTACATCCCCTGTCCTGAGCACTACAAGAACTACTGTGTCCACGGAGAGTGTGAATATCCCAACATACTGTCTGTGCCATCCTGCAGGTATGCACACACAGGCCTACACACGGACGCATATGTGTGGACACACATCCCAGTACATAGTGACCAGTGTTGGGGTCGTTACTCCAAAAAAGTTTGATATTTAAGCAATAAGGCATGAGAACCCGGAGATTATCGTGTGATAACTCCCTACTTAGGGCTGATCTTAGGCCCAAGGCTAAGCTTTTTTTTAAATGGTTGCCAACATATTTGAAAAGATTAACAACATGTTTTCATTGAAACATTAATTTAGTGAGAACATTTGTTGAAATGGAATTATGGCATTATGTCGTCATGGCAGTTTGCAGGGATTATCGTGAATACCTGACTTAAAATCTTGTAGGGGGCTTGGGCTAATGCACCTAAATGTGTGAAGTAGGATTTAAAAAATGGATACAATTGATATTTGGGTACAGGACTTGTGTCCTAACATTCTGGTTCTCCGGGAAACATGGTGAAATGGTACTGTATTTGATAAGACATTGAAGTAAATTATTATAATGTAGTTAGATGTGGCAGATTACAGAAAGGCGGAAGAGTGGCCATATATGTAAAATCTAATTCCATGGCGTCCCAATCTTTAAATATTTCTGTTCCCAAAAAATTTGAGCTCCTGGTTGTAGATGTGTCCATAAACCAGAATAAACATGTATTTGTTACTGGGATTTACCGCCCCTCTGCTGCCATGGTTGATGCTATTGGTGATATATCCGAGTGTTTAACGCCTTTTTTGTCCTCAGAGTTGTCCTCACTTAAGTAGTACTTTCACCCTCCCGCTGTGTTCCGGTCGAATTGGACCGACTTACAAGTTTTCTCTGTAAAAAGTTCTTATTGTTTTAATCTGATTGTCATAAGGGTCCACACAGGGCATCTGACCACACAAAATTACATTTAGATAATTTTCATTACATTTTGGGTATTTTATTTAACTGTTGTACACCTGTGGTGTTCCCGGTCAAAAATGACCGGTCATTAGAAATGAATGGGTGAGACTACAATTAGTGTATATAATTGAGTTCAGGCACATCTCTGCTCATCAGATGGACACACTTCCTCTCCCAGATCCCGACATCCCCACATGCATGTGTGTTTGACCACACATACGCACACACACACACACACACGCACACACACACACACACACACACACACACACACACACACACGGGAACCTTTCCACAATAGAATCTTTCCCCCACGGGAACCACACCTGTTGGCATTCTCACAAACAATCGCAACATTGTTTCAATATTATATAGAACTTTTCTCACAGCTCTGGTATATAAAGCTTTTTTAAGGCCTTGCTTACAATTCATTCTGTGGCAGCACAATGACCAAACGATATACTGTATGTGAGGCTCTTGATCATGTCTTTGATCATGACACTGGTGAGGAGAGTCCTTGTTAAACTTTGACACAAGTAGTCTGTGATAAATAAAACAATATGTTTCTTCTGAGTATTTGTCAAAATAATCCATTCAGTAGTCAAAATGATCCATACATTATGCTTTTTTAAACTCAAAGATGAGTTGTATGAGCTCAGGTCAATGAGTCCTACAGGCCATAAATAGCAACTGGAAGTTCAAAACTTGTAATATTCACAAGAACTTAAGTTGATAAAAAGATCTAACACAACATTAGGTGATAATATGTCTATTATTATGGATTTATAATCAGCTATAATGGGGCGGTCATTTTGGACCGGGAACACAGAATTAAAAAACATGAAACGAACACAACAGGAGGGTTAAAGTTTTTTACTTAATTATTTTATTTTACACCACTTATAATAACTCTCATCAATATTTCTCTAGTGGAGTGTTAGCATATATCTCAGTGATCATTGTCCCATAGTATGTATTAGAGATATGATACAGCAAAATACTAATCCTTGTTTAATTAGGTTAAGAAGAGACATTTAAAAAAGTTTTCTCCTCAAGGGTTACTACATGACACGTTCCACTCTGATTTAGCCACTATCTCCTGTATTCCTGATCTTGAGTTGGCTCTAGAACATTTCTCCATATATATTTCTCTGTCAGATAAACACGCTCCTTTTAAACAATTTATAGTGAAAGATAGATCTAACCCTTGGTTTTCTTTTGAGCTATCTGAGCTCATTCAGATGGGAAATCAGGCCTGGGCCAAAGCAAGGAAAACTGACTGTAGTGGACTGTCGATCTTTCAGACAATTGAGAAACAGATGTATTAAGAAAGCTAAATCAAGCTCATTTTTAAGCTCTATCTATGGCTCTGCTGGTGGTCCTTCTAGATTTTGGAAAACAGTAAATGTCGTGAAGCGGACACATTCCTCTTCTTCCTCTGGCAAAGCAAGTTCTGTCCGACTCTGGCATCATAACTGAGAATAATGGAATAAGTGATGCTTTTAATCATAATTTTATCTCGGCAGGCTTTTTATTTGAGGAAAACAGTGGTTTAATTGACCCTGGTTAGTCAATCGACTGCTCTTCCCTCTGCCAGCCTCTAGTTGACTCGACGGTTAACCCGTCATCTTCTAGTGAATCTTTGTTTTAATTTGAACAATTTACTATCTGTGATGTGCTAGATGCCTTGATGTAAAGAAAATCCACTGGGGATGATATGCTTTATCCATTTTTGCTGCACCTCTCTGCCCCCCTGATTGCTGAATCATTAACCCATATTTTTTACGGTTACATCTGGCACTATCCCCAAGGTTTGGAAGGCGGCCCATGTACCCCCCCTTGACAAAGCTGGTGGCCCTATGTATGTATTCTAAATGTACATCAGTCTGGTTTTAGTCCAGGTCATAGCACTCACTGCTGCAGTCCTAGTTATAAATGATGTGGTTAACTGTATGGATAAAAGGCAATATTGTGCTGCCCTCTTCATTGACCTGTCAAAGACTTTCAAATACTGTTGATCACTCATTGCTAATTCAGAGCCTTTCCTCAATTGTTCTAGGCTGCATGTAAATGGTTTAAAAATTAAATGTTGTTAAATCATGTTTCCTGGATATTACGAAAGGTGTCCGTCCTGCAGGGGTACATTTTTGGTCCTGTACTTTTTACTGTTTACATGTCTGTAAAAAACTGTAACCTGCATTTATATGCCAGGTACTGTTGTGTATGCTATTGCCCCACGGTTACCTTCATTGTATTACAGAAAAACTTTATTGACCTGACATTTGTATTGAATACAGGTAAAACAAAGTATATTTTGTTCTCTAGAGTGCATAAAAATAACTGATGATATAATTATGTTCTTTGGTCGGTGTCCATATTGATTGTGTCCCTGCTTACAAATATCTGGGCATCTGAATAGATGAAAAGCAGTCTTTTGGGGCTTTTGGGGTTCGAACCCAGGCTGTGTCACAACCGGCCGTGACCAGGAGACCCATAGGGTAGCACACAATTGGCCGGGGGGGGCTTTACTTGGCTCATCGCGCTCTAGCGACACCTTATGGTGGGCCGGGCGCCTGCAAAGCTTGCATTTTGATGTGGGTATTTTCTGTCCTTTATGTAATTCAAGGTTCACCTGAGAAAGAGACCTTGGTCTCAGTATAATTCCCTGATAAAATAAAGGCTAAATACAAATAAATAAAATAAATAAACTCCCTTCTATCAACCAATCAGCATCAATACAATGTCAACGTTACATTACATTACCGTGGGATAAGGGCAGCGTTTCCTCCACTACATACCCAGCCACAAGCTTGTTCAGCTCTCCCTGGGTTACAGGCTGTCTTCCTGAACGATTAAAATGTAGCCTAGGTTGTTTTTCGATGAGGTAGGCCTACAGTCATCTTTAGCAGCAGTAGTCAGGCCTCGGGGCTCTTTCTCTATGAGTTTTTGTGTTGACATGTTGCTTTTGCAGATGCTTCAAGATATTGGAATTTGTATTTCTAGCAGTGGAGAGGTGTTTATTGCCTGGACACAGCTTACATTTTACAGTTATTCTCGTCATTTTGTTCTCGTTCCAAATCAAAGTAATGGGAGTACTTTTTATTTTATTTTTTATTTAACCTTTATTTAACTGCTACTACTTCCATGCTGAGAAACTCAATGTTTTAGACGCTTCTGACATTTTTCATCTCCCTGACTAAAGCGGTTTAGTAGTAGTGCGTGCGTAAACAGGAACTTGGTGAGAGGACGTCAGACTCAGGACAAAAATATTAGAATCTGTAATAGGAAGGGAATGATAACAAAAGTAACAAAGTAACGATGACCTGTCTTTGATCAGTAACTGTAATATTATTATATATTATTATTATATAATATTATGTTATATTACTAATTACCGCAAAATGTCATATTATTAGTGTAATGTATTACTTTGTAATGCATTACCCCCAACACTGATAGTGACACACACACAACCTCACCCCCCCCCCCCCCCCCCACCTACACACACACACACACATGCTGACACATACACACACAAGACATATACCTAATATTACTAACACACACAGAAACCCCCCTCCCTCCCTCCCTCCCCACACACATACACCCCTGATCACCTGTGCCCCGTCCAGCCCTCTGGGTGAGTAATAGGCCCATGGCCAGGCCAAGCCCATTAACCTGTGAGGTCAGTGGGATTGTGCTGCGGTCACAGCCAAAGGGCTTTAGCCTCTTCTCATCTCTCCCCTCACAGAAACATGGCTCTACCCCCTAGCTCTTCAAGCCTACATGCCCTGCATAGTGAATAGTGGTGATAGTTGAATGGGAAAAATAGGGGAAGGTCTCTGGCACCACCAGCTGTATGGAGGAGGTAGTGTTTTGATGAATGGGAGTGTTGATTTAGGATCAGTTTTGTGATTGCATGGACAGGGGGGAACTGATCCTCGATCAGCACTTCTACTTTGAGATGTTTGATAAATACTGCCCCTGTTCAAGGTTTGAGGTAGAAGTTGATATTTTACCTCTGATCGAGGATCAGTTTATCCAAATGACAATTCCTAATCTTAACCATTAAGGAGAAAATTGCCAAACTGATCTTATATCAGTGTCTACGGACCACTTCATCCTTCTCCATTGGAATAACTGTGAGCGGACAGAGAGTTTGCTCTCAGTACACCTGTCCACTGCATCATGATGAAAGATATGTGAGGAAAGAGAAAAGGGAGTGGGAGGGAAATGGTAAGGTTGAGTAAAGGAGAGGTGGAAATAGAAGGGAGCGAGTGAAGAGAGGTGAGAGAGAGAAGATATAAGAGAAGGAGCGAGAGAGAAATAGCTAAGGTTGAGGGGATAAAAGAGTAGTCTGACTTTCGCTCACCCTCATGTGTCCCACTGAGAAATGACCCACTGAGAAGTGTGTGTGTGTGTGTGTGTGTGTGTGTGTGTGTGTGTGTGTGTGTGTGTGTGTGTGTGTGTGTGTGTGTGTGTGTGTGTGTGTGTGTGTGTGTGTGTGTGTGTGTGTGTGTGTGTGTGTCTGTACAGAGCAGGGGGATGCAGGTGTTGGTGGATAACAACCTCCCCAGAGAAAGAGAGATTTAGAGAGATTGACATAATGATTAAAATATACCGCTTTTAGCCCCCCCCCTCCCAACACACATACTCACAACTACCGCATTCAGATATAATGCACACGTACAGTTACTTCAAGCACTAATTTAAAGACACACATTAGCCTGTACACTGTGGTGACCTCAAATGCAAACACCACACATGTGTCATGTACACAAACTAACATCAACCTTTGTGTATGTGCTTATTTGTGTGTGTGTGTTTGTTTGTTTGTTTGTTTGTTTGTGTGTGTGTGTGTGAGTGTCTGTCAGCTGTCACTCAGGCTTCAGCGGGCCCCAGTGTGAAACTAAGGAGTACAATGTGCTCTACGTGGTCCCCGGCTCTGGCAAGCTGCGCTACGTCCTCATCGCCTCCATCATCGGAGCTCTGCAGGTGGCCATCATCTGTGTGGTGGTGCTCTGTATTACCAGGTAGGACACACACACAAACATGCATACACACACAGTACACACATGCAGGTACACACATACAAGCACACATACACATTGTGCAATCACACACACACATACACAAACTTATGTGAGCAAGCATATGCATTATGCCAGTGCTTCTTAACCTAAGGTTGTACCCTTGGGGTACCTAGGCTAGCCACAGGTGGTACTTGGAAAGACCCATAAGAACATTGGCCTAATGATCAGGTTCACACAAGGGGGTACTTTGGGCAGAGCAAAATTAGATTGGGGGTTGAGAACCACTACATTGCGCAACCATATGTGTAAACTCTCACATGCTGTGCATACACACTGTGATGAACCGTGAGGTGTTGGGTTGAGCGTGCAGAGATTAACACAGACAAAGGGAGGTTTTAGTACGCATGTTTGAAAAACATAATTCCACTTTGACATTATGGGGTATTGTGTTTAGGCCAGTGACACAAAATCTGAATTTAATCCATTTTAAATTCAGGCTGCAACACAACAAAATGTGGAAAAAGTCAAGGGGTGTGAAAACTTTCTGAAGGCACTGTGTGTGCGTTCACATCCACTTCTACAGACGACTACATACACAAACAGAGATCCATTTTCCACATTGGGGATGTCATGATGAGAGGTAGAGAGAGGGACAGGGAGAGAGAGGGACAGAGAGAGAGAGAAAGAGAGAGCGAGAGATGAGCTCCCGCATTTTCAGCATGTTTTTACAAAAAGATAGATTTAGAGTTAGATAAACTTTGATTTTTTTTTAACTTTCACTCCAAATCAAAACTAAAAATCTACAACCCCGATTTTGGACAAAATTACCTGGAAGGATTCCTACTACCAAAGATTTCCAAGCTTTACAGCAAATGCTCTGGCAAACAAACAACATAAACCTGAAAACACCATCCAACCTGGAACTGAGTAAGTAATGTTTAGTCTGAAGCCACGTTTAAAGTAAAGAAGAAAATACATTACAATGATATATTTTACTTTATAAGGACTGAATGCTAAGTTAAGGCTACCAAGGACAGAACGTATCTGACTGCAATTTCAATTAGCACTGAGGTGTGAAATGAGAGGTGTCAAAGCCCTTGAGCCTAACAATGGCAGGAGAGTTTCACAGCCTACCCCGCCTTTGAAGTCCCTTCCTGATGTTCAGAGGTCATTACAATACAGTGAACTCTGGATGTAAAAAAGTATTAGGCACAAAAAAGAGTACAAAAAGAAGCTCCTTATGGAAAAACAAGACACTTTTTGATTACTAATATAAAAATGGGAACATAAGCAACTTAATCTTCCACACAGACCATCTCCTGGCATGGCACAATGCTATGTTAACACACTACCCCTCTGTTAAGAGGGGGTGGTGTTATCGATGGGTGGAAACTCAGGATATTAGACAACGAGGACTCTGAGTCAGCCAATGTCAACCTGTTCATGTCTGGAACAGTAATGGTACAGGGCAACCCCAAACAGTTTCAGCTGGACTTTCACACAATCAAAGCGATAGCTTAGCAGGATAAGCTCTCTCTATAGAAAGATACCCCAGGTCCGAGCGTGTCAGACCAGACCTGTTCATTATACAACCCCACAGACGAGCAATCCCAATCAGAAAGTCAACCTCCCAGCACAGAGAACTACTACTTTATTGAAATGAAGGATACATTCACCCAGCTGGAGGTAAGGCAGGTGGAGCTGGAAGAGCAGGTGAACACACTCCAGTCAGCACAACAAATAGGCCAGCTCAACAACACCCCCTCAACCAGACCTGGAGAGCTGGAGGTGGTGAGACAATATCAATAGGAGAAGGAGCAGGAGAAGAACAGAGCACTAGAGGAGAAGGTGAAAGTGCTCAAGGAGAAGTTGAAAACAATGATGTGTGACAGAGAACAAACCATTAGACACCTGGCCACCCCCACAGAGAAGCCAGCAGAACAGTCCACCTCAGACCCTGACCATAGCCTCGACATCACAGCAGGACAGACAAATTAAGAACCCCAAGCCCAGGAGATCCCACCCCCTCTGAGCACCCCCCCTGTCAGCCATCTTGATAGCCCAACTGACAACCCCCCCACACCCTAAACAGAGAGTACACAGTGGCAGAATACCTGACCACTGTGACTGACCCAAATTTAAGGAAAACTTTGAGTACGTACAGACTCAGTGAGCAAGGCTTGCTATTGAGAAAGGCCGCCATAGGCAGACTGGCTCTCAAGAGGTGACAGGCAATGTGCCGGAGAGAGAGAGAGAGAGAGAGAGAGAGAGAGAGAGAGAGAGAGAGAGAGAGAGAGAGAGAGAGAGAGAGAGAGAGAGAGAGAGAGAGAGAGAGAGAGAGAGAGAGAGAGAGAGAGAGAGAGAGAGAGAGAGAGAGAGAGAGAGAGAGAGAGAGAGAGAGAGAGAGAGAGAGAGAGAGAGAGAGAGAGAGAGAGAGAGAGAGAGAGAGAGAGAGAGAGAGAGAGAGAGAGAGAGAGAGAGAGAGAGAGAGAGAGAGAGAGAGAGAGAGAGAGAGAGAGAGAGAGAGAGAGAGAGAGAGAGAGAGAGTCTGACGGTGAAGGTTAATTACAGAAGGCACAGTTATGAGGTTGTGTCCAGTCAGTTTACTTTCACTTTAATTTATCTTCCAATAAATCTCTGAATTCAATGCAGTTTAATCAAATTCACATTGCTTCTGTAGCAAACGTCACGCATGCATTTTACGACTCGCTCACATTAGTACATTAGGCCCTCACACTTCCCCACTACTCTAATGCACACAATAAATTTAAAGGAATAGTTCACCCAAATTACAAAATTATATATTGGTTTCCTTACACTGACAGCAGATATAACTGAATAACTGAACTCAATGCTTTGTTTTCCCTGGCAATGTTTCCTCACGCTAACTCTTTAGCATTTGTGACACAAATCCCATTCAAGTAATGGGACCGGTATTAGCATTTTTCACGCATCATGTTCAAAACATCTATAAGTGACTTTGTTGACCTTCACAATTAATTTTAGTTACTTTCGTATGATTTGGACATGATGCACAAAAAAATGTAATATTTGAACCATGACTTGAATGCGATTTGTGCCACAAATGCTAAAGCATTAGCATGTGGAAACAGTGCCAAGGAAACTTAAGCAAAGCATGGATTGCTGTCATACTTTGTCAATAAACTGCATACAGGGTAAGGAAACCAAAAAATACCAAGTGTTCAAAAGTACAGGCCGAAGACCAATCTATGTATTTTGAAAATATTGCATTCAGGTACTATACTACATTACCATTAATTTATAGCACCTTTTGTTCAAAGTGTATAGGCTAATTTGTGCTTCATTATGGAAATGGAGTCTCCTCATATCCACATTCCAGGCTGCTTAATCTAATTTCTGTTAATTAGTGAATTCTGTTTTTAATGGTTTGCATAATTAATCCCTAGGTACATTGGTTTTACAGTGTCAGAGATGCAAATTATATAATGTGGTACAGACTATTTAGAATACAAACATAATAGCTCTTTTCTATACTTAGATACCAACCATTTTATATGTATCAAAGTAGTAGAAGATCAACAGGAGATGTAATATAATTAATTATATTGATCATTGTCCTTTACATTCTTATCGAAACTACTTGAGTGATTAATTTAGCGGATTTCTACCACTTAAACGTATTTATTTATACATGCTATTTAGCATAAGCTTTTATCCAAAGCCGACTTACAGTCATGCTTGCATACATTTTACATATGGGTGGCCCCAGGAATTGAACCCACAACCCTGGCGGTGCAAGCACCATGCTCTACCAACTGAGCCATAAAGGATTGAACATGTGCGCGCTGGTAAAAATATAAGCCCAACATGCAACAATATCTAAGATTTTACTGACTTACAGATTATATAAGGAAATCATTCAATTGAAATTAATTCATTAGGACCTAATCTAAGGATTTCGCATGACTGGGAATACAGATATACATCTGTTGGTCACAGATACCTTTAAAAAAAGTAGGGGCGTGGATCAGAAAACCAGTCAGAATCTGGTGTGACCTCCATTTGCCTCATGCAGCACAACACATCACCTTCACATAGAGTTGATCAGGCTATTGATTGTGGGCTGTGGAGTGTTGTCCCACTCCTCTTCAATGGCTGTGTGAAGTTGCTGGGTATTGAGGGAAACTGGAACACACTGTCGTACACGTCGATCCAGAGCATCCCAAACATGCTCAATATATGACATGTCTGGTGAGGATGCAGGCCATGGAAGAACTGGGACAATTGTAGCTTCCAGGAATTGTGTGCAGATCCTTGTGACATGGGGCTGTGCATTATGATGCTGTAACATGAGGTGATGTCGGCGGATGACTGGCACGACAATGGGCCTTAGGATCTCGTCACGGTATTTCTGTGCATTCAAATTGCCATCGATAAAATGCAATTGCGTTAGTTTTCCATAGCTTATGCCTTTCCATATCATAACCCCACCGCCACCATGGGGCATTCTGTTCACAACGTTGACATCAGCAAACCACTCACCCACAGGACGCCATTCACGTGATCTGCGGTTGTGAGGCAGTTGGATGTACTGCCAAATTCTCTAAAATGACGTTGGAGGTGGCTTATGGTAGATAAATGAACATTCAATTCTCTGGCAACAGCTCTGGTGGAAATTCCTGCAGTCAGCATGCCAACTGCACACTCCCTCAAAACTTGAGACATCTTTGGCATTTTGTTGTGTGACTAAACTGCACATTCCAGAGTGGCCTTTTATTGTCCCTAACACAAGGTGCACCTGTGTATTGACCGTGCTGTTTAATCAGCTTCTTGATATTCCACACATGTCAGGTAGATGGATTATCTTGGCAAAGGAGAAATACTCACAAACAGGGATGTAAACAAATTTGTGCCCTAAAAAATTGAGACATAAGCTTTTTGTGCATATGAAAAATGTCTGGGATCTTTTATTTCAGCTTACGAAACACGAGACCAACAATTTACATGCTGCATTCCTATTTTTGTTCAGTGTATTTTGTTAGCTTGTATTTGCTGACTTTTCTCTATGTACTTGCATATCATTGACCACACCACTAGGTGGCCATGAAGGCTATCATATTTATTTTTTTTCAAAGGAATTAAATGCCCTTTTCCCTACTTAGTTCCCTTTTTGACTTGTTGATTTCCCTTCAAGTATATGAGCAAACCAAAGATCAAAACAACGGAGGGTCAATAAATCAGAACTATTTCTTTATTTTGAAAATAAAACGGTGTTTTGGGATTTAACCCTTGGATAATGAACGTTAAACCCTTGGATAATGAACATAAAATGTACATACAGCTCTCGCTCTCTTTCTCACTCTCTCTCTCTCTCTCTCTCTCTCTCTCTCTCTTGTTGTTATACCTCCTCTCTCTCTGTCTCTCTCTCTCCTTTCTCTCCTTTCTCTCTCCTCTACTCCACTTCCTGTCTGGACAGGAAGTGCCCGCGGAGCAACAGGGTCAATCGGCAGAAGCAGAATGCCACCCACTACAGCTCGGAGAACACCATGCGCGCCTCCACCCGCCTCATCTGACTGAGCCGCCCCGTGATGGGGGAAACCCTGAGACCCGCTCCTCTCTTGGTCCAAGTTGCCCCGTAGACACAGATCTAGGATCAGCTTCACCCTTCTTGTGCTTCCCTACAATCCCAACCTGAATGAACTATAAAGGATTGGGTAGTGGGAGGGGGACGAAACGCAAAACTGACCTTAGATCAGCATCTAGGGGCAACTTCATCCTTCTGGAGACCAGCGCTTCGCCCTGACACCAATGATGAGGCATTGAACAATGGGCTTTGGGGGTGAGGATACAGTGTCGGTGTGTTGGGTTGTGGGGGAGGGGGGCTATAGAAGTGGGTTAGCTGATGTTCGTGGGGGATGTTGGTTGTTTTTAGGGGGAGAAGCAATGGGGGGTTGGGAGGGGGAGGGGGGCTACACGTGATGCCTTGCACCTGTGGTATAGGTCACCGGAGAGGAAACTATGGTACTACAGTACAGCTCTATTTGGTTATGTATTACTGATCTATTTCCAATAGTTATTACATTATCTTGGTGGGGTGTTTTTTCTGTAATGTAAATAAATAATTTATATCACGAAACTAACTTTGGCACATCTTTAAAATATCGCTGTTGGGTGTCCATTTTCACATTTACAGTTAAGATAACATCACTCAAGAGGAAACGGTGGGGTAGGTTTGTTTGAGATGAAAGGTGTATTTCCAGATCTTCACTTCGGAATCTATCAATCATAGTTGGCCACAGGTGGGTAAACTTCCCAGCAATCAGTGACATTAATTGATCAATTAACTATCAGATAGAAAAGAAAACCTGAACTCCAACATTGTGGAACATTGCGGATAGAAATGTGATGAAATTTGTGTTACAGCTGACAAGACATGATGACTCTTCATTCAGAATGTCAGAGAGGCATGTTTGTTCTACATAACCTATTTATATCTGAACATTCCACAACGTTGTGCATTCCTGAACATGCCCCAGTAGGACTTTGGCCCTTGAGGACTATTTTACCATATGCCTACCCTATACAAGAAAACTGAGTTAGAGTAGCTGTACCTGATGAGCTATTGCAGGTGATGTCTTTTTTATGCATCACACACACACACACACACACACACACACACACACACACACACACACACACACACACACACACACACACACACACACACACACACACACACACACACACACACACACACACACATTATATATGTTCGCAGCTGACAGATTTCAAATATCATACAGGTAATTTTAAAAGTCTGATATTGTGTTCAAGTCGTCAAGTTGTCTAATTTTTCGCACAAGTCGCATAATTTTTCATTGTACACACCACGGTGGAGAAATATTCGATGTGGTCTTACTGAACAGGTTCTATTGTGTTAAAAGTTAAGCTGATCTGACCAGAATGAGTGTCAGGGTCACGCAAATACTACACCACCAGACTGCAGGATTCTACACAAATTCCACAGAGACAGCGGGGGGGTCACTTCCCAGTTCACCCCACAGACGAGCATGTGGAATCCTCTATCTTCCTGTATTCTCCCCTTGTTTTTCCAGCTCGGGGGGTAAGGGTGGAGCAGAAAACTCAGAATGTCTGCATGTCTGCCCAGATATACACCATAGGAATGTCATCATTCTGGGACCAGGATTCCACCAACATATTTATGTTGTTAGTTTTCACTTCAGGAAGGTCAACAGTGTTCAATTAGATGTTTGTCCTCTTCACAGGTTACATAAACAACTGATTTTAATGATTGTTCAGTAATGAAACATTTTACCCATAGGATGTGGTTAATCCTAACAATCTGATTCTGTGAGAGGGATAAAATGTCTGAGAAATTCAATATTTATCATGGTACGTGAGCGTTCCATCAAACACTACCTTTAAATCAAAGACTGGATAAATTAAGATAGTTCACTCAGATTGCTTACGATTGAAAAAAATAGGGGCAGTTCCTGTCTACTTAAGGGCGTGGGACTCCATAGACAACAATGCGGGGCTGCAGGGTAGCCTAGTGGTTAGAGTGTTGGGCTAGTAACCGAAAGGTTGCAAGTTCAAATCCCCGAGCTGACAAGGTACAAATCTGTCGTTCTGCCCCTGAACAGGCAGTTAACCCACTGTTCCTAGGCCATCATTGAAAATAAGAATTTGTTCTTAACTGACTTGCCTAGAAAAGGAAAAATAAGTAAAAAAATGTGATAGCAGCTGGGTCTAGTCTACTTAGTTCATAGACTTCCACTGAAACAGAACAAATGAGGGAGTGGGATGTCTTGCTTCCTCATCCATCTCTGTTTAAATGTTTTCTCAGTCCTTAAAGCACCATTCATATATTGTGCTTTGTCCTAATCTTGTAGACATTCTGATTGTGCCCATATTTTTAGACAGGTGTAGACAATTAAAAATGCATTGTGATTTCATTGTGATCTGATCTAGGCACAATCAGAATGTGGACAATGAAGAGTGCTTTAGTCATGGTGGTCATTGATTTGAATGCAACATACATTTCATGTGAAAATCTGTCTAATTGCTTGTGGGCTATATTGTGTGATTTTTAAAGTGATGTTTTTTATATCACTAATCTGATAACCCATTTCTGATAATGTTCTGCTGTATTGGCATTTAAAATGTGGCATTACGTTGAACATTTGCCTCCATTTGCATGACCCTAGTTTACAAATCAGAGGGGTGTGCGCATGTCTGTGCTTGCATGCATGTGAGGCTATAAAGACCAAAGGTGGATGAATTCGTGATGACACGAGGAGCCCTCGAGGCAATGAAGGCAGGCATCTCTGTCAAATTGAAGTAGTAAATAGGGATTAGTCCTGGGATGTCTGGAGTGGGTAATGGCTCTTTCACCCAGGCTCCTCATCTCCCAGATGGCCCCATGTGATTACTTCGGTCTAGACAGAGACAGACCGCACACACACATGTACACGCAAGAAAACAAACCCCTCTCCCCAAAATCACACACCTTGTCCCATTCCATCTCATTCTGAAGCCAGTAAGCCATAGAATCCGGTGGTCAGCTGAAAACTATGCATACCCAACTCCAGCATCCCACGGGTAGGCCTACAGTGGCTGCATTCAAATGGTACATTATCCCTATATAGCGCACAACTTTTGACCCAACCCCTATGCTCCCTGGTCAAAAGACAGTTGGGAAGCTGAGAGTATAAGAACAACATCAACTTTCCTAACAGCATCCTTCCTGTGGTTTCATTAAATTGTGCCCTTCTGACTTTTTATCAACACAAACAACAACCTTGAAAGCGTATACTTGACCAGCTCGATTCGGTCTTATGTAGCAACATTTGAAATTGTGTTTTTTACATTGGATGAAAGTAGAGACTCAGAGGTAGAAAATGGTATATTATACACCACAGTTGAGGAACAATTGTAAAATGTTTCTGTTTTGAAAGTTGATAAGCTGGTAACCACACTTTTGAGAAAATGGCCCTTGAATGTTTTGGTACACATTCTAGGGAAAGCTCTTCTTTGTCTACACCCATTCAGCATCGTTCACACCCTCTTAAGCCTTGGCCCCACCCATCTCTTTAAGGATGCACATTTTTGGAATTTGGTATTTTAGCTGTTGTCAAAGCAACAGCTACTCTTCCTGGGGTCCACACAAAACATGAAACATGACATAATACAGAACATTATTAGTCAAGAACAGCTCAAGGACAGAACTACATCAATTAAGGCCATGTGCTAAACAGAGTAAGTACTGCAGTGTACAACAAAAGGATTCGAGACTAAAGGCTGGTTTATACTATGTCTATCGACATGTCTGTAGACAGTTGTCTCAATGACATCATGAACGTTCTATTGTTGTCCAACATCAAATTTGTTGTTGACGTTGTGAAAAAGTATGAACACAACAACAACAGGCAGCATTACATCAGCACCCTGGTGGTCCAAAATAACATAACTGGTGTATATTAACACCAATAAACCCATTCATTTGAAAATGTATTTAGTATATGCCAATATAGAAAACCAGGTAACTCAAAGCAACTTTCTAAAAAAAATGTTGGTTCGTTTCCAGCTTGTTAGCTAGCTAGCTAACATTAGGTTTGCTGGCTAGCCAGTTCAAATAAGACCATATCATGTACAGTTGAAGTCGAAAGATTACATACACCTTAGCCAAATACATTTAAACTCAGTTTTTCACAATTCCTGACATTTAATCCATTTAGGATTACCACTTTATTTTAAGAATGTGGAAAGATTTGGAAAGGCACACAACTGTCAAAATAAGGTCCCACAGTTGACAGTGCATGTCAGAGCAAAAACCAAGACATGAGGTCGAAGGAATTGTCTGTAGAGCTCAGAGGTAGGGGCAACACGGACAGGAAGATCACGCCAGTGACTCAACCCACTCAAGTGATGCACCCCTCCTAGGGACGGAATGGAAGAGCACCGGTAAGCCAGTGACTCAGCCCCTGTAATAGGGTTAGAGGCAGAGAATCCCAGTGGAGAGAGGGGAACCGGCCAGGCAGAGACAGCAAGGGCGGTTCATTGCCCCAGTTCCTTTCCATTCACCTTCACACTCCTGGTCCAGTCTACACTCGTTCATAGGACCCACTGAAGAGATATGAGTCTTCAATAAAGACTTAAAGGATGAGACTGAGTCTGTGTCTCTCACATGGATAGGCAGACCATTTCATAAAAATTGAGCTCTATAGGAGAAAGCCCTGCCTCCAGCTGTTTGCTTAGAAATTCTAGGGACAGTAAGGAGGCCTGCGTCTTGTGACCGTACCGTACTTGTAGGTATGTACGGCAGGACCAAATCAGAAAGATAGGTAGGAGCAAGCCCATGTAATTCTTTGTAGGTTAGCAGTAAAACCTTGAAATCAGCCCTTGCCTTAACAGGAAGCCAGAGGCTAGAGGCTAGCACTGGAGTAATATTATCACATTTTTTTGTTCTAGTCAAGATTTTAGCAGCCGTGTTTAGCACTAACTGAAGTTTATGTAGTGCTTTATCCAGTTGTTTAACATAGAAGTAACAAAAGCATGGATACATTTTTCTGCATCATTTTTGGACAGAAAGTTTCTGATTGTTGCGATGTTATGTAGAAGGAAAAAAGCTGTCCTTGAAACAGTCTTGATATGTTCGTCAAAAGAGAGATCAGGGTCCAGAGTAAAGCTGAGGTCCTTCACCGTTTTATTTGAGACAACTGTACATCCATCAAGGACCTAGAACTAGCATCTCTGTTTTGTCTGAGTTTAAAAGTAGAACATTTGGTTCCATCCACTTCCTTATGTCTGAAACAGGCTTCCAGGGAGCCTTCTTGGATGGGCACTTCTAATGTAAATCTATGGCAGCACCCATGGCAGCACCAAAGGGGCTTGATATTTCGAGCTGTAGATTTTGCGGTGACGTATTGTCCCCATATCTGACAGATCACTGAAACAATCACGGCGCAACTATAGAACATTACAAACCCCTACGCTCTGGCTGCCTCACCACCACAGAAAGCACTGCGCTCGGCTGAAACACCTGCATTTTGGAGCTGCCTTACTCAAGTAAACAAAAAAGAGACCATGTTTGTATGCGGCTTTATTAACTTTTTGGTATTTTATTTTTTTTACATGTTTTGCAAACTAATATGTGACACGTATTAATGCCAAAATAACATGCAAAACAGGCAACAGGCACATTATTATTATTTATTTTGAATGACTTGTCGCCACTGTATACAGTATATGCATTGTTTAGCTGGAATGAAATGTTTGTATCCTGTGATATGTGGTTGTCTCACCTAGCGATCTTAAGATGAATGGACTAACTGTAAATCACTCTGGATAAAATAATCTGCTAAATGACAAAAATGTCAAATGTAAAATATTTGACATACAGATCTCAGATACAGATCTCATATTAGTAGTGATATCACAAATATATAATTTGTACAGTTTTAATACAAGAAATGTAGTTATTTGTCACAATTGACTGTGTAAAACCTAGCAGTACTACTTATTTCTCTGAGAGTGAGGCGGATAAATAGCATTTTGCAACAAAACATGATTATTGGTCCCTCTCCAATGAAACCATCAAGTGATAGATTTCAAACAAATACATGTCCGTCATTGAACAACCCCATGTGATGATTAGGTGGTGGGAAAACACACCAATCTCTTTCATATGTTTTTTAAACAATAAAAGCCAATTTACCAACATTTCTGAAAAAGGATATATAACGTTTTGGAATGAAACTCTTCAAATGTTGTTACCAGGTCCTAGCTAGCTAGTGGCAATACTTTGCCTTTCTAAACAAGACTGTTACAGTTACTGCCTCTCCACAATGAGGTGTTTGATAGACCTGTGAGCTACAGGTAACTGCCAAAATAAAGGAAACACCAACGTAAAGTGTCTTAATAGGGTGTTGGGCCACCACGAGCCAGAACAGCTTCACTGCACCTTAGCATTGATTCCACAAGTGTCTAGAACTGTACTGGAGGGATACAACACCCACGACAATTTCGGAAATATGCTGTTTTGTTGATGGTTATAGAAAACACTTTCTTAGACGCCGCCCCATAATCTCCCATAGGTGTTTAATTGGGTTGAGATCTGGTGACTGAGACACACACACACATATGGTGACATCGTTACATAGTTTTCAATCAAACCATTCAGTGACCACTCGTGCCCTGTGGATGAGGACACTTTCATCATATGGGCGCATAGCCAAGGTAGCCAAAAATAATTACCTTAAGCATGAGCCACTCCTGTGTAGAAGCACATGCTTTTGATATACTTTGTATCGCTCATTTACTCAAGTGTTTCCATTGTTTTGGCAGTTATCTGTAGCTAGTAGCGGTAGGCTACAGACTTGGAATGGAATGTTATTCGATGTCTAAAACTAAAACTAGTACTAAAACATGTACTGAGTATTTACTGAAAATGTAATGTTTGTTGAGTATTGCAATAATGACACAATAAATCACTGGGAGTTTATGTATATATAAACAAAAACACATGAATAGTGCTTCATAAAGCTATATAATAAATGTAGTTCTTGTTATAGACCTGTATTATAACTGTGTAATAACTATCTTGTCTGTGTTTTCAAAACAATATGGATATAATACATTATGCACAATACATTATAATCTTCTAAGTCATTATAGGTCATTATCAACCCTATCCCCCCCTGAAAAAAACCAATATGTGTCCTAATTTCCATTCCATTGAGACTGTTTCTGTTCCCCATGTGTGGTTTTGGCAGGCCCACCCGCACCAGGGACGTTTATAGTAAAAACCTCACTCAAATCGAGGCCTGTTTTATAATTAAGTTTTATTATTGAACTCTCCCCATATCTTTCCTTACAAAGCAATTATTGTAAATCAACTCATCACGGCCATACATTTTACCTGATTAGCCTGAAAGAAAACTGGCTGAAGCCAGATGAATACATTGCAACAAACAAGGATACTCCCACTGGTTACATAAGCAAGCAATTTAATTCAAATTGAATTGAATTTAAAAAATGTTTTTTTGTGTCAAATCGCCAATTGGCAACCCATCCCTTGTGGGATTAATTGACACGTAAACAAACATAACAATAATTCATTCTGGTAATTAAATGATAATTCTTCTTCAGGTGTTCTCTGCATTTCGCATCACATAAAGAGTGAAAAAAAAGAAAAGTAAATCAATACATAATAGTAAATAAGGTCTTCCAAACAATAATTACATCCCTAGAGCAGTAAAATAATATACATACATATATACTGTACATGCATACACACTGCATATATACACATACATATGCATATACATACCATATACAGACAAATAAATTCATAAAAAAACAGATGTCACTAGAACCAAGTCTGACACACAGAGAAGATTCATGTGGTAGACAAGCATATACACAATCTATGTACACACACCATTAACCACAAAGAAACTAAATAGTATTACTCTTTCATTATAGGTAGACCTTTTATTCCAGGCTTTATCTAAATATTCTGCAAACGGAAATACACAATGGACAAAAAAAACATTTCAATATCTCCTCATCACTCAGCCACATAATGCCTGGGTATATCTGATGGGATTTCTGGAATAAGAGCAAGCGTATATCGTGATACAAAGGGCATTAGAGGATAAAATTAGTTTAATTCTCTATTTCTTTGAAATATCCCTGATCTTACCTGCTTCAATACGCAGAGGCAATAACCCTGATCTTACCTGTGCACATAGCGATCTCTTATTTTTAGGTAGGTTATACAGTTGAAGTCAGAAGTTAACATACACCTTTAGCCAAACACACTAAAACTCAGTTTATCACAATTCCTGACATTTAATCCTAGTAAAAAATCTCTGTCTTAAAAAATCTCTGTCTGTCTCCTAGGTCAGTTAAGATTACCACTTTATTTTAAGAATGTGAAATGTCAGAATAATGGCAGAGAGAATGATTTATTTCAGCTTTAATTTATTTCATCACATTCCCAGTGGGTCAGAAGTTTACATACACTCAATAAGTATTTGGTAGCATTGCCTTTCAATTGTTTAACTTGGGTCAAACGTTTTGGGTAGCCTTTCACAAGCTTCTCACAATAAGTTGGGTGAATTCTGGCCCATTCCTCCTGACAGAGCTAGTGTAAATGAGTCAGACTTGTAGGCCTCCTTGCTCGCACACGCTTTTTCAGTTCTGCCCACAAATGTTCTATGCGATTGAGGTCAGGGCTTTGTGATGGCCACTCCAATACTTTGACTTTGCCATCCTTAAGCCATTTTGCCACAAATGTGGAAGTATGCTTGGGGTCATTGTCAATTTGGAAGACCCCTTTCCGACCAATCTTTAACTTCCTGACTGATGTCTTGAGATGTTGCTTCAATATATACAAATAATTTTCCTTTCTCATGAAGCCATCTATTTTGTGAAGTGCACCAGTCCCTCCTGCAGCAAAGCACACCACAACATGATGCTGCCAACCCTGTGCTTCACGGTTGGGATGGTGTTCTTTGGCTTGCAAGCCTCCCTCTTTTTCCTCCAAACATAACGATGGCCATTATGGCCAAACAGTTCTATTTTTATTTAATCATACCAGAGGACATTTCTCCAGAAAGTACTCTCTTTGTCCCCATGTGCAGTTGCAAACCGTAGTCTGGCTTTTTTATTGTGGTTTTGGAGCAGTGGCTTCTTCCTTGCTGAGCGGCCTTTCAGGTTATGTCGATATAGGACTCGTTTTACTGTGGATATAGATACTTTTGTACCTGTTTCCTCCAGCATCTTCACAAGATACTTTGCTGTTGTTCTGTGATTGATTTGCACTTTTCGCACCAAAGTACGTTCATCTCTACGAGACAGAATGCGTCTCCTTCCTGAGCAGTATGACGGCTGCATGGTCCAATGGTGGTTAAACTTGCGTACTATTGTTTGTACAGAAGAACGCGCTAACTTCAGATGTTTGGAAATTGCTCCCAAGGATGAACCAGACTTGTGGAGGTCTACAGTTCTTTTTCTGAGGTCTTGGCTGATTTATTTTGATTTTCCCATGATGTCAAGCAAAGAGGCACTGAGCTTGAAGGTAGGCCTTGAAATACATCCACAGGTACACCTCCAATTGACTCAAAAATATGTCAATTAGCCTATCAGAAGCTTCTAAAGCCATGACATAATTTCATGGAATTTTCCAAGCTGTTTAAAGGCACAGTCAACTTAGTGGATGTAAACTTCTGACCCACTGGAATTGTGATGAAGTGAATTATAAGTGAAATAATCTGTCTGTAAACAATTGATGGAAAAATGACTTGTGTCATGCACAAAATAGATGTCCAAACCGAGTTGTCAAAACAATAGTTTGTTAACAAGAAATTTGTGGAGTGGTTGAAAAATGAGTTTTAATGACTCCAACCTAAGTGTATGTAAACTTCCGACTTCAACTGTACATAATATATCTCTCACACACAAATTCATCCTTAATCAAACAAAAGGATCTCAATTTGGGTTTATGATTAATCTCTAACCATTTTTTCCCATATTGCATCAACATATCATATCTTGATCTCCCTTGATTTGGTTTTCATACATATGTTCACAGTCAGACTGTTGAAAAAGGTCAGACATTTCACTTGTCCAGGCTACCCCTACGGATAGATCCCATTGAAAACTTTACTAGCTATTCTGGCAGTTGGCATATCCAAAAGTCAATTCTAATGTCACGCCCTGACCATAGTTTGCTTTGTATGTTTATATGTTTTGTTTGGTCAGGGTGTGATCTGAGTGGGCATTCTATGTTGTATGTCTAGTTCGTCTGTTTCTGTGTTTGGCCTGATATAGTTCTCAATCAGAGGCAGGTGTTAGTCATTACCCCCCCCCCCCCTCCCCCCTAAGGTGCGGATTCTGGCCGCAAATCCTAAACCTATAGGGGAGGGTCTGGGTGGGCATCAGGCCGCGGTGGCGGCTCTGGCGCCACAACGCAAATCATGGTCAGAGTGTGACAAAAGTATTCACCAACCTTGGCATTTTTCCTATTTTTTTGCCATACAACCTGGAATTGAAATGGATTTTTGGGGGGGTTTGTATATCATTTGATTTGCACAACATGCCTACCACTTTGAAGATACAAAATATTTTTTATTGTGGAACAAACAAGAAATAAGACAAAAAAACAGAAAATGCATAATAATTCACTAACCCCCCCAAAGTAAATACTTTGTAGAGCCACTTTTTGCAGCAATTACAGCTGCAAGTCTCTTGGGGTATGTCTCTATAAACTTATCACATCTAGCCACTGGGATGTTTGCCTATCAAGGCAAAACTGCTCCATCTCCTTCAAGTTGGATGGGTTCTGCTGGTGTACAGTCATAGCACAGATTATCAAATGGATTGAGGTCATGGCTTTGACTAGGAAATTCCAAGACATTTAAATGTTTCCCCTTAAACCACTCAAGTGTTGCTTTAGCAGTATGCTTAGGGTCATTGTCCTGCTGGAAGGTGAACTTTCATCTCAGTCTCAAATCTCTGGAAGACTGAAACATGTTTCCCTCAAGAATTTCCCTGTATTTAGCACCATCCATAATTTCTTTAATTCTGACCCGTTTCCCAGTCCCTGCTGATGAAAAACATTCCCACAGCATGATGCTGCCACCACCATGCTTCACTGTGAGGATGGTATTCTCGGGGTGATGAGAGGTGTTGGGTTTGCGCCAGACATAGCGTTTTCCTTGGTGGCCAAAAAGCTCAATTTTAGTCTAATCTGACCAGAGTAACTTCTTCCATATGTTTGGGGAGTCTCCCACTGTCACACCCTGACCATAGTTTACTTTGTATATTTCTATGTTTTGGTTGGTCAGGGTGTGAGCTGAGTGGGCATTCTATGTTTCATTGTCTAGTTTGTCTATTTCTATGTCTGGCCTGATATGGTTCTCAATCAGAGGCAGGTGTTAGTCATTGTCTCTGATTGGGAACCATATTTAGGTAGCCTGGGTTTCACTGTGTGTTTGTGGGTGATTGTTCCTGTCTCTGTGTTGTTCACCAGATAGGGCTGTTTCGGTTTTCGTTACGTTCTTTGTTTTGTAGTGTTTGTATCGATTCGTGTTTTACGTTTGTTTATTAAACATGGATCGCAATCCACACACCGCATTTTGGTCCGACTCTCCTTCTCATACAGAAAACCGTGACAGAATCACCCACCACAAAAGGACCAAGCAGCGTGTCAACCGGCAGGAGCAGCCCAAAGAGGAGATGCGCAATAAGGATTTCTGGACATGGGATGAAATCCTCGACGGGAGAGGACCCTGGGCTAAACCAGGGGAGTGTAGCCGCCCAAAGGTGCAGCAGGAGAAGAGGCAACAGGAGCAGCCCAAAGAGGAGGACAGTATGGACTATACTTCTTGGGAGGAGATAGACAGGTGGGCGGTCGACCCAGAGAGAGTGCCGGAGCCCGCCTGGGATTCGATGAGGCAGTGCGCGGAAGGTTATCGGAGAATGGAGTTTGCGAAGCAAGCACGGCGGCGCGGACGGAGGCCCGAGAGTCAGCCCCAAAAATGTCTTGGGGGGGGGGGGGGGGGGGGCTCAGGGAGAGTGTGGCAGAGTCAGGGTTCAGACCAGAGCCAACTCCCCCTGTTTATCGTGAGGAGCCAAGGAGGAGACCAGAATCAGAGCCGGTGTTGGAGGTGAGCGAAGCAGAGACTGTGAAGGAGTTAATGGGGAAATTGGAGGAGAGAGTTATGAGGGAGTTGCTGTGTTGGTGCTTTAGGTACGATATTCGCCCGACGGAGCGTGTCGGGGATTTGATGGCACCTGGGTCAGCGCTCCATACTCGTCCTGAGGTGCGTGTTAGTCGGCTGGTGAAGATTGTGCCAGCTTCACGCACTAGGCCTCCTGTGCATCTCCCTAGCCTTGCACGTCCTGTGCCAGCCCTGCTCTCAAGCTCTCCAGTACGCCTTCACGGTCTGGTCCATCCTGTGCCACCTCCACACACCAGCCCTCCGGTAGCAGCTCCCCGCACCAGGCTTCCTGTGCGTGTTCTCGGCCCAGTACCACCAGTGCCAGCACCACCCATTAGGCCTACAGTGCGCCTTGCCTGTCCAGCGCTGTCAGAGCCTTCCTCCTCTACAGCCCTGCTGGAGTCTCCCGCCTGTTCAGCGCAGTTAGAGCCTTCCTCCTCTCCAGCGCTGCCGGAGTCTCCCGCCTGTTTAGCGCTGCCAGAGCCTTCCGCCTCTACAGCGCTGCCGGAGTCTCCTGCCTGTTCAGAACTGCCAGTCTGCAAGGAGCTGCCAGTCTGCAAGGAGCTGCCAGTCTGCAAGGAGCTGCCAGTCTGCAAGGAGCTGCCAGTCTGCATTGAGCTGCCAGTCCGCAAGGAGCTGCCAGTCTGCAAGGAGCCGCCAGAGCCGCCAGTCTGCAGGATGCCGCCAAAGCTGCCAGTCTGCAAGGAGCCGCCAGAGCTGCCAGTCTGCAAGGAGCCGCCAGAGCTGCCAGTCTGCAAGGAGCCGCCAGAGCTGCCAGTCAGCATGGAGCAGCCAGGGCCGCCAGTCAGCATGGAGCAGCCAGAGCCGCCAGTCAGCATGGAGCAGCCAGAGTCGCCAGTCAGCATGGAGCAGCCAGTCGGCATGGAGCAGCCAGAGCAGCCAGTCAGCATGGAGCAGCCAGAGCAGCCAGTCAGCATGGAGCAGCCAGAGCTGCCAGTCAGCATGGAGCAGCCAGAGCTGCCAGTCAGCATGGAGCTGCCAGTCAGCATGGAGCAGCCAGTCAGCATGGAGCAGCCAGTCAGCATGGAGCAGCCAGAGTTGCCAGTCAGCATGGAGCAGCCAGAACTGCCAGTCAGCCAGACTCTTTCAGATCTGCCAGTCAGCCAAACTCTTTCAGATCTGCCAGTCAGCCAGACTCTTCCAGATCTGCCAGTCAACCAGACTCTTCCAGATCTGCCAGTCAACCAGACTCTTCCAGAGCTGCCAGTCAACCAGACTCTTCCAGATCTGCCAGTCAACCAGACTCTTCCAGATCTGCCAGTCAACCAGACTCTTCCAGATCTGCCAGTCAACCAGACTCTTCCAGATCCGCTAGTCAGCCAGGATCTGCCAGAACCGCCAGCCAGCCAGGATCTGCTGGATCCAACTACCTGCCTGGGCTTCCTCTCAGTGCTGGGCTTCCTCTCAGTGCTGAGCTTCCTCTCAGTGCTGAGCTTCCTCTCAGTGCTGAGCTACCCCTCAGTCCCGAGCTACCCCTCAGTCCCGAGCTACCTCTGTCCCGAGCTGCCCCTCTGTCCCGAGCTGTCATTAAGGAGGGTAACCTATCTAGGGACGCTAAGGAGGTGGACTAAGACTATTATGGAGTTGGGTCCACGTCCAGCGCCAGAGCCGCCACCGCGGAGAGATGCCCACCCACACCCTCCCCTATAGGTTTAGGTTGTGCGTCCGGAGTCCGCACCTTGGGGGGGGGTGGGGGGGCGGGGGGGGGGGGGGGGGTACTGTCACACCCTGACCATAGTTTGCTTTGTATATTTCTATGTTTTGGTTGGTCAGGGTGTGAGCTGAGTGGGCATTCTATGTTTCATTGTCTAGTTTGTCTATTTCTATGTCTGGCCTGATATGGTTCTCAATCAGAGGCAGGTGTTAGTCATTGTCTCTGATTGGGAACCATATTTAGGTAGCCTGGGTTTCACTGTGTGTTTGTGGGTGATTGTTCCTGTCTCTGTGTTGTTCACCAGATAGGGCTGTTTCGGTTTTCGTTACGTTCATTACACGTTCTTTGTTTTGTAGTGTTTGTATCGATTTCTTGTTTTACGCTTGTTTATTAAACATGGATCGCAATCCACACGCCGCATTTTGGTTCGACTCTCCTTCTCATACAGAAAACCGTGACACTCACATTCATTTTGTCAAACACCAAACATGTTTGCTTATTTTTTTCTTTAAGCAATAACTTTTTTCTGGACACTCTTTCGTAAAGCCCAGCTCTGTTGAGTGTACGGCTTAAAGTGGTCCTATGGACAGATACTCCAATCTCCACTGTGGAGCTTTGTTGCTCCTTCAGGGTTATCTTTGGTCTCTTTGTTGCCTCTCTGATTAATGCCCTCCTTGCATTGGTCCGTGAGTTTTGGTGGGCGGTCCTCTCCTGGCAGGTTTGATGTTTTATAGATATTTTTTTATAACCCAACCCTGATCGGTACTTCTCCACAACTTTGTCTCTGACCTGTTTGGAGAGCTCCTTGGTCTTCATGGTGCCACTTGCTTGGTGGTGACACTTGCTTAATGGTGTTGCAGAGTATTTGGCCTTTCAGAACAGGTGTATATATACTGCGATCGTGTGACAGATCATGTGACACTTAAATAAAGTCCACCTGTGTGCAATCTAACTAATTATGTGATTTCTGAAGGTAATTGGTTGCACCAGATCTTATTTAGTGGCTTCATAGCAAAGGGGGTGAATGCCTAGGCACGCACCACTTTTCCGTGTTTTATTTGTTTTACATTTCTGAAACAAATATTTTTTTCATTTCAATTCACAAATTTGGACTACTTTGTGTATGTCCATTACATGAAATCCAAATAAAAATCCATTTAAATTACAGGTTGAAATGCAACAAAATAGGAAAACCACCAAAGGGGTTGAATACTTTTACAAGGCACTGTACATGTGCTTTTCTTATAACTAATTTCTGTTTTCTATTTATGTGCTGTTCTATAAAACCATTTCTGTGTTCATGCAAGTGGCTGACTGAACGAATCCTCACTATCAGTAGCTGCAATTTGGCAGTTTGCCCAGACCTTGTTTTGAGAACGAAAGATTTCTCAGTTTCAAGGTCTCAGCTTAGAGAGAAGAAAATTTGTGAGGTATTGGTCTGTCACATGTTGTGAACCAGTATTGGTCAGTCACATGAATGAAACAAAACAGTAACTATTCATTAATTATGCTAAATCATGCAAATATAACTTGTCTGTGTATAGCCGTATTTAAGACAGCTGCTGGGACTGCCCAAGGAGAGCTCCTGGTTGACATGTGTACTGTGGTGCATTAAGTTTGTTGTAACCTCTCCAGCACGCTGACAATTAACAATGATTCATTTAAGATTGACTTTGAATGTCCCTGTGTAAGAATTTCCACAACCCTGTTCACATTTCTAATTAATTTGGATTGTAAACATCTCTCACCACACAAACATTTATTCAAATATTTATTGTGAAATGTAATGAGAACATCACCAAAACACAACATAATGATATCTTTTCAATTTAGTTGTTTTAACTACCAGTTGATCCAATACCAAACAATGCAAAATATGTGTTTCAAATTGCTCTTAGAAGTGCTGAAAGTAATATGTTATAGTACTATAAATGACAGTAGATTACAAAGTTTTCAGATTAGGTAATACACTTACATTACCCAAAACAATTGACAGAAAATCTATAATTTCCTTAATATCTATCCAATGTGTAATCAAAAGTGTGATCAATGAAGACATCCTCCACAATTATTCATACAAAAAACATAACATTTTTCAGGTATAATTGCAACATAGGTGTACTGTCTGTAATCAAATGTAAGAAATTAAATGAAACAAATGAAATGATTGAAAATAAAACAATGTTTAGCATGTATTATTTTGCAGCAAGCCTGTCTTGAGCATTTGGCTATTGATTCTCATCCTTATCACAGTGAATGTCCTCATTGCTCATGCACCACGGGGAAAACCTTTTGGCATGACGAATACAAGCTTGACATTGGTCTGCATTAATGTCGTCACATGTCTCATTCATGGCCAGAAGGAGGGTGGCACGCTCATGGGATGGCTATCGAACATCTTCCATCTCCATGCTGAAAAAAAAGTTTTGATAGGGTTGAGGAAAAGAGAGTATGAGGGCAGGTATAGGGTCACGAATCGGGGATGCTCCGAAACCATGCCTGAACCATCTTTGCATGGTTGAACCTGTCAATGTCCTACATATCGGCATAGGTGACACCTTGACAGGCCTGCTCAATTTAATTGAGAAACACAATGAGGTGTGCAGCATTGTAGGATCCAAGTTATGGCCTACGTCCTACCACACCATCTTCAGAGATAGCTGCTCACATGGAGATGTTTCCCCCACGTTGTCCAGGCACTTGGACGGTCGCTCGTTGGCCGATGAGGTTCTGCCCACGGTGCCGAGTTTTGTCCAGGTTGAAGCTCGCTTCATCAACAAAGATATACTTGTGATGGCTGACAGCCTCATAAAAATATATTTTTGTTGTTTTGTTGAAGTTCAAATATGTTGTGAAGTAGCATGTGCATAAAAAGTAATGGTTTATTTATTTATTAAAATGGATATGGATTCTTGGATATGACACTACAAGCTTGGCATCCCTGTATTTGGTTTCTCCCATTCTTCTCTGCAGATCTTTTCAAGCTCTCCCAGGTTGGATGGGGAGCATTGCTGCACAGCTACAGTGGGAAGAAAAGTATTTGAACCTTTTGGAATTACCTGGATTTCTGCATAAAATGGTCATCAAATTTGATCTGATCTTCATCAAAGTCACAACATTAGACAAACATAGTGTGCTTAAACCAATAAAACACACATTATTGTATTTTTCAATATGGAATTATTTGAACATTCACAGTGTAGGTTGGAAAAAGTATGAGAACCCCTAGTCTAATGACTTCTCCAAAAGCTAATTGGAGTCAGGAGTCAGCTAACCTGGAGTCCAATCAATGAGACAAGATTGGAGTTGTTGGTTAGAGCTGCCTTGCCCTATAAAAAACACACACACAATTTGAGTTTGCTATTCACAGGAAGCATTGCCGAACAGAAGACCTAAGATTTAAGAATTGTTGACTTGCATAAAGCTGGAAAGGGTTTCAAAAGTATTTCTAATAACCTTGATGTTTATCAGTCCACGGTAAGACAAATTGTCTATAAATGGAGAGTTCAGCACTGTTGTCTATAAAAAAAAAGTTCAGCACTGTTGCTACTCTCCCTAGGAGTGGCCGTCTTACATAGATGACCTCAAGAGCGCAGCGCAGAATGCCCAATGAGGTTAAGAAGAATCCTAGAGTGTCAGCTAAAGACTTACAGAAATATCTGGAACATGCTAACATCTCTGTTGACGAGTCTATGATACGTAAAACACTAAGCAAAGATGGGAGGACACAACAAAAGAAGCCACTGCTGTCCCAAATGTGACGACCCTCCCACTCTGTCTGCTGTATTCTGTCTTTGTTCTTGTTTCCTTATTAGGATGCCGGTGGGCGGAGTTGGGAGGGTCGTCAGCTTCATGGGAAACACCTGGGCCAGGTGTCTCCCAGGATAAATAGACCTCTTCCACATTCATGGAGGAGACTCTCTCCATGCAGACACCTTTGTAGATTGTGTTGTGGTTCTTGGTGGCCTTTTGTTTGTTTGCTTTGGCACCTTTCAACACCCTGCATTATCACATTCATGCACGCAAAACTCACTTACACTACTGATTACTGATTACACACCTCATTGTATATTTTCCTTAGTTGCTTAAATTAAATAAATATATATTTTGTTACTCCTTATCTCCACGTTGTCTCCCTTTGTTACGGGCTTTGAGCCGGTTCGTGACACAAAAAAACATGAGGTTTGCGAAAGTGCACCTGGATGTTTTTAAATATTCTGTGGACAGATGAAACTACATTTGCGTTGTTTGGAAGGAACACACAACACTATGTGTGGACAAGAATAGGCACAGCACACCAACATCAAAACTTCATCTCAACTGTAAAGTTTGGTGGAGGGAGCATCATGATTTGGGGCAGCTTTGCTGCCTCAGGGCCTGGACAGCTAGCTATCATCGACGAAAAATGATTTCCCAAGTTTATCAAGACATTTTGCTAGAGAATGTTAGGCTATCTGTCCACCAATTGAAGCTAGACAGAAATTGGGTGATGCAACAGGACAATGACCTAAAACACAGAGTAAATCAATAACAGAATGGCTTCAACAGAAGAAAATACTTCTAGAGTCCTGACCTCAACCCGATTGAGATGCTGTGGCATGACCTCAAGAGAGCAGTTCATACCAGACATCCCAAGAATATTGCTGAACTGAAACAGTTTTGAAAAGAGGAATGGTCCAAAATTCCTCCTGACCGCCGTGCAGGTCTGAACCGCAACTACAGAAAATGTTTGTCAACCAATTATTACATCCAAGGATTCACATACATTTTCCACTCTGCACTGTGAATGTTTGGGTTGTGTATCGGAGGACGCATGACATACAACCTTCGTCACTCCCGAGCCCGTACGGGAGTTGTAGCGATGAGACAAGATAGTAGCTACTAAACAATTGTATACCACCAAATTGGGGAGAAAAAGGGGTAAAATTCAACAACAAAAAAAACACACAAAAAATAGTTACATTTCAGTTTCATGAGACCAGATAATCTTGTTGGCCTTTTTTCAAACTCCAAGCGGGCTGCTATGTGCCTTTTACTAAGGAGTGGCTTCTGCCTGGTCGTTCTACCATAAAGGCCTGATTGGTGGAGTCCTGCAGATATGGTTGTCCAGCTGGGGGTTCTCCCATCTCCACAGAGGAACTCAGGAGCTCTGTCAGAGTGACCATCGGGTTTCCTTATCACCTCCCTGACCAAGACCCTTCTCCCCCGATTGCTCAGTTTGGTAGGGCGGCCAGCTCTAGGAAGAGTCTTGGTGGTTCCAAACTTCTTCCATTTAAGAATGATGGAGGCCACTGTGTTCTTGGGGAACTTCAATGCTGCAGACATTTTTTGGTACCCTTCCCCAGATCTGTGCCTCAACACAATCCTGTCTCAGAGCTCTACAGACAATTCCTTTGACCTCATGGCTTGGTTTTTGCTCTGACATGCACTGTCAACTGTGTGCCTTTCTAGATCATGTCCAATTGATTGAATTTACCAGAGTTGGACTCCAATCAAGTTGTAGAAACATTTTAAGGATGATAAATGGAATCAGGATGCACCTGAGCTCAATTTTGAATCTTACAGCAAAGGGTCTGAATGAATACTTATGTAAATAGTCTTAAAAAAAAAATATATATATAAATTTGCTATCATTTCTAAGAACCTGTTGTCTCTTTGTCATTATGGGGTATTTTTTTATTTTATCCATTTTAGAATAAGCCTGTAACTTAAGAAAATGTGGATAAAGTCAAGGGGTCTGAATACTTTCCGAAGACGCCGTATATCCTGGTGAGGAGATTAGTTTGTTATCAAGGCAGGATAGTAGATACAGTACATTTTAATAGAAGACAATAGAAGACAGCTGTGGGAGTCAACTACTTACCTGACTTAAACCCTTTTGCTATTTGAGAAGCATAGGTCTTTCACAAACTTCCTCCAGTGGGCTCGTGTTGGGTGGTTTTCTCTTCTTTCAAGGATGATTATACGTCTCTAAGTTCTGCTTCAACAGACCTTGTTCTGCCTCCACAGACATTCTCCAGCTGTTCCTGGGTCTTTCTGGTTTCCTTTCTTCCCAGAGGGTTCCAGGTTAGAGTTTGTCTTGTTGTGTTGTTGGGTGGGTGGTTTCCTCAAGGTTTCCTCAAGGTGTGCCCGATCCTCAAAGTGTGCCCACTAATGTCCAGTCCCTGGATAACAAAGTTGATGAGCTCAAGGTTAGAGTTGCTTTTCAGAAAGACACCAGGGATTGTAACATACTCTGCTTCACGGAAACATGGCTCTCTCAAGATATACTGTCTGACTCTGTAAAGTCGTTTGGATTCTCAGTACATCGCGCCGACAGGAACAAACATCTCTCCGGGGAAGCAGAAGGGTGGAGGTATATGTTTTGTGATTAACAACTTATGGTGTAACTGTGATAACATACAGGAACTCAAGTCCTTCTGTTCACCCGACCTAGAGTATCTCACAATCAAATGCCGACCGTACTATCTACCGAGATCATTTTGTCAATAATAGCCACAGCGGTCTATATACCCCCTCAAGCCGATACCACGACAGCCCTCAAAGAACTTCACTGGACATTATACAAACTGGAAACCACATATCCTGAGGCTGCATTTATTGTAGCTGGGGATTTTAACAAGGAAAATGTGTTACGCTACCTTCCAGAATGCATATAAGGCCCTCCCCCGCCCTCCATTCGGCAAATAAGACCACAATTCCATCTTGCACATCCCCTCCTATAGGCAGAAACTCAAACAGGAAGCACCCGTGGAAAGGACTATTCAACGCTCGTCTGACCAATTGGAATCCACACTACAAGATTGTTTTGACCACGCGGACTGGGACATGTTCAGAGTTTCTTCAGATAATAATATCGACACATATACTGATACGGTGAATGCGTTTATCAGGAAGTGCATAGGAGATGTCATACCCATTTGTGACTATTAAAACCTACCCCAACCAGAAGCCTTAGATATATGGGAGCATTCGCGGAAAACTGAAAGCGCAAACCACCGCATTTAACCATGGCAAGAAGACTAGGAATACAGAAAAATACAAACAGTTTAGTTATTCTCTCCACAAAGCAATCAAGCAGGCTAAACTTCGGTATAGGGACAAAGTTGAGTCCCAGTTCAATGGCTCAGACACGAGACCTATGTGGCAGGGTCTACAGACAGTCACGAATTATAAAAAGAAAACCAGCGACGTCGCGGACACCGACGTCATGCTTCCGGACGGCTGAACACCTTCGCTCGCTTTGAAGATAATACAGTGCCACAGACGTGGCCCGTTGTCAAGGACTGTGGGGTCTCCTTTTCCGTGGCCGACTTGAGTGAGACAGTTAAGCGTGTTAACCCTTGCAAGGCTGCCAGCCCAGATGGTATCCCTAGCTGCGTCCTCAGAGCATGCGCAGACCAGCTGGCTGGAGTGTTTACAGATATATTCAATCTCTCCCAATCCCAGTCTGTTAGCACCACATGCTTCAAGATGGCCACCATTGTCTCTGTACCTAAGAAAGCAAAGGTAATTGAACTAAATGACTATCATTGAGCACTCACTTCTGTCATCATGAAGTGCTTAGAGAGACTAGTCAAGGATCATATCACGTCCACCTTACCTGCTACCCTAGACACACTTCAATTTTCTTACCGCCCCAATAGATCCAAAGACGATGCAATCACCACCACACTGCACACTGCCCTGTCCCATCTGGATAAGAGGCATACCTATGTAAAAATGCTGTTCATTGACTATAGCTCAGCATTCAACACCATAGTACCCCCCAAGCTCATCATCAAGCTTGAGGCTCTGGGTCTCAACCCCGCCCTGTGCAACTTGGTCCTGGACTTCCTGACAGGTCGCCCCCAGGTGGTAAAGGTAGGAAACAACACCTCCTCTTCGCTGATCCTTAACACTTGGGCCCCACAAGGGTGTGTGCTCAGCCCCCTCCAGTACTCCCTGTTCACCCATGACTGCGTGGCCAAGCACGCCTTCAACTCAATCATCAAGTTTGCAGACAACACAACTGTAGTAGGCTTGATTACCAACAACGATGAGACAGCCTACAGGGAGGAGGTGAGGGCTCTGTGAGTGTGGTGCCAGGAAAATAACATCTCACTCAACATAAACAAAACTAAGGAGATTATCGTGGACTTCAGGAAACAGCTGAGGGAGCACCCTATCCACATCAATGGGACCGTGGAGAAGGTGGAAAGTTTCAAGTTCCTCGGCGTACACATCACTGACCAACTGAAATGGTCCACCCACACAGACGGTGTGGTGAAGAACATGCAACAGCAACTCTTCAACCTCAGGAAGCTAAAGAAATTTGGCTTAACAAGTAAAACCTTGACAAACTTTTACAGATGCACAATTGAGAGCATCCTGTTGGGCTGTATCACCATCTGGTACGGCAACTACACCACCCACAACCGCAAAGCTCTCAAGCTGGTGGTGGGGTCTGCCCAACGCATTACCAGGGGCAAACTTCCCGCCCTCCTGGACACCTACAGCATGCCATATGAAGGCCAAAAATATCATCAAGGCATCAACCACCCAAGCCTGTTCACCCCGCTATCATCCAGAAGCCGAGGTGAGTACAGGTGCATCAAAGCCGCTCATTCAGCCGACAGAAACTTTCAACCGGTTTTCCCCATTAAGCAGCGGGTCGGAGTCAGAGGCCGAGTCTTCTCTGGTCTCTACTCCTCCCGTTACGGGGTCTGAGACGCCGAAGCTTCCCACCATTAGCTCTGACAAATTGAAAACTCTAGTCATTGGCGACTCCATTACCCACAGTATTAGACTTAAAACGAATCATCCAGCGATCATACACTGTTTACCGGGGGGCAGGGCTACCGACATTAAGGCTAATCTGAAGATGGTGCTGGCTAAAGCTAAAACTGGCGAGTGTAGAGAGTATAGAGATATTGTTATCCACGTCGGCACCAACGATGTTAGGATGAAACAGTCAGAGATCACCAAGCGCAACATAGCTTCTGCGTGTAAATCAGCTAGAAAGATGTGTCGGCATCGAGTAATTGTCTATGGCCCCCTCCCAGTTAGGGGGAGTGATGAGCTCTACAGCAGAGTCTCACAACTCAATCGCTGGTTGAAAACTGTTTTCTGCCCCTCCCAAAAGATAGAATTTGTAGATAATTGGCCCTCTTTCTGGGACTCACCCACAAACAGGACCAAGCCTGACCTGCTGAGGAGTGACGGACTCCATCCTAGCTGGAGGGGTGCTCTCATTTTATCTACCAACATAGACAGGGCTCTAACTCCTCTAGCTCCACAATGAAATAGGGTGCAGGCCAGGCAGCAGGCTGTTAGCCAGCCTGCCAGCATAGTGGAGTCTGCCACTAGCACAGTCAGTGTAGTCAGCTCAGCTATCACCATTGAGACCATGTCTGTGCCTCGACCTAGGTTGGGCAAAACTAAACATGGCGGTGTTCGCCTTAGCAATCTCACTAGGATAAAGACCACCTCCATTCCTGTCATTATTGAAAGAGATCATGATACCTCACATCTCAAAATAGGGCTACTTAATGTTAGATCCCTTACTTCAAAGGCAATTATAGTCAATGAACTAATCACTGATCATAATCTTGATGTGATTGGCCTGACTGAAACATGGCTTAAGCCTGATGAATTTACTGTGTTAAATGAGGCCTCACCTCCTGGCTACACTAGTGACCATATCCCCCGTGCATCCCGCAAAGGCGGAGGTGTTGCTAACATTTACGATAGCAAATTTCAATTTACAAAAAAAAAAATGACGTTTTCGTCTTTTGAGCTTCTAGTCATGAAATCTATGCAGCCTACTCAATCACTTTTTATAGCTACTGTTTTCAGGCCTCCTGGGCCATATACAGCGTTCCTCACTGAGTTCCCTGAATTCCTATCAGACCTTGTAGTCATAGCGGATAATATTCTAATCTTTGGTGACTTTAATATTCACATGGAAAAGTCCACAGACCCACTCCAAAAGGCTTTCGGAGCCATCATCGACTCAGTGGGTTTTGTCCAACATGTCTCTGGACCCACTCACTGTCACAGTCTGGACCTAGTTTTGTCCCATGGAATAAATGTTGTGGATCTTAATGTTTTTCCTCATAATCCTGGACTATCGGACCACCATTTTATTACATTTGCAATTGCAACAAATAATCTGCTCAGACCCCAACCAAGGATCATCAAAAGTCGTGTTATAAATTTACAGACAACACAAAGATTCCTTGATGTCCTTCCAGATTCCCTCTGTCTACCCAAGGACGCCAGAGGACAAAAATCAGTTAACCACCTAACTGAGGAACTCAATTTAACCTTGCGCAATACCCTAGATGCAGTTGCACCCCTAAAAACTAAAAACATTTCTCATAAGAAACTAGCTCCTTGGTACACAGAAAATACCCGAGCTCTGAAGCAAGCTTCCAGAAAATTGGAACGGAAATGGCGCCACACCAAACTGGAAGTCTTCTGTCTAGCTTGGAAAGACAGTACTGTGCAGTACCGAAGAGCCCTTACTGCTGCTCGATCATCCTATTTTTCTAACTTAATTGAGGAAAATAAGAACAATCCGAAATTCCTTTTTGATACTGTCGCAAAGCTAACTAAAAAGCAGCATTCCCCAAGAGAGGATGACTTTCACTTTAGCAGTGATAAATTCATGAACTTCTTTGAGGAAAAGATTATGATTATTAGAAAGCAAATTACGGACTCTTCCTTAAATCTGCGTATTCCTTCAAAGCTCAGTTGTCCTGAGTCTGCACAACTCTGCCAGGACCTAGGATCAAGAGAGACACTCAAGTGTTTTACTACTATATCTCTTGACACAATGATGAAAATAATCATGGCCTCTAAACCTTCAAGCTGCATACTGGACCCTATTCCAACTAAACTACTGAAAGAGTTGCTTCCTGTGCTTGGCCCTCCTATGTTGAACATAATAAACGGCTCTCTATCCACCGGATGTGTACCAAACTCACTAAAAGTGGCAGTAATAAAGCCTCTCTTGAAAAAGCCAAACCTTGACCCAGAAAATATAACAAAACTATCGGCCTATATCGAATCTTCCATTCCTCTCAAAAATTTTAGAAAAGGCTGTTGCGCAACAACTCACTGCCTTCCTGAAGACAAACAATGTATACGAAATGCTTCAGTCTGGTTTTAGACCCCATCATAGCACTGAGACAGCACTTGTGAAGGTGGTAAATGACATTTTAATGGCATCGGACCGAGGCTCTGCATCTGTCCTCGTGCTCCTAGACCTTAGTGCTGCTTTTGATACCATCGATCACCACATTCTTTTGGAGAAATTGGAAACCCAAATTGGTCTACACGGACAAGTTCTGGCCTGGTTTAGATCTTATCTGTCAGAAAGATATCAGTTTGTCTCTGTGAATCGTTTCTCCTCTGACAAATAAACTGTAAATTTCGGTGTTCCTCAAGGTTCCGTTTTAGGACCACTATTGTTTTCACTATATATTTTACCTCTTGGGAATGTTATTCGAAAACATAATGTTAACTTTCACTGCTATGCGGATGACACACAGCTGTACATTTCAATTAAACATGGTGAAGCCCCAAAATTGCCCTTGCTAGAAGAATGTGTTTCAGACATAAGGAAGTGGATGGCTGCAAACTTTCTACTTTTAAACTCGGACAAAACAGAGATGCTTGTTCTAGGTCCCAAGAAACAAAGAGATCTTCTGTTGAATCTGACAATTAATCTTAATGGTTGTACAGTCGTCTCAAATAAAACTGTGAAGGACCTCGGCGTTACTCTGGACCCTGATCTCTCTTTTGAAGAACATATCAAGACAATTTCAAGGACAGCTTTTTTCCATCTACGTAACATTGCAAAAATCAGAAACTTTCTGTCCAAAAATGATGCAGAAAAATTAATCCATGCTTTTGTCACTTTTAGGTTAGACTACTGCAATGCTCTACTTTCCGGCTACCCGGATAAAGCACTAAATAAACTTCAGTTAGTGCTAAATACGGCTGCTAGAATCCTGACTAGAACCAAAAAATTTGATCATATTACTCCAGTGCTAGCCTCTCTACACTGGCTTCCTGTCAAAGCAAGGGCTGATTTCAAGGTTTTACTGCTAACCTACAAAGCATTACATGGGCTTGCTCCTACCTATCTCTCTGATTTGGTCCTGCCGTACATACCTACACGTACGCTACGGTCACAAGACACAGGCCTCCAAATTGTCCCTAGAATTTCTAAGCAAACAGCTGGAGGCAGGGCTTTCTCCTATAGAGCTCCATTTTTATGGAACGGTCTGCCTACCCATGTCAGATACGCAAACTCGGTCTCAACCTTTAATTCTCTACTGAAGACTCATCTCTTCAGTGGGTCATATGATTGAGTGTAGTCTGGCCCAGGAGTGGGAGGGTGAACGGAAAGGCTCTGGAGCAACGAACCGCCCTTGCTGTCTCTGCCTGGCCGGTTCCCCTCTTTCCACTGGGATTCTCTGCCTCTAACCCTATTACTGGGGCTGAGTCACTGGCTTACTGGGGCTCTCTCATGCCGTCCCTGGAGGGGGTGCGTCACCTGAGTGGGTTGAGTCACTGATGTGGTCATCCTGTCTGGGTTGGTTATAATCTCCACCCGGCACAGCCAGAAGAGGACTGGCCATCCCACATATGCTCTCTCTAATTCTCTCTTTCTTTCTCTCTCTCGGAGGACCTGAGCCCTAGGACCATGCCCCAGGAATACCTGACATGATGACTCCTTGCTGTTCCCGGTCCACCTGACTGTGCTGCTGCTCCAGTTTCAACTGTTCTGCCTTATTATTATTCGACCATGCTGGTCATTTATGAACATTTGAACATCTTGACCATGTTTTGTTATAATCTCCACCCGGCACAGCCAGAAGAGGACTGGCCACCCCACATAGCCTGGTTCCTCTCTAGGTTTATTCCTAGGTTTTGGCCTTTCTAGGAAGTTTTTCCTAGCCACCGTGCTTCTACACCTGCATTGCTTGCTGTTTGGGGTTTTAGGCTGGGTTTCTGTACAGCACTTTGAGATATCAGCTGATGTACGAAGGGCTATATAAATACATTTGATTTGATTTTGATTTGAAAGCTGGGACAGAGACTGTAAAACAGCTTCTATCTCAAGGTCCATCGGACTACTAACCAGCCATCACTAGCACATCAGAGGGGGCTACCTCTAGACATAGATTAGGAATCATTGGCCACTTTTAGAAATGGATCATTAGCCACTTTAATAATGTTTCCGTATCTAGCATTACTCATCTCATATGTATAAACTGCACTCCACACTATTCTACGGTATCTTAGCCCCTTTTAAATTGTGTTTACATATTGCATCACCCATCTCATATGTTTAAACTGCATTGTATTCCATACTACACCACTGACTGTTAAACAGCCATCTCCACCACATCAGAGGCTGCTGCTTATAGGCATAGATTTGGGATCACTGGCCACTTTAAGGAAATGAAACACTAGCCACTTTAATAGTGTTTCCGTATCTTGCATTACATACTATTCTACGGTATCTTAGTCACTTTAATTGTGTGTAAATATTGCATCACCCATCTCATATTATATACTGTATTCTACACTATGCCACTGTATTTTAGTCTAATGCGGCTCTGACATGTAAGTATATAGTCTTAATCCATTCCTTACTTAGATTTGTGTGTATTTTGGGTATATGTTGTGAAACTGTTAGATTATACTGCACTGTCGTAGCTAGAAGCACAAGCATTTCGTTACACCCGCAATAACATCTGCTAAACACGTGTATGTGACCAATATTTTTTATTTAATTTTTTATTTGAGAGTCAATTTGTTCATTCTGGGAGATAATGGTTAACCAATACCGTAGGATACTATGTGTGTTATGTGCTGAGTGCAACTCTAGCCCCAGTGTCATCTGTTAGAAAGACACTACAAGCCGGTGATCCACTGTTAACACTTTCAATGGTGAATAGTTAAAGGCATAACAATGGCGGTTTCGACAAAGACAGTAAACTAAACAGGTGTGCCTGGATTTTACATGATATCCAAAAGGAAAACCTGCTGATCAACTAAACCTGCCAAGTGGCCCATGGGTGAGGTTAGCTGGCCAATAGCCAGCCATTACAGGGAAGAAGACCCCGCCCTTCCGATAAATTCCCCAAAAGACTTTATCCAAAAAACAGATTTTCCTAATCCATCCAGCCTGATGTTTACATCCTAAAAATATTAAGACTATATGGTTTATTGTGTTACTTGGCTCCAAGTCCAGTGGTTGTTAAATAATTGTAGAGTATGAGATTTGCAAGATAAAGATAAATGGTTGACCCCTTTCCCAAAAACAAGACTTGCTCAGAAGCTTTCAGAAATGTTTCGACAGTTGGACTTTGCTCATTGTTTCTATCTTTTTTTAAACTAAGGCATGCTATTATCACCATTTAACTTTGTTAATTCCTTTCAATAGAAAGCCTATGGCTTGGTAAAGTAACAAAAATGGATGGCATTGGCATATGTCATTCAGATGTAAAATTGATCTCTATTAAACCTGGGAGTGGTCAAAATTTACACAATTGTTTCCAGGAGGAAAATAGGGGAGGGTCATGCTTTTTAAATTTCAGTCAGGGAGAGGGTTAAGAATGTTTTTATTTAGTCCTGGGAGGGTCATGTAATTTGTAATCTATTAACAAACCGAACGCAATTGTAAATCTAAGTGCTGGCGGTAGCCCTATCGGTTTGAGGGTGTGTAAGAAATAGTTGAGCTATTTTCACAAGCAAAGATTATCGGCACAGTGCTGGCAGTGGCGCAAACGGGCTAGGTTTTGATGAGTAAACCAGTTGTGGTTGACTCAAGGCTTGACCCCTCACTGGCCAAACAAAACCTGCTTCATGGCTAAATATGTGGTTGCTTCAAGTTGTGTATTTATGTGTTCCCTTGGAATAAACTCCAATTACAATGTTAGTCCATTATAGTTTGATAAACAGCTTACAGAAACAAAATAACAAAATGTAGACCTGTACCATATTTTCTAAATACTGTATGTTAACTTGAACCTGTTTGGTCCACATTGTTCTAAGTAATTGCATGGTTTGGATGTGGAAATATATACATAGAATTCACACTGATATAGGGGCTAGGCCTACTGTAAATTACATTATGGCTGAGCATGGACATGCCAAATGTTGTCAATAAGCAAGATCATATTCAATCAGATGAGGCCTAAAAAGAGTGAAAATAATTATAATCAAATTCTAAACAAAAAACAACTTGTTTTAAATAGGCTATGTCTAACTACACTTACAGGCACCATTATTGCTCCCTGTGGGAATATAATATTAAAACAACACAGACCATGGAAGGTTTTACCCACATCCAAACTTTTCACAGTAGCTGGACAAAGATCCAATGTAAAGAGTAAGGTAAAATATCCACTCACCGTTATACTGCTCCCAAATATAATGTTTTGTGTACACTGAAGAAAAATATAAATGCAACATGCAACAATTTCAAAGATTTGACTAAGTTACTGATCATATAAGGAAATCAGACAATTGAAATAAAATTAATTAGGCACTAGTCTATGGATTTCACATGACTGGGAATACAGATATGCATATGTTGGTCACAGATATCTTTTAAAAAAAGTAGGGACGTGGATTTAAAAAAACAGTCAGTATCTGGTGTGACCACCATTTGCCTCATGCACCACAACACATCTCCTTCGCATAAAGTTGATCAGGCTGTTGATTGTGACCTGTGGAATGTTGTCTTACTCCTCTTCAATGGCTGTGCGAAGTTGCTGAATATTGACGGGCACTGGAACACACAATTCAATGGCTGTGCAAAGTTGCTGAAAATTGACGGGAACTGGAATACGCTGTTGTACACATCGATTCAGAGCATCCCAAACATGCTCAATGGGTGACATGTCTGGTTAGTATGCAGGCCATGGAAGAACTGGAACATTTTTACCTTCCAGGAATTGTGTACTGAAACATGAGGTGATAGCAGCAGATGAATGGCACAACAATGGGCCTCAGGATCTCGTCATGGTATCTCTGTGCATTAAAATTGCCAAAGATAAACTGGAATTGTTTTCGTTATCTGTTATCTGTCTTATGCCTGCCTGCCCATACCATAACCCCACCTCCACCATGGGGCATACTGTTCACCACGTTGACATCAGCAAACCACTCACCCACAGGACACCGGGTACAGTTGAAACCGGGATTTACCGTGAAGAGAGCACACTTCTACACTGTGTCAGTGGCCATCGAAGGTGAGCATTTGTTACAATGTTACAATGCCAAAATGCAGTTAGGTCAAGACCCTGGTGAGGACAACGAGCACGCAGAAGAACTTCCGCGAGACAGTTTTTGACAGTTTGTGCAAAAAAATGTTGGTTGTGCAAACCTACTGTTTCATCAGCTGTCCGGGTGGCTTGTCCTAGACGATCCCGCAGGTGAAGAAACAAATGTGAAGGTCCTGGGCTGGCATGGTTACACGTAGTCTGCGGTTGTGATGGATGTACTGCCAATTTCTCTAAAACAATGTTGGAGGCAGCTTATGGTTTTAGAAATGAACTATCAATTATCTGGCCACTTCTCTGGTGGACATTCTTGCACTCAGCATGCCAGTTGCTTGCTGCCTCAAAACTTGAGAAATCTGTGGCATTGTGTTGTGTGTCTAAACTGCACATTTTAGAGTGGCCTTTTATTGTCCCCAGCACAAGGTGAACCTGTGTAATGATCATGCTATTTAATCACCTTCTTGATATGCCACACCTGTCAGTTGGATGGATTATCTTGGCAAAAGAGAAATGCTCAGTAACAGGGATGTAAACAAATTTGTGCACAAATTAGAGGGACATTTCTGTGAGTATGGAACATTTCTGGGATCTTTTATTTCAGCTCATGAAACATGGGACCAACACTTTACATGTTGCGTTTATATTTTTGTTGAGTATTGTAGGCCTACGGTAAGGGTAGCCTACGGAGTAATTTTAGTTTTAAAAATGTGAAACAGGAAGCAAGCAATTGTTACAGGAAAATCCCTTCAATAATATCTTCTAAATTGGCGGTATTGACGAGGTTCTCATCTCTCGTTTAATGATGGGTGTGGACACGTGGCCTACATCATGGAGGGGTTTACACACCTCCAAAGCACAGCAATAATAATGTAAGCCTGTCTATAATACATATATCTGAATGTAAAATCAGCTCAATGTTTTGCTCCTCTCAAACTTGATCTTTTAATAACGCTTTGGTGATTGGGATTGACTTCCAAGTGGTTTCACGAGCCACACCTTTTGATGGTCTTGACTAGCCTATTTGATTGCATTGGGCAGGACAAAAAGAAAACAGACTTCATTGAGAGGAGGGGAGGCTATGCTTGTTTTTTAATAAAATAAAGTGAAATGGGAAAACCTTAGTTTTCTATGTTTCTAAATAAGAAGTATACACAGACACCAAAAGCACATTACTCTTGTTCCATGCGCCATGGGCAGTATACGTCACGGCTGGATAGGCTGCGTTTCCGCTGTCAAAACCAGCTTTTGGTTGGTCTTAAAAATGTATTTATTTATTTCACCTTTATTTAACCAGGTAGGCTATTTGAGAACGAGTTCTCATTTACAACTGCGACCTAGCCATATGCCTACCAGCGCTGCCTGAAATTAGCACGTTGGATCATGTTTTTAAGGACACACCTCAAATATTTCCACCCGTTTTATCTGAGCACAAGCTGATATAAGACAGGTTAATTACCCATCCTTGTGCAAGAGTTTGAAAATAGCAGACTGCTGGCTTTAACAGGTCGAAATTGCATACGAACTCAGGTGTTTGACACTACACTTCCTGGGGGATCCTTAAGGATAATTTAAGGTAAAAAAAATGTCCCTTAAGGTCCCTGTATGAGCTTTAGGATAATATAAGGTTAACAAAATCATCTTAAAGTTAATTTAAGAACCTATACTCTGCCATCAGTTCGTTTTTTAAGTTTTGTAGTCTTAATGGGTGCTTTGAAGACATTTTTTGTTTGTTTTGGAACAGCCGCCTTAATGGCCTACCTGATGATATGTGGCCGCTGTGTTAAAAAAAAACTGAGTGGCTTTCTCTTGAATTCATTGATGATCAGATACTTCAGTTGTAACTGGTTCTGATGTGCAACATTTTTTACAGTTAATAGGCAACTTTAGCACTGTACCAAACTTGGAACTTTTTTTAACAATAGCCTATATAGAAATAAAAACCTCTCTGGTGATGCAGCATGCACTCATTCGTTGTCATGCTCTGTTGTGGTATTGAAAGATTGTCTCTAGTCATGTAAAATAATGTAGAACTGCATGAAATGTGTTTCTAAAAGCCATTTTTTTCTCTGACCGCAAATAAGATGCTACACAGTAAAAAGGGTGTGTAAAAATAACAGTGTTGATTTATTTTAATCCAGTATGAGTATTTTCAACACTATGGGGAGTCAATGAGCTCTAGTGTTGGAATTAAATTGGAGTGTAAAATTATGCTGTCATTTTGAGTCAAATTAACTGAGAAAATGTGACACTACCTGTAGACTAACTTTAACACTACGCAGACTGGGACCAAATGTTATCTGAAACAGTCTTGAATACAACTCTATAGGAGTTTAATATAATGGAGATATTTACCCTTGTCCACAGGGGAATGTAGGCTAATGCTTTCTAAAACTGCATATCTAACGACTCTGGTCTGTCCTAGGAGTGAGGGTAAATGGTAGGCATGTTCTCTGCTATCCACTTTCCTGCAGTCAAATGACCAAATCACCATCTAGCGGCCTCATGGGTGGAATGTTTTAATATTTTTCAGAATTGCATAATTCATTAATAAACATATATATTCAGGCTGTATCACATCTGGTCGTGATTGGAAGTCCCACAGGGCGGAGCACAATTGGCCCAGTGTCGTCCGGGTTTGGCCGGGGTAGGATGTCATTGTAAATAAGAATTTGTTCTTACTGACTTGCCTTGTTAAATAAAATACGGTTTTGTAATATTTCAGTCTTCTGTTGTGGTTCGTTCCTTGTTCCTTGTCAATCATTGGGTCATTGGTGAAATTAGCATTCAGACAATGTCTTGAATTAAATCAATCAAAAACCTTTATTAATGCAATTGCAGACAGAAGTTGACAACAGGAACATAGCACGCATGTTTCCGAGTTAGTTCTGCAAAATAGTAAAAGGGTCCGTTATTTTATTAAGCCCGAAGTCCAGCCTTAGTGATGTCACTGGCTATGTCATTACCTTCTACTCATGAGTCCAAGCCCATGCATACACATCTATACAAACAAAAGTTTCAGTGTTATCTATCTAAAGGCACAGCAGTAAATGTCCACTCAACCCAAGTTGATTTATAGTGGAATGTCTGACTAGTCTCTTATCTCGTTCACTCTCCTGCAGAGTTGTCTCATAGTCATACATCTCTCAGACCGTTTCTTTATAAGAGGCAGAGACTAGAAAATACAGTGGTACAATATTAAACAATATTAAACATTATAATGAATATATATATATATATATATATATACAGTGGGGCAAAAAAGTATTTAGTCAGCCACCAATTGTGCAAGTTCTCCCACTTAAAAAGATGTGAGAGGCCTGTAATTTTCATCATGGGTACACTTCAACAATGACAGACAAAATGAAAAATGTATTTGCAAATTATGGTGGAAAATAAGTATTTGGTCAATAACAAAAGTGTATCTCAATACTTTGCTATATACCCTTTGTTGGCAATGACAAAAATCAAACGATTTCTGTCTTCACAAGGTTTTCACACACTGTTGCTGGTATTTTGGCCCATTCCTCCATGCAGATCTCCTCTAGAGCAGTAATGTTTTGGGGCTGTTGCTGGGCAACACGGACTTTCAACTCCCTCCAAAGATTTTCTATGGGGTTGAGATCTGGAGACTGGCTAGGCCACTCCAGGACCTTGAAATACTTCTTACGAAGCCACTCCTTCGTTGCCCGGGCGGTGTGTTTGGGATCATTGTCATGCTGAAAGACCCAGCCATGTTTCATCTTCAATGCCCTTGCTGATGGAAGGAGGTTTTCACTCAAAATATCACGATACATGGCCCCATTCATTCTTTCCTTTACACGGATCAGTCGTCCTGGTTCCTTTGCAGAAAAACAGCCCCAAAGCATGATGTTTCCACCCCCATGCTTCACAGTAGGTATGGTGTTCTTTGGATGCAACTCAGCAGTCTTCGTCCTCCAAACACGACGAGTTGAATTTTTATCAAAAAGTTATATTTTGGTTTCATCTGACCATATGACATTCTCCCAATCTTCTTCAGGATCATCCAAATGCTCTCTAGCAAACTTCAGACGGGCCTGGACATGTACTGGCTTAAGCAGGGGGACACGTCTGGCACTGCAGGATTTGAGTCCCTGGCGGCGTAGTGTGTTACTGATGGTAGGCTTTTTTACTTTGGTCCCAGCTCTCTGCAGGTCAATCACTAGGTCCCCCCGTGTGGGTTCTGGGATTTTTGCTCACCGTTCTTGTGATCATTTTGACCCCACAGGGTGAGATCTTGCGTGGAGCACCAGATCGAGGGAGATTATCAGTGGTCTTGTATGTCTTCCATTTCCTAATAATTGCTCCCACAGTTGATTTCTTCCAACCAAGCTGCTTACCTATTGCAGATTCAGTCTGCCCAGCCTGGTGCAGGTCTACAATTTTGTTTCTGGTGTCCTTTGACAGCTCTTTGGTTTTGGCCATAGTGGAGTTTGGAGTGTGACTGTTTGAGGTTGTGGACAGGTGTCTTTTATACTGATAACAAGTTCAAACAAGTGCCATTAATACAGGTAACGAGTGGAGGACAGAGGAGCCTATTAAAGAAGAAGTTACACGTCTGTGAAAGCCAGAAATCTTGCTTGTTTGTAAGTGACCAAAAACTTATTTTCCACCATAATTTGCAAATAAATTCATTAAAAATCCTACAATGTGATTTTGTGGATTTTTTTTCTTCTCATTTTGTCTGTCATAGTTGAAGTGTACCTATGATGAAAATTACAGGCCTCTCTCATCTTTTTAAGTGGGAGAACTTGCACAATTGGTGGCTGACTAACTACTTTTTTGCCCCACTGTATACATTGTGTGCAAAAGTCATGAGGATGTAGGTGAGTAATTACAATTTAGCAGATTAACACTGGAGTGATAAATGATCAGATGGTCATGTGCAGGTAGAGATACTGGTGTGCAAAAGAGCAGAAAAGTAAATAAATAAAAACAGTATGGGGATGAGGTAGGTAAATTAGGTGTGCTATTTACCGATGGACTATGTACAGCTGCAGCGATCGGTTAGCTGCTCAGATAGCAGATGTTTAAAGTTGGTGAGGGAGACGAAAGTCTCCAACTTCAACGATTTTTGCAATTCGTTCCAGTAACAGGCAGCAGAGAACTGGAGGGAAAGGCGGCCAAATGAGGTGTTGGCTTTAGGGATGATCAGTGAGATACACCTGCTGGAGCGCGTGCTACGGGTGGGTGTTGCCATCGTGACCAGTGAACTGAGATAAGGCGGAGCTTTACCTAGCATGGACTTGTAGATGACCTGGAGCCAGTGGGTCTGGCGACGAATATGTAGCGAGGGCCAGCCGACTAGAGCATACAGGTCGCAGTGGTGGGTGGTATAAGGTGCTTTAGTAACAAAGTGGATGGCACTGTGATAAACTGCATCCAGTTTGCTGAGTAGAGTATTGGATGACATCGCCGAAGTCGAGGATCGGTAGGGTAGTCAGTTTTACTAGGGTAAGTTTGGTGGCGTGAGTGAAGTAGGCTTTGTTGAGAAATAGAAAACCGATTCTAGATTTGATTTTGAATTGGAGATGTTTGATATGTGTCTGGAAGGAGAGTTTAAAGTCTAGCCAGACACCTAGGCACTTATAGATGTCCACATATTCTAGGTCGGAACCATCCAGGATGGTGATGCTAGGATAGGAATCACTGTCACCACCGATAAATTTACTATAATCGATTATTTCAATAAGCATTTTTCCATGGCTGGCCATGCTTTCCACCTGGTTACCCCTACCCAGGGCAAACTCTCAGCACTCCCTGCAGCAAATTGTCCAACCCCCCCTCCCCCTGCTTCTCCTTCACCCAAATCCAGATAGCTGATCTTCTGAAAGAGCTAAAGAATCTGAATCCCTAAAAATCGGCTGGGCTTGACACTCTGGACCCTCTTTTTCTAAAATGATCCACTGAAATTGTTGCAACCCCTATTACTAGCCTATTCAACCTTTCTTTCATATCGTCTGAGATCCCCGAAGAATGGAAAGCTACAACGATCATCCCCCTCTTCAAAGGGGGAGACACTATAGACCCAAACTGTTATAGACCTATATCCATCCTACCCTGCCTTTCTAAAATCTTCGAAAGCCAAGTTATTTAACAGATCACAGACCATTTCGAATCCCACCGTACCTTCTCCACTATGCAATCTGGTTTCCGAGCTGGTCATTGGTGTACCTCAGCCACGCTCAAGGTCCAAAACGATATCATAACCACCATCGATAAAATACATGGGGGTGCCACAGAGTTCAATTCTCAGGCCGACTCTTTTCTCTGTAAACATCAATAATGTTGCTCTTGCTGCTGGTGATTCTCTGATCCACCTCTACGCACACGACGCCATTCTGAATACATCTGGCCCTTCTTTGGACACTGCGCTAACAAACCTCCAAACGAGCTTCAATGCCATACAACACTCCTTCCGTGGCCTCAAACTGCTTTTAAATGCTAGTAATATTAAGTGCATGCTCTTCAACCGATTGCTGCCCGCACCCTCCCGCCCGACTAGCATCACTACTCTAGACGGTTCTGACAACTACAAATACCTAGGTGTCTGGTTAGACTGTAAACTCTCCTTCCAGACTCACATTAAGTATCTCCAATCCAAAATTAAATCTAGAATCGGCTTCCTACTTCGCAACCAAGTCTCCTCTACTCATGCCACCAAACATACCCTCGTAAAACTGACTATCCTACCGATCCTTGACTTTGGTGATGTCATTTACAAAATAGCCCCCAACACTCTACTCAGCAAACTGGATGTAGTCTATCACAGTGCCATCCGTTTTATCACCAAAGCCCCATATAATACCCACCACTGTGGGTGCTCTCATTGGTTGGCCCTCACTACATATCCATCGCCAAACCCACTGGCTCCAGGTCATCTATAAGTCTTTGCTAGGTTAAGCACCGCCTTATCTCAGCTAACTGGTCACCGTAGCAACACCCACCCGTAGCACTCGCTCTAACAGGTACAGTATATTGCATTGGTCATCCCCAAAGTCAACACTTCCTTTGGCCGCCTTTACCTTCCAGTTCTCTGCTACCAATGACTGGAACGAATTTCAAAAATCTCTAAAGCTAGAGTCTTATATCTCCCTCTCTAATTTTAAGCATCAGCTGTCAGAGCAGCTTACCGATCACTGTACCTGTACACAGCCAATCTGTAAATTGCACACCCAACTGCACACCTTATCCCCATATTATTACTTACCCTCTTGCTCTTATGCATCCCAGTATATCTACTTGCACCTCATCATCTGCACATCTATCACTCCAATATTAAAGCTAAATTGGAATTATTTTAGCTTCTATTGCCTATTTATTGCCTACTCTTCTACATTTGCACATACTGTACACAGATTTTTCTATTTTTCTTTTATTTTGTGTTATCGACTGTACATTTGTTTATGTGTAACTCTGTGTTGTTGTTTTTGTCACACTGATTTGCTTTATCTTGGCCAGGTCGCAGTTGTAAATTACAACTTGTTCTCAACTGGCCTATCTGATTAAATAAAAGTGAAATAAGTAAAATAAAAAAAGAAATGTATCCTGGCACCGTGCAAGGGGCACAGATGAGCTCATTGTTCAAACACGGATTTCCACATTTCCATGTGTCCCAGTGTTCCAATGCCAAAGCTAAGTAGAGGGAGGGAGTGATGCAGGGGGCTGCCTGCTGCACACATGGGCACACACTAAATCAAAGGCACTGTACAATCACGCATTGTACATGTACAATATTTTATCAACCTGCACCTTTTTGCTCTGCATTGTCTATGTATTTCTATTGGCTAAGAACTCTGAACACTGCAAACAAACTGCTAACTACAAAACAAATCTGAACCTGGGAGAGAGACATACACACTGGAATAGGCAAATACACAATATCAGAAATGCTTATAGAATTAAATTGGCACTCAAACTGACTTTACAGATTCATTCATGCATGCAGACAGACAGTGCAGTTAGAGAAGTCACATGAACACACACAGTGGCAACCTCTGGCTCACTTGTCTCTAGCAATTTAGGGCTAGACCTGTTACCAGGACAACCACACCCCTCCCTCTGGCTTTGGGGAAGGTTTTTAAAAGCCTACCACTGAGTAGAGAGAGAGAGAGAGAGAGAGAGAGTGAAGTGGGTGTGATAAAACTGCCCAATATGATACTGAGAGAGAAAGAGAGGAAGTGAGAGAGAGAGAGAAAAAAGGGAGGAGAAAAATGGGAGTGTACATACAACCCTTGCTCTTCTACACAGTGTAAAAAAGGGGAGGGGACATCAAAACAATCAAGAGAAGAGAATCTCTGTTACCTTCTCATTCCTCCTCTGGAGCTAGAATCTCTGTTACCTTCTCATTCCTCCTCTGGAGCTAGAATCTCTGTTACCTTCTCATTCCTCCTCTGGAGCTAGAATCTCTGTTACCTTCTCATTCCTCCTCTGGAGCTAGAATCTCTGTTACCTTCTCATTCCTCCTCTGGAGCTACTGAAAACAGCAACAACAACTACCACCAACTGACTGAGACTTTTCACATCTCAGAACTAGACAGTCCACATTCTCCCTCTTCAAAACAGGACATTTAACCCCCTCCACCCTGTGGCCATGGGAGAAGACTCATCGCACGCCGAGCGCCTCAGCAACAGCAGCAGCATTTTGGTCAACCCCCAGCAGTACCATGCACAGCAAGACAACATGGACCTCCTGGTGCCCAGCTTCAGCCCCAGCTCGGCTCCCTCCTCCCCCACTGACACCCTCTCCAAGCTGGGCTTGAAAACCCACGGGAGCCCCGGAAGTCCCACCAGTCCCATGGCCAGGGATCAGGTGAGTGCCATCACAGTGGTGGCTCTACTCGACAAGCTGGTCAACATGCTGGAGGCGGTGCAGGAGAACCAGCTGCGCATGGAGCAGCGCCAGGCTGACCTGGAGGGCGCCGTGCAGGGGGTCCAAGGCGACGTGACTCGCCTGTCCAAGAACCACACCAGCACGTCCAACAGCGTGAGCAAGCTGCTGGAGCGCTCGCACAAGGTCAACACCCACATGAAGGAGGTGCGGGAGCATCTGGACAAGCAGGCGTCGCAGGTGAAGCGGCTGGAGGCCAACCATGGACACCTGCTCAAGAGGAACCATTTCAAAGTACTCATTTTCCAGGTAGGGATAGAGGGGTGGATGGATGGATGCGGTTTAGTGTAAGGGGAAAAGGGAAAAGTGGTGAGGAAGAGAGAATATTGAGAGAATGAAAGAAATGTAAGAAGTGTGTTTGGGGATTGTGAGAGAAGGAGAGGGAACAATGTTAAACGTGTTAAAAGTGTTTGTTTGTGGGGCCTCCCGAGTGGCACAGTGGTCTAAGGCTCTGCATTGCAGTGCTAGCTGTGCCACTAGAGATTCTGGGTTTGAGTCCAGGCTCTGTTGCAGCTGGCTGCGACCGGGAGACCCATTGGGCGGCGCACAATTGGCCCAGCGTCATCCAGGTTAGGGGAGGGTTTGGCCGGCAGGGATGTCCTTGTCCCATCGCACAATGGCTACTCCTGTGGCGGGCCGGGCACAGTGCACACTGACACATTAGTGGCTTCCGGGTTAAGTGGGCATTGTGTCAAAAAGCAGTGCGGCTTGGTTGGGTTGTGTTTCGGAGGACTCACGGCTCTTGACCTTCGCCTCTCCTGAGTCTGTACGGGAGTTGCGGCGATGAGACAAGACTGTAACTACCAATTTGATACCACAAAATTGGGAAGGAAATGGGGTAAAAAAAATAAAAGTGTTTGTGTGCATATGTGTCTTGTGTGTGAGAGCGAGGAACAGAATGTTAAAAAGGTTTGGGAGAATTTTAGAAATGTTGAGCAATGTGTGTGTGTGTGTGTGTGTGTGTGTCAAACTTATTGTGGACGTTGGGAGCTAATGCAAGGGTGTTTATGAGTGCAATCTACACTGTAATGTTTGTGTTGTGTGTAAATGACAGGCTTTGCAGCTGTGTGTGAAAGAGAGACATGGTGTGAGCATGTAACTACAGGGGGAGTGGTGTTTTGAAGAGCTCTTTGGATATGTAAAAGTGAGAGCGAGAGAGAGAGAGTGTGTGTGTGTGTGTGTGTGTGTGTGTGTGTGTGTGTGTGTGTGTGTGTGTGTGTGTGTGTGTGTGTGTGTGTGTGTGTGTGTGTGCGTGTGTGTGTGTGTGTGCGTGTGTGTGTGCGTGCAAGCTGTGTGAGGATGGTTGTGTGTGTCTGGGAACACCGCGCAGAGGATAATAAAGAAAAGCGTAGATCACAACTCGCACTTAAACTAGATCTGTTTTCAAGACCAAATGGCCATTATGTATAATGATCTACAATCAGTGGGGGAAAAAAGTGCCCAATTGTCAAACTTAAGTAAAAGTAAAGATACCTTAATAGAAAATGACTCAAGTAAAAGTGAAAGTCACACAGTAAAATACTACTTGAGTTAAAGTCTAAAAGTATTTGGTTTTAAATATACTTATGAATCAAAAGTAAATGTTATTGCTAAAATATGCTTCAGTATCAAAAGGAAAAGTATAAATAAGTTCACCAGGCGGCACAATTTTATTGTTTTAAACATTTACGGATAGCCAGGGGCACACTCCAACACTTAGACATAATTTACAAACAAAACATTTGTGTGTAGTGAGTCCGCCAGATCAGAGGCAGTAGGGATGACCAGGGATGTTCAATGGGTGAATCGGACCATTTTCCTGTCCTGCTAAGCATTCAAAATGTAACGAGTATGTTTGCGTGTCAGGGAAAATGTATGGAGTAAAAAGTACATTATTTTCTTCAGGAATGTAGTGAAGTAAAAGTACAAGTTGACAAAAAAATAGTAACTAGTAAAGTAAAGTATAGATACCCCAAAAAACATAGTAAGTAGAACTTTCAAGTATTTTTTACTTAAGTACCTTACACCAATCTAGTTAAATTAGATCTATGCATTAAGAGTGAATGCATCTTGCTTTTCCTCCTCTCTGATTACTGAGGTGATTTACAATATATAAATAATAATATAATGTATAAAAGTATGATATACCACTTGGCAGACACTTACAGTACAATTACTGCATCCACATTTAACATGTGACTGTGATCCCTGCGGGAATTCAACCTGCAACCTAAGCATGATTAGTGTCATGCTCTTACCAACTGAGCCAACACATGAAAGGTGTGATCAGATGATTTTAATAGTATTTGAACCTAAGCATGATTAGTGTCATGCTCTTACCAACTGAGCCAACACATGAAAGGTGTGATCAGATGATTTTAATAGTATTTGAACCTAAGCATGATTAGTGTCATGCTCTTACCAACTGAGCCAACACATGAAAGGTGTGATCAGATGATTTTAATAGTATTTGAACCCAAGCATGATTAGTGTCATGCTCTTACCAACTGAGCCAACACATGAAAGGTGTGATCAGATGATTTTAATAGTATTTGAACCTAAGCATGATTAGTGTCATGCTCTTACCAACTGAGCCAACACATGAAAGGTGTGATCAGATGATTTTAATAGTATTTGAACCTAAGCATGATTAGTGTCATGCTCTTACCAACTGAGCCAACACATAAAAGGTGTGATCAGATGATTTTAATAGTATTTGAACCTAAGCATGATTAGTGTCATGCTCTTACCAACTGAGCCAACACATGAAAGGTGTGATCAGATGATTTTAATAGTATTTGAACCTAAGCATGATTAGTGTCATGCTCTTACCAACTGAGCCAACACATGAAAGGTGTGATCAGATGATTTTAATAGTATTTGAACCCAAGCATGATTAGTGTCATGCTCTTACCAACTGAGCCAACACATGAAAGGTGTGATCAGATGATTTTAATAGTATTTGAACCTAAGCATGATTAGTGTCATGCTCTTACCAACTGAGCCAACACATGAAAGGTGTGATCAGATGATTTTAATAGTATTTGAACCCAAGCATGATTAGTGTCATGCTCTTACCAACTGAGCCAACACATGAAAGGTGTGATCAGATGATTTTAATAGTATTTGAATAGTGTTTCCCAACCTTACTCTTTGGTCAGTCCTAGCTCCATTATACTAAACATACGGAATTATTGAGTGGCCAGTATTTTCTTGAATGATTTGATAGGGCTTGATACTGTATGTGTTCAGTCAGGAAAAAAGGCAAGTCATATTGACACAGGCTAAGCCCTGAGAGCTCATAGTCACTGATCTTATCTGGTTTCCCAGGTGCTATTGCTCTTGTTCAATAGCAACAGGTGCAAATACTGCACATTGGCTCCAACTGCATTATTCTAGTCTGGTGATTGTGCATTGGAGTTGGTTATCCACAAGTAATCCCCATAGTTATTGCCTACGTACAATTGCTTAACTGTTTTGAGTCCTTATAGTGTTATGGTCTAAAATGATGTGACATAATGATGGGGTCATGGGGAATAATGATAATGATAGGGTCATGGGGAATACTGATGGGTAATAATGATAGCATTATCCGTACTGTATGACCAGCAACATACAGTAAGAGTAAAAAAACAAACATCAGAGGATGCCATTCTGTCACACAGTGCTACAAAGAACACGCTATGAGTCACAAAATATGCAACTCACTGATAAGGCATTTAGATTCTCACTCCGCACCCCTGAGCTCTCTTTTGTCTTTTGTTTGCTCCTGGCCTAGAAAATACGGTGCTCTGTACGTGCCACACAAGTTGGAAATGCCGCCGTGCTGCTCCCAAGGGCGCTCTGTAAATTCGGCACTGCCATGGACAGGCTGACAGGTCCCTGCCCCTCGGGTGCTCCTCTCCCTTAATCGAGCCCTAAATAGGCTGGAGGCAAATGTAGTGCTTAGTGTAGTTTGTAGATTGGCCCGTTGTTGGTTTGTGTTCATGCTCCAGTGCTTTTCCTGTCTCTCTGACCTCCCCTCTTTCATGGGGAAACACATATTCTCCCCTTCCCAGCCACAAAACAGAAAAGTCCAATGCCATGTGGTAGCTTCTGTTTGTGACAAAGTTGGTTCTTGATACCAAGGGGAGGGGAAAGGTGTTGGATTAGCGAGAGGGTAAACATTAATTTACATTAAAATGGGAAAGAAGTATAGTAATACAACTGTGAAATGTGACACATTTTGCTCTGCACTTCCATGCACGTGTGTTTGTGCATGAGTGTGCACATGCATGCATATGTGCATGTGCACGTGTGCAGGCATCTGTTTGTGTGTGTGTGTGCGTGTGCGCGTGTGTGTGCACATATGTGCAGTTTTCAAGATGAGTAGTGGAATTGGAGAGGTAGGATGGGAAAGGAAGTGATGACCTTTTATCACACACAATCAAAACACATTCAAATCCAACAGCATTGAATGAAAACACATTTCACAAGCAAACAAAACATGCTGCATCAAGAAAACGAAACACTGCCTTATCGAAAGACGTTCTTTAATACATTCGACCTGAGCAACTTTGGATAACAGTGTATTCGTGCTGGAGAGTGCAAACAGATCGTAAGTTGAGTGATCTTTGGTCTTGCCCATTGTATTTGTCATCATAATTTTTAACAAACACACTTGAATTAAGAATGAAAGATTTTGGCATCATATAAATAGTTTTCTGAATTAAATTGAAGATTTCAGTAGTCAGCTTTGATTCATAAAGACTTTACTGCCATTGTCACAGAACTCTTGACCAAAGGTCTCTAGGCAGTGAGTAAGCACTGGTGTTAGGTTTATTTATCCAAGTTCCTTATGCAGGATAAGGCAGAGCCAGTCCTGCTTTAGTTGTCTCACCCAGTTTTTTCTAATTTAACCCCTGATTCAACTAATCATTCTTTGAATACTTAAAAATGCATCCTTCCCTCCTTGTTTCCTTGAAATAAGCACACATCTATAAGGGATTGGATAGTTGAAAGTAAGGTTACCACCACTTTACTTTACCACCCCATTATCAATCCTACCAATTCAGACTTCAATGAAGTTAGAAAGGAAGGAAACATTTCTAAAGTATTCCAACAAGGCCTATCATTTGAACTCAGGAAAAGCCTAACTAGACATAAATATGATTAACTAACTTCAAGCCTTGCCAGTCAGTTACTGTGCTTATTACGCTCTCATATAATTCTATTCAACAACGTTGATGTAGTGTAGCTGTTAGTACATGTGTCAGTTAAGGGATGCATAGTCAACTCTATGGCGTCTATGTTATAGAACAGATCTATTTCCACAGGTCCTAGCAGGAGAACAAGACTGGCTTGAGGGTGCAGCTGTGATGTGTGTGTGTGTGTGTGTGTGTGTGTGTGTGTGTGTGTGTGTGTGTGTGTGTACTGTATGTGTGTGTGCGTGCGTGCGTGCGTGCGTGCGTGCGTGCGTGTGTGTGTGCCTACATCTCTCAGGTGTTATGTTCCAGTGGGCAAGGCTCACTTAACCTAGCTCAAGGCATGGTAATACCGCTGAAGCTCACACTCACGTACAAATATCCTCTCCTTGAAAGCGTTTTGTTTAACCTCTCTTTCAAACAACAAAGCCTTCCATTTCGTAATCCCCCATGTCCATGGATGAGTTTGGTTCAGTGACACCTATCGCAACATGAAAGATGGCCTTGAATCCCAATACTCATCTGGGTCATGTTCATTAGGCACCAAACGGAATAAATCAGACTGGAACAAGAAGGGACTAACTGTAACAAGTTTTTCATTGAAAATATATTTTAAAAAACTGTTTCTGTCCCACAGCCTAATGTGGCTCTCTGTCTATGGAGACAGAGAAAGGTAGTCCTACAGACTCAAGTGAACAAGCCTGTTTGTTTGTCCTGTGGCTCCTCTCTTTGTTATCGGTCTCATTTTCCCTTTGGAGTTCATTCCTATTTTAATCTCCCTATTTATGAACATGCTACGAAGAGAGAGGTGTTTAAAAGCGGGGGAAGGAGAGAGAGAGGGAGAAGTAGAAAGAGAGAAAATGACAACAGAGAGAGGGGAACAGAGTGAAGAAGCCGAAAAGATAGAGGGATAGAGAAGGAAAAGGAGGAAAGGACATACTGTATGTGAAGTCAATTAGACAAAATGATAACACTAGGAAATGAACCGAAACTATTGTATTATTCAAAATTATTCCCAAAATTATTTTGGACCAAGTTAAGTCCATTTGTATATTGTGAGGGCTAGAATTCAACAGTTTAGTGAACACACAACTGTTTCCAAATATATATATTTCTGTATTTCTTCATTTTAATTAGCAAATTTCGTCCTCAAAGGCCCATAACTCCAAGGAGTGTGTGTCATGACTCATGCACACAAACACACACACACAGACACAAAGCTCTTTGGTTATGTTCCACACGCAGGTGGTGACTTATCTGAGAGGATTACAGAATCTAATTGGAGGAGAAGAGGTGACTGAGGGAAACCAGCGGGGATCAAACCAAGCCAAAAAGGCTAATTGTCTCACAGAGCAGTAGGAAAGAGTGGGAAAGAGAAAACAATAGTTATCTCTCAGTGGCCTCAATCCAGATGGGATTCATGTCATCTTGCTTCTCTTTGTTCCTTTTTGACATTTGAACCATGCCACAGGCATCCACAGTCACAGGAGAATGTCTAAAAGTCCAAAAGAGAGGCTGAGGAAAGAGAAAACAATAGCCAGCTTTTAATGGGTTTTATTCCAACAAACTAGGGCTTGAGAAAATGTTTCTAATGCTCTGTGTTGATTTGACCTTTGATCTCAAATAGAAGTTTCCAAGTCAAGTCCAAGTAAACACTGGAACAATCAAGCATAGCCCCAGGAAATAGGGGTGCTGAGGCCTCTAAAAAAATATATATATACATATAAAAACAATTATAATAATAAATAAAATAAAACATATATTTTTTCCCACCAAATGAGTGCACTAGGCCTTTATTATACCTGTATGAGAGTAAAAAAATACTTGTCAGCAGAGCGGAGACAAATACCCCGGTGCTGGTCGGCTGCTAGTCAAGCTGCTCTGAACAGCATGGTCTAGCGTTCTGCAGGCCGACCAGCATGTTCTATGCTGATTAATCAATGTACATGCAAAAACACAGATATTGAAACAAACAATTTAAAACATCTAACTGCAATATGTGACTCACCACCTGGATTCAGTCTTATGTAGCAAAGTTTGAAATTGTGTTTTATACATTGGATAAAAGTAGAGATCAGAGCTACACAATAATATATCATACACTGCATTTGAGGGACAACGGGAAAGTTGATCAACTTGTAAACTCACTTTTGAGAAAATCGCCTTTGAATGTTTTGGTATCTAGTGAAGAGCTCTTCTATGTCTACACCAATACAGCATCGTTCACACCCTTTAGCCCCACACATCTTATTTCGCTCATGGAGCTCAAACTTGACGCTCTGGCCAATGATTTGTTTACCTCTGGATAACATGAAATAGCTTAACCAGCTCTGCTGGCAACAATTTCATTGCGCTTTTTTGCATACGTTTACTGACACCGGCCATATTCAACAGGTCTTGTACACACGTCAGGTAACGTTTACTAACGAGCCAGCCAGCTAACATTAGCTAGTTAAACAACATGAACAGTGCCAACAATGCCACAGTGCTACTCAGGCAGTTTATGCATATAATTGATGGATTTGGATAGCAAACACTCTCAAGTTTCTAAAACTTTAAAAATGATGTCTGTGAGTATAACAGAACTTATTTGGCAGGCGAAACCCCGAGGACATACCGTCCAGGAATTTTTTTCTTGTTGAGGTGATCATGTTTTCAATACGTTTTCTATGGGAATCTAGATTTCGGAGGCATCTGGTTGCAGTTCCTAGGGTTTCCACTAGATGTCAACAGTCTTTAGAATTTGGTTGATGTTTTTCGTTTGAGTAATGAAGAAGTATGGCTATTCAGAACGAGGGTCGAGTCTAGTGTCCTGTTGTGTTTGGGGCGCGCGACCTAGCGCTCGCTCCACTTTCATTTTATTGAGCGCAGTTTATTCCATCTTAAATATCGAATTATCGATTATTTACGGTATAAAATACCTAAAGTTGTATTAGGAAAGTTGTGTGAAGTGTTTGGACCAAGATTACAGGCAACTTATTAGATGCGTAGTCATTTTGGGAGAGTTGGAAACTGTGTTTTTTTTAATCAAACGCGCCAAATAAATGGACATTTTGGGGATATAACGATGGAATTAATCGAACAAAAGGACCATTTGTGAAGTTTATGGGACATATTGTAGTGCCAAAAGAAGAAGATCTTCAAAGGTAAGGCATGAATTACATCGTTATTTCTGAGTTTTGTGTCGCGCCTGGCAGGTTGAAATATGATTGCCATGTGTTTGTTTGATGGGGTGCTGTCCTCAGATAATAGCCTTGGTTTGCTTCCGCCGTAAAGCCTTTTTGAAATCTGACAAATAAATTAATTAATTAAAGCAGTAAGCACCAGTGACTAGGTCAATAAAAAGTGGTTAGATGAAGCAGATGCTAAGCTACAGGACTGTTTTGCTAGCACAGACTGTAATATGTTCCTGAATTCTTCCGATGGCATTGATGAGTACACCACATCAGTCACTGGCTTCTTCAATAAGTGCATTGATGAGGTCATCCGCAAAGTGACTGTACATACATACCCCAACCAGAAGCCATTGATTACAGGCAACATCTGCACTGAGCTAATGGGTAGAGCTGCCGCATTCAAGGAGCGGGACTCCAACCCGGACGCTTACAAGAAATTATCAATCAAACAGGCAAAGCATCAATACAGGACAAAGATCGAATTGTACTACCCCGGCTCCGACATTTGTCTTATGCGGCAAGGCTTGCAAACCATTACAGACTACAAATGGAAGCACCGCCGAGAGCTGCCCAGTGACACAAGCCTACCAGATGAGCTAAATTATTTCTATGCTCGTTTCGAGGCAAGCAACACTGAAACATGCATGAGAGCATCAGCTGTTCCAGAGGATTGTGTGATCTCGCTCTCCGCAGCAGATGTAAGACCTTTTTTAACAGGTCAACATTCACAATGACGCATGGTCAGACGGATCACCAGGATGTGTACTCTGAGCATGCGCTGACCAACTGGCAAGTGTCTTCACTGACATTTTCAACCTCTCCCTGTCTGAGTCAGTAATACCAACATGTTTCAAGCAGACCACCATAGTCCAAGTGCCCAAGAACACTAAAGTAACCTGCTTCAATGACTACCGACCCGTAGCACTCACATCTGTAGCCATGAAGAGCTTTGAAAGGCTGGTCATGGCTCACATCAACACCATTATCCCAGAAACCCTAGACCCACTCCAATTTGCATACCCTCCCCAACAGATCAACAGATGATGCCATCTCAATTGCACTCCACACTGCCCTTTCACACTCACATGAACACCTATGTGAGAATGCTATTCATTGACTACAACTCAGCATTTAACACCATAGTGCTCTCAAAGCTCATCACTAAGCTAAGGACCCTGGGACTAAACACCTCCCTCTGCAACTGGATCCTGGACTTCCTGACGGGCCACCCCCAGATAGTAAGGGTAGTTAACAAAACATCCACCACACTGATCCTCAACATGGGGGCCCCTCAGGGGTGTGTGCTCAGTCCCCTCCTGCACTCCCTGTTCACCCACGACTGCACGGCCAGGGACGACTCCATCATTAAGTTTGCCGACGATACAACAGTGGTAGGCCTGATCACCGACAACAATGAGACAGCCTATAGGGTGGAGGTCAGAGACCTGACTGTGTGGTGCAAGGACAACAACCAAGACAAAGATCAAGACAAAGAACATGATTGTGGACTACAGGAAAAGGAGGACTGAGCACGCCCCCATTCTCATCAATGGGGCTGCAGTGGAGCAGGAATGAGAGCTTCAAGTTCCTTGGCGTGCACATCACCAACAAATTAACATGGTCCAAGCACATCAATATAGTGGTGAAGAGGGCACGACAAAAACCTTATTCCCCCTCAGGTGACTGAAAAGATTTGGCATGTGTTCTCAGATCTTCAAAAGGTTCTACAGCTGCGTTTCAGCCAAACAGGCCTCCACATACAATTTAAAATATCATCAAGGATACCACAATAAAGCTTGAAAGCTTTGCTCGTGGCTGTGTAATCGACTGTGAATGGAGGCTTTGACAAGATTGGTCAATCCATAGGACGCACAAATGAGTGAAACTGTGAATCCGTGCAGCACTTCCTCTAAGCCGAGGCCTTTAAATGAAAAGCTTTCTTAGTCTTGATGATGAACTCAAGACAACAGAACACTGATGACAGATTTACCTCCACCGTCACTGGAAGCTGCACATGCTTGGCATCCGCCTGATTCCACCTGAGCTGTGAATCATGCAGTGCGTGGCTTAGATAAGGTCCTGGGTATCTGGTATCTGCAGGTTAATAAAACAATCAGGAGTATCTATGGTATTACATTTGGCTTCTCACGGTGGAGTAGAGTTTCAAATATTTTGTTAGGGCCGGTAATGTATGATTATTTGTTTATTTTGTTTACTGGTTTGCTATGATTGATTGACTAGCTATAATTGATTATTGGTTGCTTTGTTATGAGATATGTCTGATATGATGCACTGTTCAGGATCACATTGCACATATGTGTTACATGATCATTTCATGTGTTATCTTCTGAGCACTAGACCTACACCATTTGTACAATCTTTTCCACCACAAAAGTAAATAAAATCAAAAGAGTTGTTCACACACCTTAGTGGGGGAAAATGGTATTTGATCCCCTGCTGATTTTGTATGTTTGCCCACTGACAAAATAAATGATCAGTCTATAATTTTAATGGTAGGTTTATTTGAACAGTGAGAGACAGAATAACAACAAAAAAATCCAGAAAAACACATGTCAAAAATGTTAGAAATGTATTTGCATTTTAATGAGAAAAATAATTATTTGACCCCTCTGCAAAACATGACTTAGCACTTGGTGGCAAAACCCTTGTTGGCAATCACAGAGGTCAGACGTTTCTTGTAGTTGGCCACCAGGTTTGCACACATCTCAGGAGGGATTTTGTCCCACTCCTTTTTGCAGATCTTCTCCAAGTCATTAAGGTTTCGAGGCTGACGTTTGGCAACTCAAACCTTCAGCTTCCTCCACAGATTGTCTATGGTCTATTAGTCTATGGGATTAAGGTCTGGTGACTGTCTAGGCCAATCCAGGACCTCAATGTGCTTCTTCTTGAGCCACTCCTTTGTTGCCTTGGCCTTGTGTTTTGGGTCATTGTCATGCTGGAATACCCATACAATGCCCTGACTGAGGGAAGGAGGTTCTCACCCAAGATTTGACGCTACATGGCCCTGTCCATCGTCCCTTTGATGCGGTGAAGTTGTCCTGTCCCCTTAGCAGAAAAAGCATAATGTTTCCACCTCCATGTTTGACGGTGGGGATGGTGTTCTTGGGGTCATAGGCAGCATTCCTCCTCCTCCAAACATGGCGAGTTGAGTTGATGCCAAAGAGCTCCATTTTGGTCACATCTGACCACAAGACTTTCACCCAGTTCTCCTCTGAATCATTCAGATGTTCATTGGCAAACTTCAGACGGGCATGTATATGTGCTTTCTTGAGCAGGGGGACCTTGCGGGCACTGCAGGATTTCAGTCCTTCACGGCGTAGTGTGTTTTCCAATTGTTTTCTTGGTGACTATGGTCCCAGCTGCCTTGAGATCATTGACAAGATCCTCCCTTGTAGTTCTGGGCTGATTCCTCACCAATCTCATGATCATTGCAACTCCACGAGGTGAGATCTTGCATTTAGCCCCAGGCCGAGGGAGATTGACAGTTCTTTTGAGTTTCTTCCATTTGCGAATAATCGCACAAACTGTTATCACCTTCTCACCAAGCTGCTTGGCGATGGTCTTGTAGCCCATTCCAGCCTTGTTTAGGTCTACAATCTTGTCCCTGACATCCTTGGAGAGCTCTTTGGTCTTGGCCATGGTGGAGAGTTTGGAATCTGATTGATTTATTGCTTCTGTGGACCGGTGTCTTTCATACAGGTAACAAACTGAGATTAGGAGCACTCCCTTTAAGAGTGTGCTCCTAATCTCAGCTCATTACCTGTATAAAAGACACCTGGGAGCCAGAAATCTTTCTGAATGAGAGGGGGTCAAATACTTATTTCCCTAAATTATAGACAGATCATTTCTTTGTCAGTGGGCAAACGTACAAAATCAGCAGGGGATCAAATACTTTTTCCCCCTCACTGTATATAGAGATCCAGGTGCATAGAATCTCAATGCTTGACAAAAATGATCTCCAGCACACTGGCATTCCTGCATGCTCCACAATGTGTTTAATTGGATGTCAATGTTTTGGTCAATAGACCTTAATTAGGCACCAAATGGACGTGAACGGACTGAAACAGGGAGTGAATACTTGGGCTCATTTCGTTTTTTCCAGTCACCCAGCTTTTAAAGTATTTTAAGTTGCATGTCCTAATGCACGACCCAGGTTTTTCCCCCACAAGTAACAATTAACATACTTGTGTTTTCTGTAAAGTATTACACTTAAAATATACATTATTCATGTGTCACAGTCACCAACTCAAAAAAAGAGAGGCCTTTTGTCCATCAAGAATAATTTGAATTTATGAAAAACATGCTGTTGGTTGACTGGTCTGACTTTTAAGGGTGACTGATTGGTGTTCTTTCCAGGGAGGGCATGCAATTGGTGGTGAGTGAGTGATGGACTGGGGGCTCTTCCTGTCCTTCTGGTTGGTCCAGTCCCTGACTTTGCACTAATGATAGCCTATTGACACATGATATGGTCCTAAAAGCAATGTGTGGCATCCTTCCTCTAGCTTCCAGCATTCTTCCATGCTGTGTAATAGATTCCGGAGGGCACAAAAACTCCTAGTTTCACACACATGCACAAGCACACACAAACACACTTACTTTCCACTCTGGGTGATTTACTGAATCCTGACTTGAGATATATTACTCAAACACTTGAGCAAATCTACTTTAGACATCAACGCATGATTTACATAGAAGTTCATGTTATGCCAGCATATCTTGAGCCCTGAATGCATTTTTAAGGAGAACGTTTGTATGAAAAATACATGTTTGTATCAACATGAAGACAAGTTTCTTTTAATTTCACCTCCAGACATGTTTTTGATTGATCTAATTTTGATTGGTTTGTTGTGTGTATTTGCACTGTTTTGTTGAGTGCAAGAATCCAAACTTTTTTCAGCAACAATAGAATACTATTTTAGTCTAACTGAATAGGGGCTTACTCTGGTGTGTGAAGGAGTGCTGTGTGTGGGAGTGCGGGTGGCGAGAAGCCCATAAGAAAGGGTTTTTAGTTTTTTCACAGTCAGTGGAGAGGCCCGCTCACGCACACACAGTTCTGTAGATTGTGAACTATAGGGTGTTGAGGCTGGTACCTGTAACTGGTACTGTTGAATAACTACTGCTCTGAAATTACAAACCACCAACTGTCATTTGGGGATTTATTAAACTCTTGAACCAAGACATCTGTTTATGGCTGCCAAAACATACAGCGGCAAATTATGTACTGTGAAGTTGATATTTATATTCCAGACTCTGGCATTGCTCATTATGATATTTATTGATGTCTTTCTAAAAATTTTGGGGGATTCGTGTGTATTGTATAGTTTGGCTTTACTGCACTTTTGGAGCTAGACTCATGAGCATTTCGCTGTACCTGTGTACGCAACCAATAACATTTTATTTGATTGAATATTTGTGTGGATTATATTCGTGATTAGATTAAATGTCTTGAGTCAATAAGTATTCAACCCCTTTGTTATGGCAAACCTAAATAAATTAAAAAGTAAAAATGTGCACTCACCCTGTGTGCTATAATAGTGTTTACCATGATTTTGAATGACTACCTCATCTCTGTACCCCACACATACAATTATGTGTAAGGTCCCTCAGTCGAGCAGTGAATTTCAAACAGATTCAACCACAAAGACCAGGGAGGTTACCCAATGCATCGTAAAGAAGGGCACCTACTGGTAGATGGGTAAAAAAAAGCAGACATTGAATATCCATTTGAGCATGGTAAAGTTATTAATTTCACTTTGGATGGTGTATCAACACACCAGTCATTACAAAAATACAGGTGTCTTTCAAAACTCAGTTGCCAGAGAGGAAGGAAACTGCTCAGAGATTTCACCAGGCCAAAGGTGATCTTAAAACTGTTTCAGAGTTTAATGGCTGTGATAGGAGAAAACTGACGATGGATCAACAGCATTGTAGTTACCCCAATACTAACTAAATGACAGAGTGAAAAGAAGAAAGCCTGTACAAAATACAAATATTCCAAAAACATGTATCCTGTTTGCAATAAGGCACTAAAGTAAAACTGCAACAAAATAAATGGCAAAGAATTTAACTTTATGTCCTGATCACAAAGTGTTATGTTTGGGGCGAATCCAGCACAACACATTACTGAGTACCGCTCTTCAAATTTTCAAGCATGGTGGTGTCTGCATCATGTTATGGGTATGCTTGTCTAAGGATAGTTTGGGGGGATAAAAGGAAACTAACAGAGCTAAGCATAATCGTAGAGGAAAACCTGTTATATTCTGCTTTTCAACAGACACTGTGAGACAAATGCACCTTTCAGCAAGACAGTAACCTAAAACACAAGGCCAAATATACACTGACATTGATTGTTCCAGAGTGTCCTAGTTACAGTTTTGACTTAAATCTATGGCAAGACTTTAAAATGGCTGTCTAGCAATGATCAACAACCAACTTGAGAGCTTCAAGACGTTAAAAGAATCATGTGCAAATATTGTACAATCCAGGTGTGAATATCTCGTAGAAACTTACCCAGAAAGAAACACAGCTGTAATCACTGATAAAGGTGATTTTTAACATGTATTGTGAACACTTACAGTACCAGTCAAAAGTTTGGACACACCTACTTATTCAAGTGTTTCTTTGTTTTTTACGATTTTCTACATTGTAGAATAACCAAAAAGTGTTAAACAAATCAAAATACATTTTATATTTGAGATTCTTCAAAGTAGCCACCCTTTTCCTTGTTGACAGCTTTGCACACTGTTGGCATTTGCTCAACCAGCTTCACCTGGAATACTTTTCCAACAGTCATAAAGGAGTTCCGACATATACTGAGCACTTGTTGGATGCTTTTCCTTCACTCCGCGGTCCAACTGAACCCAACCCATCTGATTGTGGAGGCCAGGTTATCTGATGCAGCACTCCATCACTCTCCTTCTTGGTCAAATAGCCCTTACACAGCCTGGAGGTGTGTTGGGTCATTGTCCTGTTGAAAATCAAATGATAGTCACACTAAGTGCAAACCAGATGGGATGGTGTATCGCTGCAGAATGCTGTGGTAGCCATGCTAGTAAAGTGTGCCTTGAATACATCACCGAGTGTCACCAGCAAAGAAACACCACACCATCACACCTCCTCCTCCATGATTCACGGTGGGAACTACACATGCGGAGATCATCTGTTCACCTAGTCTGTGTCTCATTGGAACCAAAAATCTCAAATTTGGACATCAGACGAAAGGACAGATTTTCACCGGTCTAATTGCTTGTGTTTCTTGGCCCAAGTTCTTAATTTTCCACATTGACTGACCATGTCTTCAAGTAATGATGGACTGTCATTTCTCTTTGCTTTTTTGAGCTGTTCTTGCCATAATATGGACTTGTTCTTTTGCCACCCTTACCTTGTCACCACACAACTGATTGACTCAAATCCATTTAGAAGGAAATAAATTCCACATATTAAACTTTTAACAAGGCACACCTGTTGAAAACCTCTACAGCATCGGTGGGTCCCCCGCGGGACAGTTGAGCCAACGTAAGCCAATGTGATTAGCATGAGTTTGTAAGTAAAAAGAAAATTTCCCAAGACATAGACATATCTGTTTTTGGCAGAAAGCTTAAATTCTTGTTAATCTAACTGCACTGCCCAATTTACAGTAGTATTACAGTGAAGGAATACCATGCTATTGTTTGATGAGAGTGCACAGTTATGATCTTGAAAATGAATTAATAAACCAATTAGTCACATTTAGGGGTGCCTTGATACAAGCATTTTTACAGAAATACAATGGTTCATTGTATCAGTCTAAAACTTTGCACATACACTGCTGCCATCTAGTGGCCAAAATCAAAATTATGCCTCGGCTAGAATAATACATTATGGCCTTTCTCTTGCATTTCAAAGATGGAACAAAAAATACAAAATAAATCGCATGTTATTTTCTTTGTATTATCTTTCAGATCTAATGTGTTATACTTTCCTACATTAATTTAACATTTCCAAATTTAAAAAAAATGGGCAGACTACATGAAGCTGGTTGAGAGAATGCCAAGAGTGTGCAAAGCTGTCATCAAGGCAAAGGGTGGCTACTTTGAAGAATCTGAAATATAAAATACATTTTTATTTTAACACTTTTTTGGTTACTACATGATTCCATATGTGTTATTTGGATGTCTTCACTATTGTTCCACAATGTAGAAAGGTCCAAATAAAGAAAACCCCTTTTTGCCTGCTACTTTATGTAAATAAGATATTTCTGAAATTAATTTGCAATAACTTTGCAAAGAGTTCTAAAACATATTTTAACTTTTTCATTATTGAGTATTGTGTGTAGACAGGGACAAATACATTTTGAATTCAGGCTGTATCAACAAAATACAGAATAAGTCGAGGGGTATGAATAGTTTCTGAAGGCACTGTCCTGTAGCAGTGCACATGCAGGGTTTGATTTAATTTAAGATCCAACTAGACTAAGTTGCATCTGCTTTTGATATACAGTATCTATGTACAGGTAACTGCCAAAATAAAGAAATTGCCTTGAGTAAATGAGGGATACAAAGTATATGGAAAGCAGTTGCTTCCACACAGGTGTGGTCCCTGAGTTAATTAAGCAATTATCATGCTTAGGGTCATACATATACAGTACACACACATATATATATATATATATATATATACAGTGCCTTGCGAAAGTATTCAGCCCCCTTGAACTTTGCGACCTTTTGCCACATTTCAGGCTTCAAACATAAAGATATAAAACTGTATTTTTTTGTGAAGAATCAACAACAAGTGGGACACAATCATGAAGTGGAACAACATTTATTGGATATTTCAAACTTTTTTAACAAATCAAAAACTGAAAAATTGGGCGTGCAAAATTGTTCAGCCCCCTTAAGTTAATACTTTGTAGCGCCACCTTTTGCTGCGATTACAGCTGTAAGTCGCTTGGGGTATGTCTCTATCAGTTTTGCACATCGAGAGACTGAAATGTTTTCCCATTCCTCCTTGCAAAACAGCTCGAGCTCAGTGAGGTTGGATGGAGAGCATTTGTGAACTGCAGTTTTCAGTTCTTTCCACAGATTCTCGATTGGATTCAGGTCTGGACTTTGACTTGGCCATTCTAACACCTGGATATGTTTATTTTTGAACCATTCCATTGTAGATTTTGCTTTATGTTTTGGATCATTGTCTTGTTGGAAGACAAATCTCAGTCCCAGTCTCAGGTGTTTTGCAGACTCCATCAGGTTTTCTTCCAGAATGGTCCTGTATTTGGCTCCATCCATCTTCCCATCAATTTTAACCATCTTCCCTGTCCCTGCTGAAGAAAAGCAGGCCCAAACCATGATGCTGCCACCACCATGTTTGACAGTGGGGATGGTGTGTTCAGCTGTGTTGCTTTTACGCCAAACATAACGTTTTGCATTGTTGCCAAAAAAAGTTCAATTTTGGTTTCACCTGACCAGAGCACCTTCTTCCACATGTTTGGTGTGTCTCCCAGGTGGCTTGTGGCAAACTTTAAACAACACTTTTTATGGATATCTTTAAGAAATGGCTTTCTTCTTGCCACTCTTCCATAAAGGCCAGATTTGTGAAATATACAACTGATTGTTGTCCTATGGACAGAGTCTCCCACCTCAGCTGTAGATCTCTGCAGTTCATCTAGAGTGATCATGGGCCTCTTGGCTGCATCTCTGATCAGTCTTCTCCTTGTATGAGCTGAAAGTTTAGAGGGACGGCCAGGTCTTGGTAGATTTGCAGTGGTCTGATACTCCTTCCATTTCAATATTATCGCTTGCACAGTGCTCCTTGGGATGTTTAAAGCTTGGGAAATCTTTTTGTATCCAAATCCGGCTTTAAACTTCTTCACAACAGTATCTCGACCTGCCTGGTGTGTTCCTTGTTCTTCATTATGCTCTCTGCGCTTTTAACGGACCTCTGAGACTATCATAGTGCAGGTGCATTTATACGGAGACTTGATTACACACAGGTGGATTGTATTTATCATCATTTGTCATTTAGGTCAACATTGGATCATTCAGAGATCCTCACTGAACTTCTGGAGAGAGTTTGCTGCACTGAAAGTAAAGGGGCTGAATAATTTTGCACGCCCAATTTTTCAGTTTTTGATTTGTTAAAAAAGTTTGAAATATCCAATAAATGTCGTTCCACTTCATGATTGTGTCCCACTTGTTGTTGATTCTTCACAAAAAAATACAGTTTTCTATCTTTATGTTTGAAGCCTGAAATGTGGCAAAAGGTCGCAAAGTTCAAGGGGGCCGAATACTTTCGCAAGGCACTGTATATATATATATATATATATATATATACATATACATATACATACATACATACATACATACATAAAATGCCCAGTTTTACCAATTATTTTGGCTACCATGGTTAGAAGAGAAGATATCTCAGTGACTTTGAAAGAGGGGTCTCAAAGGAGCATAAGGGGTTTAATGTGTTTGAGTTTGAGTGTGTAAGTTTCTCAGTAACAAGATCTCAACACAATGAATATGTATGAGAGATTCAAGAGTGACGCCTGAGTGTGTTTTCCACCACCATCAATAAAACACCAAATGATGGAATTTCTCGTGGAAGACGGGTGTCGCATAACTCCAATAGATTTCCAGATACTTGCAGAATCTATGCCAAGACGCATTGAAGCTGTTCCGGTGGCTCGTGGTGGCCCAATGTCCTATTAAGACACAATGTTCGGTTTCCTTTATTTAGGCAGTTATCGGTATGTTTAATGCTGATGCTTATATCTGATAACCATATACAATTATAGTGTGCATGGCTTTGTGTTCATCCGCTTGATTAATAAATGAATGACCTGAGGCTTGTTTCAAGTGATCATCCCATAACTTCACATGACCACCTTCCTAATCTTAACACTGTCCTCCCCTCTGTTCTCCAGGAAGACAACGAGATCCCATCCAGCATGTTCATCAAGGAATCCCCCAAGACCCGCCAGGCCAGCGAGCTTGAAGACGACGCCCCTGCGGCACCTGCCCCGTCTGTCACCGGCATAGATGCCAACCGCTCTCAGGAGGAGGGTCTCCATAACATCAGCCTGTACTCCTCCGACAATGACACCGGGGGTCTCCACGAGGACGACGAAGCCCTGGAGGGAGAGGCAGAGCTGGGCCTAGAAGCGGCCCTGCCCTCCTTCGAGAGATCCAGAGCCGACCGGCTGAAGCGCTCCAGCCTGAAGAAGGTGGACAGCCTGAAGAAGGCCTTCTCGCGCCAAAGCATCGAGAAGAAGATGACCAGGATCAGCACCAAGATCGTGCCACCTGCGAGCCGTGAGAAGATCAAGAAAAGCTTTACACCAAACCACCCTAAGAGTCCCGCTGCCAAGAGCTCTTCTTTCAAGGTGTCGCCCATGACGTTCAATGTGAAGAAGTTGCGAGGCGAAGGGGAGGCCTCGACACAGCCCGGAGGCTCGCCTAGCGGGCAAGCCCACGTGGAGATCCCTCCCTTGGGTAGCATGGATAGGGATCTGCCCCTGGCCGAGGTGTACTCCCAGGAAGGGCTGGGTGTGGAGGGGGGAGAGGAGCTAGCTAGTCCTTCTACCCCTGGGAGCGTGCAGGCCGATTTGACCATCAATGGAGAAGCGGGGAGCCTTGAGTGTGATCTGACCATCGATCGTCAACCGGGGCTTGCTCTCCCGGAGCATGATGACGATATGGGGGAGGAGGAAGAGGTTTATGATGAGGTAGAGGAGCAGGAAAGCCTGGTGGAGGTAAAGGACCCCATACCTGCTGTAGAGCAAGCTTCATAATCTCATCCCTCTTATCTTTTGCTCCTGCACATTCCCTGGGTATTTTAAATTAACATGCCAAAACTGTAGTCATCCTTCCATCTTTCCAGCCTACCAATTTCAAAAAAATCTCAAGCCCCAGTGCTAACGATATGGAGCCCCTAAGCATTCCTGGCCCTCCAATGCCTCCAGCCCTGCATGTGCGATTGATCCAGGAGATCCATGGACATATCCCAGATCACCAAGCTTCCATTTCAGAGATCCTGATTTATCAAGAGTGATCAAGATATCCTGCATCAGTTGCTCCTGCCTGGTCTGTATAGCTACCTACCCTTCTTTGGGGCTACCTTAGGAAAAGAACCAGCAAGCCAAGGGACTATAACTCACCTTCCCAACTGGAACCTAGGCTTCTGAAGAGCACATCTCCAGGATGCTGAGCCAACTCACTCTCTCTGTGTATCTGTCTTTGCATGGGCCTCTCAGTCTGACGGATAGTCTCTTTGTTCTCCTGCCTCGCTTGAAATCCTTGGCAAAGAGGGTAAAGTCCACAGCTTGGGAAGGGTAGCCCATTGCCAAGTTGTCTGGGCATTGGTATGGGGCGGTAGCTATGTTTCTAAAGCAAGGTCAGTGTAAGGCTGAGGTTTGTGACATATGCATTTGACCCAGGTCTGGATGTAACCACATAACCCGAGTGCAGGGTAAAAATGGAGTCATAGCATTAAGGCAATTTCATGCCATCCCTACTTTAGTTCATTTATTTGCCATAATATATATACTCATCAGACCTCTCATGACAAAAACAGCTTGAAAAATACAGCTTGAAAGTGGTAAGTGGTTAAGGGAGTGTAAGTTGATATCTCTGTATTAGGGTAAGGTCTACTGGGAGCACTATTGAGACAGAGGATGACTTGGGACCTTAAGGCTCTACAAACTGGGACTTTCCTAAACACCCTATATCAGGGCAATCATAATCTTACGTTTATGAATATATTTGATTATAGGGAGTTAAATATCAGTAGGCATAACGACTTATATAAAATCATATTTGAGTACTGTCACCTGACTTTCATAAATATACTGTAAAAATTGTAATGTTGGAGTTGATTACGTGTGCATTATGTGCACCTAAAGTTAGCATAGCACTCACATAAACAATGTTGACACATTCCTATATGGTTGAAACACACATGCACACAAACACTAGATTAACTAGCACACATTTACAGAGGCACCCACAAAGACAATCACACACACACTCATACACGCACGGAATTCTTCAAACTTACACAGGATGTTGTGGGTAATTGCCATGCTGGAGTGAGGAATTCCTGCTTTGGAAGCCCTGTTGAAAAAAAACAGCATAGACCAGCATAGGCTGGTGACCAGCCGTCATTGTTTGGACACTGGTCACCAGCATTCCAGCATATGGTGGCCACCCGCAAAACCCGCATTAAGTTACGTTATGCTGACTTTGCAAAGTGATGTCTAATTCCTAATGGAATCCAGCCTGAACGGAGATATCCAACAATTTGAATGTTTATTCACCCACGATTTGCCTTCAGAATGATTGCCAGGGTTTTGCCCTCAAAACATCAAATCAAGCTTTATTTATACAGCCCATTTCAGACATGGAATGCAATGCAATGATAATATAGGTGAAATATTTACTACACAACAAACATAAGATAAAAAACTAAAGAATGGCACAAAATAAACCAAAGGCAGTTCAGGAGGAGAGTCAAAGGCTTTTTCTAAAAATGATTTTTGATTAGGCCTAATCCAAAAATGCACTCCTGCGTGCGAACTATCCTTAAGCTTTTGTTCTGTTCAGTTCAGTTTGAGAAGGAGAGCTCAAAGATGACGAGGACCAGAGGTCAACTTTGATTGCTTGCTACTACTATAATTTATTTTATTAAAAACAATGTTACTTTTCCATTCTGAAAGCGTATTGATCAGAGTTATTGGCCTCACAATCAGCCAGATTCGATTGTGGTGACTGAAACTTGAAACAGCAGCCGGGGCACAATCAATTGGAAATTGACAGCTAATGGTGCTGAAAGTAGGCAAATTTGAGTAGGCATAATTCATTTGACTTTACTAACAACAAGAGGGCTTTGTGTTGGAGCCTATTTATTCATATTTAAGAAATAAGAGGTAGGCCTACCTGTTTGGCAGATTAAATTAGGCAATAGGCTGCTATATAGATATATTTGTCAGTCAATTCCATGTCAGTGAAGGGGGTATGAGGGTATGCCATAGCCCTACTTTTTATGAAAGAAAATGGCAAAAAGCACAAGCTTACCTCTTGTTATATTTACAATATGCATTGTTTCGTGTCTTTGACATTCAGAGGCTGAGACACAACCTTCTATAGCCAAGGACCCAAAAAATATACTTTGCTTGGGAAGTAATTCTAATTCTCTCTATCAATTGATTAGGCGATTAACTTTCTGTACAATAAATGTTTAAACACAGACAACTTTTAGGGAAACCGTTGTGACCATCTCTTGTTGGGTTAAGCCACAGAAAAGGGCAATTTTTTTCTCAGACCTGCAAATACAATGATAGATTCATGCAATGCTTTTACTATAAAGGAGATCTTTCCCCCCCTACTCTCTTCCACGGTGGGCTGTGAACCCACAACCTTCTGGCCAGCAGCCCTGTGGGCTATCAAAATTCCTGCATTGCCATGTAATGCTTACAGGAAGAAGAACACTTTCTAAAACTGTTTCTAAAAGGCTCTGGTCTGTCCAAGATGAGAGGATAAATGGTATAGACATGTTCTCCGCTATCCACTTTGTTTAAATTATTATTATTATTTGGGGTATAAGGGAGATTCACTTTTTTTTCAAGCATTCAGGGAGGGTTTAATTGAAATGTAACTGATGAACTGTCCATATTCATTTCAGAAAGATCCCATTTTCTCAATGTAACCCTTACTACAAAATAATGTTCACCACCTAAACTGGAACAGTTTCAGTAACGGGTGAAATAAGTTCAACTAAGATATTGGATTAGTATGTATGTTATGTATCTTTGTGTAGCATAAGATACATTAATTGATTAATTAAAACAATCAATGTACATGCAAAAACACAGATATTGAAACAAACTTTTCGAGAAAATCAAACTGCAATATAGCATTCTGGGAAATATGATAATGATGACCGTAGTTTAGCAGACCAGCTTGTCCAGCTAGACCATGCTGGACCAGCATACACTCCCAAGAAGAAAAAAAAGGTTATTTGCCAGGGCTTAGGGTAATTTTATTTTTCATATTAAGAATTCCCTCTCCACAGTGTTTTCCTTTTATGCCATGAAATGCTACACTGTTGCAAAGTTCCTTTAATTGCATGGTACACAACAAGTTACTGAATTTCTACAGCTGAATGAAGGTGTTATTGCTGTAAAAGGACAGTATGCTGTTGAATGCTGGTTACCTAAGACTATACCTCACTTGGGATTTGAACTCAAACTCTTTGTTGCTAATGACCTGAACTTCCTGCTACACCACCAGCTCTATGTCATGACAGAGCTTGGCCACATATTTAAATGGCAAGAACACAGTTCTGTACACTGCTAAAAGCCCAGAATCAAGTCAATAATTGTATAATTATCTGACAACACCAATGTGAAAATATCAGTACTCAGGGACACTTGATGTAATGTGTGCATAAATGCTTTGGGGATTTGAACTTAGAGGCCTTTAGGCAGAAGTGCATTAATGTTTCAGCAGTGCCACCAGGTACATCTTTGGTACCAAGAACATGTACATTCAGAAAGTATTCACACCCCTTGACCTTTTCCCCATTTTGTTCAGCCTGAATTTTAAATGGATGACATTGTGATTTCTTTTGTGACTGGCCTAACACAATGCACCATAATGTCAAAGTGAAATTATGTTTTTACGTTTTTTTTACAAATTCAATACAAATTAAAAGCTGAAATGTTTTAAGTCAATAAGTAAATCAACACCTTTGTTATGGCAAGCCAAAATAAGTTTGGGAGTAAAGATTTGCTTAACAAGTCACATAATAAGATCCATGGACTCACTCTGTGTGCATTGTGTTTAACGTGATTTTTGAATGACTACCTCATCTCTGAAACGTACCAGTGGTCTGGGGCGGCAGGTAGCCTAGTGGTTAGAGCATTGGATTTGTAACCGAAAGGTTGCAAGATCAAATCCCCAAGCTGACAAGGTAAAAATCTGTCATTCTTCTCCTGAACAAGGCAGTTAACCCACTGTTTCTGGGCCATTGAAAATTAGAATTTGTTCCTAACTGACTCAAGAAAATATATTTTGGGGCATGTGTTTTGTGCCAACCATCAGTGGAAGTGTTGTACCAGTTTAAGTGGTTGATGGTTGTCGTCAAAGGTTGAATACCTCTTTTAACATGGTCAGTTGTGCAGTTGTTGTAAGAGCATGTGACATTAAATAAGAGCTGTACTGTTAAAAGGTTACTTTGTATTTTACAGTAAATTAATGGAAGTTAGTTATATGGATATTACTGAATTTTGTGCCGCTGAATTGGCAAACAGCTGTCAGTTATTGTAAAATTCACAGCAACTGCTAGGAACATACTGACAGTTAGGTTGCCAGTTAAGCTATTGTAAAACGCACAGTAACATATTTGCAACGAGCTGCCAGTAGCTCACTGCAACTTCAAGGAACTTTTCTGATTACAAGAATGCTTATGACATTAGGTGATAACTATTATGTAGTCTTTTGCATGAGCACACTTGGTACCCAGCCTCACCTGGCATCAACATCTAGGTTGGCAGCAAACTGACCTTCCTGCCACACAATCAGGTCAATGAGTGTGACAGAAGCCAGCCAAAGTAAGTTTCTGTGAATTCTACAATTACTACTTGCAGCAAGCTGACAGTAAGTTGACATTTAAACATTAACTTACTTTGTAACAAAATGTGGAGAAAGTCAAGGGGTGTGAATACTTTCTGCAGGCACAGTAGCCAATAATTTGGGACATTTTGAAACAAATTTTCTTCAAGTCATAATGTTTCTTCAGAGCTGTCTAAAATACAATATATTTATTGTGATAGTGCATATTAAAATCATTTATTAGACTTTAAATGTAGATGTTCCAAAGGCGAGCATCAGCAACTTGTATGAGTGGAGGCATGGAGATGCTAAACATGTTTGTTACTTAACCGTCAATTACTGTGAGACCGGCAGTCTTTCGCATGACAATAACCAGCTGACAAAATTTCATGACCACTACAACCATAGTCACATGAACAGATCCAGTATTGTAGCAGCAAATTCAGGTTGCTGGCAACTGAGAAGTTGTGAGGTCAAATCCCAAGTGAGGTTGACACCAAAGTAATCATAATTTTACTGGTTGGCAAAACCACGCCCCTCAGTATCATATTTCCCAGCATTGCAGTTAGATTTGAGTTGTTTTCAATATCTGTGTTGCATGTACATTGATTGGTTAAGGAATACATTAATTTATGTTTTGCTACACAAAGATAAATAACTAAATTAATCCAATCTTTTAGTTGGATTTATTGCACCCGTGACTGAAATGGTTGTTCGAGTTTAGTCTAATTATGTTTATCTTTCTGACACTGGCAGTCATTCTGAATCCACTCTGGATGGATTCCAATATGAATTAAACATCACTTTGCAAGCCAGCATAATGTAACTTCTTGCTGGTCACCAGAGCCTACACTGTGGCGTTGTCAACCGTGATGGAGAGGTCTTTGAGCAGGCAGGCCTTTTCTGGGAGGAAGAGCAGTTCTGTCTTGACGAGTTAGAGCTTGAGGTGGTGGGCCGACTTCGAAGTTGAGATTTTTGGTCATGGATTTAACAATGGTGGAAACTCCCTCCAGCTAATGCCAACACCAATTGAATTATTCGAAATCTATGCCTGGGAGATTGGAAAGGCACACTTCTGGAGAAAGGGGGAGAATCAGAACAAATAAGGGATGATTTTTGAGGGGAGGCATAAGCTGAACAGAGAAGTGTGTCCACCTCTTTGAGCACATGCATGGCCTTTCATTTTTTACCACAAGCTATACTTAAAGTGTAAAATATCATGGCATTGCAACCAGGGCCACCATTTGTCACATTTTCATGACAGAAATATGTCCCGGGTTCACATCCCAGGTAAACACATGAAATACCACTTTTGATCTTGAAGTTGAACCCTACATTGCCCCAGTATATCTCCAACCTATTTGTTGTCATGTAAAAACTATGCAAGGGAAGTGCTGTTGGTCATTACGGAGGTCTGGTAAACAAAGGAAAAATACAATGCCTGTAACGGAAATTCAAATTTTCTCAACAAAGCTTTAGCGGGAAAGCGCAGCAAGAAAGAAGGCCTTCCTATAAATATTCCATGGTGTTTCATTGTCTAATGAAAAGTGTTTGAACTTTGAAACATGGAACCTATGGAGTAGGAAGAAGGCATATGTCTTAGATGATGAAATATAGAAGTATGAAATATTTACACATTATATAATGAAATTATAAGCCTTCTATCTGTAATACAGTATCTATGGTATGTGCTCGTCCATGTATGGATGGTGTTTCCTCTTATAGATATCACAGTACTGAAAAAAGTGCCAAACTTTAAATTTGTGTGTACAATATGTAGAGATTACGATTAAAATGTGACTAAAATTTGAGGTTTTTCTTGTTTGAAAAAAAAAAATACAGACACAATTTAAAAAAATGTCAGTGCTTTTCAATAAGCTTCAAGGTGCTTTACATTGCATGGGAGTAACGCACCCCACCTGCTACCATTGTGTACAGTAGCACACCAACCTGGGTGATGCACAGCATCCATTTTATGCCAGAAAAGCTCACCACACATTGGCTCTCACAGTGAAAGAGGTGAATGTCACCGGTATCAAGTCCCCATACATGGAGTACTAGTATTGTTACTGTAACATTTTGGTTTTAGATGATACTTTATTTAGTCACATAATTTCACCCAGTTGTCATCCCTCAAGCCAAATAACTTCTTTCTCCGTGGCAGAAAACTCTTAGCAACATTTACTGTAACATATTTTCTTCCTATAGACACTACTTGTAATTGATTTGCTCGAGTTCAGCATCACAATACGTAAATAAAGATTTGTAACAACTGCTGGAGTCTACCTGTGTTTCTTCAATTGCCACACCAAGTCATGTATTACTGACAGTGGAGGCTCCTCCTCCGAGGAAGGGGAGGAACATCCTCCTCAGTAAAATTTCATAAAAATGTAAATAGTGAAACATTAAAAAAGTCTTTAGATAATGGATTTTAAATACACTGTTTTGCAATGGTCTACAGTAACTTCAAAAGTACTGTCTGGGGTAGCACCGTGGTGTAGTCAGAGGACAGCTAGTCCTCCTCTGACTACATTGACTTCAATACAAAACATTGGAGGCTTGTCACCCCCTTCCATAGACATACATGGTAATTATGACCACTTCCGGAGGACGTACACCAACCAATCAAAGCTTTTTCAGTATGAACTGACATGTTGTCCATCCAATCATAGCATGAGGATCAGAGAATGAACCTAGTGTGTTCTATTGAGATTGTGCCACAGAGCATTATGGAGGTTCTATTTGTTGAGAAGCTTAGTGACGTTGTTGGATAGAGATTAAGAGTGATTCAGCCGGTCCTTGTACCATGGCATCAGAGCCAGACCGAGGCTCCTGTAGTGGAGGATTGGGTGAGCTGGAACCTGCCACCCTGATCCGCTACAGACTCTGGCCTGCCACCCCCCATCTGCCACAAACAGCAATTTCAGTGGTCCTCCTGCGCCAGTTTTGAGCCCTGCAGCTGGAGCGTGGGGTGTCTTTGAGGGGAATTACCTTGGTTTTTCACAAATCCAATGCATGTTGGAAGGTTGTTATTGTATTTTAAATTGGAAATAAGAAAAAACATGTATGTGTTTTTTACTGTGAGGAGTAGTTTTATTTTCATTCTATCTACAGACAGTTGAGTTCTACCGGAAGCTCAGAAATTAGTCATTTGAGGAGTTCAAACACTGGCAGTTTGAACGAGAGACTGTCAGGAAGATGGCGCTACTGACCTTGGACGGAACAAAGTGTCCTCTCTGTCCACAGGTATGTCAATGATAACAATTAAGGAACAACAATAAGTAAGCGAGGATTCTTATTTGCATTCAGTGTTGTTCATAATTGATGAGGGGAAATATATCCAACCTTAGTTGTCTTTCTCATATACTGTATCTTCTATCCTTGTGCAGCAGGTAGCCTAGTGGTTAGAGTGTTGGACTAGTAACCGAAAAGTTGCAAGATTGAATCCCTGAGCTGACAAGGTAAACATTTGTTGTTCTGCCCCTGAACAAGGCAGGTAACCCACTGTTCTTAGGCTGTCATTGAAAATAAGAAATTGTTCTTAACTGACTTGCCTAGTTGAAAAAAATGCCTTGCCAAACAGTAGCAATGTTATGCAGCATACCATTGCAAGCCTCAAAAACCCAACCCTTTGTCCAAGTCGTGGGAGGCGGTACGGGATTGCCAGACAGGGCAACATTTTCTGTGTGGCTTTGCCACCCAGGCCGCTACAGTTGCCATGAAAGCCTGTCTGGATCCACAATATGCTGGATAACGGGACTCTGGTAAAGCTAGGTAGACCAATCATCTGCTTAGTGGATACACCGATTACAGATGCATTCACGGCAAAACTACAGTGACCCATGTTTCCCAAATAGCACAGGGGTTTAAGTAATAGCCTTGCAAATATCCATTCCCTGTGTCTCTAATAATTTTGTATAATTCATTATTTGCATTATTTTTTAAAGGAAAACGGTCATTCAAGTATTGCAGCTGATGCCCTATTTGTTCTTCCCAGAAAAAGATTGCCTGGGACAAGCATTGAGGGTCCCAAACATGCTGGCAGCTGGATGGTTCTTTTGTGACCGAGACAAAGTCGACTGCTTTGTAGGAGGAGCATCAGACACACCAACTGAGGTATACTGGATTTTGAAGAATGGGATGTATTTCACAATCAGTTAGTATCACTAGCCCTCTTCTGTGTGACTTGTGTGACGTGTGTTTATGTGTATATGTGTATAACCAACAGCCCGGCTAATGTTGGAAAAGTTAAAATGTTTGATTGAAATCAGGAGAAGCCATTTATCCTTGGTGATGCGACACTAGCATTGAACGATTCTGTCCCTAATATTTATAATACAGATCAGATGAAACATGAACTGCATAGTGAATGTGACTTTTTATTCACTCTTTTTACAGGAGTGCCCGGGATTTCAAGCAGGGAATGTGCTGTGATCCAAACCCAAAACCCAAAAACTGGACATACAGTAACTGGTGTGTTTGGGATGGCGTGCAGGCACGAGCATCTACTGAAGTTCCTGAACCTGAAGAGAGGAGAGAAGTATGGTTGATGGATGAATGTGGATGGGATGGATGGATTTTTCAGATGTATAGCTGATGTATAGCTGTTTTTTTTGTTACAGTGGCAAGAAAATGTATGTGAACCCTTTGGAATTACCTGGGTTTCTGCAGAAATTGGTCATCAAATTTGATGAAGTCACAACAATAGACAAACATAGTGTGTTTAAACTAATAACACACAAATTATTGTATTTTTCTTGTCTATATTGAACACATAATTTAAACATTCACAGTGTAGGTTGGAAAAAGTATGTGAAACCCTAGGCTAATGACTTCTCCAAAAGCTAATTGGAGTCAGGAGTCAGCTAACCTGGAGTCCAATCAATGAGACAAGATTGGAGTTGTTGGTTAGAGCTGCCCTGCCCTGTAAAAACAAACTCACAAAATTTGAGTTTTTTATTCACAAGAAGCTTTGCCTGATGTGAACCATGCCTCGAACAAAAAAGACCTCAGAAGACCTTTTGTAACCCTGGAAAGGGTTACAAAAGTATCTCTAAAATTTTCATCAGTCCACGGTGAGACAAATTGTCCATAAATGGAGAGTTCAGGACAAGTTCAGCACTGTTACTACTCTCCCTAGGAGTGGCCGTCCTGCAAAGATGACTGCAAGAGCACAGTGCAGAATGCTCAATGAGGTTAAGAAGAATCCTAGAGTGTCAGCTAAAGACTTACAGAAATCTCTGGAACATGCTAACATCTCTGTTGACAAGTCTATGATACGTAAAACACTAAACAAGAATGGTGTTCATGGGAGGACCCCACGAAGAAGCCAGTGCTGTCCAAAAAAATGCATTGCTGCACGTCTGAAGTTTGCAAAAGTGCACCTGGACGTTCCACAGCGCTACTGGCAAAACATTCTGTGGACAGATGAAACTACAGTTGAGTTGTTTGGAAGGAACACACAACACTATGTGTGGAGAAAAAAAAGCACAGCACACCAACATCAAAACCTCATCCCAACTGTAAAATATGGTGGCGGAAGCATCATGGTTTGGGGCTGCTTTGGAAAAATGAATTCCCATGTTTATCAAGACATTTTGCAGGAGAATGTAAGGCTGTCTGCCAATTGAAGCTCAACATAAGTTGGGTGATGCAACAGGAAAACGAACAAAAACACAGAAGTAAACCAACAACAGAATGGCTTCAACAGAAGAAAATATGCCTTCTGGAGTGGCCCAGTCAGAGTCCTGACCTCTACCCAATTGAGATGCTGTGGCATGAACTCAAGAGAGGAGTTCACACCAGACATCCTAAGAATATTGCTGAACTGAAACAGTTTTGTAAATAGGAATGGTCCAAAATTCCTCCTGACTGTTGTGCAGGTGTGATCTGCAACTACAGACCATGTTTGGTTGAGGTTAGTGCTGCCAAAGAGGGTAGTTATTAAAGTTTTATTGCTGGTACAACTGCTGATGTAAAAAGGGTTTTATAAAATACATTTGATTTGATAATGAAATCTTTGCTGTGGTTTGACTGACAATTTGATATTTTAGTAAAATTCCTAACATTGTCCATAATATATTTTTCTCTAACTTGTGAGCATTGCACATGTATAACTTAATTTGATTTTGTTCTGCAATAGATTTAATTAGGGCCTTGATTATGTTGTAGGCAGCACACAGTAGGATTTGGAGGTTTGGATCAGATCACACTTCACGCTGGATAATCCACTCTACACTCAAATCGATGTTGCCTTCCTAACTGGTTAGCTTTATGATGAGATGCTTTCATACTGTTATATGTTCGCTTGTATATTTGTATAATATTTTCTAGGTCTGACATGATGCCCCCGTCAATCCCCGATGATAGGAACGCTCAGTTGACTCCTCAGCTTAAAAAAGAAATAGCTTTTTAATGATGTCTCCATATTTGTCCCACTGTATTCGGGCTAGTCAATATAGGTTTTAAACCTTTTAACATAAATGCTTACGTTTCAGCCTGGAGATAAGGTTGAAGGCCACGGAGAAGAGAAACTGGATTGTACACTACACTGCGCAGCAATTTTGGAAAGTCTGCAAACTAAGAAGACTCACTGTCTGCTGGCCACAATCCATAGGCTTGTCCTGGAGTGCTCTTTCTATTGTGGCCTGGTCAGAAAGTATGCAGGTACTGAAGCCAATTCAGTGTTGAACACTGCATCACGCCCTGGCATATCACTGCTGTTGTTAACTCATTCACCCAGATGCTTTGAACTATATGAAAGAATTATATCAAACTTCAAGATTTTCATTAGCATTTCTTAAAATAGTTTTTCAGATGGACAAACCATTGCTGTGCGGCTCTCCAGAAAAATCAAGCAGACATCAGAGAATAAAACAGCAGATCAACGCCTACAATGGAAGGAACAAGTCACCTCAATTCCCCCCAATGCTTGGGCAAAGTGTGGCCGAGCCAACATGCTTTCACCTGGGTGCCCTCTGTGCTGTCCGAAATGAAATGCAGAACATATTAAAGCTCCAGCAAGCATTTTCAATGTTGGCTGGTGATGGCCCAGTCAGCACAGATGAAGAGGAGGACAGTGATTCAGAAACTGAAAGTGGTTGAGGAATGAATGTTTGTGTGTGCGTGTGAGTTCTATAGGGACAAACTATACACCGAGTATTCCACAAATTAGGAACACCTTCCTAATATTGAGTTGCACCCCCCCTCCACCTTTTGCCCTCAGAACAGCCTCAATTTATCAGGGCATGGACCTGTACCCCCACACATTGAATCGGTACCCCCTGTACATAGCCTTGTTATTGTTATTTTATTGTGTTACTTTTTTAAACTTTAGTTTATCTAGTAAACTCTATTTTCTTAAACTGCATTGTTAGTTAAAGGCTTGTCAGTAAGCATTTCATGGTAAGGTTGTATTCAGCGCATGTGACAAATACAATTTGATTTGACTCTACAATGAGTCGAAAGCGTTCAACAGCGATACTGGCCCGTGTTGACTCCAATGCTTCCCATAGTTGTGTCAAGTTGGCTGGATGTCCTTTGGGTGGTGGACCATTCTTGATACATATGTGAAACTGTTGAGAGTGAAAAACCCAGTAGCGTTGCCATTCTTGACACACTCAACCGGTGCACCTACTACCATACTCCGTTCAAAGGCACTTAAATCACTTGTCTTCCCCATTCACCTTCTGAATGGCACACACACAATCCATGTCTCAAGGCTTAAAAATCCTTCTTTAACCTTTCTCCTCTCCTTCCTCTACACTGATTGAAGTGGATTTACAAGTGACATCAATGAAGGATCATAGCTTTCACCTGGATTCCCCTGATCCTGAAAGAGCAGGTGTTCTTAATGTTTTGTATACTCTGTGTACATGCATATATTATTACCAACCTCCGGAGAATTAGACACAGGTACTGGTGCAGCCCAAACTCCAGCTCCAGCCTCAGCCTATCCTCCAGTTAAAGACCCAGGCCCTGTTCAAGCTCCACTCCCATCTCCAGCTCTAGGCCCAGCACCACCCCCAGCTGCAAACAGATATTCTAAAATCTGCTCCATCTTTTCATAATCAGCAGACACATTTACCCAGAAGAAAACAATAACAAGTGGTAGATGGCCATATATAGCAAAGCTCACCGTTGCCCTTTAGTGAGAGCAGTGGCCACATTGAGTATCTGTTCAAAGGGAATGTCCTGATTGTCTAAAGTAATGGGTCAAGTCACTGCCGGTACTGTACATGTCAATGTTGTTCGTCTCAATGACCAAGACATTACAATTCCGCATTGAAACATTGTAGAGAGCATTGATTGCATCTTACTTATTGTGAACTTGATGCCAGGGCCTGCCCCCAAAATGGAAGATAGTTGGTCCATGCCATAGTGGGAGGGCTTTTTTAATTTTAATTCTATCCCACCTGGCATACCCTCTACTTCAATGACCACCCACAGCCACAGCCTTATATGGAACTCTGCCCTGTCCACCTGCTTCATCATAACAGAAACAAGTGAAGGAAGATCAAGTGTACGCATTATTCCAAGCTTCTACCAGTGATCCATGAATCTGCTTACTTGAATGTAAACCAACAAGGCACAGCCACCACATGTTTTTATAAATCAAATGTCAGCCCTTGTATCCAGAACTCTGTCTGTGAATTTTAGTGGTTACATTTTTTAAGCTTGCTTAAAAGCGGAGCAAGACTGTTATTTAATTGTTGAATCACAGATATACAGTACATTTTAATAATTTATTTCAAATAAAATGGTACATACTATACTTCTGGTTGAATAAAGCTTGTACTCCTTGCACCCTAGCCTTGACTGTGAAGCTGCAGGTTTGCCAAGATGTAACAATAAAAGAGGCACAGTGCTGTATGAGTGTGTTTAAAGGCATTATAGATGTACAGATGTAGGATCTTAATTTGAGTCAGTTTGCTACAGCAGGAAAATAATCCTGCAGTAAAAGTAAAATGTGGTATGTGGATTTTAATGAATTTACATTTTTGTTGGGGGTTGACACATTTATCGCAAGGGAAAATCAAGTCTGACATTTCTAAGTGGAAATTACAAACCTCAGAAGCCTTTTCAAACCTCAAATACACTATAAGTTAAAAATGTCCTGCATTGCATAAAAGTTGTCCTGCACCTGGATGATCAAATTAAGATCCTACATCTGTATGCTTGAGGTTAAGTGTTACCAAAGTTACCATATTTTTTTAAATATGTGTATCAGAAAAGTGTACAGAAAACTTGGCGATCAGAACTTGGCCCTCAATAAATTCCTTTCCCCTCCCAGATGAGGCTGTGCTGACTGGTATGGGGTCCTCGGGGTTGTGGACAAGGAAAGCTGTGTCGACCTCCATACATTCCAACTTGATAACCTAACAAAAAATTATGTAGAAATAGACAAGATGAATAATAAATTAAATTAGATGTAAAAAAAAAGACAATGCCTAAAAATGCTTATAGGAAAAGAGTTGGTGAAAAGACTGAAATCCTCCTGTATGAAAAATGCCTGTTCTGGCTATCTTAAATCTGTATCTCAAATTTAACTCCCAACTATCAAATCCAAATACATTACTTTAAGTTAAACCTTCAAAATGTTATGATTTACCATTGTGACCCTACAGTATATATTCCCACAATTGATTTCAGCCGTCTTAAATTATCTTTGACTTTGAATGCCTTCGGTTTCCCCTTCAACTCCTGACCTCCTGCCTGTAGCTTGTCTGCCTCCTCATTGTAATGGGGTTTTGTGTCAGGTGGTAATGCCTGCCATTTGCCCTGTGTACCTGCCATAACTCCTGACATACAACAGAAAACATGACAATGTCAGTGACATTGTTTTATCTATCTATTCTATCAAGGCATTACTACAACAAAACATTTACTTGTTGTAGTAATATGTGTCAGACAGAGTCAGTAGAGTTTAGAATTTATTGTTTGACCCATATATTTCTGAAGAGAAATCCTTCTGATCATTCATCTAAAATAATAATTGACCTACATCAAAGACACACCGATTGAGAAATGCATACAGTCCACAATACCTGAATGTCCGCCTTGCTCTTGTAATTGCAAAAAGGTAATTAAAGCCAAACCTGCACAAAACTTTCACTTTAAGGTGGTCCCTCATAAACAGGTTGCAACCTGACACATTACATTTGTAACATTACCTCCTGTCTCAGCCTCCAGTATTTATGCTGCAGTAGTTTGTGTCGGGGGCTAGGGTCAGTCTGTTATATCTGGAGTATTTCTCCTGTCTTATCCAGTGCCCTGTGTGAATTTAAGTATGCTCTCTCTAATTCTCTCCTTCTTTCTTTCTCTCTCTCTCTCGGAGGACCTGAGCCCTAGGACCATGCCTCAGGACTACCTGGCATGATGACTCCTTGCTGTCCCCAGTCCACCTGGCCGTGCTGCTGCTCCAGTGCTGCTTCTGCCTGCGGCTATGGAACCCTGAACTGTTCACCGGACGTGCTACCTGTCCCAGGCCTGCTGTTTTCAACTCTCTAGAGACAGCAGGAGCGGTAGAGATACTCTCAATGATCGGCTATGAAAAGCCAACTGACATTTACTCCGGAGGTGCTGACATGTTGCACCCTCTACAACCACTGTGATTATTATTATTTGACCCTGATGGTCATCTATGAACACAGCCAGAAGAGCACAGCCAGAAGAGGACTGGCCACCCCTCATAGCCTGGTTCCTCTCTATGTTTCTTCCTAGGTTTAGGCCTTTCTAGGGAGTTTTTCCTAGCCACCGTGCTTCTACACCTGCATTGCTTGCTGTTTGGGGTTTTAGGCTGGGTTTCTGTACAGCACTTTGATATATCCGCTGATGTAAGAAGGGCTATATAAATACATTTGATTTGATCTTAGTTTTTTGTGGAGGGACAGCTTGACTGGGCCAGTTTTCTTTCATTCCCTAACCAATTCTAGAGGAAACAATAGCAAGAAAACACAATGGTAAAGACTACTGCATCACATTTTCATGTCAGAGTTATTCAGCTTTTTATCTAGCAGATGATTGAAAAAGTATCCCTTATATACTAAGAGTTATCTTTATTGTTTCACAACCAGAGGGACAGTGATGGATGTTTTGAATCTGGGTTTTACCAGGCAATATGAAACTAGAAGCAAAATACAAATAGCTACCCGGAAAAGTTAAAATAACATAACAATCAACATTATTATCACAACAGCAGAGGACAGGATCCAGGATTTGCATGTTATGTTTTCAGAATTTGATGTCATAACCCTCTGATAGCTAGCCAAGGGGAAGAGGTAGGGAGGGAGTGCATTGGGACCAGGTGAGGGAATCCAATAGCCCGACAACAATGGATGAATGAATACTTAATTGTTCCAAGGTGGCATTTGTTTGGGAATAATGGCACACATGTAACAAATCACAGAACATTCAACACTTCACTTAAATACAACATAAATATCACAGGACATACTTCACAAGACAAGGTCAGACAGACAAATTAGATAGAGGTATACTGTAGGTGCTGAATTATGGTTTAGTCTTCCTGGATTGAGGAACCTAGTGCTGGTTAACATGAATGACTTGTGTGCCCCGTTTGTTCTACAGAGTGGGGATTTGAACCTTTGGCCTGGCAGCAACTGTTGGTACTGGTAGTATAGTGGGTGTCTTAGTAACATTTTCTGGATTTATGGATGGTTCTTGATTTGTAGAGTGATGTGATGCTTTGAGACTTGACCCTGCTGAACCGTACCACTCAAGGAAGCAGAAGGTTAAGATGCTTTCAATGAATGTCTAATATAAAAGGTGAATCATCAGTAAGGCCGTAGGAAGATTCCTAAGTAGTCCTAAGCCAAATGTTTTGTCCAGAACCCAGGGAGATATTACAAAAAGACAAAACCCTTTCTTATGTTCACAGAATACAAAACGTTAATGACCCTCACCTCCACCACTCTCCGACAGTCCAGTTCAGGTGGCTGCCTCAGCCATCAAAGGCGACCCTCTCCTCGTTATTCCCTGGTCAAATAAGGCTTTCAGAATCTCTCTTTGTTCATGACAAATGTATGATCTTCTTTATCTTAAGAACAGAATTATCCAATAAATGTCGTTCCACTTCATGATTGTGTCCCACTTGTTGTTGATTCTTCACAAAAAAATACAGTTTTATATCTTTATGTTTGAAGCCTGAAATGTGGCAAAAGGTCGCAAAGTTCAAGGGGGACGAATACTTTCGCAAGGCACTGTATATACAGAGAAAGGAGTCGGCCCGAGAATTGAACCCTTTGGTACCCCCATAGAGACTGCCAGAGGTCCAGACAACAGGCCCTCCGATTTGACACACTGAACTCGGTCTGCAAAGTAGTTGGTGAACCAGGCGAGGCAGTCATTAGAAAAACCAATGCTATTGAGTCTGCCGATAAGAATACGGTGATTGACAGAGACGAAAGCCTTGGCTAGGCCGATGAAGACGGCTGCACAGTACTGTCTTTTATCGATGGCGGTTATGATATCGTTTAGTACCTGAGGTGCACCCGTGACAGGCTCGGAAGCTGGATTGCACAGCGGAGATAGGGCAGCAACCTCTAAGGTGCGAGGGTGAGTAACCGGGTGATAGCCGGCTATTGACAGTGACTAAGTTCAGGGCAAGGTACTGGGTGGAGGCCGGCTAGTGATGGCAATTTAACAGTCTGATGTCCTTGAGATAGAAGCTCTTTTTCAGTCTCTCGGTCCCAGCTTTGATGCACCTGTACTGACCTCCCCTTCTGGACGATAGTGGGGTGAACAGGCCGTTGCTCGGGGGGTTGATGTCCTTGATGATCTATTTGTTCTTCCTGTGACATCGGGTGCTGTAGGTGTCCTGGAGGGCAGGCAGTGTGCCCCTGGTGATGCATTGGGCAGACCGCACCACCCTCTGGGGAGCCCTGCGGTTGCTGGCGGTGCAGTTGCCGTACCAGATGGTGATACAGCCTGACAGGATAATCTCAATGATGCATCTGTAAAAGTTTGTGAGGGTCTTAGGGGCCAAGCCAAATTTCTTCAGCCCCCTGAGGTTGAAGAGGTGCTATTGCGCCTTCTTCACCACATTGTCTGTGTGGGTGGACCATTTCAGATTGTCAGTGATGTGTACACCGAGGAACTTGAAGCTTTTCACCTTCTCCACTGCGGTCCCGTCGATGTGGTTGGTGGTGTGCTCCCTCTGCTGTCTCCTGAAGTCCCCATCAGCTCTTTCGTTTGGTTGACATTGAGGTTATTTTCCTGGCTGTTCTATATTGGTTTGTCTCTTGCAATTCAAGTGTCAACACAATTCACACTGTGCCTTATTAACATGTTTTATTTGTCTACTAATAAATTCAAACTAAACCCTTGAGAGAGTTTTTGCCTATCATGCTGTACCAAAAGCAATGGCCACCAACTCTGATTGTGTTGCAATAAAGAGTCTTGCTGTTACCAGTGTAACAAAACAATCTAAAGACACTACACACAGACGAGATGGGAGACCATGACCAGTACATCACATCATTCATTTGATATTTCGCGTGAGCAGTGGCAGTCTTTCTGAATTTGTAAAGTAGAATATGGGTCGGCCATTGGTCAATGACCAATGCGCGAGACTGCTCTCTAAACAAAAACAAAAATGAAACTATAGAAGTGCAAATAAGCCATCATGGGGCAGTGTGCCCACAAAAGCCTGGGACTTGGTTGGAGGCAGTACAGGGTCGTATTCACTAGGCACCAAACAAAATGAAAACAGACTGAAATGGCAAGGGACTACCTGAACTTGTCCTATAAGAAATGCTTGTTTTTAGTTTTCTATTGCAAAAGGAAGTTTTGCTACTGTCCGCACCAATAAATACGACCTAGTACTTTCACAGGTTACAACAGAGCTACCTAACCCTCTTCCTGGAGATCTACCATCCTGTGGGTATTCAGTCCAACTCTAAACTAACATACCTGTTTCAGCTATTGAGGATCATGTTCCAGGCCCTGACCAATTTGCAGATAATACATTGCATCAACCAATATTGCATAGCACGTAATTTGCATGCCACATCATCGACTGCGCAGTCAGCATTAGATTGCTTTTCCCCTATATCATATGGGTGGCATTCCTGCCTGACTAAATTGCAGATCCCTGACAAATATTGTGAATCTTGGATAGTTGTTTAACACATCAGCTAACCACATCAGCTAACAACATCATATGATATTGCAATGTAATGTCCGACAGTTGATGACGTGGCGCACAACTATTGGTTGAATCAATGCAATGTCTTCAACGTAATCAGGCGCATATGTGGTTAGCTGTTATGTTCAACACTAGCCTCGTGTGGCCATCCTTCCAAATCTTGTCTCGTTAAATCGTGTTGGAAATCTGGAGAAATCCAGTATAGAATTATGGGTTTGGATGGGAGCGTAGGTTTTTCTTCAAACCCTTATCTAGCGTACCTAACTAACTGGTTGATAAACTGAATCATGTTACAGGATGGTAGCTCTCCAGGAACAGAGGTGGTAAGGGTTCCTGAGTGGTGCAGCGGTCTAAGGCACTGTATCTCAGTGCTAGAGGCCTCACTACAGACCCTGGCTCGATTCCAGGCTGTATCACAATCGGCTGTGATTGGGAGTCCCATAGGGTGGTGCACAATTGGCCTAGTGTCGTTAGGGTTTGGCAGGGGTAGGCTGTTATTTTAAATAATAATTTGTTCTTAACTGACTTGCCTTGTTAAATAAATAAACATTAAAAGCCCTACAATAGTGATTTTGGATTTGTAAGAAAATGTATGAAAGTAGAGGCCAAATAATCTGAACCAATTATGCTAATCTGTTATGTTAACTATCCAAGCGTTGTAATACACCCATAAATTAAGAAGCAATGAAGTCCACCTGCAACGCGCCCGCGGGCTAGCAACGCTAACGCAGCCTAGCAACGCAAACGCAGCCTAGCAATGAACGCACCCGTGTAAACCTGCAACGCTCCCACGGGCTAGCAATGTCAGTTAAAATAACTGCAGCCAGCTGGGCTACGAGTTGCTGGAGCTCGTTCAGAGTTCACGTTTAAAACTACGTTTTAAATGTTTTTATTAATTTAAGGAGCTGCAAACGCAATGCTCTCGTATTATTTCTTCATGACCATTTTGCTTCCTATGGCGGGCAAGTAAGATCTTGCGTTATTTTGTCATTGTCAATACAGTACATCTACACCACGATATGAAACGTTGATTTGAACCTTCTGACCAACTAGTGGGTCATGCGGCGCCCCACTGTCTGATTCATATTGCGTGATTTCTGAACGCTATTATATGGAGTGATTTTTCAGTCTTATCAACTGTAGGCTACTAATAAGAGCAGCTGCCTATAGCCTATGAGCCCTTTACATCTGGTCTGGGTAAACTAATTGGTAACGTTATGTATTTATAGTCCATGTGTGGGTGTCAGGAGAAAATGTGAATGTGATCAAATGTAGTTTATATTCAAAATTGGGCTGCCTATAGTTTTTAATCCAAAATCCTTAACTGGAATCAATCAATCAACATAAGTGATGACAGATGTGAGTAAATGTTTTATAAGGCCAACAGTTGCATAGGCCTGCATGATGCAAACATGCATAAAGCAAGCTCAGCCCTGTGAGTTCTATTGTCCATCAGTTGTTGTCAATGTGTCTGGGATGAGGAAATGCCACTCCTAATCTAGTCTAAATATAATTTATATGAACAAATATAAAGGTAGCTGCAGTTTGACAGGGTGTTCATCCCCCCCAGGGCCAGGAGTGTTTTTCAGGAGTTTTTAAAACCTTGTGACCTGATTTTGAAAAGCTAGTCCCACATAGCCCATATAAAACCTTTTTATAACTGATTAATCACTGTCATACCTTATTGGGTGCAGAGTTTTCCTAGTTAGGTTAACATATAAGGAAAAACTCCAGGACCCAAGGGGTAAAAATTGCCCCACCACTCTGGGACCTATGGTGCCACCAGTCGGCTTGCAGTTGTCAGTTATCGTCAGGTATGTGGATGATCAGGGCTTTATTCAGGAACATTTTTTGGGCTTCTTTGATGTGTCAAGTGGGCGAGATGTGCAGTCTGTAATTGAATTTATGAATTTTGAGATGTCTGAGTTTAACTTCATGGAGAAACTCGTTGTCCAAACCTACGATGGCGTGGCTGTAATGGAATGTATCTGCTATTTGTATTTACAGCTAAGTCCCCTCCTGTTCCCTGACTAAGAGGTGATGACTACTCCACTCCACTACCATTGTCAACTTTCTCCTGACATGAACTGAAGCCACGTCTCATGTGCCCGCTCATCCACTGGAACATTGAATGTTTCCCCTCCAAGCACTGTGAGTACCCCTATCAAATGTCTCTCATTACTGTATGTAGAGTCAATCACGTACACAAACACAATCACATTATTACACATTAATGATTTTACTCCTTGCTTGGACTAACTCATTCTTAGCTCTTTTGTCTAACTGTGTAGTGTGTTGTGTTATTGAGTTGCTTTGTGTGTCACCAAATTAGCTTGAGATGATTTTACTGCAACACTGCATCCAAGTTTCTTGACATAGGCGTTTCACAGAGCTACCAGTCAAGGCGAGCTTATGTATATAAGCTCCCCCACCCACTCGGCCTGTCTTTTTTTCGAACTTGCTGGTAGTTAGTCATGAGAGAAAAAGTACATTTTCAATTTTTTTAGTTGCATTTTTCTATCACCCCAAAATATTATTGGTGATATTTTAGTCACTCAAAAGGCTATTTTATATGGGAATCAGAATCACTGTTTGGGATAGTTTGGGATTTTGGCAATGAGACCCTTTATCTACTTCCCCAGAGTCAGATGAACTCATGGATACCATTTCTAGTTGCTAACTAGCGTTAGCGCAAATTCCTGTTCCTGAGCTGTTCCCATAGGCTTCCAGTCATTGCACTAACGCTAGTTAATATTGGCTCGCCAAACTACCTCTAACTTCCTTCATACTGGATGCAGACAGAGGCGTCATGCCCATAGGTAGCACAGGTGCACGTGCCCTCTGATTTTACCTGTAAAAAAAATTATCATAATAATTTGAAAAAATACAAATATCTCTATGTTAAGACTGCTAGACACCTAGCAATTTTATGAAGTTGGCTTTAGATAGCCCAGATAGGTTCCTAATCTCCCGACCTCATAACTAGCTACCAAGAAGCCATTTCAGGCTATCAATTAAGGAGTAGTTAGCTGACATGCCTGCTGGGTTGGTAGACTTTAGAAAAACAAGCAATAAGTAAATGTACTGAATAAGACTCACATTCTTTTCAATCTTTTACCCAGATTTTTAGCAGAGATGCATATTTAGTTTCTTTAAAAAAATAACCACCAGTTACAGACAGCTCAAGAGATACAGTATCCTTAGATATGCAGTATTGCTGAGCGATTAGTGTTTTTTGGGGGTCGGTTCGGTTTCGGTTTGATTATCCAAAAATAATCACAGTTTTCGATTTTGGTTTTGAATATTTATGTAAACATTAAATGCACAATGCATCATGTCAGTTGTATGCTGTAACAACACAGAATAATAATAATAAAAAATGTAACCTTTATTTAACTGGGCAAGTCAGTTAAGAACAAATTCTTATTTACAATGACGGTCTACAATTAGTAAAAGTCCCATGATGGTAGTGACTGCCCATTACTGAGTACCACTTATTAACCATAATTTATTCACATTACTTCAATAAAATATTTCAGTTGTTGGGTATGTTACATTTGTTTTATTTTATGACTTTATTATTTCATTCTAAGTCATCATCTCATCTATATAGAGCTGCTGCTTATGTTGTCTGACAAAATCACTTTTTAGTAATTAGGTAAATAAGGCATACTTTTATGACTGCTAAATACCAACTATCAATCACTTAGATCATGTATTTTCAGGTACAGATACCTCGTGAAGCAACTGCTTTCTATCCCTTTCTATTGCGCATTATTCTGTCTCTTCTCTCCATGTCTGCCCAAAACTAACCTAACGTAATAGGAGGCATAAAATAAACTCACCGACACACAATGGCTTATGGTCATTGTAATTAAATACCACGTTTTCTGTACTAAACTATGTAGAATTTTGTCCTGTTGGAAACTACAACTCCCTACTATATCGCACAGTTCTGGGCTTGATCTGATTCATCGCTAGAAAAACTATGCAATGTGCGCATTGAGCTCACAGAAAAAAAACTGAAGGAAATGGAATACAAATAATTGAAGCGACATCGGTCCAAAAATTTTTTTTAAATGAAAAATAACCAACATTTCGGTTAATCACTTAGGACTAATATGCAGAAAAATAAACCTATTTTCTTTAACAACGAATTAAGCATAATGAGGGCCTCCTGACTGGCGCAGCGGTCTAAGGCACTGGATCACAGTGTTGCATCATCACTACAGCCTGGTGTTCGATCCCAGGCTATGTCACAACCAGCCGTGACCGGGAGTCCCATATGGCGGCACACAATTGGCCCAGCGTCATCCGGGTTAGGGAAGGTTTTGGCCGGGGGGGCTTTACTTGGCTCATCGCGCCCTAGCGACTCCTTGGGCCGTGTGCCTGCAGGCTGACTCTGGTCATCAGTTGTATGGTGTTTCGTCCGACACATTGGTGCAAGCAGGTGGTAAGAAGTGAGGCCCGGAGGACGCATTACTCAACCTTCGACCTTCACCTCTCCTGAGCCCGTTGTGGAGTTGCAACGATGAGACAAGATCATAATCATGAAATTGGGAAGAAACAGGAGGTAAAAAAAAAAGAATTCAGTATAATAATTATGGCTCTAGACTGCAGGAAAATGCTGTTTCAGGTTTTTTTTAATGCTATTTTCTCCATCTTTAGGATGGGGGACCTAGCACCAGTCCAGATAACTCCCCAGCAATCCTCACGTACTTTGTGCCCCCTCAGATTTGAGGTGCATGACGCCCCTGGATGCAGATACATAATTTTATCCACAAATTAATCTAACTCCGGGGAAGCAGATAAAGGGCTTCATTGCCAAAATCTCAAACTATCCATTTAACATTGCATACATACTAAAAATCACATATTTATGCTATGACATTCATTATTAAGAAAATTTGATTGATTATCTCTTTCAGAAAGATCAAACTTCACATCTCATGTTTGTTTCATGCATGCCAAACAGTCATTGGAAGACATCAGTTGGAAGATACCAGAGTAGTTGGTCTTTGTCTCCCCCTAGTGTTTTGTTTTCTTTACAAAACTATCTCTATTTTTGTCTTGCAGAACTTCACAAAAGGTAGGTGACTATGGAAAGTTTAGCCAACTAATGAAATAAAACATTAAACAAACTCAAGTTTCATGTGGACTCTATGGTTAAAGAAAATAGCAGATTGCTTTGTGGTATGGCTCTAAGGTTAGCACATTTTAATTGGACAGACAGGCTGGTATGGTAAAAAACTTGAACGCACTACCAGCACTTTGAAAAGTTGATGTACACCTTAAAAAATATAAATGCAACATGTAAAGTGCTGGTCCCAGGTTTCATGAGCTGAAATAAAAGATCCCTGAATTTTTTCCATACGCACAAAAAGCTTATTTCTCTCTATTTTTGTGCACAAATCTGTTTAAATCCCTGTTAGTGCTCAAGATAATCCATCCACCTGACAAGTGTGGTAGTATATCAAGAAGCTGATTAAACAGGATGATCATTACACAGGTGCACCTTGTGCTGGGGACAATAAAAGGCCACTCTAAAATGTGCAGTTTTGTCAAACAACACAATACCACAATATCTCAAGTTTTGAGGAGCGTACAATTGGCATGTTGACTGCAGGAATGTGCACCTGAGCTGTTGCCAGAGACTTGAATGTTAATTTCTCTACCATAAGCCACTTCCAACGTTGTTTTAGAGAATTTGGCAGTGTATTCAACTGGTCTCACAACCGCAGACCATGTGTAACCATACCAGCCCACTACCGCCACATCTGGCTTCTTCACCTGCGGGATTGTCTGAGACCAGCTACTCAGACAGCTGATGAAACAGAGGAGTATTTATGTCTGTAATGAAGCCCTTTTGTTGGGAAAAACTAATTCTGATTGGCTTGGCCTTGCTCCCCAGTGGGTTGGGCCAGTCTCCTAAGTGGGTGGGCCTATGCACTCCCAGGCCCACCCATGGCTACGCCCCTGCCCAGTCATGTGAAATCCATAGATTAGGGCCCAATTAATTTTTTTCAATTGACGGATTTCCTTATATGAACTGTGACACTGCAAAATCTTTGAAATTGTTTCACGTAGCGTTTATATTTTTGTTCAGTATAATTATACTTTCCTGTGGATATATTCTCACATTCTTACGTGCTAAAAAGTACATCATTTTCAGAAACATTCTGGCTTGTAGAGTTCGTCAGGGGAAACTTTCCTGATCAAAACGCTTTTTTTTTTTTTTTACCCGATGTAGAATTCAATGCAATTCAAAGTCCGGTCTTCGGGTTAGGTAAGCACATTCTGCTGCTATGCAATAATACGAAAGCAATTGGACGCGAACTAATAGTTGTGCAAAAATACGAAAGAAAACATAAAAATGGTTTTGTTATTAAACTCACCTGGTTCGAGATCGTAATCACATAATGTATACGACGAGCACAGAACGTTATACCAAAAAGTTTATAACTGACGCTATATACTCATACATCTCTACCTCTTTTTATCAAGTCACGGTGGCCGAGAGGTTAAGGCGTTGGACTCGAAATCCAATGGGGTTTCCCCGCACAGGTTCGAATCCTGTTCGTGACGATTTTTTGTAGAGATTTTACTATTGCTAAGTATTTAATTTTTAGATGTAGTTTACCCAAATCGAAAATATATATTTAACAGAGTAAATGCCGTCATTTGGCATACCGAACATACACAACAGTGTCATAGCCAAGAAAGAAATATATGAACTACATGGTATATTGGATATAGATATAATTTAACATTATAGCATAAGTGCACAGCACACTTTATAACACAATGTGCAATGTGATACAATGTGACTAGCACTGTAAATATAACCTCACAAGTTATCTTTTGTCGCGTGGCTGTCTGGATACATCTTTAAAGATAGCGTATTGCAAAAGTCAATATGGTATTGCTATATGCACCAAATTATGCACTGCTAGATCAGCCAAAGCTAATAATTCGTCAGTTTTGTGATTTAGAAGAAAGTAGACAAAGGGTTTAAAATAAATCGGGAGAGGGAGTATAGTCAGTGATTATTTGTGGTTTTGAAATGGAATATAAAATACCCTCCCGTGCACCCCCTTTCTAGCTAGTGAAATGGAATGGTCGGGTGTATTTATTCGACCGGCGAAGCACGTTGACGTAGTTAGGGGGCATTGTTTGAAGAGCAGGGGGGAGCGTGCCACAGTTGTCTAGATTTAAACTCGCCGAGAATTTTCTTTAGCCATAATTCAAGTCTAATTACTAGCAACACTTGAATTTACGTTTATCAAATAATTATATATAGCGGCCATGTATTAGCAACATAGACACGTACGAGTTTGTGTTGTAACAAAGCTGAAGTTGGACAGCTAACGTTAGCTAGCGCTACTTCCTCCATCAGACTAGAAATGAGTGTTAATGTTAGCTATAATTTATAATTGAGCCAACATCAGTCTTTTTCGTTATGTAAGTAGTTAGTTAGTTCAAGTTTTGCGTAAACTCACCATTGTGAGAATATTCAGGCTAACGTTACTGCTGTAGCTAGTTAGCACCAGATGAGGAAAGAGATTGTCAGGCGGTTAAACATTTTTGACGTTCATATTTTTTTATTCACCATAAACTAGTGTTTTAGATTAATACTTAGCACAGCAAGCATATCGTTTAATGTAGTTGGCTAGCTTTATGTAGTGTTTTTTTCACGTGTAACTAAGATTGTTCTAGCAGGAAGTACAGTAACCTTTAAGAGAATAGCTTGGTAGAAAATGGAGTAAAGCAGCTACAGTGGTCCATCCATTGAAAGCAAAAGTAACGTTAGCTTGTTATCCTTTTAGAGGCTAGCTTTATAAATCGGGAACCCCACATCTCCTTTGTTTCAGGTTGTGGCAACAACAAAAAAACGTTTCTCAAATAACTTTGTATAGACCGCTAGCAAGTTATGACAATCCCTTTATGTTGAAAACTAACGTTAGCTGGCTAGTTTGCTGCTAGCTTCCGACCGAATGCTGCTACCGATTGCATAGCTTTCTAGACAGCTTGCTAGCGTGTCACTTTCCCAATTGCTTCCTAAAGATGTCGAACGCCATAAACGAAGGTCTGTTCTTGATAAAAGACGTGAAGCCTGGATCGAAAAATTTAAATATCGTATTCATTGTTTTGGAAATAGGTAAGTTGGTGGAGATAACAATGTCGTGTTTCTCGTGTCATGTCAACCTAGATTCGTTACCGTTTTCTTAAAGGGCCAGAGGAACAATTGAGTCGATTGTGCAACTTAGTGCAAACATGTAATCGTGAGTATAAAAAAAATGCCTCCGTGTAATAGCATACAATTACCTGTATTTTTTTGTTGTTGCTTTGGACATGTTCTGACAGGGTGCCATATTACAGCCATGAGGACTTGGTCACCCATCACAAAGGCTATGTAGACGAGCTATGTTTATTGAATTGCATTTCTAAAGGGATAACTTCACTTGCTCTTGTTCTTTTCTCATATGTTAGGACGGGTAACCAAGACGAAGGATGGCCATGAGGTGCGTTCCTGCAAGGTAGCGGACAAGAGCGGAAGCATCGCCATCTCTGTCTGGGACGAGCTGGGCAGCCTCATTCAGCCTGGGGACATTATCCGGCTGACCAGAGGGTATTGACCCCTACCCACACCCATTGGGCTACTGCAATGATTCTCATCTCTGGCATTGGCTACCCTCATGGTTGTACATATTGTTCTAGCCAAGCACAATAACATCCCATTTAACTACTCATTAAGCCATTTGATATGTTGAATCAGGTGTGCTTTTACTGGACTAGAACAGAAATGCAACCTTGGAGATGAGAAACACTGCATGACCGGTAGAGGCCTTGACTGATATGAGCAGTTAGTATATGGAGCATACACTCCCCTGAGCACCTGCACAGGCTTACCATTGATTCTGTTATGACAAGAATCTTAGGAAAGTGAATAGAAGTATAGCAAAATGTGTTGCTATGAAAACCCATGAGCTGTTTTCCCCTCTGGAATATAATTCACATTTTTCTAAAGTTAGTAGAAATGGAACTGATCCCAACCCCAGTACTTTGTTAGCTAGATACAGTATCTTGACTTTCCTCCATCTCTGCAGCTATGCCTCCATGTGGAAGGGCTGCCTGACCCTGTACACTGGAAGAGGTGGAGACCTGCAGAAGATCGGAGAGTGAGTACAGTCTATTTATACCACCAGGAACTTCCTGTATTTCACGAGAATTCAGCTGGCCACTTGCCGCACTCTTTATGATTTAGTGATGCATAAAAGCAGAGAACACAAAGTGAGACTGCCCCCCCCCCCCCCCCCAAAAAAAAAACAAACTCTGTGGTTAGGGTAGTATTGATGACTTTTGTTGAAAAAGTGGTAGTGTAGGAGTCTCATACCAAGAAAAGCAGAAAATAACACTGATATCATGGTATGGGTAGCATTCAACAGGCCTGAAATTTGATTAAAGAAAAAAAAGTATCTGAACTTGTCCAGTAAGAGTGCTTGTTTTTCAAAAAATGTTGCCTGAAAAAAGTTATGTGCAACCCCACTGCCCCTCCACTATTGTATTGTAAACATGTGGTGTTCTATCAAATAAAACATGTCTGTTCTTACATCTATCTACAATAGTTGAGCAACAGAGGAATTGCATTTAGTTTAAGAATACAGAAGGTTATATTGCTTTGAAATAAGTTTGGCGATAGCATCGTTTATCGACAATGATTGACAGCCATGGTCGACGTTGAAGACATCGTGATGACCCATGGTGGTTTAGCGTATTTGAGTGTCGCCACGTAGTACATTTGTCTTGCAGGGCAGCACAAGTGACATTGAGTATTCCTATATGCTATAGCCCATTTCAATAAATGTTGTATAGCCTACAGAATGTATGAGGAATGTAGTCCTGAAAGAACAGAATTCCACCAAATCGGCACAAGATGTCCAGTTTTATAACACGCTCTTTAACTATCTGTTTAAAAAAACGTAGCCTATGTTCCATTCTCTCTCCATTCGATAGGCTATGAATATGACTGAAGGCTACGCTTCATCGTTTTATGCATGGCTTTCTCCCGATCAAACAATGAATGTAACAGAATTATTTGAAAGCCTTAAGGTAGGATTAATAACAAGAGGACAAACAATAGCCTATAGAAAAAGCTAATGACCATTTTATTGAAGTTTAACCGTTATTATGAAATAAATTATCCATGCGGGCTGGGAAAATTCTTCCATGCAGGGTTGAAAACCAAATAGGCCTAATTGGAGGATAGGTAATTGGCCGATCATAAAAGCTTTAAGACCAGTTTAAGTTATGAACATTAGCTTATTTCCAAGGATTCTAGCCTATCAGTGTTCTGAAGTCGAGGCTTTCAAAAATAACAAGAATGAAAGTCTGTAACCTAAGCCTAGGCATAGGCTATTCTCAAACACTGCTTTGAGAGATCGAATAAACAATATTTATTTTTCTATTTTGAGGCAAATAAAGCAATTATTATCCAGTTCTGAAGACTAGACTGCTTCTATCCAGGCCATGATGTAGGCCTAAAACCTAGCTCACTACGGTAAGACAGCCCGTTCATCATCAGTCACTGCTCCATCATGTGCAAGCCACAGACACAACTGTTCTGCTCCTCCACCAGCAGGGAACATTAGAAAAGATGTGCCATTGCCTGCACTGCCCATGCTTTCAACCACATTGACTTAAGTCATGATTCGTCCCGTTGCATTAGGTTTCACGCTATAGCCCACCCTTCGTTTTAGAGGAGTTATATTTTTTCCAACAAAAAAATAAATACATTTGTGGGTGGCCAATCGGGGCGATAGCATCGTATCAATGTTTTATGGGTACATAATCATGATAGGACAAAGGTTGACATCGACCAACCCTGCTTTGAAATATAGGTGTCATGTATACTGAACAAAAATAAACGCAACATGTAAAGTGTTGGTCCCATGTTTCATGAGCTGAAAAAAGATTCCCAGTTTTCCATATGCACAAAAAGCTTATTTCTCTCCAATTTTGTGCACAAATGAGTTTACATCCCTGTTAGTGAGCATTTCTCTTTTGCCATGATAATCAATCCACCTGACAGGTGTGGTATATCAAGAAGCTGAATAAACTGCATGCTCATTACACAGGTGCACCTTGTGCTGGGGGCAATAAAAGGCTACTATAAAATGTGCAGTTTTGTCACACAATGCCACATATGTCTCAAGTTGAGGGAGCTTGCAATTGGCATGATGACTGCAGGAATGTCTACCAGAGCTGTTGCCAGAGACTTGAATGTTCATTTCTCTACCATAAGCTGCCTCCAACATGGTTTTAGAGGATCTAGCAGTAAATCCAACCGGCCTCACAGCAGACCACGTGTAACCACGCAAGCCCAGGACCTCCACATCTGGCTTCTTCACCTGCGGGACTGTCATGAGACCGGATGGCTAATGAAACTGAGGAGTATTTCTGTCTGTAATGAAGCCCTTTGTCGGGCCTGGCTCCCCAGTGGTTAGGCTTATGCCCACCCATGGCTGCTCTGCCCAGTCATGTGAAGTCCATGGATTGGTGCATAATGAATTTATTTATATTGACTGTACCTTATATAAGCTGTTACTCAGTAAAATCTTTGAAATTGTTGCATGTTGCGTTTGTATTTCTTCAGTATAGTTTCAAGCTGGCTACATTACATTGTTTTAATGCTTTTCGGTACAAGTTGATGCATGCAACTTTACTTGAATGTGCTGGGTTACTTTTAAATATCAATGACATGCATGCAGTATTAACACACAGGGTTAATGTTCCTAACATTCACTAAATGTATTCCCTCCCATAGGTTTTGCATGGTGTATTCCGAAGTGCCTAACTTCAGTGAGCCCAACCCAGATCTGCTAGCCCAGAACAACCAGCAGAACAAGACTGTAAGTACCTCTACCCTACCCTGGTCCCAGATCTATTTGTTCTGTCTTGCCAACTCCTATAGGCATTGTTTTTGCCAAACATGTTGGCTATCCAGCACAAACAGCTCTGTGACCAGGCTAACGGTAGCCCACCTCCAGATTGCTCAAGAGGGTTGGTTAATTAAAAACGAAAAGCTGAAATGTATTTAGTCAATAAGTAAAACATTTCTTAACAAGTCACACAATTTGCATGGACATAAATGACATACCTTAAGGGAACATTTTGACATTCGCCATATGGTTAGTGAGAAATGCCACATTGCAAATGTACGGTTCCTTACCAGACGTCCAACAGCATCTCTAAAATTCGCGGATGGCGACGGACCGTGCAGCAGGGCCGGATGTTCCCACAAGAGGGCGAATGGAATCATATTGCAGATGTATAAAACATCACCAATCACGACGTGGCCTTTTCTCCTAAACGGAAAATACTTCGAAGACAACTTGGTGAGCTTAGGTTTGGCATAATGGGCAGTTGGCCCTCAACGGTTTTTGAGTTCTGGCCATTTTTCTGCGATTAAAGGTAAAAAAGTAGGCCCAAAATGAAGCCTGGCCCTAAATTTTATTTGCTTTTGGGTGACAGTGGGAGAACCTTAATGGTGAGAAGCACAATTTGACCTCAGGAACGTTCCCGAGGTCCTCCCGATCTGTGCAAGCCTAAACTTGACCGTGCGGCATTAACCCTTAACAGTGAAAAACATTTTTTTTTTTCATCTCACAATTTACAATGACTTCTTTCCCCTTAGGAATACATTGCCTGCTCCCCTGAATTCAACTTGAAGCCTATGTGGGTTATGAATGCCTTATGAACCTGTCTTCGATGACAGTCTATCAGGCCGCTATGAGGTCTACCTGTGTCGATTCTAAGCTTCCTGAAGCAACCGGAAGTGGTTAAAATCACCCTAAAAGTGTTTTTCCATACCCAAACTGATGTTTGATAGAAATAGTGAATTCAACACTGTGTAATAGTCAGTTCTTAACGTATAGACTTAACTCAGGATTCTGTAAAAGCATACCCCAATGAGGATATGTTTACTTTTAGCCTCCTGTGCCAACCGGAAGTGCCATAGTTGGTGTCATAGGGGCTGTTTCAAAGGGTTAAAGTCAGATCTTTCCAAAACTTCATATGTGCAACCCTCGTGAACTGAAATTCAGTCATGTCTCCCATACAATTTCCAAGAAAAACTCACACACACACAGCTTGGACGGAGGGACACAGTGTGGTGCGTAGAAATAGACAGAGCCTGCAATAGTTACCTTTGTTTGAACTATTAACCTCGGCACCATTTTTATTTTTGGAAAAATAACGTTCCCAAAGTAAACGGCCTATTTCTCAGGACCAGATGCTAGAATATGCAATAATTGACAGCTTAGGATAGAAAACACTCTAAAGTTTCCAAAACTGTACAAATATTGTCTGTGAGTATAACAGAACTGATATTGCAGGCGAAATCCTGAGAAAAATCCAATCAGGAAGTGACCCTTATTTTGAAACCCCTGTCTTTCTATGCATCCCTATTGCCCATTGAAAGGAATATCAACAATATTCCTTTTTCTACGTCTTCCCTAAGGTGTCTACAGCCTTTAGACATAGTTTCACGCCTTTATGTTGAAGAATGAGCGTAAACGAACACATTGCGTATGTGGCCAGCTGATGGCTCTCAGTGATTCTTGCGTAAAAGAGAGAGGTAGCCATTTTTCCTCCCGGTCCTACTGAAAAGCCAACTGTCCCAGTTGATATATTATCGAGTAGATATTTGAAAAACACCTTGAGGATTGATTATAAAAAACGTTTGCCATGTTTCTGTCGATATTATGGACATAATTTGTCGTCGACCGCTATTTCCGGTGGATTTCTGAACATAACGTGACAAATAAACTGAGGTATTTTGGGTATTAAAAATAATCTTTATGGAACAAAAGGAACATTTTCTGTCTAACTGGGAGTCTCGTCAGTGAAAACATACAAATATAATCAAAGGTAAACGGTTAATTTGATTGCTTTTCTGATTTTCGTGACCAAGCTTCCTGCTGCTAGCTGGACATAATGCTATGCTAGGCTATCGATAAACTTACACAAACGCTTGTCTTGCTATCGCTGTAAAGCATCATTTCAAAATCTGAGACAGGGTGATTAAAGAACCGTCAGACCTAGAGTTCTGAAACTTTCAAAACCTGTTCTAGACCTCAGGTCGATTGTGCGTGGCGAGTTATGTGGCTCTAGAAGGTTCTCGGACCGAGAATATTCTCAATAACTTCAATTCATTTGGACCATTACGAAAATGACGACGTTTAGAAAAGTCCCAGAGTCGCAAGACTAGGTCCATTGAAAACGGCTCGGCCCATAGAGACGGATCCCAACATTTCTGTCTGATAGCTCATTCAAGGACCCCTGGAAGGAAAAAAGTGGATTTTCAGAACCAATTAAGGTCTTGCTCGGGCACCGAATGACCTATCGAGCCGAAACTTGGTATTCGGAGTCGCCTCAGCTAGGCCTACACATAATATCAGAACTGGACCCGCAGCTAGAAGGTAACTTTGTGTTTTATGTTTTTATTATGGTTTGAACAGAAGGCGCTGTGAATTTTGGGCCAGCTCTGAAATATGTGATAGTTGGCTTCTAAACGAGTTGGAAAAAGTGGGTGTGGTTTCAGTTTGTATTAGTTTGGTGTCAGAATGACATCTAATTGACTGATGGACGGTGACTTGCTGGCTGACTTTTGTCCATTTGCAATATGTTTAAACAGTGAGGTACCATCACCAAAATGACATTCTGAAATCAACACCAAGAGCGATGGAGTGGAACCAGAATCACTGCCCGGCCATCGCGAGTTCATTGGGCCAGTCAATTTCGCATTCCTGCTGTACTTTTGAGCATGACAAATTTGTGATGGTAAATGCACATTGAAACATACTGCAAATGCACAGCCGTGCACCTGGTGATTGGAACGGGTTACCAGGAGCGCATTTTTAAAATGTTTTTTAATGCCTTACGGGGTAGCAAGGGGTCTACGGTTGGGTAGGGAGCACCCCCCCCCCCATCCGTGCCCATCCAATAGGGGACCCTTGTCATTTTGGACATTTTTCAAAAAATAGTTAAAACAACAGTCCCACTTCTCCCTCTTCATACATGACAAATAGACGATCTAGGTTGATTCATGGCTTAACATAGTGCTATATATCATTTTGGCAGTATAAATACCTTTTGGACATGGTTCACTGACTTTCGGGTTTGTAAACCGACTTCTATTGATCGTACATGGCAAATGGACATAACATCCTGATTTGGCACTTTCAAATCTTTCATATTGCATTTGGACATTTTTTATGGCATTTGGCCCCCCAAAAATAAAGTGACTTCCTATGAAATCATATTGCAAATGGACAAAACATATGCCCTATGGACAAGTAAAAAAATAAATAAATAATGATAATCAAATATGACTAAAGTATGTTGATACAGTTCTTATACATGTGTAATTGACACAAATCGAAATACGTTTTTGAAAATGTTTTCAATATTTCAAAATTGTACTCTTAGGTCTTGACTGCAATATGAAAAATTACGGTGGAGCGCATCTGTTGGATTTTTGCAGTGTTACACTTGGCATTTGCCATATGGCATTTGCAATCAACTTTGAATGAAACGACGCCCGAATTGAGTGGTATTGGACACCGTGTATATATTTAGTACGGTGCCCATATGTTCCCATTCAGTTTTTTTACATTTCAGGAGGGTGTTCCCTTACATCCAATTAGTGTATAAACATTATTTTTGAATGACTATACCTAATCTCTGTACTCCTCACTTAATGATCTGTAATTTCCCTCAGTCGAGCAGTAAATTTCAACCACATAGACCAGGGAGGTTTTCCAAAGAACGGCACCTATTGGTAGATTTGTAAAAAAAAAAAAATAAGAAGAAGAAAAGCAGACATTGGAGCATAGTGATTAGTTATTAGTTACACTTTGGATGATGTATCAATATACCCAGTCACTTCAAAGATACAGGCGTCCTTACTTACTCAGTTGCCAGAGTGGAAGAACACCACTCAGGGATATCACGAGTCCAATGGTGACTTTCAAATAGTTGCAGAGTTTGATTTCTGTGATAGGACAAAATTGAGAGTGGATCAACAACATTGTAGTTACTCTACAATATTAACCTAATTGACAGAGTGAAAACAAGGAAGCCTGTACATAATACAAATATTCCAAAACATGCATCCTGTTTGCAATAAGGCACTGAAATAAAACTGCAAAAAATGTGGCAAAGAAACTAACTTTGTCCTGAATAGAAAGCATTATGTTTTGAGGCAAATCCAACACAGTACCACGTTCCATATTTTCAAGCGTGGTGGCCGCATCATGTTATGGGATTTCTTGTAATCGGCAAAGACTAGGGAGTTCTTTATGATTAAAAAAAATGGAGTAACGCCTATCTACTTTCCAATACCCTGGGAGACATTCACCTTTCAGCAGGACAAGAACCTAAAACACAAGGCGAAATATACACTGGAGTTGCTTACCAAGACGACATTGAATGCTCCTGAGTGGCCCAGTTAGTTTTGACTTAAATCGTCTTGAAAATCTATGGCAAGACATTAAAATGGCTATCTAACAATGATCAACAACCAACCTGAAAGAGCTAATATTGTACAATCCTTACCCAGAAAGAGTCTATATGATTGAAACAGACTTTAAGTAACTCAAAAGGAGAACACGTTTCTGAGAGAATCTGGTACTTAATGGTATCAAAGAAATATGTTGAAGATCCTGTAAGTCTTGTGAAATTATTTCTTACAGCACTACAGATCTCAGGTGATACTGTTGACAAAATCAAACTTCGAGATATGAGCGCCCAATCGTTGCCAAATTTTTGCATTCCTTAAAGACAAAATAATGGTTAAATGCCTGGGTAAAATACTTTCTGGCATGAATGGTCCAGTTCCTGAAGGAAATTGCAGAACAGTGCAAACGTCTGTTCCCACTCTTCAAGGTGAATAGATTAAAAGGGAAATGTGTAGCTCTCGTAGTCGATAAACTATATTGATAACAAATTGTGCCGAGACACCAGGACCATTCCATGGCTTTTCTAAATATTACAAAATTCCCAGAGTCGTTGAATAATGGACCACCCAATACTATCCATGGTAGGGATTGTAATATTTTTTTGGGGGGGAAACCATAAAATGCAACAATTGATAAAGAAATTAACTACAACTATACCATTCAAGATGGGGAATGTTGTCAAATAATTAGTATTCAACTTTCTATTTATAGTATTTATAAATAGATTAGACGGCATTAGAAGAGAGGATAATTATTGAAAAAGTACATTTTCAAATATAAGGAACTGGAACACAAGTACTCAAGCCTGAAATTAGGTAGGAATCAACATGGTAGGAATAAAACAGAGGACATAAGGCACAGTTTGAATTCGTAAGGTGGGGTGTGTGTTTTTGTGTTTGGGAAAAGTGGCGTGAAAAAAGAAAATGGTTGCAAATGTCAGAGCCCATCCATGTGCGTCTATGAGCAGAAGTTGAGAGCTTTCAATTTTGTGCTGATATGGGATATACATTTTTTTTTTAAATTATAAAGTTAAAGTTTATTTATTGTCTTATCATGGTGGAACGGTTCCCAACTCTATACCCTAGACACCCTCCTGAGCGACCCATACTCTAAGGAGAAGTCCTTATCTGTTTTATAGGCCTACTGCAAGTAGCCTATACCCAGCCAAGATGGAAAGATAAATGCAGTCAGACACCCACTAAATCGGCACCACTCCCTCAAGATTCTGAGCCTGCCTGGCAGAGTTGGTCCTTCAAAGCCTCTGGATGGGTGAGCATAATATTCAACGATTTTCTCAGTCGCTAATGAGAACCTTGACCATGTACCTAGCCAGTGGGGTGCCCCCACCCAGGACAGTACTGGCAACACTAGCTGCAGTAACCCATGGGGAGGGGGTCACACTCAGGCAATAAGAGAGGGGGCAAATTATTGTGTCCCCGGTGGCACAAAATAATTGAAGATCTGACTGCACAGAGATGCTTGGGAAAATGGTCACAACGGGGGACCTGTGTGTGTTTCAGGGGAAGGGGTTGTACCTGATCTCGAACAGCTAGGACTTGACATTGGTTAATCAAATCTTCCCATTCTTGCTCAATGTTGCATGCCTTTTCAAACCGCTACAACTATGTATTTGCACATCAAGTCCTTTCTTGACTTGGATGGCACAACTGTACAACATCTGAGGAAGGGTGTGTGTTTATCCCACATCTGCTACTATGGGGTAATGCTGTTAGGAACAATATAGGATGAATCACAATTTTCTAAAAATAATAATTGCTTGCCAAAAATGTAAATTTTGTAATGGCCATCCTGGTTATAGGTAATAATTCTTTGCATGAACTGCCTACATTATTACACATTATTTGTTAATTGTGGAAATTAAGATGTGCAAGATTTTTAACATTTGTTTGTTTTTAAACTTTATATAATACAATTGAGGTGAGGGTGTTGGAAATGCTTTTGGTGGTTGATCTGCTTCTGTTCTGTGTTCACTTGGATGACAACCCAACTTGGGATAGGGGGAGGTTTTAGCGGGTGTAATAGTGGAGGACAATTGGATGTTTACATAGTAGCAATGTAAATATCATGGTACAGCTATATGGACACTCAATCATTATGGTACTTTTTAACAGTAACTTTACAAACGTGTATTATAAACAGTATTGGGTGCGGGGCGGCGAAAAATGATTATCCCGTAGGCAAAGAAACTCAGAAGGGGTGACGGTATTAATGAACAATTTTGATCAAAATGTGCAAAATGTCCAAACAGATCCGCAAAGTAGATGGATTATATTTAAACGTGTTATTGGCTCATGAACACATTTGGCTCATTTATTTATATGGTCCAAATAATGATCCACGCTTGTTTTAAAAATAAATAATTATAATGTATATCAAACCTACAAGCAATACAAGATGTATCATTATGGTGGGAGATTTATAATACGGTTTTAAACACCTCAATGGACTGTAAAGGAAATCACTCTACCAATTTTAACCCTCATGCACTTAAGGAGATCATTAATATCATATATGCATTAGAACTAGTGGATATATGGAGGCTTAAATATCCTGACCGAGTGAGAGATGCATGGTGGAGGCTCAATCAAGCTAGTCGTCTTGACTTCTTTCTTATGTCATTCTCGCTGGCACCAAAAGTTAGTGTTAATAGGGGACAGAATGCGTTCGGACCTTCACGTAATTGGCATATACATTACTCATACAGAATTTCCACATGGGCGAGGATATTGGAAATTTTTTATCAAAGCCTATGGAATGTTAATTTGTTTTAGCTAGGACGGAATAATTTAACTGACTTTTTCTGAGGTAACAGGTACAGCATGGGACAATTTTCAAATTTGCCTTTAGAGGCTATGCAATTTGGTACTCATTTCTAAAACAAAAACAATTCAGGTCAATAGTCCATATACAAAGAAATAGGACTAATAGTACAGATGGCAATGCAAACTGTACCATAGAGGCTCAGAATAAGTTGGTGGAAAATAGGAACAAATGGAGGAGCTTATTTAACGAGTAATGTTATAAGAAATATTGAACTGGATGGAATATGGGAAAAATGCGGCAAATTCTTTTTTTTAATCTTCAATTTAGAAGTGTTACCAAAAATAATTTACAGAAACTTGTTACAAATTAGTCACCCATGTTTCACAAACTATATTTTGAAAGCGGAAGCACAGTACTTTAAAAGCATATGTTTTTGTTTGTCTCCTCTAACCAAAGCTGATTGTATGGATTTTTTTCCCCTATTAATAATGTACAATGAACAGCTGCACAGAGACTCATGAAGGCTGAATTACAGAGCGGGATTCTTGATGCAATTAAAGCCTTTAAGTCCAGTAACTCCAGGGCTGGAAGGCATACCAAACCTTTTTTTGATATACCATGAGGACATTTTTTATTAGCTTGTTTTCACCACTTATATAAAATTGGTAGATTGTCAGATACTCAACAAGGTCTGATTTCATTATTACTGAAACAGGACCCAAGTGGTAAATTATAAAGATCCAGTCCATAAAAAAAATTGAAGGCCCCTTACACTTCAGTGTTGTGATGCAAAATGCATAGTATTAAAAAGGTATTGTCGGATATTATTCATCCTAATCAGACTATTTTATTTTTTACATGGATGGTACATTGTAAATAAGACAAGTACGGGAAACAGTAGAACACTAGCTGACTTAAAGGTTTTTGATAAAATACAACTGGGATTTATATATAAATGGCTCGCATATTATAATTTTGGAGAATATCCTATACAATGGGTTAAAGTTATGTATAATAGCCCTAGATGTAAAATGGTAAAGAATGGCTACTTCTCAGAAAGTTTTAAATTGTCAAGAGGTGTAAAACAAGGTTGTCCACTATCAGCATATCCATTTATGGCCATCTAAATGTTAGCGATTAAAATCAGATCCAGCAATATCAAGGGACCATAAATCTCGGACTTGTATGCTGATTAATGTTTTCTTTGAAATCCCAAATTTGGATCCCTCCACAGCCACAGATGACAGATACTTTTTAAAAACTGTAGTTTATTTCTTTATCAATTGTATTTTGTTTCCCTTTATTCACATTGAAGAGTGGGTACAGAACTTTGCGCCATTCTGCAATTTCCTTCAGGAGCTGATCATTCAAGCCTATATACTGAACTATATTATGCATTGGATCACAAAAAAAATACTTTTACATTACTGTGTAGTTTTCCAATTAAAAGGTCTGACGGTGATGTGAATATATTTTTCGGGAAATCATCTCACTAAAATACATGATAATAAAGTTAGCAAAAATGGATACGATCTTGCTCCCATAGAAAGGAAAATCCCTGTATTTGTTAAAATCACCCTGAGTAACTCTTGAGTCATATCCCAGTTGCTTTATGGCCTTGCCTACACCTAGCAACCTATTTTTATTATATAAGCAAAAAATACACGTTTTTACTTGGAACGGCAAGCTAGATAAAATTAAACGGGCCTATTTATATAATGAATGTGAATTTGGAGGGCAGAAATGATTAACCTCCACGGGATCGGTGTCCGTATACCGGGACGGTTGAGCTAACGTGTGCTAATGTGATTATCATGACAGTTGTAAGTAACGCAAACTTTCCAGGACGTAGACATGTCTTATATGGGCAGAAAGCTTCAATTCTTGTTAATCTAACTGCACTAGAGGTTGACCGATTTTAATCGGAATGGCCGGTTAATTAGGGCCGATTTCAAGTTTTCATAACAATCGGATATCGGTATTTTTGGACACCTATTTGGATGATTAAAATTTTTTTTTACACATTTATTTAACTAGGCAAGTCAGTTAAGAACACTCTTATTTTCAATGACGGCCTAGGAACGGTGGGTTATAACTGCCTTGTTCAGGGGCAGAACGACCTTGTCAGCTCGGGGATTCAATCTTGCAACCTTACGGTTAACTAGTCCAACGCCCTAACCACCTGCCTTACATTGCACTCCACGAGGAGCCTGCCTGTTACGCAAATGCAGTAAGAAGCCAAGGTAAGTTGCTAGCTAGCATTAAACTTACCTTATAAAAAAACAATGAATCATAATCACTAGTTAACTACACAAGGTTGATATTACAAGTTTATCTAGCGTGTCCTGCGTTGCATATAATCGATGCGGTGCGCATTCGCTAAAAGTATATATTTTCAAACCTGCATATTTAGCTAAAATAAATCCAGGTTAGCAGGCAATATTAACCAGGTGAAATTGTCACTTCTCTTGTGTTCATTTCACGCTGAGTCAGGGTATATGCAACAGTTTGAGCCGCCTGGCTCGTTGCGAACTAATTTGCCAGAATTGTGCCATGTAAACAGGAATATTTGGACTTATGGATGCCACTCGTTAGATAAAATACGGAACAGTTCCATATTTCACTGAAAGAATAAACGTTTTGTTTTCGAGATGATAGTTTCCGGAGTCGACCATATGAATGACCTAAGGCTCGTATTTCTGTGTGTTATTATGTTATAATTAAGTCTATGATTTGATAGAGCAGTCTGACTGAGCGATGGTAGGCAGCAGCAGGCTTTTTACACATTCATTCAAACAGCACTTTTGTGTGTTTTGCCAGCAGCTCTTCGCAATGCTTCAAGCGTTGAGCTGTTTGACTTCAAGCCTATCAACTCCCGAGATTAGGCTGGTGTAACCGATGTGAAATGGCTAGCTAGTTAGCGGGGTGTGCGCTAATAGCTTTTCAATCGGTGACGTCACTAGCTCTGAGACTTGGAGTAGTTCCCCTTGCTCTGCAAGGGCAGCAGCCTTTGTGGAGCGATGGGTAACGATGCTTTGAGGGTGACTGTTGTCGACGTGTTCCTGGTTCGAGCCCAGGTAGGGGTGAGGAGAGGGACGGAAGCTATACTGTTACACTGGCAATACCAAAGTGCCTATAAGAACATCCAATAGTCAAAGGTATATGAAATGCAAATGGTATAGAGAAATAGTCCTATAAATCCTATAACAACTACAACCTAAAACTTATTACCTGGGAATATTGAAGACTCATGCTAAAAGGAACCACCAGCTTTCATATGTTCTCATGTTCTGAACAAGGAACTTAAACTTTTGCTTTTTTACATGGCACACATTGCACTTACTTTCTTCTCCAACACTTTTGTTTTTGCATTATTTAAACCAAATTGAACATGTTTCATTATTTATTTGAGGCTAAATTGATTTTATTGATGTATTATATTAAGTTAAAATAAGTGTTCATTCTGTATTATTGTAATTATCATTATTACAAATAAAAAAACTTGGCCGATTTTAATCGGTATCTGCTTTTTTTGGTCCTCCAATCGGTATCGGCGTTGAAAAATCAGTCGGTCGACCTCTAAACTGCACTGTCCAATTTACAGTAGCTATTAGAATGAAAGAATACCATGCTGTTTGAGAGTGAAACAAACATATCATGGCAAGTGGTTTGATACATTCACCTCTGAAGGTAAATCATGTTCTTTCATTCTGTAATCTTGCTCTGATTTGTCATCCTGAGGGTCCCAGAGATAACATGTACCGTAGTTTGGTTTGATATATTTTTATATTAAAATGTAGGAACTGGGTTCTACAGTTTGAACCTCTGCTGTCTCTGGCTCCACACCCACTCCGCCCGGCCCGGCTATCTAGATGTGTGAAAGTTAGTGTGTAAACTAATGATCCATCATGTATGACATTCCTTGGAGTGTGTAGACTTTTAATTTTGTATTACCATATCATTTTTGTATGTTCTTTCTAGTTATGTACTTGAAAATGTATCAATTGACCAATTTGGCACGTTCGGGCAGACTTGATACAAAACATTGTCCAGTATTGCATTGCTTCACTGGATCAATCTGAAACTTTGCACACTCAAATCTAAATTGCACCTAAAATGCAATATTATATGGTCTTTCTCTTGCATTTCAAAGATGGAACAAATGAAAAAAATTATACATGCAGTGCATTTGGAAAGTACCCCTTGACATTTTCCACATTTTGGTAGGTTACAGCTTTATTCTAAAATTGATTAAATTGTTTGTTTTTTTCCCACATTCTACACACACTACCCCATAATGACAAAGCAAAACGTTTTATGGCAAATGTATTAAATAAAAAAACATACCTTATTTACACAGGTATTCAGACCCTTTGCGATGAAATTTGAAATTGAGCTCATGTGCATTCAGTTTCCATTGATTATCCTTGATGATTGGAGTCCACCTGTGGGGAAATTCTGTTGATTGGACCTGATTTGGAAAGGCACACACATGTCTATGTAAGGTCCCACAGCTGACAGTGCATGTCAGAGTTAAAACCAAGCCATGAGGTCAAAGGAATTGTCCGTAGGGCTCCGAGACAGTATTGTTTTGAAGCATAGATCTGGGGAAGGGTAACAAAAAACATCTGCACCAGTGAAGGTCCCCAAGAACACAGTGGCCTCCATCATTCTTAAATGGAAGTTTGGAACCACCAGGACTCTTCCTAGAGCTGTCTGCCTGGCCTAACTGAGCAATCAGGGGAGAAGGACCTTGGTCAGGGAGGTGACCATGAATCTGATGGTCGGACAGCGCTCCAGAGTTCCTCTGTGGAGATGGGAGAACCTTCCAGAAAGTCAACCATCTCTGCAGCACTCCACCAATCATGCCTTTTATGTTCGTGGCCAGACGGAAGCCACTCTCCAGTAAAAGGAAACCTGGCACCATCCCTACGGTGAAGCGTGGTGGCAGCATGCTGTGGAGATGTTTTTCAGTGGCAGGGACTGGGAGACTAGTCGGGATCGAGGGAAAGATGAACGGAGCAAAATACAGAGATCCTTGATGAAAACCTGCTCCAGTGCGCTCAGATTGGGGAGAAGGTTAATCTTCGAACAGGACAATGACCCTAAGTACACAGCCAAGACAATGCAGGAATGGATTTGGGACAAGTCTCGGAATGTCCTTGAGTGGCCCAGCCAGAGCCCGGACTTGAACCAAATCGAACATCTCTGAAGAAACCGGAAAATAGCAGGGTGCAGCGCCTTCCCCCTTCCAACCTGACGGAGCTTGAGAGGATCTGCAGAGAAGAATGGGAGGAACTCCCCAAATACAGTTGCGCCAAGCATGTAGCGTCATACCCAAGAAGACTTGTGTCTGTAATTGCTGCCTTAGGTGCTTAAAGTACTGAGTAATGGGTCTGAAAACTTATGTAAATGTGATTTCGGTTTTATTTTAAAATTTGCCCACAATGTTTTTGCTTTGTCATTATGGGGTATTGTGTGTAGATTTTTTATATCCCCTAATCAATTTAATACATTTTAGAATAAAGCTGTAGCGTAACAAAATGTGGAATACTTTCCAACTGCACTGTGTATTTACAAAAGAAAAGATATGGGGGATTGGAAATAATGCAGACAATTACATTGGTGGAAGCTGCAATATTAAAGCTGACCTAACCTCCTCCCCAAAAAAGAAAAAAAAAACTTGCAGGTGTAAATGCTGCCGAAGGTGACTAACATGTATTGACTCAATACTCAACACCCATAGATCTTGATTAGATTTATTTTTTATGGCAAATGTTAGAATTTTTCTTCCACTTTGACATATGTATTTTGCGTAGATTGTTGACAAACAAAATGACAAATCCATTTTAATCCCACTTTTGTAACACCACAAAATGTGGAAAAAAGTGAAGGGGTGTGAATACTTTCTAAAGGCACTGTAAATCAGATGCTAATTAAAAAGCAAGAACAACATCAACGGCAGACACTCTAGAAAAGGAAATACTCAGTTTACACACCTAAATCAATGTTCATTTGAAAGCACAAACAAAAATCTAATTCCACTTTCAGAGAACAGGAATTGCCCATCTGTCTCAGACTCTACATGTGTAAAGTGTTTTTAGTTTTTAACAGAGTCTTAATGAGGTTAGTGGGTTAGTTATCCCCAAAATATTGAATGGTGTGAAGTGATGCTTAATGGACTTTTTAAAAGTGTTTTCTAATGCCCTCACCACGTGTCCCCTTGCAGGGCAAATCGGATCAGAGGGGGAATTCTCCGCCTAATCAGAATTCAGGTACACCTGCTCAGTCGGGTAAGTGATAATTGGAGTGGTGGGGCAGTTGATCTATTCAGAAAATCCACAATGAATCACACTTTTAATTTCACAAATTTGTTCATATTGGCGTATAACAACTGAAATCAGTCTAGATTTCCAGGCTAGTTGAGGTCCAGGCCCAGTCCAGAAACATCTAGCCCCTATCCCCAGTGTTGATGAAAATATTTGATGGGTATAAGCAATATGGCAAAAATGAAGTCCACCTAACCTATCAGTGGGTGAGGTATTAGTTCTGTTTGATTAGATAGACCCTTTGTACACACAACTGTGGCAGAAGCATTCGTGTTGTGCTATTTAAAGTAGAACCTGATTTGACAACTGTGGAGAATGGGCGTTTCTATTCCGTTTTGCGCAGCGGAATCGATGACCTACGAGGTGAGAAATGTTATGCTGCTCTATTTTCTCTGTTTGTGGGGATGCATTCTGCTTCGTCCAGTCAACCAGAAAATGTTGAGGGATAGGGGTTGCTTTAAATTGTCACACTTTCACTTGTTTTTGCTGCCTTTGTGTGTACAGAGTAAACCGGATGACGGCCCACCATTTGAGCAGGTTTGGCGCGGGCACTGTTCTCTGGTATATTGTCAACAAAAGCCTGATGGATTGTTCAGAAACATGTATTCATTCCATAAAATGAATGTAAAAAAGATTCTAACTAGCTTAGTTCTAAACTCAGCAAAAAAAGAAACCTCTTTTTCAGGACCCTGTCTTTCAAGGATAATTTGTAAAAATCCAATAACTACTCAGATATTCATTGTAAAGGGTTTAAACACTGTTTCCAATGCTTCCAACCATAAACAATTAATGAACATGCACCTGTGGAACGGTCGTTTAGACACTAACAGTTTACAGGCGGTAGGCAATTAAGGTCACAGTTATGAAAGTTTAGGACACTAAATAGGCCTTTCTACTGGCTCTGAAAAACACCAACAGAAAGATGCCCAGGGTCCCTGCTCATCTGCGTGAACGTGCCTTAGACATGCTGTAAGGAGGCATGAGGACTGCAGATGTGGCCAGGACAATAAATTGCAATGTCCATACTGTGAGACGCAGAAGACGGCGCTACAGGGAGACAGGACAGACAGCTGATCATCCTCGCAGTGGCAGACCACGTTTAACACCTGCACAGGTACGGTACATCCAAACATCACACCTGCGTGACAGGTACAGGATGGCAACAACTGCCCGAGTTACACCAGGAACGCACAATCCCTCCATCGGTGCTCAGTCTGTCCACAATAGACAGAGAGGCTGGACTGAGGGCTTGTAGGCCTGTTGCAAGGCAGGTCCTCACCAGACATCACCGGCAACAACGTCGCCTATGGGCACAAACCCACCGTCACTGGACCAGACAGGACTGGCAAAAAGTGTTCTTCACTGACGTTGTGGTTTTATCTCACCAGGGGTGCTGGTCGGATTTGCGTTTTATCAAAGGAATGAGCGTTCCACCGAGACCTGTACTCTGGAGCGGGATTGATTTGGAGGTGGAGGGTCCTTCATGGTCTGGGGCGGTGTGTCACAGCATCATCGGACTGAGCTTGTCATTGCAGGCAATCTCAACACTGTGCGTTACAGGGAAGACATCCTCCTCCCTCATGTGGTACCCTTCCTGCAGGCTCATCCTGACATGACCCTCCAGCATGACAATGCCACCAGCCATATACTGCTCGTTCTGGATCTCAATCCCATTGAGCACTTCTGGGACCTGTTGGATCGGAGGGTGAGGGCTAGGGCCATTCCCCCCAGGAATGTCCAGGAACTTGCAGGTGCCTTGGTGGAAGAGTGGGGTAACATCTCACAGCAAGAACTTGCACATCTGGTGCAGTCCATGAGATGCACTGCAGTACTTAATGCAGCTGGTGGCCACTCCAGATACTGACTGACTTTTGATTTTGACCCCCCCCCCTTGTTCGGGCACACATTATACCACATCTGTGAAACTTGTTCAGTTTGTCTTTTGTTGAATCTTGTGTTCATACAAATATTTACACGTTAAGTTTGCTGAAAATAAATACAGTTGACAGTGAGGACTTTTCTTTATTTGCTGAGTTTATGCCTTTTGTGTTGCTTATACCCATCAAATCCTCTCTGATCTACATGCAGTGCCTTAATGGGTCAGGCATGTCAATGTACATGGTCATACTTGTTTTTGAACTTCTTTTTGCTAGTGCCAAATTAGGCCACCTACAAGTAACTGCCAAAATATAGGGAACCAACCGTGTCTTAACCTTTCTCCTACAATTCCTGTGGCCCTGTGGAAATTGAATTAACATAAAAACATCCCCATCAAAATCTGTCTAGAGATGTTTTTTTTTGCATGGGCTGTCTCAATCCACTGCATCTGTTTAATATCGCCCTTCTGTATCTGCGGTGAAAGGTGGCAGAGCTAGAGCTGTGTTTGTCAGACCATAAAACATCCCAAACATCTGTCTTCTCACAAACGTCTAAAGCTTCAGAACGGTTTGGCCTACAAACTATTATGACCCCTCTGTGGAAAGATGACTCTCACGAACATGATGGGGTTGCTCTACGCACCCCCACAAGTGTCACGGGACTTGTCTGAAGGTGGAGATAGTTTAGTGCCTAGAATACAGGGGTTAAATACATGTGTATGTTAAATAAAAAATAGTTTCCTGATCTTTTATTTCTCAGATATAGGACAAACACTTCAGAACCCCCCCTCCCTCCCCCCAAGTAAAAAAAGAAAAACCGATCTGTTACATGTGGTGAATCTGTTATTCAAAGCATTTCTATGGGGTAATATCAGAAATTCTAAAGTCAATAATGTTTAAGCTAAATGCTTTTTGGCATGACGATCTTAAAACAATTCCATATTTTAGCTTATCCAGCTGCAGATTATGCACACTGGCTCCTTGTGGTCTGCTAACTTCAAATACCATCCGAAATGAGTACTTTTGTTATCAACTGAGTCAGTCGACTGTCTGCTCTACAAATTGCATCCTAAATAACTACTCAATACTATTTCTAGTTCAGTCAGTCTGAATTTACCCTTGATGCATCACGGTTTTGATGCTCTCCAACACGCCCATTAACTTTGTTCCTAGGCGTTGGTGTGTTACGCATGTAGCGTTATGTTAACCACTACTGCGTGTGCAGCTAGCTCGTACAACGCTGGACACTCGCTGCTTGCTGCTCGCAAGTACGACTTTCAGGGGTAGGCAACCCTGGTACTTAAAGTTTTGGATTTAACCAACCTAATTTCATCACCTGTGCTGTTGGTGGCGGTAATGCACCATTCGATATCTTGTCTCATTTCCTATGTCTTACAGTGTCTGTGTGTGAAGTCAACTGCTGGAGTCAGACTCTGGAAAATAATAGCCTCCCCCACAGGCCCTAAGCATGATGGGATATTAATTGCTTAAAGAACTCAAACCACGCCTGTGGAAGCACCTGATTTCAACCTACTTTGTATCCCTCATTTACTCTAGTGTTTCAATGCTTTGGCATTTGCATGTGCACTATATGACCAAGTATGGGGACACCTGCTCATCGAACATCTCATTCCAAAATCATGGACATTGATATGGAGTTGGTTAACCCCTATGCTACTATAACAGCCTCCACTCTTATGGGAAGGTTTTCCGCTAGATGTTGGAACATTGCTGCGGGGACTTGCTTCCATTCAGCCACGAGCGTTAGTGAGGTCGGGCCTGTTGTTGGGCGATTAGAACTGGCTCAGTCGGCGTTCCAATTCATCCCAAAGGTGTTCGATGGGGTTGAGGTCCGTGTTCTGTGCAGGCCAGTCAAGTTCTTCCACACATCTTGACAAACTATTTCTGGACCTCAATTTATGCACAGGGGCAATGTCATGCTGAAACAGGAAAGGGCATTCCCTAAACTGTTCCCACAAAGTTGGAAGAACATAATCGTCTAGAATGTAAGATTTCTCTTCCCTGAAACTAAGGCGCCCGAACCATATAAAAACCAGCCCCAGACCACTATTCCTCATCCAGCAGACTTTGCAGTTGGCGCTATGCATTTGGGCAGTTGGCATTCTCCTGACATCCGCCAAACCCAGATTCATCGTGGACTGCCAGATGGTGAAGCTCGATTCATCACTCCAGAGAACACGTTTACACTGCTAATTCCTCTATATAGTGTATGTCCATGTTTAACTGGAATTGTTAGTTTGGGTTTCTAAATGGCAGTCTCACATATCTTTATTAAATTGGTGCTACTGTTATCTAAGCATAGTGGACTCATGCATTTTGTATGTTTGGTCCACGGCGGGCGGCCTTTCTGGCCTGCTGCTTTCATGTCAAGTTATGATGCTAATCTCTTTGCCATGTCCATTCAAATGATTAAGAAAGCGGTAGTCTGCTATATTTGATTAAATGAACTGACACATGTTTCCCCTCAGTTGATCATGACTGCTCTTCTTAGCATTTTTGCCCATCCCTTCTCTTCCCACAGGTAACGGTGCCATGATACCATTTGTCAACAACAACAGTTCTCCCTCCACTCCTCGTGACCCTGTCTTTGGGGGTGTGGGGCGGACTAACGGCCGTTCCCCTGGCAGCGCAGCTCCTCCAATGTCCGCTGTGGGACCTCCCAGTGCCCCCAAGCCTTCGGTCACTATTAGCAATGGCAGGGACCCCCGGCGTGCCAAGAGATGAAACTGGCATTAGGGACATCTTTCCCCCGGCCTCTTAACCTCCCCCCACCCCCTCACTATCTCCTTTCCATCTACCTTTTGAACAAGCCAAACCTGGCATTCACAACAATATCACTGAAAAAGACTAGTTTCTGATCTGCAGCTTATACTGGTTAACCTAGGCGACGTTGTCTTTCTCTAGTTGAGCTAATGTTTGTTGGTTATGCTGTCAATTGCATAAAGCACCTCACTGAATAAGTGTGACCTAAACATGAACACAGTAGCAGGACTTGCAAAGCTCTGGACATAAAGTAAGTTTTCCCCCTTCCACCACCATAATTGCCAATTTTGTGCCAATGTTATTGACAACCCTCCCTGTGCCTCCCTCTCGCCCATCTTGTTGGCTGAAACTATACACCCTACTTGACCACTAGATGCACTTTCTTCTCTTTAAGTCAAAGTAAATGCATCACTAATTTGATTAAGGAACAGATTACTGCTGATGGGGAAAGCCTTACGTAGGCGAAACAACTTTTTGGACAGAATTAACTAACAAAACCCCCCTTGGAAGGATCACAACTCCCTTCTCAACCAAAACATATCAAAAGTGACTGAAAAGAAAGGTGATACTTTGATTTTTATCAGTAGGTCGATTAGATTTAGTTGAGAATGGCTACAGTTTTCATGAGGACTAGTTTATTTGCTGTCCAGTTATGAACAATACATTTGTTAGGTGGGAACACTTAAGAGGTTCACCCAAATATATTTTACTGACATTTTGATTTCTGTTTCATCTCTGAGATAGATGGTGAAGTAGCTAATGAGTGCAATAAATAATATTGTCACATTTAACTCTAGCTATGTTCCTCATTCTGTCAAACAACTTTAATCAAGACTGAGTAATACATTTAATCTGTTTTATCACATTAACACATTTCCAATGAACAACAGACAGCGTTTCTGATATGTCAAAACTAGCCATAAGGCTAATATCCTTAACTTTAATCGATAGTCCTGAGGCTTATTCAGTAGGAGGAAATATTTACCTTGTTGCATGTCTACCCTGTGGGCCGGGTTTCCCAGACAGGTTAAACGTAGTCCAGGACAAAAAATTATACTCAATGGAGATTCCAAATGGAAAGTATTTTAGTCCAGGACTAGGCTTAATCTCTGTCCAGGAAACTGTCCCTATATGTCTATCTGAAACACTTAAAATGTTGAAACCTATTGAATAAGCTCCAGGGATCACCCAACTGCCCTCAAGTAGAGAGACATCTTGAAGATCTGTCATGTGGTGTTTATTTATATACCACCATTATACAGTGCCCTCCAGTGTCCATTCACTCAAGTTCTTGGCATGCCTTGCGCAGGAAACTCTTTCCATGAAGGGCCAAGAGTCTGCTGGTTTTTGTTAAGACCTAGTCAACCAGGTGAGAGGAGTGCCTTACTAATCAGCGACCATATTTGATCAAGTGCAAGAGCAAAAACCGCAGACACTCGGCCCTGTGTGGAATGAGTTTGACACGTGCCTTACTGGGATCATTTGGGCTGCTGCTTAAAAAACAAAACAAGTAGTGCTTTTTTGGTAGTCGTCTGTGCCACATTGTACCCTTCAATTAGATTGTTATGATCAAAGTTTAGAATCCATGCTTTGCAATCTTATTTATTTCCCAAGTCCAGTTGGAATGACCTCATTGTTTCATAGTGCAGTTTTGGCAATAGTCTGAACTAAACGAAGCCTTCAGAAGGCCTACATATGTTCAAGTAATTTATAAGCAGATATATAAAAATGCATTCCAAATGTGTTAACCCTTAAGTATGTTTGCTTCTAGCTACAATAACAGAAGCTCATTCAGAGATCTAGACAAATGTTAAGAGACAAGTCCCATATGACAGTTATTTTGGCCCATTGAATATGGTTGGTTAATATTGTGAGAAAAGATGCAGTATGATGACAATTAGTACTTTCCTTATTTTACCCCAGTGGTCTGTTTTGAAACTTATTTTGTAACCACACATTGCAAGAGACTAAACACACATGGCCTCATATCCTATGTTTCACAAAGCACCTCTGACCACAGACAGGGAAGGCTTTGGCCTGTGAGAATTCTCCCTGCACTAACTGATAGGCACTGTGTCACGTTCCTCAAAATAAAAATAGCTTCAGGCTATTCTGGATATTAATTAACATAAAAAATGTTTAAAAAAATGTTATCTACTCTTTGATATTCCAAAATAGGGTTGGTTTCCCAGACCCAGATAAAGCCTATTCCTTTACCAAAAAGCACTTTAAATGAAGACTCATTGAGCATGCATTTTTGCTCACGACTAGGCTTAATCTGTGTCTGGAAACTGGCTCATATAAAAATAAGCAATGTAATACAGTGAGAGTGCTTACTCAGTTGTTGGGTATGTGAGCTTTATATGAAATGTATAAAATATTTCCTAGACAAATTGTTGGTTGAATAAATGTACAGTGCATCAGACACTTTGACAGAGGACAACAGCACAATATTTTTGTAATATGTCTTTGGTATGTTATGAAATGTGCTCCTAAAAGTGAGTGTGCATGTGTTTTTTGTGTATGTATGCACTAAATCCTGGGTGGTAAAAGTTGATCACAATGAAAGTGGAAGTGTGGAGATACAGCTGGTGATTAGACTAAGAATTGTGTCCTTGGAGTCATTTTCTGCTCTCAGATGTTTGAAAACAAATGTGCGCTTTGAAATAAGAAACATTACCTTGCACATGTGCATGCCATATAATGTTTAATCTTCCTAATAATGATTATTCTCTTACGGTTATTTTCTGTTTCACTTTTAGTATTATTGTGACCAGTTACTTTTCTGGTGACAAGGTGAGTGGTTGAACATTTTTAGAAAAACAAAGTGGTCATTGTCATGACTGGAGAGTTTTTAAGTGGAATTTCCCTTCAGGTAGTGAAATAAAAAAAATAGTAACAATTTATAGAGTACATCAGTGTTTATAGTGTATATATATGATCACTTAAATTAATGAGCCTTAAAGGAATAGTACACTCCAAACCCATGTTTAAAAGATTGTTATGTAGCCTCAAAGGTGCTCTTCAGTCATTCTACAATATCTGTTGAATGGATAGTATTAAGGGAAATTTGCATGATCTACCTCAAATTAATGGAAAAGATCTGTTCAACCAATGTTTTGAATTTGAGTGACAATATTATATCGCTACATTTAATTAACCTCATGGATGTAAAGGCCCCTGAAGAGGACTAGCAAAGTTCTGGTATCTGTAATTTTTGCTTTTAAATCGATCTGTGGATGCCGTAGATCAAAATGACTACCATTCAGCAATAGCCCTAGTTCTCACGTTCATGTGCTAGTCGGACTTGTTGTAGCTATACTGCTGCTGCGTTCAGCCAATTTAGCAAGCCAGAAATTTCAGAGTTTCCTAGTCGGGGGAACTCCAAATTTCAAAGTTCCCCCGACTGGCATGTCAACATATTTCTTCGACCTTTGTGACTCAGGCTGTGAAATCTGGCACCACCAATTTGGGATGTCCCGCCCACCATTTCATTCGCTCTTCCGACTGTCCGTTAACTTCTGGCTGAATGCTCCATCGCAGCCGTTGACAAAGCACATGCCTGAAATCCTTAGATCCTAGCACAGCAGAAGAGCGTGATTTTGATACACTAGCACAGGGATGGGCAACTGGTGGCCCGTGGTTCAGTTTCCAATAGATTTTTAATGTTAAATTTGGGAACTCAGTCCGGGTCTCAATTTACTGTTGAGAGTTAGAATAGTATAATACACAGACAGGGTTCAGTTTCTCTTGTCAGTCACTGACAGTCACTCAATTAGCCCATGTCAACATTCTTATTTTATTTTTTAGATTGGTAAGTTAGTCTAGCGGCCATCTATAAAAATTTCTAGTAATCATGGTCGAATTGCTGACTGGGGGGCCCCATTGATTTTGTTAGTCACCCTCACTCAGATATACGTTTAAAAACTGCAAATATTTATCTTCGTCCCAATGCAAAGTGAATATAATATTGCAAAATCTTCTCTTATGCCCCATGGCAAAATGTGTAGAATTAACCCAAAAATTCCTGTCGGGGGGGGCGCATCTTAAAAAGTTTTGCCCGTAAGGTGGGGTGGGCACCCCCAACAAAATTTCGCTTATGGCCCCCAAAAGGATCGGGCCAGCTGTGACGGCATGTGTGGGTATGCATACCCATGAGCCACTGCGGCCCCTCATGATGATTTATTTTGTGGCCGCCGCCCCCATCAAAGGTGCCGATCCCTTTGTATTGTAAACTCTACTTCCTTTCTGTAAATGTCATTGTGCACTCAAATAATTTACTCCTGACAGTATGTAAATAGTTATATTGTATGTTAGTGTCGTCAGGTCGGCTAGTATTTGTATCGTGATCCTGCCTTGTGCGTTTGTATATTGTGAAATAATAAAGAGTGCCGATTCCTGCTCTAGCAGATTCAGGGATTGATTTCAAATCAAATCTAACTTTATTTGTTGTGCCGAATACAGCAAGTGTAGACTTTACCATGAAATGCTTACTTACAAGCCCTTAACCAACAGTGCAGTTCAAGAAGAGTTCAAATATTTACCAAGTAGACTAAAATAAGAAGTAATAATAAAAAGTAACACTGTAAGAATAACAACAACGAGGCTATATACAGGGGGCACCGGTAACGAGTCAGTGTGGGCGTACAGGTTAGTTGAGGTAATTTGTACTTGTAGGTGGGGGTCATATAAAAAAATATATTTTTATCATAATGTACTGTGTACTTAAGCTTGTGTCCTCAAAAGTAACTACACCTCAGCAATGTATAACTATTTTTACCAGAAAGGTGAGATTTTTGTCTTTCTTGGAGCATGCATCATTACTAGTTATAGTTTATGGCCCTCATGATAAATAACTTTTGGGATTACATCTTGTTTTATCTAGAAAAGGCTCTTGTCACATGTAATTTACAATAACGCTGGTTTCAACAGATCTCGTCAGAAGTAAATTAGACGTTTCCTGTGTGGTGTGGGGTGGGGATGCGATTTGTGAAATCTGTTCGTCGACAAAGCAAGACATGGTCACAATGGCAGGTAAGTCATTCAGTTCATTCCTACAACATGACACATACTTTTTCAGTTTATATTTGAATGTGCATTTAAAAAAAAAAAAAGAGTACAACACTGGTTGTTATTCACACAGGCTCATTATGTGGTATCTCAGCTTATTTTGATTCAGAAAAACAGCTCTCGTTTGTCCTGACATTTTATTCAATTAGTTTTATAAATTAATGAATGCTCTGGAATCAATGCTCTATCACATTAAGTCAAGCATGCATTTCAAAGTCTAAATTATAATGTAATGTAGTAAGAAAGAAAAGGATCTTACTGATTCCCATCAAAGATTACCATAAGGTGTATTGCTGTAATTCCTTTTGAGGAAACCAAACTGCAGACACTATACCAATGCATTTTGCCAAAAGAGAAAATAAATTGTCCATTTAGCTCTTACTATTTTTCTCTACTGTTATATCTAGAAAAGGCTCGTCACATGTAATTTACAATAACGCTGGTTTCAACAGAGATCTCGTCACAAATTCATTAGACGTGGGGACGCGATTTGTGATATCTGTTCGTCGAAAAAGCAAGACATGGTCACAATGGCAGGTAAAGTCATTTAGTTCATTCCTACAACATGACACACATACTTTTTCAGTTTGAATGTGCATTTTGTTTTTCTACAACACATTGGTTGTTATTCACACAGTATCATTTTGATTCATAAAATTAGGTAATACTGATTCCTTGTCAAGTATTACCATAAGGGGTATTGCTGTAATACATTTTGAGGAAACCAAACTGTGCAGACACTATACCAATGTATTTTGCCAAAAGAGAAAATAAATTGTCCTTTTACTATTTTTCTATACTATCCATTTTGATTCAAGAAAGTGTAACCGTTTACCATCTTCTTTTCAGACCCAAATATCTCATACCTTTTGATTGTGGAGGACTTTGGTGAATACTTCAACTACACTGACTTCAACACAACTTATGAGCTTGACGAAAACACCCTAACCTGCAATACTTCCCCCATTTCCTCCGGTGTGACCGTCGTCTTATGTGCCTTATACGTCCTCATCTTGCTCTTGGCCATTCCTGGGAACATGGTGGTGGGGCTGGTGATAGCCTCCAGCAAGCAGCCGCTGTCTCCCTCTGACTTATACCTCCTCCACCTGGCTGTGGCCGACTTCCTGTTGGCTCTCACCCTCCCTTTCTGGGCCGTTTCTGTCACCGTGGGCTGGGTCTTTGGTGACGCCATGTGCAAACTAGTCAGTGTCTTTCAGGAGGTCAGCTTCAATGCCAGCATCCTGTTTTTGACCTGCATCAGCGTAGACCGTTACCTGGTGATCGTGCGAGCCATGGAGGCATCCAAGGCTGCTCGTCGCCAAGAGGTCAGCTGGGGCACCTGTGCCACTGTCTGGCTCGTGGGTGGCCTGCTGTCCCTGCCCGGTCTCTTCAACCATGTCGTCTTCTTACCCAGCACAGAGAGGATGACATGCGCCGAGAGTTACGACCCAGGCAGCGCTGAGGCTTGGCGGCTGGTCATACGGGTTCTCGGGCACATGTTAGGGTTTCTACTCCCTTTGACAGTTATGGTGGTGTGCTATGGTGTGATTGTGGCTCGACTCCTGCGGACCCGGGGCGGTTTCCAGAGGAACAGGGCCATGAGGGTGATTGTTGCGCTGGTTTTGGCCTTTCTGCTTTGCTGGATGCCCTACCACCTGGCTGTGATGGCGGACACCCTATTCCGGGCGAAAGTGGTGGGGTATGGGTGCCGAGAGAGGAACGCTGTGGACACAGCCATGCTCGCCACCCAGAGTCTGGGCCTGCTGCACAGCTGCGTCAACCCGGTTCTCTATGCCTTTGTCGGGGAGAAGTTTAGGAGGAGGCTACTCCAGAAAGTGGGTGTGATGGAGCAGCGAGCGTCATTGACCAGGGCCAGCAGATACTTCTCTCAGACCTCAGAGGCCACCTCCACATTCATGTGATCTTAAAATGTGTGTTTTTACCCCTGATTATAAGAAGAATCAATGAGTCATGATGAGGACTCCGGTGCTATGCTGTGGGTGTGCAGGAATACGCCCACATAAATGTCAACAAACTGGACTTTTAAAACAGCCTGTATTAACTCAATGCATCCATTTTTTTTGTTTTGTGAAAAGGAAGTGTAAACGCCTCTGGCGGGTTTTGAACACATGTCTCCCAGCATGTAGGCAAACACTGCTCAAATAAATCTGTACCATTTTGTGGGGTATAGTAACAGGTCCAAGCAAGGTCCATGACATTTATTTTTAAATATATATTTTTTTATTTTACCCCCTTTTCTCCCCAATTTTCGTGGTATCCAATTGTTAGTAATTACTATCTTGTCTCATCGCTACAACTCCCATACAGGCTCGGGAGAGACGAAGGTTGAAAGCCATGCGTCCTCCAAAACACAAGCCGCACTGCTTCTTAACACAGCGCGCATCCAACCCAGAAGCCAGCCACACCAATGTGTCGGAGGAAACACCGTGAACCTGGTGATCTTGGTTAGCGTGCACTGCGCCCGGGCCCACCACAGGAGTCGCTGGTGCGCGATGAGACAAGAATTTCCCTACCGGCCAAAACCTCCCTAACCCGGACGACGCTAGGACAATTGTGCGTCGCCCCACGAACCTCCAGGTCGCGGCCGGCTGCGACAAAGCCTGGGCGTGAACCCAGAGTCTCTGGTGGGACAGCTAGCCTGCAATGCCGTACCCTAGACCACAAAAAAAATATTGACATAACAAACTTGGCGACGCCATACATATGCATGTTTTCCGTTATAAATCAGACCTTTCATAAAACTGTGTGCGTGAATTCACCTTTTTATGTTGACAATAGCACTTTTTTTTTGCTAAAAGAAAGAGCAATGGCAAATCTTGATTACACTCCTGTAGAGGTGTGGGCAGAATGTTTTAATAATTTAAATATGCATACTATCAAATATAGCAGGTGCCAAACACTTGATTGATTGTACATTAGAAACATCTTAAAAGTGAAATTCTACAGCCCACGCTTCTACAGAATACAAAATGTTCAAAATGTTGTTAATCAATAAATTATGTTTATCTCTTGCCTTGGTTTAGTCTCTGATATTAAATAGGCTATTTAGAAGAAAAAGAAATGCACACCTATTAAGACGAGGTGCTGGCTAGTGGAGTAGAAAACTTGAAAATAAAAGAGCCGCACACTAGGAGCTCAGATGCAAAAATGTAATTACCAACTTTTCGACAGCCAAGCTGTCTTCATCTGGGTATAATCAATCACTGCGGGATGACTCGTTTATATAGTGTCAAAAGACACAGGTGTCTGTAATCATGGCCAAGAGTGGCCTAATATCATTGGTTAATAATCAAATATTAAAATGTCATACAAAGAACAACATACAAACAACAAATGGATAGCATTCGATCATAGATTAATTTGACTACACAAGCTTACAAACAATTACAATGGCAAAGTCACAATAATCACAAGAATGGCTTCAGATCAAAGTCTACGTTGAGACCGAAGGGCACAAGGGTCTTTAAATGAAAGATCCAGGCAGCCTCTCGTTTTAACAATAAATTATCAAGGTCACCCTCTCTCCTAGGGCGGGTGACATGTTCGATGCCAATATAACGCAGAGACAAAATCGAGTGGCCTGCCTCCAAGAAGTGTGCCGCAACTGGATAAGTAGATAAGATGCTCTGAGATACGTACGTTTAATTTGCGCTTTGTTTTACCTACATAATTTTAACCACAAGGACAAGTTATAAGATAAATAACTGCCTTAGGGGAGCACGTAATAACACCTTTGATTGGGATCGATTTCCCTGTTTGTGGGTGTTTGAAGGATCTACATTTATAAGTGCCATTGCATTGAGCACAGCCATTACATTTGTAATTTCCATCCAGTAGGGGCGCAAATAGACGTTCAGGAATATCTTGGGGTGGTAAATCAGAGTTTACCAATTGGTCTCTGAGTTTTCTGCCCCGCGAGAATACGACCAAGGGAAGGTCAGAAAACACATTACCGAGATCGGATTTTAGGATGTGCCAATGTTTGTGAACAATTCCCTTAATTTGTTCAGAGCACTTTGAATAGCGGGTAGTTAGAACGCTTTTTGCGAGACTGACCTTGAAAAAGGTCAATTCTCGTTTTGTTTTGAATTTTCTCAATGGCTATATTAATCTGATCATTCTTGTAGCCCCTCTCCTTGAACTTTCTTTGCGTCTCAGCCATATTTCTGTCGAAATCGGATTGTTTTTTGCAAATTCTTTTGATTCGACAGAATTGGCTGTAGGGCAAACTATTTTTATTAAATAGGCTATTACCTTGTGCTCCTATTGCACAGCAATACTGTAGCCTATACCCATTCTGTCAAATATTTAACATAAGCTACCAGTCTATTTACTGTGTTGGCAGAATGCTTTAATCTTTTGCATTAACTGAAAGTTTCTGAAAGAGAGAATGATGCCAAATTGTTGTGGACCTGTAAGTAGAATGTTTGTAATTTAATGTTTTGCATTGACTTTGCCCCCAACCTAATGCTGGACTGTCAGCAAATTGTCTAGGCTACTCAAAAACAAATAATTGAATTATAAAATAAAATAAAATATAAAATGTTTTATAAAATAAAACACAGATTTTCGCTCTTCTCACTAACTGCAAATGGCTGCAACTTATGTTTTAAGTGTGTTGTGACATGTATGGTCATATTTTTGCAAGTTTTATTTAGTTTTGTTATTTTATGGGCCCATGCCTTGTCCATTTTTAGGCCGCCTAGGTATTTGCATTTAAATTAATGTGTATGAGTGCTGTGACATCAAATGGGAGAGTTAGTGAGATCGTGAGGTTTCTTCTTCAATCTTGTAGAATGCTTACTACTGAACACCACTAATGTCTCTCTGTCATCATTCTATCCTGTTAATTCAGGTATGTAATGTGCAACATATTGAGGTAACATGGTTAATTATATAGTCCGTGAGTTTAGTGACGTGTAAAGGAGGGAGTTTTAATCGAGTGAAACTTGTTGGTATGTTCCCCATTGTAAGTAATGAAGGTTGGCTAGGTTGCTAATGATTTACATGGAAGAGAAGGGATTAGATGGCACCCAAACCTTTTTTGTACTTTTTTTCAACAGTGTATTAGCTCTTATTTGTTTTATTATTCTAGGAACGAAGGCAGTTTAGTTCAAGAAATATATGCGATGTGACGTTAAAATGTGTTATTTTTTTTACAAATATCAACAGTTTAACAGTTCATGAGCTTTATGCTAACCAAATGTACAATTGAAGTCGGAAGTTCAATCCAATTGTTCAACCACTCCACAAATTTCTTGTCCTAACCAACTTTCCAAAACTATAGTTTGTTAACATCTACTTTGTGCATGACACAAGTCATTTTTCCAACAATTGCTTACAGACAGATTATTTCACTTATAATTCACTGTATCACAATTCTAGTGGGTCAGAAGTTTACAATCACTAAGTTGACTGTACCTTTAAACATCTTGGAAAATTCCAGAAAATGATTTCATGGCTTTAGAAGATTCTCATGGGCTAATTGACATAATTTGAGTCAATTGGAGCTGTACCTGTGGATGTATTTCAAGGCCTACCCTCAAACGCAGTGTCTTGTTGCTTGACATCATGGGAAAATCAAAAGAAATCAGCCAAGCCCTCAGAGAAAGAAATGTAGACCTCCGCAAGTCTGGTTCATCCTTGGGAGCAATTTCCAAATGTCTGAAGGTACCACGTGCATCTGTACAAACAATAGTACGCAAGTATAAACACCGTGGGATCACGCAGCCGTCATACCGCTCAGGAAGGAGATGCGTTCTGTCTCCTAGAGATGAACGTACTTTGGTGCGAAAAGTGCAAATCAATCCCAGAACAACAGCAAAGGGCCTTGTGAAGATGCTGGAGGAACAGGTACAAAAGTATCTATGTCCACAGTAAAACAAGTCCTATATCGACAATCTGAAAGGCCGTTCAGGAAGGAAGAAGCCACTGCTCCAAAAACCGCCATAAAAAAGCAGTCTACAGTTTGCAACTGCACATGGGGACAAGAATTTTACTTTTTGGAGAAATGTCCTCTGGTCTGATGAAACAAAAATGGAACTGTTTGGCCATAATGACCATCGTTATGTTTGGAGGAAAAAGGGGGAGGCTTTCAAGCCGACGAACACCATCCGAACCTGTGAAGCACGGGGGTGGCAGCATCATGTTGTGCAAACGATAGTATCTATCGAACAAATTCAGGTATGTTTATCTCTGTTTCGTTCCATTTGCTTCCTTTGAAGAAACATCTTTCAACAGAATTGGCGGAATGAATACACCCCCTGATCACTTGTAAACACAGTTCAGTGTGATAGCAGCCAAGTTGTTGTATTCCTTCTCGCATCTATACGCTCTCCTCCACACACCTTTTCCTTTCGTTTGTGGACTTCAATGCATATCAGCTGTATGTGATCAGGCGAAAAAAAAACTTTACATGGCAAACCATATCATAACCACTACACACAGCCTACGTAGTTGTCACCATATTAGCTAAAGTAACGTCATGGTCAACATAGCTAATATAACTAACGTGTTAGTAAACCAGCAACCATCATGCAGTGATGTTACTGTGTATTGTCAGTAAGCAGTTTAGCACTGAAACCGGTGGGCCCCAGTGGCAATAAATTCTTAAAACCAAAAGCTTACCTTGACTTGGAAGAGTTCCAGTGTTGTGTTGGATAGTCATAGCCAGCTAGCTAACATAGCTTCCCTCTGTTTGAGCAGGGTGTTTGCGTCGGTTAAACTAGCTAGCTGCATTTGCTAGGTAAGTAAGTGAAACTGTAAAAAAAAAGGACAATCGCTCTCTCTTGCTTCTCCCATATTTTGGATGAAATGTATTTGTTCAAAACTGTTGAACTATTGTCTTTCTTTCTCATAGTCAACTATTCACCACATTTTATGCACTGCAGTGCTAGCTAGCTAGCTGTAGCTTATGCTTTCAGTACTAGTTCCATTCTCAGATCCTTTGATTGGGTGGACAACCTGTCAGTTCATGCTGCATTGTGCTACCGTACAGAGTACTGAAGATCTTCATTGCAAAACAGTGTGTTTTAATCAATTATTTGTTGACGTGAATATATTCTGTATAGTTTTATCTGAACAGGATAACAGAACAGAATGGTCCTCCCCTTCCTCCTCCGAGGAGCCACCACTGGATATAATCAGGTTGTTGGGCAGTTATATGCTGGAAAGTCTTATTAAAAAAAGTTGTTTATTAAATGTTGAAGTGTATAAATACCACACTGCAGTGTAATGCTTGAACAACAAGTTTAATATGCTATCTTTTTACCATACTAGTACATACAGTACAAAACATGGCTTCATTTGAACTGATTGAGACTGAAACCCTGCGGTTTAAAATAAGAACAACAGGGGTTTGATATTACAGATTGGATTAGATTAGAATGTGTCATTGCATGCAGAGCTTATCCTGGTAATTATTAATACCTTTTAGCCCAAAACAGATTTCATCTGGAAAAAGGAGAAGGCCCTTACTTATTTTGCCAATGTTTTGCTGTCACTTGATTAGAATTTCTAGATTTTTTTTCAACTTTAGTGTTACCGAGTTGCGTTAATGGCTTGACATTAGACTCAGTCACTGTTATGAACTCTTAAAACTTGTAAATGAGTACCTGACAGTTGTCTGATGAGAATCAATTTAGGAACAAGTATTCAAACAAATTAGATACCTAGCTGCTTGTGATTTAATGAAACCGTGTGGACTGAGATCTTGACTGCCTAGTGCCTACAGTATATTGCTTTCCCTCCTGAATATTTTTTGTGAAGTTGCTTGTGAGTTTGCATTTGACCTACAAATCAAATATTTTCTCAACCCCTTCCTCCCTGCTCACGGTGGCACTGTCCAACATGCTCTGGAGACCACATGGTTGTCTAAAAATGACAAGAGGGCAGGAGCTAAGGGGGACAAGGTAGATATATCAGCATGCAATTGTCATCATTCTGATGCTTTCTAGTTCTGTGTCTGGCACTTCCACTGTGAACTTGCCTTGCAGAGGTGGGGGGAGATCATGATTGAGAAGGCTTAGCTCTTTTGGCATAGGAGGGGGGACAGACTGTGCATTTGGTGTGACTAAGCCTGGTGCATAATGAATTGGAAACAAAGCGAGTTTGTCAGGCAGAGCCAATCCCAAGAGATAATCTTGGGAGTAAGGGAATAGAATTTGACAGGGTCCAAGGCACTTTTTCTTTGTCTCGTGCTCAATGTGTTCAAGCCAAGAACCGGCACAAGAGGGGGAAAAAGCAAGAGAAACCAGCCAGCGGAAAGGAAGGTGAAAGGCACAGGCCAGCAACTTGCAAAAGGCAATACTGGGAGCTTTTAATGCAACATGACAATCTTGCCATAAAAATACCATCGGGCAGGAGCATGCACAGTCTGTATATGCCTAATTGCTATGGAATGATCCATTTGTTTAGCCTTTTTTTCCAATTGAACTTTCAAAGTTGTTTGAATTGGCTCATGTATTGCTAATAATATACATGTATCTTCTGCTATCAAAGTTTTAAAGCAAATAAACATAATTCATTAAATTGGATTTGATTACCTTCAAAGTGCCCGAGCCAGGTTTTTTGTCACAGTTTTTTTTGGAAGTTAGTGTTATGTTTGAAAGTGTTAACAATACTTATAATAATCAAAATGTTAAAGTGTAGTTGGGAAAGAAAGAAAATAAATTAAGAAAAAGGGCCCATTTGGGACACATTTTGAAAACACAACTGATGCTATTATAAGAAGGCAGCACTGTGACAATGAACAAGGCAGAGCTGCAGATGACCCTGAAGAAGGGAGCGGATGAGGGGTGCACGGCGTCCCAAGCCCCATCATTCCTCCAAAGCGGGCCAAGGCCTACCCTTACCCAGACCAGGCGGTCCCGAACTCTGGGGCTTCCTTGTTCCCCACCCAGACCCCTCCAGCATTCGTTCGCAAAATGAGGAACGCCGCTGTGGGAACCATCTGCGACATCCGTCTGAAAGTGGTGGTGGTAGGAGACCCATAGCCCTCACTCTACTGGTACCACAACGACGACATGCTGAATATGGTTAACCAGGAGTATGGGGGCCTCTGGATCAGGGACTGCAAGCCCAGCGATGCCGGCCTCTACACCTGCATCGCCAGCAACCACTTGGGGGAGGTGCAGAGTAGCGCCATGCACGCCGTCCTGGACCTGGAGAAAGGTAATGTAGACAGATTACTTATCCTATAGTTTCGTTAATCATCCCTGGCCTCTTATCAATGTGTTACAGTTCAAATAAGGTAATACTTTTGGATTTATGGATTTAACATGATTGGGCAGGGGAGCAGCCATGGGAGGGCATAGGCCCACACTGGGGAGGCAGGGCTTTATTACAGACATAAATACTCCTCACTTCTCTGGCAACAGCTTTGGTGGACAATCCTGCAGTCAGCATGCCAATTGCATGCTCCCTCAACACTTGAGATATCTGTGGCATTGTGTTGTGTGACAAAAACATTTTAGAGGGGCCTTTTATTGTCCCCAGCACCTGTGTAATGATCATGCAATTGAATCAGCTTCTTGATATGCCACACCTTTCAGGTGGATGTATTAAAATCCAAGATGGCGTAGCAATCAGACGTCTTTTGTCCTCGTATATATATTTTTATATATTTTTTTCTTCGCATATCTTTTTTATATTTTTCTAAACCTCAACTTCAACATACTCTTCTGCAATCCGCCTCACCCAATGTGGTATGAATCTGCTATTTTCTTTACGTTTGAACCGGAATCCCCAACAGAAGCTAGCCAGTTTACTAGCTAGTAGTCAGCTAGCCACTGCTAGCGGTCATCAGCTACCCTTAGCCCGGACAACTCTCGCCAGTCTGCACAGCGCGGCTCAAACCAGAACAAATCAGGCTTCTTTTTCTCCATATCTCCGGATTCCTTCCGCAAGCTCTGAACCTTTTCACCTGGATCACCGCAGCTAGCTAGCTACTATTCGAGTGGCCACTCCCAGCTAACGTCTCTGTCCCGAAGCAAGAACCAATTAGCCTGGAGCTAGCCTTTGCTAGGCCCATCTCCCGGCTTGCTGAAGAGGTCCATTAGTCATTCCTTGCGCTACAATACTTATTTTGCCAATTGGCCTCGACCCCTTTTACTGCCAACACGGAGCCCCACCGACCCATCATGACAACTACCGATGTAATTCGCTTTTTCAAGGGGCTTTTTCAACTGGCTCCTCTGTCGCGACGTCCCCTGAATGCCCATCTGCTAGCCTGCTAGCCACGGCTCGCTAGCTGTCTAGAGCATATCAAACTGTTAGCTGAAGAGGCCCATTGGACAAATTCTTTGGCGACTATACCTATTTTGCCAATTGGCCTGGACCCTTTTACCACACGGAGCTCTGCTGCTCCATAATGACTGATCTGCTGACAGAACAGCACGAGGCGGCTACAACAGACTTCTTTCTTTGCGACGCACCTCTAAGGCCCTTGTGCTAGCTTGCTAGCCCTGGCCTGCTAGCTGTCTGAATCGGTGTGTCTCTGGCCCGCCGAGCTACTCACTGGACCCCTATGATCACTCGACCACGCATGCCTCTCCCTAATGTCAATATGCCTTGTCCATTGCTGTTTTGGTTAGTAATTATTGCCTTATTTCACTGTAGAGCCACTAGCCCTGCTCAATATGACTTAGTTAACCCTTTAGTCCCACCTCCCATTCATGTGGTGACCTCACCTGGTTTCAATTATGTTTCTAGAGACAATATCTCTCTCATCGTCACTCAATGCACTGTATTCACATACTACTATACCTTTGTGTACATTGTGCCTTGAATCTATTCTACCGTGCCCAGAAATCTGCTCCTTTTACTCTCTGTTCCAAACGTACTAGACAACCAATTCTTATAGCCTTTAGCCGCACACTTATCCTACTCCTCCTCTGTTCCTCTGGTGATATAGAGGTTAATCCAAGCCCTGCAGTGCCTAGCTCCACTCCCATTCCCCAGGTGCTCTCATTTGTTCACTTCTGTAACCGTAACATCCTTGGTTTCATGCATGTTAACATTAGAAGCCTACTCCCTAAGTTTGTTTTATTCACTGCATTAGCATACTCTGCAAACCAGAATGTCCTAGCCGGGTCTAAATCCTGGCTTAGGAAGACCACCAAAAACCCTGACATTTCCATCCCTAACTATAAAATTTTCCGACAAGATAGAACTGCCAAAGGGGGCGGAGTTGCAATCTACTGCAGAGATAGCCTGCAGATTCAGGTCTGTGCCCAAACAATTTGAGCTTCTACTTTTAAAAATCCAACTTTCCAGAAACAAGTCTCTCACTGTTGCCGCTTGCTATAGACCACCTTCTGCCCCAGCTGTGCCCTGGACACCATATGTGAATTGATTGCCCCCTATCTATCTTCAGAGCTCGTGCTGTTAGGTGACCTAAACTGGGACATGCTTAACACCCGGCCATCCTACAATCTAAGCTTGATAACCTCAATCTCACACAAATTATCAATGAACCTACCAAGTACAACCACAAATCCGAAAACACGGTCTCCCTCATAGATATCATCCTAATCAAGCTGCTATCTTCAACCAGGATCTCAGAGATCACTGCCTCATTGCCTGCGTCTGTAATGGGTCTGCGGTCAAACGACCACCCCTCATCACTATCAAACGCTCCCTAAAACACTTCAGCAAGCAGATCTTTCTGATCGACCTGGCCTGGGTATTCTGGAAGGATATTGACCTCATTCTGTCAGTAGAGGATGCCTGGTTATTCTTTAAAAGTGGTTTCCTCACCATCTTAAATAAGCATGCCCCATTCAAAAAAATTAGAACCAGAAACAGATGGTTCACTCCAGACCTGACTGCCATTGACCAGCACAAAAACATCCTGTGGCGTACTGCATTAGCATCGAATAGCCCCCGCGATATGCAACTTTTCAGGTAAGTTAAGAACCTATATACACAGGCAGTTAGGAAAGCAAAGGCTAGCTTTTTCAAACAGAAGTTTGCATCCTGTAGCACAAACTCCAAAACGTTCTGGGACACTGTAAAGTCCATGGAGAATAAGAGCACCTCCTCCCAGCTGCCCACTGCACTGAGGCTAGGAAACACTGTGACCACCAATAAAACTGCGATAATTGAGAATTTCATTAAGCATTTTTCTATGGCTGGCCAACCTTGGCTACCCCTGGTTCCCCTTACCCCAGGCAACAGCCCTGCACCCCCCACAACAACTTGCCCAAGCCTCCCCATTTCTCCTTCATCAAAATCCAGATAACTGATGTTCTGAAAGAGATGCACAATCTGGACCCCTACAAATCAGCTGGGCAAGACAATCTAGACCCTCTCTTTCTAAAAATTATCCACCAACATTTTTTGCAACCCCTATTACTATCCTGTTCAACCTCTCTTTCGTATCATCTGAGATCCCCAAAGATTGGAAAGCTGCCACGGTCATCCCCTTCTTCAAAGGGGGAGACACTCTAGACCCAAACTGCTACAGACCTATATCTATCCTACCTTGCCTTTCTAAGGTCTTTAAAAGCCAAGTTAACAAACTGATCACAGACCATTTCGAATCCCACCGTACCTTCTCCGCTTTGCAATCTGGTTTCCAAGCTGGTCATGAGTGCACCTCAGCCACACTCAAGGTCCTAAATGATATCATAACCGCCATCGATAAGAGACAATACTGTGCAGCTGTATTCATAAACCTAGCTTTCGACTCTGTCAATCACCACATTCTTATCGGCAGACTCAACAGCCTTGGTTTCTCAAATGACTGCCTCGCCTGGTTCACCAACTATTTCTCAGATATTCAGTGTGTCAAATCGGAGGGCCTGTTGTTCATACCTCTGTCAGTCTCTATGGGGTTGCCACAGGGTTCAATCCTTTGGTAGACTCTTCTCTGTATACATCAATGATGTCGCTCTTGCTGCTGGTGATTCTCTGATCCACCTCTACGCAGATAACACTATTCTGTATACTTCTGGCCCTTCTTTGGACACTGTGTTAACTTCTTGGCGGATCCTCGTCAACATCCCACTGAATTGCAGAGCGCCAAATTCAAATTAAATTACTAAAAATATTAAATTTTCATGAAATCACAAGTGCAATATAGCAAAACACAGCCTAGCTTGTTGTTAATCCACCTGTCAGATTTCAATAAAGCTTTACAGCAAAAGCTATCTAAGCGTTTATGTTAGGACATCTCTCTCAGCAGACAAAACATTACAAACAGCTAGCAGCAAAGTAGATTGGTCACGAAAGTCAGAAAAACAATCAAATGAATCGCTTACCTTTGATGTTCTTCGGATGTTTGCACTCACAACACTCCCAGTTACACAATAAATGTTCCTTTTGTTCCATAAAGATTATTTTTATATCCAAAATACTTCCATTTGGTTTTGTTCAGAAATCCACAGGCTCAAGCGGTCACGACGGGGCAGACAAATTCCAAATAGTATCCGTAAAGTTCGTAGAAACATGTCAAACGTTTTTTATAATCAATCCTCAGGTTGCTTTTACAATATATGATCAATAATATTTCAACCGGACCGTAGCTTTTTCAATAGGAGAGAGGGAGAAAATGTCTGCTCCAAGCTGTTGCGCATGCAAAACACTGCTGGCACCCAGCCATCCACTGACACGATGTGATCGTCCTCGCTCATTTTTCAGAATAAAAGCCTGAAACTATGTCTAAAGACTGTTCACACCATTTGGAAGGCATAGAGAAAGGAATCTGGTCGATATCCATTTAAATGGAGGGAAGGCATGTAATGGAACAGAGAGCTTTCAGGACAAACAGCACTTCCTGGCTGGATTTTCCTCAGGTTTTTGCCTGCAACATCAGTTCTGTTATACTCACAGACAATATTTGGAGTTTTGGAAACTTTAGTGTTTTCTATCATAATCTGACAATTATTATATGCATATTCTAGATTCTGGGCCTGAGAAATAGGCAGTTTCATTTGGGTACGTTTTTCATCCAAACATCAAAATACTGCCCCCTACACTCAAGAGGTTAACTAACCTCCAGACGAGCTTCAATGCCATACAACTCTCCTCCTGTGGCCTCCAACTGCTCTTAAATGCAAGTAAAACTAAATGCATGCTCGTCAACCGATTGCTGCCCGCACCTGCCCGCCTGTCCAGCATCACTACTCTGGACGGTTCTGACTTAGAATATGTGGACAACTACAAAGATCTAGGTGTCTAGGTAGACTATAAACTCTCCTTCCAGACTTGCATTAAGCACCTCCAATCCAAAATTAAATCTAGAATCAGCTTCCTATTTTGCAACAAAGCATCCTTCACTCATGCTGCCAAACATACCCTTGTGAAACTGACTATCCTACCGATCCTTGACTTCGGCGAAGTCATTTACAAAATAGCAGTCTATCACAGTGCCATTCGTTTTGTCACCAAAGCTCCATATACTGTACTACCCACCACTGCGACCTGTATGCTCTCATTGGCTGACCCTCGCTTCATATTTGTTGCCAAACCCACTGGCTCCAGGTCATCTATAAGTCTTTGCTAGGTAAAGCCTCACCTTATTTTAGCTCACTGGTCACCATAGCAGCACCCACCTGTAGCATGCGCTCCAGCAGGTATATTTCACTGGTCACCCCCAAAGCCAATTCCTCCTTTGGCCGCCTTTCCCTCGAGTTCTCTGCTGCCAATGACTGAAAAGAACTGCAAAAATCACTGAAGCTGGAGACTCATAACTCCCTCACTAATTTTAAGCACCAACTGTCAGAGCAGCTCACAGATCACTGCATCTGTACATAGCCCATCTGTAAATAGCCCATCCATCTACCTCATCCCCATACTGTTATTTATTTTGTTTATTTAGCTCTTTTGCACCCCAGTATCTTTACTTGCACACTCATCTTCTGCACATCTATCACTACCGTGTTTAATTGTTATTTTGTAATTATTACGCCACTATATGGCCTATTTATTGCCTTACCTCCCTTCTCCTACCTCATTTGCACACACTGTATATATTTTTTTCTATTGTATTATTGACTGTATATTTGTTTATTCCATGTGTAACTCTGTGTTTGTGTCACACTACTTTGCTTTATCTTGGCCATGTCGCAGTTGTAAATGAGAACTTGTTCTCAACTGGCCTACCTGGTTAAATAAAGGTGAAATGAATGTTTTATTATTATCTTGTCAAAGGAGAAATGCTCATTAACAGGGATGTAAACAAATTGGTGCACAAAATATGTGAGAAATTAGATGTTTGTGCGTATGGAACATTTCTGGTATCTTTTATTTCAACTCATGAAACATTGGACCAACACTTTATATGTTACGGATGTTTTGGGGCCATGTTTTGGGCATCCCCTCTAATTTCGGTTAACCCAGAAGTAAAATCTTGCGTAATTTGGTCAGCTACATGATTAACTTCTGGGTTTAAACGTGTTCGAAATTGAGCTCTGGAGATTTGCGAAGTCTCCACCCTTGTAAAAGGAAACACTCAGGCAGTATGGGCACACGCGCAAAGAACTCAAAGCACTGCCTTCGCCCAATCCTGATGAATCCAAATAACCAGTGACGAAAACCCAAAGACCGGAACTACTGCTGCTCTTATCTCATGCTGCCCATTCATCCCTGGCAGATTCTGAGTACACTTAAATCTGCCCACAAAACCCCACCCCACCCTCAGCCTCACGACCTACACACCACTATGGAGGCACGAACATAGACACTAACTAATACTCCCATGTGTAATACTCCCATTCACACTTGGAATTTGTGGGCAAATATGGTTTGATATTATTTAGAAATACTTCAGCTGTTTTTTTTTTTTTATCTCCACATTGCTCTTTCTATACCATTATCTCATGACATCACAGTTTACCTATTGAGTCCCTCAATGCTCAGAGCTTGTGAAAAATTGAAGGGTTCACATAAATGGCATGATTAATAATTTAATTGAACCAGTCAGAATATGTAATCTGATTTGTATGATGTTTGTGCAGAGCTAAAGAGGGAGTAATACTGAAGAGTGATAATGTGATCATTTCTTCTCTGGCCAACTCATAATGGTGGGTAATAGGGAAGAACTGGGTAATGCTTTACTTACAGTCTGTAGGTATATTGCGGTATAATGCTGTTATAATTCCATGTTTGACTATATGTGTCATGTACTGTCATGTTGTCTTGTCTCTGTCCTTTCCCTTCACCCTGTCTCCCTCTGCTGGTCGTGTTAGGTTACCTTTTCTCCCCCGCTTTCCCCCAGCTGTCCCTTGTCTCCTCTAACTACCCATTCACCCCGTTCCCCACCTGTTCCCTTTTTCCCTCTGATTAGGTCCCAATATCTCTCTCTGTTTCTGCTCCTGTCCTTGTCGGATTCTTGTTTGTTTGTGTCATTCATGCCTGAACCAGACTGTCGTCATGTTTGCTGTAACCTTGTCCTGTCCTGTCGGAATCTGCCGGTCCATCTGAGCCTTCCTATGTTTGGTAATTAAAGAAGCTCTGTTTAAGTTGATTCGCTTTTGGGTCCTCATTCACGAACCGTAACAGAAGAATCCGACCAAGAATGGACCCAGCGACTTCGGATCCTCTCCACTCAGCCGTCGAGATCCAGGGAGCGATGCTAGGCAGACACAAGCAGGAATTGTCTGCTGCTCGACATGCCGTTGAGACCCTGGCCACCCAAGTCTCCAACCTCACAGAACAGGTTCACCATCTCCGCCTCGATCCACCGGCCACTTCCAGGGCTTTCGAATCTCCGGAGCCCAGAATCAATAACCCGCCGTGTTACTCTGGGGAGCCCACTGAATGCCGCTCGTTCCTCACCCAGTGTGATATTGTGTTTTCTCTCCAGCCCAACACTTACTCCAGGAGCACTGCTCGTGTCGCCTACGTCATATCTCTCCTTATTGGACGGGCTCGTGAGTGGGGCACGGCAATCTGGGAGGCAAGGGCTGAGTGTACTAACCAGTATCAAGACTTTAAGGAGGAGATGATACGGGTTTTTGATCGATCTGTTTTTGGGGAGGAGGCTTCCAGGGCCCTGTCTTCCCTATGTCAAGGCAATCGATCCATAACAGACTACTCTATTGAGTTTCGCACTCTTGCTGTCTCCAGTGGCTGGAACGAGCCGGCCTTGCTCGCTCGTCTTCTGGAGGGTTTCCGCGCAGAGGTAAAGGATGAGATTCTCTCCCGGGAGGTTCCTTCCAGCGTGGATTCCTTGATTGAACTCGCTATTCGCATTGAGCGACGGGTTGATCTTCGTCACCGAGCTCGTGGAAAGGAGCTCGCGCTCTCCGTCGCCTCCCTCTCCGCATCACTACCATCTTCCTCTGCCGGCTCGGGTGCTGAGTCCATGCAGCTGGGAGGTATCCGCATCTCGACTGAGGAGAGGGAACGGAGAATCACCAACCGCCTCTGTCTCTATTGCGGTTCCGCTGGTCATTTTGTCACTTCATGTCCAGTAAAAGGCCAGAGCTCGTCAGTAAGCGGAGGGCTACTGGTGAGCGCTACTACTCCTGTCTCTCCTTCAAGATCCTGCACTACCTTGTCGGTCCATCTACGCTGGACCGGTTCGTCAGCTTCCTGCAGTGCCTTAATAGACTCTGGGGCGGAGGGCTGTTTTATGGACGAGACCTGGGCTCGGGAACATGACATTCCTCTCAGACAGTTAAAGGAGCCCACGGCCTTGTTCGCCCTGGATGGTAGTCCTCTCCCCAGGATTCAGCGTGAGACGCTACCTTTAACCCTCACTGTTTCTGGTAATCATAGTGAAACCATTTCTTTTTTAATTTTTCGTTCACCTTTTACACCTGTTGTTTTGGGCCATCCCTGGCTAGTTTGTCATAATCCTTCCATTAATTGGTCTAGTAATTCTATCCTCTCCTGGAACGTCTCTTGTCATGTGAAATGTTTAATGTCTGCTATCCCTCCTGTTTCCTCTGTCTCTTCTTCACAGGAGGAGCCTGGTGATTTGACAGGGGTGCCGGAGGAATATCACGATCTGCGCACGGTGTTCAGTCGGTCCAGGGCCACCTCTCTTCCTCCACACCGGTCGTATGATTGTAGTATTGATCTCCTTCCGGGAACCACCCCCCCCCGGGGTAGACTATACTCTCTGTCGGCTCCCGAACGTAAGGCTCTCGAAGATTATTTGTCTGTAGCTCTTGACGCCGGTACCATAGTCCCCTCCTCCTCTCCCGCCGGAGCGGGGTTTTTTTTTGTCAAGAAGAAGGACGGGTCTCTGCGCCCCTGCATAGATTATCGAGGGCTGAATGACATAACAGTGAAGAATCGTTATCCGCTTCCTCTTATGTCTTCAGCCTTCGAGATCCTGCAGGGAGCCAGGTTTTTCACTAAGTTGGACCTTCGTAACGCTTACCATCTCGTGCGCATCAGGGAGGGGGACGAGTGGAAGACGGCGTTTAACACTCCGTTAGGGCACTTTGAATACCGGGTTCTTCCTTTCGGCCTCGCTAACGCTCCAGCTGTCTTTCAGGCATTAGTCAATGATGTCCTGAGAGACATGCTGAACATCTTTGTTTTCGTTTACCTTGACGATATCCTGATTTTTTCACCGTCACTCCAGATTCATGTTCAGCACGTTCGACGTGTCCTCCAGCGCCTTTTAGAGAATTGTCTTTTTGTGAAGGCTGAGAAGTGCACTTTTCATGCCTCCTCCGTCACATTTCTCGGTTCTGTTATTTCCGCTGAAGGCATTAAGATGGATCCCGCTAAGGTCCAAGCTGTCATTGATTGGCCCGTCCCTAAGTCACGCGTCGAGCTGCAGCGCTTTCTCGGCTTCGCGAACTTCTATCGTCGTTTCATCCGTAATTTCGGTCAGGTGGCAGCTCCTCTCACAGCCCTTACTTCTGTCAAGACGTGCTTTAAGTGGTCCGTTTCCGCCCAGGGAGCTTTTGATCTCCTCAAGAATCGTTTTACATCCGCTCCTATCCTTGTTACACCTGACGTCTCTAGACAGTTCGTTGTCGAGGTTGACGCGTCAGAGGTGGGAGTGGGAGCCATCCTTTCTCAGCGCTCCCTCTCTGACGACAAGGTCCACCCATGCGCGTATTTTTCTCATCGCCTGTCGCCGTCGGAACGTAACTATGATGTGGGTAACCGCGAACTGCTCGCCATCCGGTTAGCCCTAGGCGAATGGCGACAGTGGTTGGAGGGGGCGACCGTTCCTTTTGTCGTTTGGACTGACCATAGGAACCTTGAGTACATCCGTTCTGCCAAACGACTTAATGCGCGTCAGGCGCGTTGGGCGCTGTTTTTCGCTCGCTTCGAGTTCGTGATTTCTTATCGTCCGGGCTCTAAGAACACCAAGCCTGATGCTTTGTCTCGTCTCTTCAGTTCTTCAGTAGCCTCCACTGACCCCGAGGGGATTCTCCCTGAGGGGCGTGTTGTCGGGTTGACTGTCTGGGGAATTGAGAGGCAGGTAAAGCAAGCACTCACTCAAACTCCGTCGCCGCGCGCTTGTCCTAGGAACCTTCTTTTCGTTCCCGTTCCTACTCGTCTGGCCGTTCTTCAGTGGGCTCACTCTGCCAAGTTAGCCGGCCACCCTGGCGTTCGGGGTACGCTTGCTTCCATTCGCCAGCGTTTCTGGTGGCCCACCCGGGAGCATGACACGCGTCGTTTCGTGGCTGCTTGTTCGGTCTGCGCGCAGACTAAGTCCGGTAACTCTCCTCCTGCCGGCCGTCTCAGGCCGCTTCCTATTCCCTCTCGACCGTGGTCTCACATCGCCTTAGATTTTGTCACCGGACTGCCTTCGTCAGCGGGGAAGACTGTTATTCTTACGGTTGTCGATAGGTTCTCTAAGGCGGCTCATTTCATTCCCCTTGCTAAGCTTCCTTCTGCTAAAGAGACGGCACAAATCATCATCGAGAATGTTTTCAGAATTCATGGCCTTCCGTCAGACGTCGTTTCGGACAGAGGTCCGCAATTCACGTCTCAATTTTGGAGGGAGTTTTGCCGTTTGATTGGGGCTTCCGTCAGTCTCTCTTCCGGCTTTCACCCCCAGTCTAACGGTCAAGCAGAACGGGCCAATCAGACTATTGGTCGCATCTTACGCAGTCTTTCTTTTCGCAACCCTGCGTCTTGGTCAGAACAGCTCCCCTGGGCAGAATACGCCCACAACTCGCTTCCTTCGTCTGCGACCGGGCTATCTCCTTTTCAGAGTAGCCTCGGGTACCAGCCTCCGTTGTTCTCATCTCAGTTCGCCGAGTCCAGCGTCCCCTCCGCTCAGGCTTTTGTCCAACGTTGCGAGCGCACCTGGAAGAGGGTCAGGTCTGCACTTTGCCGTTATAGGGCGCAGACTGTGAGAGCTGCTAATAAGCGTAGAACTAAGAGCCCTAGATATTGTCGCGGTCAGAGAGTTTGGCTCTCCACTCAGAACCTTCCCCTTAAGACGGCTTCTCGCAAGTTGACCCCGCGGTTCATTGGTCCATTCCGTATCTCTCAGGTCATTAATCCTGTCGCAGTGCGACTTCTTCTTCCGCGATATCTTCGTCGCGTCCACCCGGTCTTCCATGTCTCCTGTGTTAAGCCCGTTCTTCGCGCCCCCGCTCGTCTTCCCCCCCCCCCCCCCCATCCTTGTCGAGGGCGCACCTATCTACAGGGTCCGTAAAATCTTGGACATGCGTCCTCGGGGCCGTGGTCATCAGTAACTAGTTGACTGGGAGGGGTACGGTCCTGAGGAGAGGAGTTGGGTTCCCTCTCGGGACGTGCTGGACCGTGCGCTGATTGATGATTTCCTCCGTTGCCGCCAGGTTTCCTCCTCGAGTGCGCCAGGAGGCGCTCGGTGAGTGGGGGGGTACTGTCATGTACTGTCATGTTGTCTTGTCTCTGTCCTTTCCCTTCACCCTGTCTCCCTCTGCTGGTCGTGTTAGGTTACCTTTTCTCCCCCGCTTTCCCCCAGCTGTCCCTTGTCTCCTCTAACTACCCATTCACCCCGTTCCCCACCTGTTCCCTTTTTCCCTCTGATTAGGTCCCAATATCTCTCTCTGTTTCTGCTCCTGTCCTTGTCGGATTCTTGTTTGTTTGTGTCATTCATGCCTGAACCAGACTGTCGTCATGTTTGCTGTAACCTTGTCCTGTCCTGTCGGAATCTGCCGGTCCATCTGAGCCTTCCTATGTTTGGTAATTAAAGAAGCTCTGTTTAAGTTGATTCGCTTTTGGGTCCTCATTCACGCACCGTAACAATATGACCCCCTTTAACCTTTCTGATCTCCCCATCCCAGATCCGGGATCGTGAATACAGACTCAAGCTCATTACCATAACGCAACGTTAACTATTCATGAAAATCGCAAATGAAATGAAATAAATATGCCATCTCTCAAGCTTAGCCTTTTGTAAACAACACTGTCATCTCAGATTTTCAAAATATGCTTCTCAACCATAGGAAAACAATAATTTGTGTAAAAGTAGCTAGCTAGTGTAGCATTTAGCATTAGCGTTAGCCAGATACAAGTTCAGCTTAAGGAGGAAACCCTGGCAGCCGGCAGTATCTCTGTTGTATCCCGTGGGTAGGGTAAAATGGATCTTCGGTTCAGGAGGGGAAAAAGCGTTCAAGGGAGATTCCGGTTGTGGTGGTGGTGGCGCTGGAGAAACTCCCTGTCTCTCCCAGCAATCCATATTCTGGACAATGCGATCCATTACAGTGCTCAAACAGTCAATCGCCTCCGCTTGTTCCCGGACACATTCCTCCACCTCCATGGGCGTAGTGTCCTCTCCTGCTGACTTCATATTTTTTGGTCAGAGATTCTGTCAGCGTTGTGTGTATAGGTGGCAGGGAAGTCAGGTGCAGGAGAGTCAAAATGGAGTGTAAATGGAGTCTTTTAATAAATGTCAACAGAACATGCTCCATAACACTAAAAAGTACAGACATGAAAAAAACATTGGTACGAGGACCCATCGCGCACCAACACAACAAATAAACAACACGGACAATAAAACAATCTCTGACAAAGACATGAGGGGAAACAGAGGGTTAAATACACAACAGGTAATGAATGGGATTGAAAACAGGTGTGTGGGAAGACAAGACGAAACCAATGGAAAATGAAAAATGGATCAATGATGGCTAAAAGACCGGTGACGTCGAATGCCGAGCACCGCCCGAACAAGTAGAAGCAACGACTTCTGTAGAAGTCGTGACAATAATTAAAAAATACTCAAATTGCTGCATCTGGATTCTCCTCCCTATACAGATCAGAGTTCTGAGAAAACATTTTACATGATCTCTTATGAATAACTTTAGGCCCTGCCTTTGGTACTTTGGCTTTCCGTGTTATTGCCACAATGTTATGGTCACTACAGCCAATGGTAAGTTATATTGCTTTGGAGCAAAACTCTGTAGCGTTGATGAAGACATGATCAATACAAGTGGATGTCACGGACCCAACACTATTGATATACACTCTAGTTGTTTGCATTTCTGCAAATTGAATGTACAATTGTGTAAGCCTGCCTTGCAATGCAGCTGAAATAACATAGCTAGCTAACTATTTACTTGTTTATTGTCCAGTGGAGGATAAAAATAACTGTATGCCTAATGCTGTGTAGCTAGCTACAGTATGTTGTCGATCTGTGTATGGACCCTAAAACATTAGGTTCTGAAATAATATTCATACCAAACTATGAACCTCAGCTATCATAGTTGTTGTATCAACTTCAAGTCTGAATGGCATTAATGAAGCCTATGAATAGAGTAGAATATAATAACACTATTGTGCCAAGAATGCAAGTCCTATATACATGTACTGTAGTTATTATCACTCATGAGATTCCCACATTGTAACCTGTACATTGAATGTAATCACTGATCATGTACTCTTCCTTGGCAAATAAAGGTGAAGTTCAGGTATGACTCTCTGAGACATTCTTTTCAGTTATATCAAACTCCATTATTTGAATGATGCCGTGTCTGCATGTATGTATTACAATTATACACTTCAACAGTGTTTACCGCTCCTGGGACATCGATGATTACACATTGTAACTATACAATAGACTAGAAACATGATTGATTTGTAATTCATATATACAGAAAAAAACAAATCATATCTAACTCCCTTCATCTGCATTAATCTGAGGACACAGGATAGTATTTCAATGAGATACTTAATTTCAACCAGTGGAGATTGTGAAACACTTTATTGAAAGAAGTTCATTATCCAGGTGTTATAAATAATTAATACATGCATTATAATTATGTTAATGTCATATTATATTATAAATACAAGTTCAATCTGTACTTCAAAAAGGAAGAAAGATGAGGTCGGGAGAGAGGTGTAGAAGACAGAAAGGGAAAGTGTAAGAACAGCGGCAGACAGCATATGGTTAATGAATTACCGTGCTACCCTAAAATTCTCTGTTCATCACAATTGCAGTGCCTCCTAACCCGTCTTGGGCTCCCAGTTGGCCCGAAGGTTATCTTAGGAGCAGGTGAGGTGGCGGTGACGGGACTGGCTACCTCTCTCACATCAAAACATACCTGTAGACGAGAGACTGATGGATAGAGAGAGAGCATGATTAAGCCTTGTTTTTTTTATTCTAAAACGGCCAGTCATCATAATCATCAGGAGATGAAATGCAAAACTGACCTTGGATAATTAACTCTGGGACTACTACATCTCTGTCTGTATTTCAATGTAAAGCATCTCTTTATTAATACTCCCTGTTGACCCACAAACAATAGAAGATAAGGTCAATAGAAGATACTGTATGTGACGCAGACACCTATCGGAGTGTACCTGAAACATTTAAATATATATATATATATAGGCTATGTGTCTCTACTTGGTTATTGCATGCTTAACCCCTAGGGAAATCATGACTTGGCAGCAACAGATAGCAACAGATAGTCCAGTGAAAATGGCTGTGTTTATGTGGTGTAAATCTGAAAATTAGCAGCTGACATCTTAAGTTTTTTTAAATTAATGCACGTGAGACAGGTTGCATGTACAACAAGACAGGCAGAGATGAAGAGAGAAAAAGAACACAAGTTTAATTACCTCTGGTTATGGACACTTTTGCCAGAAACGAAGCTTCCATGGCCTGTTCTTCAGACAGTGAACATCTGGCAATATCTACATTTTAGACTGCTTGATCAGCTCGCTCTCTGAAAGTAAAGAAAATAGCTTATTCATCCTTTTGTAAAATAAAGCTAACCGTTACACTGTCATGAATTATGATTATATATCGACTATGGAACAAATATGACATGGCCTGCGGCCTGCTTATGAGTTGCCATGAAAGAAAGTTAGATGAATTCAACTGACACTGAATCGTGAGAGCTAACTACTAGCTATGAATAAGTTGGACGGAAGAACGCCCAGTGCTGCTTACCTGAGATGCCATCATCACCCGTCCTTCTTCGTAGGTGTCCGCTTCCTTTGTGTCGGAAAAAAAGTTAGCGTATAAGAATTTGCCTGAGAATAGCCAAACCTTCATACAAACATGCTACTGTATGCAGAATTCTTGACGCACAACCGAAGATGCTGCCATATCCTGCCAGCACGCCCACAAGCGAGCCACTCAGGCACAGAATGATGATGCGTGGAAGAGGGAAAGGAGCAACAATTTGTTGCAAGTTGGGGAGGGGGGTTAATAGCTGAACAATAGACTATTCAACCTTTACTAAAGAATAGTCTATTAGCCGAGCTAGGTGTGAAAACCCCCCTCCTATCACAGACCAGATTTGCCCTAACGACCAAGGGGTAGCTTGCTACTCAATGTAATAAAGTAATGACTTTTCAAATAAGTTACCTTACACGTTATGTTGACTGACAATTGTTAGCTACGCTGTCCTTACCAACCATATAGCATATCATTACAGCAGTATGCAGCTAACGTTAGTAACTATACATCAAACTTGCCAGTATATTAACTATAGGCTATCTAACTACCCAACGTTTATTGACTTGATTATTCCCATCATTCTTAGCTTAGCTAAATGGTATGTTCGCTTTGCGTTCTCAATGGACATTTGGGTGCTTTCATAAATTAGCTCTGGCTATCAATAGGCTGGACAATATAATTAGTCAAAATTCACCCAAGGCTGAAAAACGGCTTAAGAACGTTGGCTAAACTGGAACACTAGCCTGAGGCCATAGCAAATGAATGGAATTGAACATTCTCAGAGCCTGTTTTGACTGGTGGGATGCTTAGAATGGCACAAAAAATGTATCCCTTTTTATTTTACCACTACAATCTGCTCATCGGATGAAACTGGAAAAAAACAACTTGTGTAGAAAGAAACATTTGCACCTCGATGGTGTTAACTGTGCTTATGTCTGCGAAATGAGAAAGTAGGGAAAACATGAAATCTTCTGACTATTTCTGGTCTAGCGATCGATGACAAACGAGCTCGCTGCACAGACTTACATAGTTACAAAGAGGAGATTCGCCTGTTAATATAGTGCCCGCCTTGAAAAAATGAAAATATACACATTGAGATATTTGGCAAAATAGACCGGCATGCCTCTACATAGGAAAACAATTGGAATCAGGGTTCCAAGGGCAAAAAGTATTTTGGGGCTAGCATTTGATGACAACCAAGCTAGCTGCCCAGGCTTACATAATTAGAAAGAGGAGATTCTCATGATTAAACTGGCGTCTGACATGAAAAAATCTAAATATACCTATTACAAGATATTTGGCGAAATAGACAGACATGCCTATATTTCCCCCATAGGAAACAATGGGAAGACCGCAGAGTTCCAATATAATTGTTTTGTTGTTTAAATTTGAACTATAAAACAACGTGAGCAGTACTCATTGCCAACAATAGCAAAGCAGGCATTGTGATGTTGAACAATATACTGGGAATATAATGTTCGGTAGGCGATGTGCCAGAGCAGAAGGCAGACGTTTTACGTGCCCCCAACCAATTGTGTTTCTATGTTTGTTTATCTGCATTGTTTGTAAGTTATTATTTAGAAGTTACTATTTCTGTACATAATATTGCCGCTACCGTCTCTTATAACCGAAAATAACTTCTAGACTTTAGGACTGCGATTACTCACCACGGACTAGCAGAATCCTTTTCCTTCTTTCACGACTCTGACAATCCCGAGGTGGATAATATACGGCTCCCTCGGGAACAGGCCCCGACCCCAGTGATCTGTGTGAAGATGAGGCGGAGAAAGAGAGGCCGGAGGGCGGGCTGCATTCGGAGTAGTAGGAAGCGATTGAATAAACCCCACTCCCCTCAATTCTGCTCGCAAACATACAATCTTTGGACATTAAAATGGACGAGTTATTGGGAAGATTAAACTACCAACGGGACATTCAAAACTGTAACATCTTATGCTTCACGAAGTCGTCGCTGAACGACGACAATATCAACATACAGCTGGCTTGTTATACGATGTTCCGGCAGGATAGAACAGCTGCGTCTGGTAAGACAAAGGGCGGCGGTCTATGTATTTTTGTAAACAACAGCTGGTGCAAGATATCTAAGGAAGTCTCAAGCCATTGCTTGCCTGAGGTAGAGTTTCTCATGATAAGCTGCAGACCACATTACCTACCGAGAGAGTTTTTATCTATATTCTATGTAGCTGTTTACATACCACCACAGTCAGAGGCTGGCCGTAAGCAAACAAGAAAACGCTCACCCAGAGGCGGTGCTGCTAGTAGCCGGGGACTTTAATGTAGGGAAACTTAAATCAGTTTTTCCTCATTTTTATCAACATGTTAAATGTGCAACCGAAGGGAAAATATCTCTGGACCACCTATACTCCACACACAGAGATGCATAGAAAGCTCTCCCTCGCCCTCCATTTGGCAAATATGACCATAATTCTATCCTCCTGATTCCTGCTTACAAGCAAAAATTAAAACAGGACGCACCAGTGACTAGATCAATCAAAAGTTATTAGATGGAGCAGATGCTAAGCTACAAGACTGTTTTGCTAGCACAGACTGGAATATGTTCCGGGATTCCTCCAATGGCATTGAGTAGTGCACTACATCTGTCATTGGCTTCATCAATAAGTGCATCGATGACGTCGTCCCCACAGTGACCGTACATACAGTACACACCCCAACCAGAAATCATGGATTACAGGCAGAATCCGCCCTGAGCTAAAGGGTAGAGCTGCCACTTTCAAGGAGCAGGACTCTAATCCGGAAGCTTATGGGAAATCCCACTACGCCCTCCGATTAACCATCAAACAGGCAAAGCGTCAATACAGGACTAAAATCCAGTCGTATTACACCGGCTCTGACGCTCGTCGGATGTGGCAGGGCCTGCAAACCATTACAGACTACAAAGGGAAGCACAGCCGAGAGCTGCCCAGTGACACGAGTCTACCGGACGAGATAAACTATTTCCATGCTCGCTTCGAGGCAAATAACACTGAAACATGCATAACAGCACCAGCTGTACCGGAAGACTGTGTGATCACGCTCTCCACAGCCAATGTGAGTAAGACCTTCAGACAGGTCAACATTCACAAGGCAGCATGGCCAGACGGATTACAAGGATGTGTACTGCGAGCATGCACTGACCAACTAGCAAATGTCTTCACTGACATTTTCAACCTCTCCCTGTCTGAGTCTGTAATACCAACATGTTTCAACTTCTCTTGGGTAGTGGGCAGTATTTTGACGTCCGGATGAAAAGTGAACTGCCTGTTACTCAGGCCCAGAAGCTAGGATCATCCTAAAGGAAACCCAGAATGTTTTTCATTTTCATGGAATAGAAAAACCATAATATTAATCAAATGAATTAAGCAAGTACCAGTCAAAAGTTTGGACACACCTACTCATTCCAGGGTTTTCTTTATTTGTATTATTTTCTACATTGTAGAATAATAGTGAAAACATTACAACTATGAAATAACACCAGTCTTCCACGTGCCCCGCATTCTGTAGTACAGACATGGCCTGCTGTCTCTTATGTAAGGAACTAGGCACTTTCCCATGTTTACTACAGTATGCACTGTAGACTGTACAGTAGCCTAATAAACAAATCAACATTTTGTTAATAAAATAATGATAAAAAATGACTCTGTCAAATGCAGATGTTGATTTAGTTATGGATCCATTACGAATTACTATGGGAATAAATATCACTGATCTACAGAAATATTGGAACAAAGTTGTCTAATGAAGACAAAAAATTTAGAATCCTCCAATCCTGTAGCGTCACGTTGTTCAGCGCTATATTTTCCATTCCATCCTAAAGGAAACCCTGAGAAAAACTAAAATCCTCGTTTTTAGTTTTTCTCTGAATAGAAACACCATAATGTGAATCAAATGAATTAAGCCAAATTTCTTAAAATCAATCCCATATACTATGTTATTACAAAAAAGTTTTTAAATTCTCTGGTAATGTCAATACGGAATACTATCAACTGCTTCTCAAAGATGCCCTCTGGTGGTCAAACCAGTAATAACTTGCAGTAACAGAAAAATGTCTGCCAATTTAATGACGTGCCACAGAACGCAAGGTGTCCCGCAGTATGACACTTTTAAAGGAGGAACAACTGTATGTTTGGGACAAATCCAATAAAACACATTACTGAGAACCACTCTCCATATTTTCAAGCATAGTGATGGCTGCATCAGGTTATGGGTATGCTTGTAATCGTTAAGGACTGGGGATTTTTTGGGGATAAAAAAGAAACCGAATGGAGCTAAGCCTAGTTCAGTCTGCTTTCCACCAAATACTGGGAGATTAATTAACCTTTCAGCAGGACAATAACCTAAAAAAACAAGCCCAAATATACTGTACACTAGACTTGCATACCGAAAAGACAGTGAAGGTTCCTGAGTGGCCAAGTTACAGACTTGAAAATGGTTGTCCAGCAATGATCAACAACCAATTTGACAGAGCTTGAATAATTCTGAAAATAATAATGGGCAAATATTGTACAATTTAGGTGTGCAAAGCTCTTAAAGGCTTACCCAGAATGACTCACAGCTCTAATCGCTGCCAGAGGTGATTCTAACATGTATGAGATATTTCTATATTTAATTTTCAATACATTTGCAACCATTTCTAAAAACATGTTTTCACTTTGCCATTATGGGGCATTGTGTGTAGATGGGTGGGAACAAATCTATTTAATACATTTTGAATTCAGACTGTAACACAACACAATGTGTAATACATTCTGAAGACACTGTATCATATTGGGATTACTCCGAATATCACACATGGACATTTACTATAGCTAGATATAGACTCATTCAATATCCTGAGATATGTGACATGCTATTTTCTTTCTTCATGTTGACAAATACTGACTGTATTCATCACATATCTTTGTTTTCTCAGCACATTCAATATATTAAGCTATATTGATTCCAGATATGGCCGGATATCCTGAGATAGGCCTATGTGGACGTCTTATTTTCTCTGTATGATGACAAATACTGACAGTAGATCCCACATAGTGTCACGCCCTGACCTTAGAGAGCCGGTTTATTTCTCTATTTGGTTAGGTCAGGGTGTGATGTGGGGTGGGCATTCTATGTTTTGTTTTTCTATGATTTTGTATTTCTATGTTTTGGCCGGGTATGGTTCTCAATCAGGGACAGCTGTCTATCATTGTCTCTGATTGGGAACCGTACTTAGGTAGCCCCTTTCCTTCCTTTCTTTATGGGAAGTTAACTTTGTTTGTGGCACATAGCCCTTAAGCTTCATGGTTGTTTTGTATTGTTTATTGTTTTTGTCTGTGTCATTTCTAATAAAGGGAATAAGTACGTTCACCACGTTGCGCTTTGGTCCTCTTCATTCGACGGCCGTGACAGAACTTCCCACCACCAAAGGACCAAGCAGCATGGTAAAGAGGACTCCTGGACATGGGAGGAGATCCTGGACGGTAAGGGACCCTGGAGGCAGGCTGGGGAGTATCGCCGTCCTAAGGAGGAGATAACGGCAGCGAAGGAGGAGCGGCGGCGATATGAGGAGGCATGTCAGCGAAGCAGGCACGAGAGGCAGCAAGAGAGGCAGGGGGGGCTCACGGGGAGTTTGGCTGAGTCAGGTTGGAGACCTGAGCCAACTCCCCGTGCTTACCGTGGCGAGCGTCGTACTGGTCGGGCACCGTGTTATGCGGTGGCGCGCACGGTGTCTCCAGTGCACATTCACAGCCCGGAGTGCTACATCCCAGCTCCCCGTATCTGCCGGGCTAGGGTGAGCATCCAGCCAGGACGGATAGTGCCGGCTCTGGTCTCCGGTCTCCAGTGCGTCTCTTCGGCCCAGGATATCCTGCGCCGGCTCTGCGCACTGTGTCTCCGGTACGTTTGCACAGCCCAGTGTGTCCTGTGCCAGCGCCCCGCATTTGCAGGGCGAAGATAAGCTGGAGACCTCCAGGGCGCTTCCACGGCCCAGTGTATCCGGTGCCTCGGCCAAGGAAAAAGCCTCCTGTATGTCTCCCCAGCCTGGTGAGTCATGTGCCTGCTCCCAGAGCCAGGCATCCTGTGTGTGTCCCCACTCCAGCGATGATCTATGGCAAGAAGCATCCAGTTATGATCCATGGCACGAAGCCTCCAGTGATGATCCATGGCAAGAAACCACCATTGATGATCCATGGCACAAAGCCTCCAGTGATGATCCATGGCACAATGCCTCCAGTGATGATCCATGGCAATAAGCCTCCAGTGGTGATCCATGGCATGAAGTCTCCAATGAGGAGTCATGGCACGAAGCCTCCAACAATGGTCTCCAGTCCAGAGCCTCCAGCGACGGTCTCCAGTCCGGAGCCCCCAGCGACGGCCTCCAGTCCGAAGCCCCCAGCAACGGCCTCCAGTCCGAAGCCCCCAGCAACGGCCTCCAGTCCGAAGCCCCCAGCAACGGCCTCCAGTCCGGAGCCCCCAGCAACGGCCTCCAGTCCGGAGCCCCCAGGAGGGTGCCCAGTTTGGGGCCCGCAGCAAGGGTGCCCAGTCCGGGGCCCGCAGCGAGGGTCCCCGGTCCGGGGCCCTCAGGGATGGTCCCCACACCAGAGGAGCCACCAAAAGACAGAGGTGGAGCACCAGAGCTCTGCTCTTATTCTGACATTTCACATTCTTAAAATAAAGTGGTGATGCCAACTGACCTAAGACAGGGAATTTTTACTAGGATTAAATGTCAGGAATTGTGAAAAACTGAGTTTAAATGTATTTGGCTAAGGTGTATGGAAACTTCCGACTTCAACTGTAAATAAAGTTTCAATAATAAAATAACACTTAATTTATGAACAGCATATATACTACATCTACAGATGAACAGCATATCTATTGACTTGCATCGTGATACTGATATTCTTATGATAGTGGTCCTCTGTGGTCCTCCATGTATGCACACATGACTCAGATAAAAGCTTCTGCTAAATGACATAGTTTGCTGAGCATCTACAGATGGACTATCCATTCTAGGTGTTACCCCTTTTCCCGCTTATTGTCCGTTTGTATATAACATATTTTCCATTGTGTTGCATGTGTGTTCACCCTGACACTTGTTTGAGCTCGCCTCCTTGATAGTTTCCTCTCCGTAGTAGGAACACACCCTCAATGTCTTTAGAGCATTTGTGTACTGTGCACAGTGCACATCATGGCACTGTTTAAGTGAGTGGTTCTCTGTGAGCTTAGCAGGCTCAATGTATCGATACAAAAAATAATAATAATAATGTATTTTCACATACACCAGACAGACAGGTGCAGTAAAATGTGTTGTTTTACAGGGTCATCCATAGTGCCCCTGGAGCAAATTAGGGTTAAGAGCCTTGCTCAAGAGCACATTGACACCTTGTCTGCTCAGGTCTTCGAATCGTCAACCTTATGTTTACTGGCAAAACTCGCTAACCTCTAGGCTAGGAGAGGAGAGTGAGGGCTTAAATCAAGAAAATGGGGTGAGCTGTGTATGCAGTCATGCAGTTCTAGCCTGTTATGTTATCATCTCTCCTAAAATCCCTGACTGACAACATTTTTCTTAAGGGTGTTTGGCTTTTGATACAACATTTTATGTATTTCAGCCTTGTGTGTGCATGTGTGCGTAAAACATTTGTTTGTGTGCGTGTCTTTGAGTGTTCACTTAAATCAATGGGAATATCTAATGATATGAAACAAGGAACATTATCTGTGTTGAAAATAAGTGTAACAGGGAAGAAGAAATGTTTCAATTATTTTATCTGCTCAAATAGCTGATTTACTGTACTAGGTGCAAACCAGGCTGGAGAGCAACAGTGGCTTACATATTCAAAATACAGCCCTCGGCTCGTTTGATGTAATATTCAATAGTTCTTCAAGGATGCAGAGGAGTGAGGAGAGCCCTTACACAACACTGCCTCATTAAGCCAGCCAAGGACTTGTATCTCTAGACAGAGACTTGGGAAGGAAAAATAGAAAGAAAACACAGCGAAAGAAATGTCAACCTACGCTTGCTTCTTCTAAGTACTATTTTCAGGAGACGCTGATTCACTCCCACTGCTGCCTCTCTGACTCGTGTTCCTCATTCTCCTTGTGGTGGGAGACACGGCGTAGGGAATGCGCTCCTGTCACTGGCTACTGTTGTAAGAGGCAGCTTATTCTTTCTCAAAGCTGATAATATTTTGTGCTCTTTTGCCTGTCGACATAGCATATGTGCTTTACAAAGGTGGCATTCCTTTACTGAGCCACGTGGACCTTCATGAGGATCTGTGAGTGAAGGGATGTGAGCTCGCTTACACTCGAACACTCGTCGTATTGATTATGTAATAAATCCAAGTGCCTTGATGTCCGTTTTTTTTCCGCACAGCACATTGCAAAATCCAATTGTTGAATGACAGATTCCGTTCATTAAGTTCAATTCTTGATTGTTGGAGTACGATTTCCTAGTCAAGCGTAGTAAGATGTTATGTTTTCGACAAGAATGACCTGGACATTATCGTGAGTGTAATGAGAAATATAAAACTGAGACCCAACCAGAAGAATTGTCAAAGAAAGACCCATGGCAGCCATGAAGAAAACCAGGACAAAGAAATGCCTCCAGGTGAGTTCCAACTTTCTCTCTGTTGGTTTGTCCTGTCCTGAAAGAATAATGCTTTCTCTCTAAGCTTTATCAGTCATAGTCCAATAAATGTTTTATATACCCTTACATTAGCATATTCTAATGCAGGTTCCTGTCACATTGCACCACACTTTATAATGTGTGGGACTTGATCTACACACTTATTAATGCTTCTATATGATGGCTTGATATGCAATGATTTATCTAAATGTGTCTTGAGAACTACGCTGCCAAATCTGTTAGTGGCAAATGAGCATTGCCCCCATACCAATATAGGCAGTAGGCAATGAGATGCCCTGCTTCGATGCCATGGAGATGATGAGAGGTTGTCAGATTGATCCACTTGCAAGAATTGTTATTCTCACAATCTGGCAATGTGCTTATCCACAGAGGACCTCAGTATCCAGAAAGATCAGCAGCCGTCTGGAATGAAAAATCATCTTCTATGTTTTTCCCCCTAAGCAGTGAAAGATCAAAATTAGCACCCTGCTTATAAAGTATCATACTCAGTACACTCACTGCATGCACTTTGAACTAGCCTTATAAGAATTTCCAAAACATCTTTCTTGATTTCAGAAAAGTTTGCAACCTGAAAGACTTGTCTACATGACAACCATTGTCATTTTTACCAGCCTGTCACCTATTGAAACTAGGCACTTACAAAAGACAAGTACCTTATGCCATTTGATGTATGCCCCAGGCTATAGGCAGCTACCGTATCACAACCTTTGTTTACTTGCCACAATCTCAGGAATTCAATATTTTCTTCGATAAGTTCTTTAACTAAATGAATACATGGTAGATAAGAATGAAGAGTGTCGATAATATAACCTGTTGATCAAATCAAATCGTATTAGTCACAGTGAAATGTTTACTTACGAGCCCCTAACAAACAATGCAGTATTAAAAAATAAAAGTATTGAAAAATAAGAGATAAAAGTAACAAGCAATTAAAGAGCAGCAGTAAAATAATAATAGCGAGACTATGTACAGGGGGATACTGTTACAGAGTCAATGTGCGGGGGCACCGGTTAGTTGAGGTAGTATGTACTGGTAGGTAGAGTAATTAAAGTGACAATGCATAGATGAATGCATAGAAAGGGGGGGGGGGGGACAATGCAACTAGTCTGGGTAGCAATTTCACTAGATATTCCGGAGTCTTATGGCTTTGGGTTAGAAGCTGTTTAGAAGCCTCTTGGACCTAGGCTTGACACTCATATACCGCTTGTCATGCGATAGCAGAGAGAACAGTCTATGACTAGGGTGGCTGGAGTCTTTGAGAATTTTTAGGGCCTTCCTCTGACACCGCCTGGTATAGAGGTCCTGGATGGCAGGAAGCTGGGCCCCAAGATGGGCCATTCTCACTACCCGCTGTAGTGCCTTACAGTAGGAGGCCGAGCAGTTGCCTTACCAGCCAGTGATGCAACCAGTCAGGATGCGCTCGATGGTGCAGCTGTAGAACCTTTTGAGGATCTGAGGACCCGTGCCAAATCTTTTCAGTCTCCTGAGGGGGAATAGGTTTTGTCGTGCCCTCTTCACGACTGTCTTGGAGTGCTTGGACCATGTTAGTTTGTTGGTGATGTGGACACCAAGGAACTTGAAGCTCTCAACCTGCTCCACTGCAGCCCTGTCGATGAGAATGGGGGTGTGCTCGGGCCTCTTTTTCCAGGAGTCCACAATCATCTCCTTTGTCTTGATCACATTGAGGGAGAGGGTTGAGGGTTGTTGTCTTGGCCCCACATGGCCAGGTCTCTGACCTCCTCCGTATAGGTTGTCTCATCGTTGTCGGTGATCAGGCCTACCACTGTTGTCATTAAATCAAATCAAATTTTATTGGTCACATTCACATGGTTAACAGATGTTAATGCGAGTGTAGCGAAATGCTTGTGCTTCTACTTCCGACTATGCAGTAATATATAATAAGTAATCTAACAATTCCATAACAACTACCTTTTACACAAAAGTGTAAAGGAATGAATAAGAACATGTACATGTAAATTTATGGATGAGCGATGGCCAAATGGCATAGGCAAGATGCAGTAGATGGTGTAGAGTACAGTATATACATATGAGATGAGTAATGTAGGTTATGTAAACATTATATAAAGTGACATTGTTTAAAGTGACTAGTGAGACATTTATTACATCCAAATTTGTATTATTAAAGTGGCAGATTTGAGTCTGTATGTTGGCAGCAGCCACTCAATGTCAGTGATGGCTGTTTAACAGTCTGATGGCCTTGAGAGAGCTGTTTTTCAGTCTCTCTGTCCCAGCTTTGATGCACCTGTACTGACTTTGCCTTCTGGATGATAGTGGGGTGAACAGGCAGTGGCTCGGGTGGTTGTAGAGGGTAGTGCCTTCTTCTCCGGCGCCAGGTAGTAGATGTTGTGCAGCCTCAACTTCATGTTCAGAGAGGGCTGTTTTGTAGCTGTGTATGAGGACTCAAAGGACCAGTCCAGTATGTGGGCCTTATTTGGCAGGTCCCACTGCCATTTTGGAAAATGTAACAGTTTTCAAGTTTTAGTAGTTGTATGTATGGGATACAAAATGGTATACACAGTCCAACTAAACGCTTACTTGCAGGTTCCTTCTCGGCAATGCAACAACAATAAGAAATAATACAATAAAAAAAATCTAAACAGAGTAAATGGCTCAGTTAAAAATTTCATGTTTCACAAATATTTTTCACGTGAACAAATCACGTAAAAAAATGTCACTTGGGCAAAACAGACGTGTGAGTCTGTTTCACATTGGCTTTTTCACATGTGATATTAATACCTCAAAGTTAACTTGTTTTGACATCGCATTGTTCTTTTTAGCTGTATAGATTATGTATATTGGAAGTTTTCAGTGTATCTTGAATGCTTTGAGACAATGTGATAAAAACAGTGTTTGCAAAAATTTCTAAAAGTTAACTTGAGTTAACCTTTCGACAACAATCCGCTGAAAAGGCAACGCATGAAATTCAAAAACATTTTTTAGAAATGTATAACTTTCACACATTAACAAGTCCAATACAGCAAATGAAAGAGAAACATCTTGTTAATCTACCCACCGTGTCCGATTTCAAAAATGTTTTACAGCTAAAGCACAACATATGATTATGTTAGGTCATAGCCAAGTCGAAAAAACACACAGACATTTTTCCAGCCAAAGATAGGAGTCACAAAAAGCAGAAATATAGATAAAATGAATCACTAACCTTTGATGATCTTCATCAGATGACACTCATAGGACATCATGTTACACAATACATGTATGTTTTGTTCGATAATGTGCATATTTATATCCAAAAATCTCAGTTTACATAGGCGCCTTACATGCAGTAATGTTTTGATTCCAAAACATCCGGTGATTTTGCAGAAATACTCATAATAAACATTGATAAAAGATACAAGTGTTATTCACAGAATTAAAGATAGACTTCTTCTTAATGCAACCGCTGTGTCAGATTTCAAAAAAACTTTACGGAAAAAGCATAATCTGAGAACGGCGCTCAGAACCCAAAACAGCCAGAGGAATATCCGCCATTTTGGATTCAACAAAGTTAGAAACAACACCATAAATATTCACTTACCTTTGATGATCGTCATCAGAAGGCCCTCCCAGGAATCCCAGTTCGACAATAAATGACTGATTTGTTCCATAAAGTTCCATCATTTATGTCCAAATAGCCACTTGTTGTTAACGTGTTCAGCCCAGTAATCCATCTTCATGAGGCGCAGGCACTTCATCCAGACAAAAACTCGAAAAGTTCCGTTACAGTCCTTTAGAAACATGTCAAACGATGTATGGAATTAATCTTTAGGATGTTTTTAACATAAAACATCAATAATGTTCCAACCGGAGAATTCCTTTGTCTTCAGAAAAGCACTGGAGCGAGAGGTAACTCTGTCGGGAGCGCGCATCATGAGACCAAGGCACTCTGCCAGACCACCGACTCAAAGAGGTCTCATGAGCCCCTCCTTTATAGTAGAATCATCATTCAAGTTTCTAAAGACGGTTGACATCTAGTGGAAGCCGTAGGAAGTGCAACTTGATCCATATCTCAATGTGTATTCGGTAGGCCAAGCTTTGAAAAACTACAAACCTCAGATGTCCCACTTTTCGCCTGCCATATGAGTTCTGTTATACTCACAGACATCATTCAAACAGTTTTAGAAATGTCAGAGTGTTTTCTATCCAATACTAATAATAATATGCATATATTAGCATCTGGGACAGAGTAGGAGGCAGTTCACTCTGGGCACGCTATTCATCCAAAAGTGAAAATGCTGCCCCCTATCCCAAAAAGGTTAACTGATTAACTCTGACAGCGCTAATTTTAACATGTAAAAATTATAAACACAGATCACTAGCTTCGCTGTTCTTTTCCCTGGGCTTCTTCCAACAGAAGACCAACATATGTGACTCATTTCCAAATTATTATTTTTTATCAAAGGCAGAAATGCCTTCTGGAACATGTCAACTAACATGCCTTAATAACAAACTTGTATGCCATCTGTAAATACAAATAAAATTGTTAAATTACCATCTAGTTGGCCACGGAAAAAGACAGGAACCATAATGGATCGGCCGTACATGCCAAAATATGAGTTTGGATTGGTCTGCCATGTAGCACGCGTCTGTCTATAACATGTAAATTCCACATGTGATTAGATTTTAGATTAGATCTGCACTTTCCGCTCATATTCATTATTTAAAGTCAACTCCAACACGCTGTGGTAGTCAGCTAAAATAATAACTTGGTCAATGTCCAAATATTTATGGACCTGACTGTACATCGCGAGTCTGAGTTTTCAAACATCAATTCAAGTTTGAGTCTGTATTGTCTTTTTGCATCCCTAATAGATTTGAGGAGCTTGTACCTGCTTGCCTTGTAGGCGTTGCGCACCACCGAGTCACCAATGTTCGTTGTGCTGACATTGAATGCTGTAACAATGGCTCTCCGCATAGTACGGATATTTCCATTCATCCAGGGTTTTTGGGTGGGGTATATCTGGATTGTTAGCGCTTCTCGCTACTGGAGGCATGTTCCACAGTGTCCCAGGTCAGCAGAGGTGGCATGACTATCACGTTTTAGGGAAGACCCAGATGCAGACAGTGTTGAAGTAACGTAAGTTTACGACTAGAACAGGGGCAGGCAAAACAAGGGCAGGCAGAGGTCAGTAATCCAGATCAGAGCCAAAAGGTACAAAACAGCAGTGAGGCTCAGGGCAGGCAGAATGGTCAAAACCGGAAGACTAGAAAACAGGAACTATAGACAAAGACAGGAGCAAGGGGAATACGCTGGTAGGCTTGATGGACAAAATGAACTGGCAACAGACAAACAGAGAACACAGGTATAAATACACTGGGGATAATGGTGAAGATGGGTGACACCAGGAGGGGGGTAGAGACAAGCACAAAGACAGGAGAAACAGATCAGGGTGTGACATGACAGCTCCGCTTCATCACAACCCCGCTGGCACTGTCATACTCCACAGAATTTCTAACAGCTGTATAATACCTGCCAGGCTCTTTAAAAATGTTACCTTTGAATCAGAAATCCTGGGAGGAGACACATTACTCACTCATTCATCTCTCACATGTTGCATCATACAGCTCCAATAATGCATGTGCATGTGCATGCAAAGGAAAGGATATTATCCCTGTTATTGTATAATTATAACAGATAAACATTTGCTGTATTATATTTCTGCATTGTAATTCAGTTTAACATGTCATTAAATCACTTTTTGTTTCTCCTTTCAGAAAACTGGCCTCTCATAGCTGCCATTTGGATCATCCTCTCATGGTTTGTTTGGAGTTAGGAATAACAGGCTACTAGAACACATTACCGATGTCAAGTCTGACAGCTAGTGGCATGCCTATTTACAATATATTTATTTTTTGATCTGATATGTTTGCTCATTTAGTTTTCCAATTATTTTGGTAAAATATTGTAATGATAAGTGTCAACGGAAATCTTCTCTGTTTTTGTTAAATAACATTCTATGATCACAATCACCATTAACACCACTATTTCATGTGATTTAACTGAATTGGATAAGTTGCACATATGAATAAAATTGAGAACATATTCATATAACTGTAGTATAGTATAATTATGTTGGTGTTATCTAATTCAAGCTCATACTCAAGTTAAGTCTAGCCATTTAGATGAACATCAGATGATCATTCTGTTTGAAGCAGTGAGCTCTAAGCATCTAGTCATCCATGCTGAGGTGGAGAACATCTCATGAGAGCTGCTGGGTTACTGATGACTCAGTGGAGTCTTATCTATTCCGAGCTCTACCCATGACTTTGTGTGGTGGAGCTGTATGTTGAGAATGTTTGGCAGTCTGAACAACTCGGTGATGCTGCGAAGATGTTCAGGTGGTGTGAACAATGATGCTGTTGAGTACAGCTTAGCTGAAATTTGTGTTCAGTGAGTAGTTGTGTTCTGTTTGAGTTGTACTGATGGCAGTGAGCCATCACTGATGGCAGTGTCTCACTCTGTCTTACATTAGGCCGTTTTAAATTACTGCTCTGTGACGCTTAACTCAAACTTGACAAAATGTCTGTCTTGCTATTTAGTGTTTGGTATGCAAAGACAAGGAGAAGTATCCGACTGACCACAAAATGGTTGAATCAACATTGTTTCATCCTAATTTGTCAACGTATTGTGACATGGAATTTATGAAGAAAATAAACTATATATAAAAGTGTGTGGACACTGGCTATTTCAGCCACACCCATTGTGACAGGTGTATAAAATCGAGCACACAACCATGCAATCTCCATAGGAAATATTGGCAGTGGAATGGACTTACTGAATACCTCAGTGACATTCAGCATGGCACCGTCATAGCATGCCACCTTCGAAACAAGTCAGTTCATCAGATTTCTGACCTGCTAGGGGCTGCCACGGTCAACTGTAAGTGCTGTTATTGTGAAGTGTAAACATCTATGAGCAGCAAGGGCTCAGCTGCAAAGTGGTAGGCCACACAAGCTCACAGAACAGGACCGTCGAGTGCTGTCCTCGGTTGCAACACTCACTACCGAGTTCCAACATGCCTCTGGAAGCAACATCAGTACAATAACTGTTCGTTGGGAGAATCATGAAATAGGTTTCCATGGCTGAGCAGCCGAACACAAGCCTAAGACCAGCATGCACAATGCCAAAAGCGGCTGGAGTGTTGTAAAGCTCGCCGTCATTGGACTCTGGAGCAGTGGAAACGCGTTCTCTGGAGTGATGAATCATGCTTCACCATCTCGCAGTCTGACGGACAAATCGGGGTTTGGCGGATTCCAGGAGAACGCTACCTGCCCAATGCATAGTGCCAACTGTAAAGTTCGGTGGAGGAGGAATAATGGTCTGGGGTTGTTTATCATGGTTCGGGCTAGGCCCCTTAGTTTGAGTGAAGGGAAATCTTAACGCTACAGCATACAATAACCTTCTAGATGATTCTGTGCTTCCAACTTTGTTGCAACAGTTTAGGGAAGGCCCTTTCCTGTTTCAGCATGACAATGCCACCGTGCACAAAGTGAGGTCCATGCAGAAATGGGATGAATTGGAACGCCGACTGCGAGCCAAGCCTAATCGGCCAAAATCAGTGCCCGACCTCATTAATGCTCGTGGTTGAATGGAAGCAAGTCCCCGCAGCAATGTACCAACATCGAGTGGAAAGCTTTCCCAGAAGAGTGGAGTCTGATACAGCAGCAAAGGGGGGGGACCAACTCCATATTAATGCCCAGGATTTTGGAATGAGATGTTCGATGAGCAGGTGTCTACAGTACATACATTTGGTCATGTAGTGTACTTTGGATTTGAAAAAAGTGATCATCGTCTCCATTGATTTGATTGATTTAATTCAATTTTTTTTTTTAAATTAGATGAATGTTTGTGATGGAGATGTGAATCCAACACATCAATTATTAATTTGTAGACAAACTGGAATTGAAGTCAGTGGCACAGATTGAACTATCCAAGCAAAAGATACATCTTCAAATGTTGATATTTGGTTTCCTTATCAACCAAGCACAATTCAAAATTGTAAATAAAAAACAGTAAATAGCTTAAAGTTAAGGATATCTTAGAAACGAATGTAACATTCAACCTTAACATGTAACACATCCGTGAGGTTCCTGTAACTGTACATTTCTTCTTATGTAATCAAATAGCGTGTGCACGTTCAAGATAGCATGTAGAGGTCTTTACAGGTGAGTGGAGATCATCACAATTTCTGCAGAACCTCGAGAGGCATTGATCACTTGCACCATGTACTTTTAATGTAATCTCAACTGCAATCCAGGTCGTTTGGTTCTGCTTCCCGTATGAAGCACAGTTATAACACATTAATCTGTTGTAGAAATAAACAAAATATTTGGCACTGTAGTCCCATTGGAACTTTACTGTGCGTTTACTTTGTTAAAAGCACAGTAATAGACATTTGCGTGCTAACTAAACCAAATATCAGACATTTATTTCATTGGAATTTGGTTGTGCTTTTAGATGGTTGAAAGCATGGTGATAACAAATTGGAAATACAACTAACCCTTGGCTGTCTTTTTTGAGTGGATGAATATAGCTTGCAATCTCATTGATCAACCTCTCAACCAAATATTACCCAATTATCCATGTTGAAATTATGTGGTGTGCCTAGTGAGATGATTCACTCATGATGATCAAACTGACTCAAGAAATGTACAATAGTAAATTGTACCAAAATAACTATTTGAATGTTTTCCCCACACACCTTACTGTGCAAGGTAAGAATTAAAGTGTAATGTTACTGCTAGTTCGAAACAGCTTTACCACTTGACCTCTAACATTGCAATAGGTTGACTGTTGATAACATCAAATGTCATAGTAAATTATGCAAGACACTAATAACAATGGTTACTGAACCACCAATTAGCTGAAACATATCATGATAGAGGTCTGTCTTGAGTATCTGCCATTTGTGAGGGATGGTACTTAGTATCTTCAAAAAGTTTTCACACCCCTTGACTTTTTCCACATTTTGTTGTGTTACAGCTTGAATTTAAAACGGTTTATATTTAGATTTTGTGTCACTGATCTACACAAGATACCCAATTATGTTAAAGTGGAATTATGTTTTTCGGGAAATTAATTACAAATCAATTTAAAACAAAAAGCTAAAATGTCTCGAGTCAATAAGAATTCAACCCCTTTGTTATGGCAAGCCTAAATAACTTCAGGAGGAAAAATGTGCTTAACAAGTCAGATAACAAATTGCATGGACTCACTCTCTGGTCCTTTAGTCAAGCAGTGAATTTAAAGCACAGATTCAATGACAAAGAATTCACTCATAGTAAAAATGTAAATGAACGGACTTTGAATATCTCTTTGAGCATGGTAAAGTTATTAATTACACTTTGGATGGTGTATCAATACACCCAGTTACTACAAAGCCCCAGGCGTCCTTCCTAACTCAGTTGACAGAGACCGCTCAGGGATTTCTCCATGAGGCCAATGGTGATTTTAAACCAGTTAGTGAGTTAAATGGCTGTGATAGGAGAAAAAATAGGATGGATCAACAACATTGTAGTTACTCCACAATAATAATCTAAATTAGCTGCCAAAAGTGATTCTATCATGTATTGACTCAGGGGGTCGAATACTTATCTAATCAAGAAGTATTAGTGTTTTATTTTGTAATACAACAAATGTTGAAAATGTCAACGGGTGTGAACACTTTCCAAAGGCACTGTAGCTATGGAAACATAATTTATCCTTACTGCAGCACAGTAATGGTAAATGTCCTTGGTACCATCTTGGTTCACCACTGCTTACTTAAAGTCCGGAATTTAATCGTTGCAAATGAAGATTTCAAAATCAATTGTCAGCTTCATGCTTTTGGGACACATCAAACACACCTCTGAAAGTGCAGTGCGGAAAATTCTCTATTTGCAAACATTGAAATCTGAATATAGCTTCCTTTTGGCACCTGATTTGTTTATATTTCTGGTAGCTTTGTCCTCTTCTCTATGTAATGTTGGCTTTTCCTAATGCAATGCTTCACAATCCATTCCTGGGGGACCTCTCACAATTTGGCTCGGACTAGGCGCGATAGGCGCGATCACACACCTATTTCAACTAATCAAGAGCTTGTTTTTTAGTTAAATCAGGTGTGTTATTGCTGGGCTATAAAAAGGAATGAATCCTAATTTCCACTTTTGTAAGATTTTCATTTAGTTATACATTGATGTCAAAGTGATAATTTGACTTGAGTGTTGTAGGTTAGGATTCACCCCATGGTTTTAAAATGGAATGTCATGCAAGACCATATGTTGTCAATCCACTTCAGTCTAATACCTTTTTCTTGTCGCTCTTTCAGACTCCGAGACCACAGAAGACGAAGGTGGAGACCACATTGAGACCAAAGAAATAAGCAGAGGTATTCAGAACCAGGCTATGCATGCAGGTACCATGTCTTTTCCCATCCTTGTCTCAAATGCATGAAGGAGACATGAAATGACATGAAATGCAGGGTAGCCTAGTGGTTAGAGTGTTGGACTAGTAACCGGAAGGTTGCGAGTTCAAACCCCCGAGCTGACAAGGTACAAATCTGTCGTTCTGCCCCTGAACAGGCAGTTAACCCACTGTTCCCAGGCCGTCATTGAAAATAAGAATTTGTTCTTAACTGACTTGCCTGGTTAAATAAAGGTAAAATATAAATAAATAAATAAAATGCCAACAGTTTAATGTGTGGCAAGATATATTTTGAGAACACCTGTGTAGTATTCACTCCAAGCAACATGGTAGTTGTAGGGCTTTATTTTAACAAACCTAACGTAATGGTAAATATTAGCGCTGGTGGTAGCGTTATAGGTTCGGGGTGTGTCAGATATATTTTTGCTGTTTTCAGAACTTTAATTATGTGCACAGTAGCAGGTGGTGGTGCAAAAGGTCTGAGTTTTGATGAATAAACAAGTTGTGGGTGTCGTGGATTGGATCCTCACTTTGTCATTCAGAACGTGGTCCATGGCTATGTGGTTGCTTCAAATTGTGTATTTACGTTTTTTTATGTATTGTATCATCATCATTTACAATTTGAATGTTAAATATCCTGCCCCATATTTGCTAAATATGTTGAAAACTTTTGAAATCCACATTGTTCTTATTGCATTGCTTCAATATAGAAATACGTTGTTAAACATTGGCTAGAGCATTCACAGTGATATAGGGTCTAGGTCTACCGTAAATTGCAGTCTGGACATGGACATGCCAAACGTAGTCAATAAGCAAGATTAAATTCACAAAGCTATTGATGAGGCCTGAAAAGAGGGTATAATACTATTCTACAAATTCTAATAAAAATGAAACAACAACATGTTTTAAATAGGCTATGTCTAAATATAGTTATATTACAGAGAAAGCAACTTAGAGCGTTTTATGCGCATCTAAACTTTTCACACGAATGGATAAAAATCCAATATAGAGAGAAAGGGGGAATGTCCACTCAATGTTATACTGCCCACAAACGTAATGTTTTATAAACACCATGCACCATCTTACAGATCATATTTTGCAATTCTCCAGAAATAGCAGATGGAATTGCTTTGCATTCGAGCCATGTATGTTCTCAACATAAACCCATAGATGGTGAATCTTTCTAATAAGTATGTTTTTTAAGCAAATTAAACGAAAAACAATCAATCTGCTTTTTAAACCAACAGCAATATTTCTAAATAGAATTGGGTCAGAAGCATCATATCATAATTCACTTATCTCCTTCCATGGCACTGTGTGCACACATAGGCTTAAATGTTGTTATGCATAACATTCACGCACATATACAAAATACTAGGCTCCAGTCAATTGTATTGTTGCCTATGTTGCTAGGCAGATAAAAAAAATCTCTGGTTGATATGGCATTGAATAGGATTGAATAGTTTGTAGGAGCATGCGTCTTGGGTATCGGACAAGTGACGCTCTTTGAAAATGGAGATGAAAAGCCGACTCGAACAAGCAACATAAAGTTTGCAGGTAACAGTGCCTTTGAAAAGTATTCAGACCCCTTGACTTATTCCACATTTTGTTATGTTACAACCTTATTCTAAAATGTATTTAATAAACAAAATTCCTCATCATTCTACACACAATACTCCATAATGACAAAGTGAAAACAGATTGGTAGAAATGTTTGCAAATGTATACAAATTTAAAAACAGAAATACCTTATTTACAAAACTATTCAGACACTTTGCTATGAGACTCGAAATTGAGCTCAGGTTCATCCTCTTTCCATTGATCATCCTTAAGACATTTCTACAATTGATTGGACATGATTTGGAAAGGCACACACCTTTCTATATAAGGTCCCACAGTTGACACTGCATGTCAGAGCAAAAACCAAGCCACGAGTCCAAGGAATTGCTGTAGAGCACCGAGACAGGATTGAGACGAGGCACAAATCTGGGGAAGGGTACCAAAATATTTCTGCAGCATTGAAGGTCCCCAAGAACACAGTGGCCTCCATCATTCTTAAATGTAATAAGTTTGGATCCACCAAGACTCTTCCTAGAGCTGGCATTCCGGCCAAACTGAGCAATCAGGAGAGAAGGGCCTTTGTCAAGGAGATGTCCAAGAACCCGATGGTCACTCTGACAGAACTCTACAGTTCCTCGGTGGAGATGGGATAACCTTCCAGAAGGTCAACCATCTCTGCAGCACTCCACCAATCAGGCCTTTATGTAGAGTGGCCAGACAGAAGCCACTTCTCAGTAAAAGGCACATGACAGCTTGCTTAAAGTTTGCCATAAGGCAAACAAGATTCTCTGGCCTGATGAAACCAATATTGTACTATTAGGCCTGAATGTTTGATTTACCTTCATTTTTTACCACCTTTTTCATGGTATCCAATTGTTAGTAGTTACTATCTTGTCTCATCGCTACAACTCCCGTACGGGCTCAGGAGAGACAACGGTCGACAGCCATGCGTCCTCCGAAACACAACCCAACCAACTGCTTCTTAACACAGCGCGCATCCAACCCGGGAGCTAGCCGCACCAATGTGTCAGAGGAAACACCATGCACCTAGCGACCTGGTCAGCGTGCACTACGCCCAGCCCACCACAGGAGTCACTAGTGCCCGATGAGACAAGGATATCCCTACCGGCCAAACCCTCCCTAACCTGGACGACGCTAGGCCAATTGTGCATCACCCCATGGACCTCCCGGTCAGCTGCAACAGGCTCAAACCCAGGGTCTCTGGTGGCACAGCTAGCACTGAAATGCAGTGCCTTAGACCACTGCACCACCCGGTGATTTACCTTTAATTAACTAGGCATGTCCATGTCAGTTAAGAACAAATTCTTATTTTCAATGACAGCCTAGGAACAGTGGGATAACTGCCTTGATCAGGGGCAGAACAACAGATTTTTACCTTGTCAGCTCAGGGATTCGATCTTGCAACCTTTTGGTTTCTAGTCCAACACTCTAACCACTAGGCTACCTGCTGCTGCGAATGCCAAGCGTCACATATGGAGAAATCCCGACACCTTCCCTGTGGGGATGTTTTTCAGCACTAGGGACTGCGAGACTAGTCAGGATCTAAGGCAAAGATGAACAGAGCAAAGTACAGAGAGTTCCTTGATGAAAACCTGCTGCAGAGCGATCGGGACCTCAGACTGTGGCAAAGGTTCACCTTCCAATAGGACAACGACCCTAAGCACAAAGCCAAGACAATGCAGGAGTGGCTTCGGGACAAGTCTCTGGATGTCCTTGAGTGGCCCAGTGAGAACCTGGATTTGAAACCGATCAAACATCTCTGGAGCGACCTGAAAATAGATGTACAGCAACGCTCCCCATCCAACGTAACAGAGCTGCAGAGAAGAATGGGAGAAACTCCCCAAATACAGGTGTGCCAAACTTGTAGCTTCATACCCAAGAAGACTCGAGGCTGTAATTGTTGTCAAAGGTACTTCAGCAAAGTATTGAGGGTCTGAATTCTTATATAATTATATAAATAAGCAAACAGTTCTAAAAAAAAAACTTTTTCGCTTTGACAAAATGGGGTATTGTGCGTAGATTGTTGAAGGGAAAAAAACTATGTAATACATTTTAGAATAAGGCTGTAACATAACAAAATTAGGAAAAAGTCAAGGGGTCTGAAATCTTTCCAGAGGCACTGTATGTGGATTGAGAATAATGAAAAAGAATTAGGTCAAAAAACTGCTGTACCTTTTTTTTCTCCATTTTACGACAGTGGGCTAAATCAGGGTCACACAGAATGTTTCTTGGTAGTCTTAAACAAATCTTCTTTGAATCAAAAATATATACCTCACACACGGCTATGGGCTTATACAATTAAAATTTATTCTATTTTGAGTTTGCATCACAATGTTACACTTTATTTACAGAATACTGAAATAAAACAAAAATGTTTGACATAGAAACACCTGATTGTCAGGTATTGAAAAAAGTGTATTAATTCTGAAATTCTGAAACATATTAACATTCCACCAATGAGGCCACTAGAGGGTGATTTGGTCATTTGACTGCAGGAAATGGCTACAACATTTTAATTCATAGGCTACTTGGCTAAAGGCAAGGATAAATATATGCACCTATGTGATGCTGCTAAACCAGCCTTGATTAAGCGGAGGTTGGTTTTTAATGGTTTTTAATCAAATAGTTTAGTTTTTATGTTTCTTTAATAGTTTTTATGTTTCTAAATTCGAGATTCACCAGCACAAAATGCACATCTCTCGCCATGGGCAATGTGCATAATGGCTGGTTAGGCTGCCTTTCCGCTCACAAAATCCATGCCATTATTGTAACTGTGTTACAGTATCTGTAGGACCTGCTTTTTGTGGTCTTAAAACTTCCCATTAGCACTGCATGAAATTGTCAGTGTTTTTAAGAACACACCTCAAATATTGCCCCCCCTCCCACCTCAGCGCAAGTGAGCTGATGTTAGACAGGTAAATTGCTGAACCTGCTGTTAGGGCTGGAAAATGACAGTGCAACATTTTTTACATGACAAAATTGCAAACTAATGTGCATTTGACACTTGCACTTCCTTAGCGCCAGCCAAAAATAGAGCTCATAGACTTCTTAACCTTCACGTTCTCTGCACCAGATAGCTGAATATAATTTAAGCCATCAGTTGGATCCACAGCATTATCTGTACAGAAAGAAAAATGACTGAATCTTTTTTCCATGGTTGCTAGGATTTGAAAAGGAACATTGCTCTTAATAATTCTAGGGTTTAGGCATATTTGTCCTACCTGTTTCTCACAATTACAGGTAACAATGCCAACTGAGGTACACCCTTGTTCTGAATTATTAAAGTATTTCAGATAGAATAACTGAAATATTGGCTAACAAACAAAACTATTTCTGTTTCATGTTTTATCTTGCCACAGGGGACAGAATGATGGACAGCTGGGGCAAAGGACTTCAAGACATCTCCAAGCCCTCCAGGTAAGCAAACAGGGTGGAGCAGTCACCCAGATCAAGCACCAAGGGGCCAAGTCTCTGATAAGAGCACATATGCTAATCTAACTGGGCCAGTAGAGGAGTCCAAGGAAAGTGTGTCTTTAGCAAGCGGTTACTATGACAGCAGGTTCAGTATCTATAATGGAAGGATACTCAAACCATACTCCTTTAGGTAAACATTACCAAGAAGCCTGGGTAACACACTTAGGATAGCAGAAAATATTAAAGCGCACCCATCTCAAACACCCGCAACACAAGTTAATACAAGTATTGCCGATGACTTACTATTACACTGTGCAACACATAATAATGCTTTAAGAAGTGGATTGTTGCCCTTGGGAAAGCTCGCACTTAAAAAATAATAAAGTCACTGTGGTGTGTGTATGCATTTGCTGTCACCACATGAATGGAGGTGCAGGTGATATACTGAGGAGGATCACTCAGGGATTTACTTGAGTAGCTGTTACAACAGATTTCACTACTGATATGATTAGTAAACATTCCTTAAAGAGGCAATCTGCAATTTATATACTTTGGTACTTTGAAATGAATGAAATACTGTACACTGAGTATTCCAAACATTAGGAACATCTCAGAGCAGCCTCAATTTGTTGAGACAAATATTCAACAAAGTGTCGAAAGCGTTCCACAGGAATGCTAGCCTATGTTGGCTTGAATGCTTCCCACAGTTGTGTCAAGTTGGCTAGATTTCCTTTGGGTGGTGGATCATTTTTGATACACATGGGAAACTGTTGAGCTTGAAAAACCCAGAAGCGTTGCAGTTCTTGACACAAACCGGTGCGCCTGGCACCTAATATCATACCCCGTTCAAAGGCACTTACAGTTTCTGTCTTGCCCATTCACCCTCTGAATGGCACACATACACAATCCCTGTCTCAATTGTCTCAAGGTTTAAAAATCCTTCTTTAGCCTGTCCCCTCCCCTTCATCTACACTGATTTGAAGTGGATTTAACAAGTGACATAAATAAGGGATCATAGCGTTCACCTGGATTCACCTGGTCAGTTGTTATACTCAGTGTATATACTATATACTGCTGGCAGACAGGGAGTTGAACTCTGGGTTGTTTATATACCTATTGATTCTTCAAGAATACAACTTTTAAATTACTCATGAGCCTTCTTCAACTGTCTTCCCCATTAGAACCCCAAAATATAAGCTTGTATTACTCCATTGTTTGTAAACAATGTAATTGAACACAAACACTAAAGCCTCAAAACATGGTTAAAACTATAACTATGATCTTATGGATGGTCTGTTCTTGCATCCAGTTTGAGAGTAGTTACATTTCTCCAGCCACATCCCTCATCTGTTTACCAAAATCAGTGGCTGGGGGGTCCAGCTCATTATTGTTTGAATCACAGATTGTCCCTTTTAGCATCAAATTACTTTTTGTCCTATATTTAGATTAATTCTCATTTTGTCTCACAATTTCCTTCAACTCCCCATTATAATTTTGCTTTCCATTTTGACCAACACCAGTCAGTGAATGAAAATAAATAAAGTGGGCAAATTGTGCAAGTAAGCAGTTACTGCATTCCAAACATTTCCAAAGTTTGAGCATAGCCTTGCTTCTTTAGCTTTGTTTGGAATTCACATGAACTTATTTATATCAACTGCCATTCAGAGCAGGTATCATTGACCCCTTTGGTTCTTCTATGGTTGTTATGCATGCCATTGTTGAATAGATGATTTTCAGTTTGCCATGCTCTTTACAATCTTGTGATTTAACAAACAGAATGATGTGCTTGAAATCTTTTGTTTCATATAAAGTGTAATATAATTTTGGCAGTCCAAGAGCTCTATTTGTACAAACCAAATGCAAACATGAATCTTAGTGCATTCACATGAATATTTGAGCTATTTTGATGGCAGGAATTATGGGCGCAACCCCTGGGGTTAGCGTAATGCGGCAGGCTTTCTATCAATTCATAAATTGTAGGTGTGACAAGGGCTTTTTATGTGGTTGCTTCAAGTTGTGTGTTTATGGTGTTTGATGTCCAATTCGCAATGAAGGCATGGATGTTCATCCTATCCATTGAAGATAGTTTATTAAATATTATAGGGCTACAGTAACTGTATAATAGGCCTAGTTATAACAAAGATTTATAACATTTTTGAAATACAAAAAAGTAGGCTAGTTGGCTTCAACATGGAAGTAGATTTGGCTACATGTTGTATTTGCATTTCAAAAATTGCATTTCATGTCCGAGCCATGGACATTGCCTTCCAAACGTTATAATAAGATTAGGCTACCTTCGCTGTATGGTGACTTGCCAGGTAAAGAATTGCCAAGGTAAACAAACAAACAGGCAAACATCAATAGTGAATTCAGCGCCACAGACAGAATTACCACGATTTTACATTTAGGTCCAACAGAGGAAAGTGGAAGATCATATTTTTTTACAAAATGATCAACGAAAAACAATAAGCAATCTTTTTTTATCAACAATGTTTCTAAACAGGCTTCCTGCAGACACTTAGAAACCTGGCGCTTTCCCATCCAGACCCAATAGGCATAAATATATATATATATATATTTTTTAAATATAATATTTAAAACATACAATATACTTGCAGTGAAGCCGCTCAACAACTGCATCACATTAGTCATCTAACAGCCTCCCATCCAGAAACACACACAGAAGCAACCAGGGTCAACACCCTGATCCAAGACACCCCCCACAGTATATCCAATCCCCACCCCCAAAACCCTCCCCCACTCCAACAACCAACAAAATGAACAAAAGAGGACAAAGAGAAAGACAAAGGAAAACAGAAAACAGCAATGCAAAAAACAAAAGACATCAAGGACAACAAAAATCATAACAGCAAGGCCAATTGAATATGTTTGAGTGCATGTATGTCACTATTTACATGTGTGCATTTGAATGAGAGTGTGTGTACAAACACCTGCACGGCATCAGCCTCAAGCAAACCGGCATTAACTGTAACAACACTGCCCCTCAGTGTCACTCAAACATACTTTTTGTTATGTTTTATTTTCACTTAATTATTACTTCTATCTTTGACCGTCATTCTATCCTCCGCCCAGCATCTCCACTCCCACTTGTCTCCAAATTACACATCCCAACCTTCAGCTTCCCTCAGCCCATCCCACCTATCTCTGCTGGCCACCCTCTTCGGATTTCTATGCACAGTATATCTGTTTAACATAACATTTCAATCTATCTAATCGAATAGAAGGGGGCCGATACACAGATTGCGAGTTTAAGATGAATACTTTTACTAAGAGTATTAGTATACAGCATTAGTCATTGAATGACCTGTTCTCTCCAGATCTCCTAACAGTACTATTTCTAGGGTCAATTTTAGATCACTGTTATACATTTTCAACTATTCCTGGGCAGTACCAAAATAAATGGTCTATTGATTCTGTATCCTCACAACAAAATCTGCAGAGCTTCGATGATTGTATGCCACAAATACTCAACATTTTGTTGGTGGCAAGAATTCTATATAATATTTTTAGCTGAAAAGCACGAAGTCTTGAATCCTGCTTCATTTTATATACAGTATCAACTCATACCATGAAATCGGCAAATCAAAAATCTCTTCCCAACTATTTTGCAATTTGTATGGCACAGCTGTCAACATCCTGGTCCTCAAATAAAACTGGTATACTTTCCTATTTATGCAATTTGTATTTGTCCGTCAGTTGTGATCCTTTATATTGGGCAGACAGATCAGTTCCCTACCTCCTCCCACTGCCACCTGCCTCCTCCATTTTGGGGGTAATGCTGTAATCAATTGGTTGTAATCTTGGATTGAGCAGACCTTCCCATACAGTTCTGATAACTCCATGAAAGACATAACTCTACCATTCCAATTTACAATACCATTTAAAAACAAAATACCCTTTTCTATGAATACAGGTATTCCATTCAGAATATAAAGTAGCAGTCTACCTGTGGCTCTTAATCGTTGTAGCTTTTTCTTCTCCTTGAAGTTTTAATTATTTAATTTAACTCAATTTTCCCTTAAATAGATATCTCTTTACTTTTGCCCCCCTTGAAGGCTCTATAACTGTAGCCTATTGCCGCTACGATTACTTATGATTGGCCAACAAAAACAAAAATTGCTACAGGCGCCACTCTCGTGAAAAGCAAAGAGCAGAAGCATAAATTAAAAAAATCTCTCTCTCTCTACTGCAGCAGTTACATTCGGATCTGCATGGGTCCTTCCGGATAAGTCCGTTAAAATTACACATACCTGAGACGCCTGACAATCAGGTCCGACCCAGACCCGTGACATTCTGGATCCGGATCCGCTCAGGTCCCGGATCGGGTCTCGGGTTTTCGGGTACAGGTGAATCCGTGAAGGCCACTACTGTCACTGCCATTTTTCATTCAATGGGCATTGCACATAATGAGTCAAAACATTTTACAGAAGCTGGAAAAAAATCTAATATAAAGAAAAAAGGTGAATGTCTGCTGACTTTTGCTGCTTCCGAAGATGATATTTGAATAAACATTGGTGATAGGCTACTGATTAGGCTATTGTGCACTTCCACTGGCAAAATTGATGCCATAACCAACTGCCTTACTGCTATGACTAGCTTTTTAAATATTCCCAGTTGCACTGCATGAAATTGGCAATTTGGTGCACGTTTTTAAGGACACAGCTCAGATATTTCCATTCCTCCCACCTCAGCGCAAGAGCCTTGATGTTAGACGGATAAATTACCAACCCTTGCGCAAAGGTTGGAAGATAGCAAAGCGCCTACAAGCATGTGCGTATGAAAATAGCACTGCCTTAAAGCCAGCCGAAAATAGAACTCCCAGTGTTAATGATATTCTTGACAATTCTCACACTGGCCCAAGTATCATTTAGAACTCTTTCTCTAACAGATCATTTCCCATAACCATCTTCTTTCAGGAGCCAATCTGAAAATGTTTTGAGGGAATCCTCCCCACAAGTCCTCCCACCCCTCTCCCCCAGAATTATGAAATGCCCCTCCACTTCTCCAATGCCAAGCTGCTCTGGATCAGCCCCGAACACACCCCTCACACCCCGCAAGACACATTTTGCACCAACCGACTACCAAGACACAATCCCTGCTGAATTTGAGGAAATGTTAAGACATCCAAAATTATCAGCCATGTCTCAAAGCAGCACTCAGAATTCCCTTACTCAGACACCTGTCAGTGTCAACGAGTGCTCCCACAAGGAGTACCAGCCTAGGCAGTCCCCAAAACTGACCAGAGCAAGCTCCAAGATCTTTGAGAAGGTGCACGGTTTTGAAGAGCGAAGGCGAAGTTATGACCATGAAGGCTCCATCTCGGGATGGTCCTGGGCCGGGTTCAACTACGCTGGGTCTGTCGACTCAGACGATGGAGGGAACCGGTTGGGCATCTCCAGAAAGAGTTTGAGGGAAGACCTACGAGAGGCTCTGAAGGAGGACGCTGCCGAACGGTGGTCCAATTTCAGACAGAAGGCTAAGTCCTTAGAGGACTGCAGGCCCCGTACCACCCAGAAGGTCCAGGAATTTGAGAACAAGTTCACTGAAGAGCCTCAACGAATCAAGAAGCTTGTGGGTAAACCTCACATGAAGAAGTCCTTCTCCATCGAGCAGATTTCGCTCAGGGCAAGAGGCAGGCAGCCTTTGAGGAAGATTGAGCCCCTCCCACCGCAAATTCTCCAGAAGCTCCAGGAAAGGGAGCGAGCCCATCAGGAGAAGGAGCAGAAAGAGACAGAACAGCCTAAAAAGGTGGTGCCACCAAAATCACCACGACTGCACCTACAAGCACGGCAGGACCAGCCTTCGCCCCAAACCCACGAGATTGAGGGCCCCTCCATGAGTAACATAACAGTCAGTAGATTGGGAGAAGTAGCATTCGCTCCAGAATCTATGCAACTGGCTGACTTATCGAGACAGAGGCCAACAAGACAGGTAAATCGAGTCAGTCCAATCAAGGAGATCCTTCAGAGGTCTCCATCACCAGTTGTTCAGAGGGTATGTCATATGCAAGAGTCTCAGGACATTCAAGAATCTCCTGCCCAAAAGTCACCAAAGGAAGAATCGTCAGGAAGAAAAACACCTGTAGAGGTAGCCTTAAGAAAAGTAGAGTATAAACCAGAAAGTCCATTGGTACAGAAAAAGCCTACCGTTGTACAAGAGCATCCAATACAACCTCTGCAAAAACCTCCATGGCTGGTTACCTCTTCAACAAATATTCCAGTCTCCCCATCTGAGGAAAAAATGGAAGTGGAATTAATCAAGCCATCCCCCAAGGTAATCATCCCTACCATCATTGTCAAAGAAGAGCCCATGGAAGAGGAAGCTCCTCCAGAGACTGCCAAGTCTAAAGAGGTGACCAATGTGAAAGAAGGCCAAACACAGAAGACCTGGGGGAAGGGTCGCTGCGCTTGTCCCATGTCTCCAGAGTTAGGTGCGAATTATTTTCTATATTTTTTGGTCAAAATGAAAATGTCTGTCATGTGTATATTCGAGGCTTCTTACCTTATTAACCTTGTCTTTTCAAACTCCAATGCTAATGAGAATTTCCTCAGCTCTGAACACAGCCATGAATGTCTTTGTCATTTCGTTAAAACTGGGTTTTAAAATTACGTTTCGTAATCTGTGCAGATTCTTCAGACGACTCTTACGTGTCTGCTGAAGAGGACCCCTTGGAGGCCCCTATGTTTGAGTTTCCTCTTAAGGACACTGTGGCAACTGCTGGTACTGAGGTCCTGCTGAGAGTCATCATTGCTGGCACTCCTTTCCCAGAAGGCAAGCTATCTCAATATCTCTGTAGCACATACACTGAGTGTACAAATCATTAGGAACACCTTCCTAATATTGAGTTGCATCCCCTTTTGCCCTCAGAACAGCCTCAATTCGTTGGAGCATGGACTGTGGAAGCTGTTGAAAGCATTCCACAGGGATGCTGGCCCATGTTGACTCCAATGCTTGCCACAGTTCCAATGCTTCCCACAGTGTGTCAAGTTGACTGAATGTCCTTTGGGTGGTGGACCATTCTTGATACATATGGGAAAAAACCCAGCAGTTTTGCAGTTCTGTACTCAACCCTGGCAGCTTCTACCATTCCCCGTTCAAATCACTTAAATATGTATTTTTGATATCACCTCAGCTTATATTTGTGTCCTGATCTGTGTCCTCATCTAGTTACCTGGAGGCGAGACAATATTGAGATCACTAACAGCCCAAACTATGGGGTCAAAGTGGAGGGAGAGCGGTATTCACTTCTCATCAAATGTGCAAAACCAAGTGATGCTGGAATGTACTGTGTGACAGCTGCCAATGAGGCTGGGAGAGCATCTAGCAGTGCCACCCTTTCCATCAAACCAGGTAAGCATGAGTTGCAAAATTGCATTGGTTACATCACACCCCCTCCCCTTGAACCTGATGTCTGCTTGATGTATTTAGCCTTTGGGAATGGCACCTGACTTTAGCTAACAGAGGTCTGTACTTGGATGGTTGCATCAGTAATGGCATACCATTCTACACTCTTCGAAGAATATGTTCTATCTCAAAACTAAAAGGATTCTTTGGCTGTCCCCATAGGAAACCATTTGAAAAACCTTTCTGTGTGTCAGGCAGAACCCTTTTGGGTTTCATGTACAACCCTTTCCACAGAGGGTTCTACATGGAACCAACAAGGGTTATATTTGGACAGCTGAAAAACAACTTTTGGAACCTTTTTTCTAAGAGTGTAAGTCCTTTGGTTGTTTCAGAGATGAATTAAAGGATGTTGTGGACATTTGAGTCACTCCATTTACCTATGTGTGTGTAATTTGTATTTGCACTTCCAGAGAAAGTGTCATTTAAATTTGCACATCAACGCTTTCAAATTTGATGAGTACAAGTAAATGAATATCAGTGGGGAAAAAGTCTGATAGTCTTTAACAAAACAGCATACTTCTGAACAACTTCCCTCAAGTGATTCCCATAAATAGGGACCTAGATATACATTACTTTTGTGATGTCATGCAGTGAATGATTCATGTGGAGGTTTTCCAATCGGATCAAAAGAATGTACTTTGTTATTTTGTTCTTCATAAAGTTATTTCCTCATTTATCCTCACCCACTCCATCTTTCATAATCTCTCTCTCTCCACAAAATGTGTGCAAGCAATATATTCCAGCTGAGCCAACTCACTTATAGTTACCATAGCAACTAGGAGGCTAAATTGAACCAATACATTGTTAAGGAACACCGGTTTCCTTGCCATATAAATCCACTGTTATTGTTCAGATATCACACATCTTGTCTAAGGTAAATTACATCATGGCCTTGATTTTTAAGCATAGGATAATTTTTGTATAAATGTAACCATAAAACTCATCAGTTAATTATTTCATCTAGAACTTATATTACTCAAATGAGAAAGTTTTGAGTAATAACTTTTTTTCAAGATGGTGATATTATTTACAGAGTACAAATGAATGAGAATTAGAATACTTGTATATGAGGGAGAAAAAAGAGAGGGAGGGAGGATAAGGTTAACACCTGAAGTTAACATTTAAAACACTCGTGATTATGCTAACACACACACATTACAGTACATCATTTGTCGTTTTTTTTACTAAAAATCAAATCAAATCAAATGTATTTATATAGTCCTTCGTACATCAGCTGATATCTCAAAGTGCTGTACAGAAACCCAGCCTAAAACCCCAAACAGCAAGCAATGCAGGTGTAGAAGCATGGTGGCTAGGAAAAACTCCCTAGAAAGGCCGAAACCTAGAGAGGAACCAGGCTATGTGGGGTGGCCAGTCCTCTTCTGCCTGTGCCGGGTGGAGATTATAACAGAACATGGCCAAGATGTTCACATTTTCATAAATGACCAGCATGGTCGAATAATAATAAGACAGAACAGTGGAAACTGGAGCAGCAGCACGGCCAGGTGCTTAACTTAACTCCTTTGTACACGGTCACCATTTACATAGACATACAGTACCAGTCAAAGGTTTGGACACACCAACTCATTCAAGAGATTTGCTTTATTTTTACTATTTTCAACATTGTAGAATAATAGTGAAGACATCAAACTATGAAATAACACATAGTAACCAAAAAAGTGTTAAACAAATCTAAATATATTTTAGATTTAGATTCTTCAAAGTAGCCACCCTTTGCGTTGATGACAGCTTTGCACACTCTGGGCATTCTGTCAACCAGCTTCATGAGGTAGTCACCTGGAATGCATTTCAATTAACAGGTGTGCCTTGTTAAAAGTTAATTTGTTGAATTTATTTCCTTCTTAATGCATTTGAACCAATCAGTTGGGTTGTGACAAGGTAGGGGTTATACAGAAGATAGCCCTATTTGGTAAAAGACCAAGTCCGTATTATGGCAAGAATAGCTCAAATAAGCAAAGTGAAATGACAGACAAGAAGGTAAGTCAATCCGGAAAATTTCAAGAACTTTGAAAGTTTCTTCAAGTGCAGTCGTAAAAACCATCAAGCACTATGATGAAGCTGGCTCTCATGAGGACCGCCACAGGAAAGGAAGACTCAGAGTTACCTCTGCTGCAGAGGATAAGTTCAGAGTTCTCAGCCTCAGAAATTGCAGATCAAATAAATACTTCACAGAGTTCAAGTAACAGACACATCTCAACATCAACTGTTCAGAGGAGACTGCGTGAATCAGGCCTTCATGGTCGAATTGCTGTGAAGAAACAACAACTAAAGGACACCAATAATAAGAAGAGACTTGCTTGGGCCAAGAAACATGAGCAATGGACATTAGAGCTGTGGAAATCTGTCCTTTGGTCTGATGAGCCCAAATTAAAAATGTTTGATTACAACCGCCGTCTTTTTGAGACGCAGAGTAGGTGAACAGATCATCTCCTCATATGTGGTTCCCACCGTGAAGCATAGAGGAGGAGGTGTGATGGTGTCTGGGTGCTTTGCTGGTGACACTGTCTGTGATTTATTTAGGATTCAAGGCACACTTAACCAGCATGGCTACCACAGCATTCTGCAGTGATACACCATCCCTTCTGGTTTGCGCTTAGTGGGTCCATCTTTTGTTTTTCAACAGGACAAGGACCCAACACACCTTCAGGCTGTGTAAGGGATATTTGACCAAGAAGGAGAGTGATGGAGTGCTGAATGATGACCTGGCCTCCACAATCACCCAACCTCAACCCAATTCAATCAATCAATAAAATGTATTTATAAAGCCCTTTTTACATGAGCCGATGTCACAAAGTGCTGTACAGAAACCAGCCTAAAACCCCAAACGGCAATGCAGATGTAGAAGCACGGTGGCTAGGAAAAACTCTAGAAAGGCCAGAACCTAGGAAGAAACAGGGAGAGATGGTTTGGGATGAGTTGGACCGCAGAGTGAAGGAAAGCAGCCAACAAGTGCTCAGCCAATGTGGGAACTCTTTCAAGAAGGTTGGAAAAGCAATCCAGGGGAAGCTGGTTGAGAGAATGCCAAGTGTGAGCAAAGATGTCAGAGGCAAAGGGTGGCTACTTTGAAGAATCTCAAATATAAAATAGATGCTTTTTTGGTTACTACATGATTCCATATGTGCTATGTATTAGTATTGATGTCTTCACTATTATTCTACAATGTAGAAAATAGTAAAAATAAACAAAAACCCTTGAATGAGTAGGTGTGTCCAGACTTTTGACTGGTACTGAACATGATTTTGTAAGTCCCCTATGGTCTCATAAAACACCCAAAACACCCAAGGTTGGCAAATTGAATATTCGGCATAGTAACTTAAATAAATAAGAGATTATTAATACTTAATTGAAATGGTTATCATGCTTATATATTATTTTTTTTACAATTAATTAAATAGTTGTTAATGAATAGTTCATAAATAGTTTTTTAATGATTATTCATGAAAGTTATACGAATGCCCAAGAAAAAATGTAATAACGTAGACCCTTGGAATGATCTAATTTGAAAGACTTTCTCGTTTGAATGACTTATTAAAAAAATGAAACGTCATTGTTATTTTGTATAATTAGGCCTAATTTGTTATGCAGCTTGTCAGACAATGTAATGGTTGTTGCAGCCATTCATTCACTGACTCCATCCATTGAAAATATTATTCATTGACAGTTCTTTGATAACCTACAGCACGACTGCCTTTGCATGCCAGAGCATGTAAGTGGACAAGTGTGGAGCAAGGAGCACAGAATAATTTGAGCAGATAAAAAAAAATGGTGTAGTACCAATAACCTTCACATGTGGATTGAGCATGGGTAATGTGCACTACAAATGAAATATTATTATTATTATTATTATGAAGACAGAAAAAAAGCATATGTAAAAGCTTAATTACATGAAGGAAAATTAGTGGGAATATAGCCAAAATATAAACGAGAGAAATGAGAATGGAATATATTTGAAAACCCGAAAATTGATAAATACATTGAGATGAAGCTGCCCTGTCTGTGGATGCCATAAAAATTGAAAAATAATTTATGTTGATTTGATTGGAGAAAGAAAACAAGTAGGCCCTCAGGTCAGGACTCAATACTGCTATCTGCAGGAAGATAACGAGATTCCAAAATACACAGCCTTCCTTGATTCTGATCTAGAAAGAAATGTTGAATGAAATGTGTGAGACACAAGAAGTAAAAAATAGTTTTCCATCAATAGAATCAATGTAGTGTTTAATTCCACACACGCCCTCTTCTGCTGCATCGTCAGTCTGATGTTCTACCTCCTCCATTATCGGAAAAATCTGGGACATACACTGTCTGTTGGTAAATCTGCTGTTGGGAGACACCGACTCGACGCCGAAAACTTTGGAACTTTGGAACTCGGATACCTGTGACAACACCTGCTACCAACTAGCCAGCTAGCTAGCTAGGTTGCAATGGAGTCCGCTTCGACTGGAATAGCTAACTAACTTCCAGCGCTGTAGAATCTGTGTTTACTATTCTCATGCCCACGACAATATTGACAATCCGTAGTTCCAATGCGGCAATTGTTTGCTAGCGGGGGACTACAGGAATGAGGTGGCTATGCTTACAAACATATCGCAATTCTGCGCATAGCAAACAAAACTCAATTCTGCGCGAACTTATGGGAAAAACGCAAATTGTTCTCAAGTCCTACGGCAGGATGCCGCTCAGGCATAATTGCTCGTATTATAAGGAGGATGGGATTCACCCAAATCATTTGGGTTCCTGGATCCTTTCACAGCATAATAAGGCTGCGTTGAGACAATGACTTGAAATCAAATCAAATGTTATTTGTCATATGTGCTGAATAGAATTAGAACCTTACAGTGAAATGCTTACTTACAAGAAAAGTACCTGCTAAGTAAAACAAAAATAGATAAGAAATAAAAAAATAACAAATAAAAGTAACAAATAATTAAAGAGCAGCAGTAAAATAACAATAGTGAGGCTATACAGGGGTACCAGTACAAAGTCAATGTGCAGGGGCAGTCGAGGTAATTGAGGTAAAATGTACATGTAGGTAGAGTTATTAAAGTGACTATGCATAGATAATTAAAGAGGGGGGGGGGAATGCAAATAGCCATTTAGCTTAGCTGTTCAGGAGTCTTATGGCATGAGGGTAGAAGCTATTTAGAAGCCTCTTGGACCTAGACTTGGCACTCCGGTACCACTTGCCATGCGGTAGCAGAGAGTACAGTCTATGACTGGGGTGGCTGGAGTCTTTGACAATTTTTAGGGCCTTCCTCTGACACCACCTGGTATAGAGGTCCTGGATGGCAGAAAGCTTGACCCCAGTGATGGCAGTTGCCATACCTGGTAGTGATGCAACTAGTCAGAATGCTCTCGATGGTGCAGGTGTATAACATTTTGAGGATCTGAGGACCCATGCCAAATCTTTTCAGTCTCCTGAGGGGGGATAATTCACGTCAACTTTGAAGAGGCGACTCCGGGATGCTGGCCTTCTAGGCAGAGTTGCAAAGAAAAAGCAATATCTCAGACTGGCCAATAAAAAGAAAAGATTAAGATGGGCAAAAGAACACAGACACTGGACAGAGGAACTCTGCCTAGAAGGCCAGCATCCATCGCCTCTTCACTGTTGATTTGAGACTGGTGTTTTGCGGGTACTATTTAATGAAGCTGCCAGTTGAGGACATGTGAGGCATCTGTTTCTCAAACTAGACATTCTAATGTACTTGTCCTCTTGCTCAGTTGTGCACCGGGGCCTCCCACTCCTCTTTCTATTCTGGTGAGTGCCCGTTTGAGTTGTTCTGTGAAGGGAGTAGTACACAGTGTTGTGCGAGATCTTGTTTTTTGGCAATTTCTCGCATGGAATAGCCTTCATTTCTCAGAACAAAAATAAACTGACTAGTTTCAGAAGAAAGGTCTTTGTTTCTGGCCATTTTGAGCCTGTAATCGAACCCACAAATGCTGACACTCCAGATACTCAACTAGTCTAAGAAGGCCAGTTTTATTAATCAGAACAAGTTTTCGGCTGTGCTAACATAATTGCAAAAGGGTGTTCTAAAGACCAATTATCCTTTTAAAATGATGAACTTGGATTAGCTAGCACAACGTGCCATTGGAAGACATAAGTGATGGTTGCTGATAATGGGCCTGTACGACTATGTAGATTTTCCATTTAAAATCTGCCTCAATAGTTATTTACAACATTAATGTCTACACTGTATTTCTGACAAAAACAAGGACATTTCTAAGTGACCCAAAACTTTTGAACGGTAGTGTAGGTTTTAATTTTGTCCAGGTGTGAAAGGGCAGTGTGGAGTGCAATAGAGATTTCATCATCTGTGGATCTGTTGGGGCGGTATGTATATTGGAGTGGGTCTAGAGTTTGTGGGATAATGGTGTTGATGTGAGCAATGACCAGCCTTTCAAAGCACTTCATCGCTAAAGACGTGAGTGCTACGGGTTGGTAGTCATTTATGCAGGTTACCTTAGTGTTCTTGGGCACAAGGTCAATGGTGGACTGCTTGAAACATGTTGGTATTACAGACTCAGACAGGGAGAGGTTGAAAATGTCAGTGAAGACACTTCCCAGTTGGTAATCCATCTGGCCCTGCATCCTTGTGAATGTTGACCTGTTTAAAGGTCTTATTCATATCGGCTGCGGAGAGCATGATCACACAGTCGTCCGGAACAGCTGATGCTCTCATGCATGCTTCAGTATTACTTGCCTCGAAGAGAGCATAGAAGTAATTTACCTCATCTGGTAGGTAGGCTCGTGTCACTGGGCTTCTCGCGGCTGTGCTTCCCTTTGTAGTCTGTAGTAGTTTGCAGGCCCTGCCACATCCGACAAATGTAGGACCGGGTGTATTAGAATTCGATCTTTGTCCTTATTGACGCATTGCCTGTTTGATGGTTCGTCGAAGGGCATAGCGGGATTTCTTATAAGCATTGAAAGTTGCCTGTAATTAATGGTTTCTGGTTGGGATATGTATGTACAGTCACTGTGGGGACGACGTCATCGATGCATTTATTGATGAATCCAGTGACTGATGTTGTGTACTCCTCAATGCCATCGGAGGAATCCCAGAACATATTCCAGTCTGTGCTAGCAAAAAGTTCCTGTAGTTTAGCATCCGCTTCATCTGACCACTTTTTTATTGACTGAGTCACTGGTGCTTCCTGCTTCAGTTTTTTTTCCATGTAAGCAGGAATCAGGAGGATAGAATTATGGTCAGATTTGCCAAATGGAGGGTGAGGGAGAGCTTTGTACTCATTTCTGTGTGTGGAGTAAAGGTGGTTTAGAGTTTTTTTCCCTCTGGTGGCACCTTTATCATGCTGGTAGAAATGAGGTAAATCGGATTTAAGATGACCAGCATTAAAGTCCCTCTGCCACTAGGATCCCCGCCTGTGGGTGAGTGTTTTCCTGTTTGCTAATGGCTGTATACAGCTGTCACGCCCTGGCCTTAGTTATCTTTGTTTTCTTTATTATTTTGGTTCGGCCAGGGTGTGACATGGGGGATTTATTGTGTTTGTCTTGTCTAGGGGTTTATTAGATTTATGCGGTTGTGTTCAGTTTAGTTGTCTAGGTAAGTCTATCGTTGCCTAGAGTGGTTCTCAATCAGAGGCAGGTGTTTATCATTGTCTCTGATTGGGAACCATATTTAGGCAGCCATATTCTTTGGGTGTTTTGTGGGTGATGGTTTCCTGTCTTTGTGTTTTATTCACCAGTTAGGACTGTTACAGTTTTCACGTTTATTGTTTTGTAGTTTGTTCATGTTTGAGTTTTCTTATTAAAGAACAATGAACTATAACCACGCTGCGTTTTGGTCCGCCTCTCCTTCCCAGGAAGAAAGCCCTGACAGAATCACCCACCACAACAGGACCAGGCAGCTGTCCGTATGGGGATTTAGATAATTAAACAGTCTTGTAGGGACTGCAGATTACCAGTGTGGAACTGTTTTTACTCACCAATAATCTATGTTCTCCTTTGGTGATATCACCAATGCCCTCGGTGACAGTCTGTTCATTACAGCCAAAAGCTGTTTAGTGGTGTTTGTAGTGAGTCTCATGTAACGTCTGTACATTCAGGTGATTGTGTACAGTCTTATAGATAGTGTAGTCTTCTACAGTAACACCGTCCTTGTTTGCTGGGCGGACTAATATATAGGTGTCATTCTGGAGATTTAAGGGCTTTTTTCTCAGAGTGGGTAAAGTTATTCCTGACATAGGGAATAGAGGCTTCTAGCTTGGATATGTCTTTATGCGCCAGTCTGTAGTACACTCTAAAAAGAAAAGGTTCCTGGAGTATCATTTAGGGGTTCTTCCAATTGAAACTATGGGGGAACTACTATAAGTTCTTCAAAGAACCCCTTTTAATGGATCCTCAAATAACCTTTTGAATAACCGTTTGGGGTACATTTTTTTAATATCCCTCCCCCTCCCTTATTATTAATAATAATAATATGCTTATAACAGACTTCCAGCACACTAATAGAGAACATTAAACAAGCATAGCACTTACACAAATTACTGATGATTGGCTGAGAGAAATTTATGATAAAAAGATTGTGGGGGCTATTTTGTTAGACTTCGGTGTGTGTCTTGACATTATTAATCAGAGTCTGCTGCTGGAAAAACATATATGTTATGGCTTTACACTCCCTGCTATATTGTGGATAAAGAGTTACCTGTCTACCTGTCTATATATTAATAACAGCAATAACACAATCTTTTAGGTGTCAGTGTTTATTATGATTTTCGTAGCAAAGGAAAATCCAAATATGAGGTAAACTCGCAGCAGAGACCCAAGTCGAATGGGTATATCCTCTGGCGTTAATGTGTTGATGTTTTCCGTATCCATAGCCAGAATGATTTTTGCAGTGCATGGTGATCGAACAGATTTCTTGTTATATTCATCAGAGGTGTAGGGAGGTGGAAGTCTGTGAATCCCAAAAAATAGTAATTATACAGATGATTAACAAAACATGCACACAACAGTATTCATACCTTGGTTTTTGTGGTAAATGTAAATGAAAAAAAAAAACAGTTTTGATAATGGTTTTCATACACATACCTTGTCCATAATGTAGAGGCCTATGGGGTATTCATTGAAGTGGTAAGGGAGGAGGATGGTACATGTGATCTGCATCACATACAAATACCAATAGACATACCTTGTGTGCCCCCTGTCTGTATACCTGCAGACACAGACACAAAAGTGAGCAGTTCAGTCATCTGAACCCAATACAGCTAGCCTTCAACATTCTCTTATAGCCTACATATTCTCACCTCTTTGTTGATTGACATCCTTGAATTGTTTCAAATGCAAATGTTTCAGTTGGGCAATTAGGTTCCTGCAAGAACCCCCACCATCTTAATACATTTGAACTCCTTCAAAATAGGAACTACATATTCTAATGTTAGAAAGAATAATATCAACTAGATATAGTCTACGGTGGGTGGGGTTGGCTAAATAATTAAAACTGAATAGACCTAAAGAATAGTCATGAAGTAAAGGAAAAAGGCAGAGCATGCCCAGAGCTTGTGGCTGAGCAATACCAGAGCGAAATTGGATCAGAAGAGAAGGCTGACACCATTTTTTGCAACCCGACTTGCTGTGACTATTGATATGGAGATTGCGCAGACATAGCTGCTGCCCACTCTGTTGCCTATTTAGCTTCTGCTGAGTGCTCCCACTGCTGCTCCCCCCCTCATTGACATGGAGTGGAGACTTAATGTTGTACACTAAAGATACAGTATGGTTGACATGTTCGAACTATGCATTCCATGCCTCAAGCGTGATTTATTTTTTCAGTTGGGGTGTTAGGCTACATGCAGCTATCCTGCTGTACACAAAAGACATGATCGACATTTTTGTACAAATGTTGTTGTCTGTTGTAACAGTAATTTAGCCAAGCATATCAAACACTGAATCAGAATCTGGCTGTACAGGAGATGTTCAACGTCTCCACTCACGCCAAATCCTGGTTCAACACAAGCAAGACACATAGAGGCAGCGATTATTTTCTCATTATGATTGCAAACATTTACTATTTATTTTTCCAGCAACTCTCGCTACGATATGGCATAGAGGCAGCGATTAATATAATATTTAGGAAGATTATCATCACAAATAAAAAGGTAGTCTAAAGCAGTAGTTGACAAACGAGGAAAGGAAAAAATAGTGCTCTGGACGATGCAAAACAAACTTGCCCATTGTCAGACCCTGGTTACTGGTCTGGGTAAACATTCTTGGGCTGCCTAGAACGTTCTGCTGCCCAGAGTGTGGAGAAGCTTGGTAGCCTACTCATGCGGTAATTGCACGATAATTTAGTAGCGCAATAGCAGTGGTATGTAGTTAAAACACAGATTGTTTTATGCCCCAATGCAAAACTCAAGTGGGAGTTATATTATTTTTTCAGTAACTCTGGCTAGTAGATATGATATGGCAGCAACTATAAAGATTAGCCTACATCATCACACAAAACACTGATTGTTCTTGCTCCAGTCCAATATATGGGGACTGTGTCCTTGTGCAACAGCTGACAGAGACAGTTGTCTATCCATCAATAAATATTTGTAGGGATTTTTTTTAAATTTAGGCTGTTCAGTAATATGAGGCAGAGATAAAGTTATCCATAAAGTTATTATAAACACTGATACAAGTAAGTTTTTAAGACATGTCATACTTATGAATGAAATGCTTATAAGCCTTACTGTATTTATAAATGTTTACAATTAATGCAATTACTATTTATTAATAGTGTTGTGAATGCAGATATACCCTTTTTATGTCCCGCCTACCGTGTGGGGTGATTGGCATTAGTGTTGGCCAATCATCAGTCAGCTCCACATTCATGTTCTTTGTAACTCTCATTTTGGGGCAGTTGATTTGACGTATGGGCCCAGCATAGAACCCATATTGAAGAGAATAAGATTTGTTGTGGTCCTTCCACCCATGTCATCCACATCAGCTGTACAGTGAGCTATTAGTTAGCTAGATTCATAGTGCTAGCCAGGTTAAGGTTAGCAACTGAGGTGACAGCATTAGCTAACGTTAGCTCACACTCAGTGAAGATCTCAAACCACAATAGTTTAGAAATAATTTATAAGTGCTAATAAATAAATGTTATTATAAAGTGACAGAATATTAAAAAGAGTTAAGTACAAATGATTTACTCATCATTACACATTTACTTGATTGTTTGCCATTGCTTCCTATCTTCCTATCAGTTCTCTTTTTTAGATGTAACATCACAGCCATTCAAGTCACAATTATCAAATCAAATCAAATTTTAGTGTGTTAGTATACTGTAATGTAGCTGTAGGGAGGAGACCTTTTCAAAGCATCTATTCTTTACAATATCACCATGGACACTACTTCACATGCACGTACAGTGCCTTCAGAAAGTATTCATACACCTTGAATTATTTCACATTATGTTGTGTTACAGGATGAATTTAAAATTGATTATTTAGCTTTTCAGTGATTGTTCGTTGTATGAATGTGGGCCACTGCTGCTTGATGATACCTGTGCTTTTTTATTTATATCTGTAATATTTTGCTTGGTAATTTTTTTTAACAGGTGTTATGTCTGTTATGCTGTGCGACAGGTTTTATTTACCCACTTTTCTTTATTTTGTATACGTTGGTTTTTGGAGTTTGTGAGCTTTCATTAAATACTCAGTTTATACCAAGTTTGTTCTCCTGCGCCTGACTTCCCTACCACCAGCACGCACCACATTACAGTTTTGGGTGTGTCTTTATCAGCTTTGCACATCTGGAATTGGGGATTTTCTCCCATTCTTCATTGCAGATTTTCTCAAGCTCTGTTAAATTATATCGGGAGTGGCAGTGAACAGAAATCTTCAAGCCTTTCCACAGATTTTCAATGGGATTCAAGTCTGGGCTTTGACTGGGCCACTCAAGGATTTTCACATTCTTGTTCTTAAGCCATTCTAGCGTTGATTTGTCTGTAATCTTGGGGTCATTGTCCTGTTGGTACATAAAATCTTTGCCTCAGTCTAAGGTAATTTTCCAACCTGAAGCAGGTTCTCATTAGGACTTTGCCTGTATTTGGCTCCATTCATTGTTCCCTCTATCCTTACCAGTCTCACAGTCCCTGCCACTGAAAAGCATCCAGATAGCATGATGCTGCCACTACCATTCAAGCAAAAGAGTAAAATGTTTGTCTCATCAGACCACAGAATCTTTTGCCTTATGCTCTGAGTCTTTCACGTGCGTTTTTGCAAACACCTGACGTGCTGTCATGTGCCTTCTCAGGAGTGGCTTCCATCTGGCCACTCTAGATACTGTTGTCCTTCTGTCAGGTTTTTGCATCTCAGCCAAGGAACTTTGTAGTTCTGTCAGAGTGGGTTCTTGGTCACCTCCCTGACCAAGGTCCTTTTTGCCCGGTTGCTCAGTTTGGTCGGACGGAGTCTTGGTAGATCTTTATTTTTTCAATTTCCTAATGATGGAGACAACTGTGCTCTTTTAAACTTTCAACACTCTAGAAATTGTTTTATACCCTTCCCCAGATATATGCCTCATCACAATTTTAACTCCGACATCTGCGGACAGTTCCTTGGACTTCATGGTATAGTTTCTGCTCTGACATGCACTGTCAACTGTTGGACCTTATATAGACAGGTGTGTTTCTTTCTAAATCATGTCCAAACATTTGATTTGGCCACAGGTGGACTACAATCAAGTTGTAGCGACATCTCAATGATGATCAAAGGAAATCGGATGTACCCGAGCTCAATTTGAGTCTTTTTTAAATTCAGGCTGTAACACAACAAAATGTGACTCACCACCTGTAGCAAAATGTGACTTGGTGTTTTTTACTGGTAACTCAGAGCTACACAATTATATATCATACATTGCATTTGAAGAACAATGGGAAAGTAATTCTGCTTTGAAAGTTAATCAACTTGTAAACACACTTTTGAGAAAATCACATTTGAATGTTTTCGTATCTAGTGAAGAGCTCTTCTTTGTATACACCCATTTAGCATCGTTCACACCCTCTTAAGCTTTAGCCCCACCATCTCGTTTCACTCTCATAGAGCAAACTTGATGCTCTGGCCGATGATGTGTTTACCTCTTGATAACATGAAAACAGCCTAACCAGCTCTGCTGGCAACAATTTCATTGCGCTTTTTTGCAGACGTTTATTGACACCGATCATATTGAACAGGTGTTGTACACACGTTGCGTAACGCTAGCGTTAGAGGAATTTAATTCCTATAATGTTCATTAACCAATTTAATTATAACAAAGCAAAACACTTTGTCCGTTTCTAAGAGTTTGTAAGGTTCTTATTTGCATAAAATAGAAAAAGAACAGTCTCAAAATCAACCAATAGCGTTTATTCCCGAGAGCTCTACTTAAAAACTAATGTACATTAGTTTATATATCACAAATAACATCATAGCGTCTTAAATGTCCCTCCCCCTCTCCGACAAGGACAAAGCTGCTTCAAAAGTCCATTCCAACCCACTAACGCACATACTTTACACACTATATCTGGATTATCTCCTGAAGTCTCTCCACAGTTTATTACCACTTAGCTGACAGTTCCAGTCCCCCACAGATACGGAAAACCTGGAGGGGCTCTCGCTGTCTTATTTTATCTCCACAGAGTTATAGCTGGATCGGTTCAAACATAGGTTAAGGATTCTCTTTGCTTACTTTCGGTACACACATACATTCCTTCTTCCACAATGGTTACCATTTCTGATTACCCTTTGTCCATGCTACATAGCCTCTAATCCTAATGGTTAAGTTTCTGGGTAGAACCTTGATAAAATATCTTAACAGCTAGCTAATGAGCCAGCCAGCTAACATTAGCTAGTTAAATAACAATGAACAAAGTGCCAACAATGAATAAAGTGCCAACAATGAACAAAGTGCCAACAATGCCTAACATTAGGCTCTAACTATAAAAGCAAACAGCTCTGGGAAATGAATAATAACGTCCGCTAGGGAGCCAGACAGCTAACGTTAGCTAGCTAGCTAACAGTACACTTTAGCTTAAGACATATAGCTAGCTAGCTAGTTAAACAATGAATGGGAGCTATCCAACCAGGTTCAATGTTAGCCAACGATTAACAAAGTGACAACAATGCCTAACATTAGGCTCTAACTAGAAAAGAAAACGGATCTGGGAAACAAATAATAACATCAGCTAGGGAGCCAGCCAGCTAATGTTAGCTAGCTAGTTAACAGTATACTTTAGCTTGAAATGAAACCACTTTCTATCAAAATTAGAGATGTGTAATATTTGAAAATGTAGCTAGTGAATGCTAGATTATCTTACCTGTACAAATCATCATACAGGATGGACGCATTTCCCTGTCAGGAGTGCCATACCACGGTTGCCTTTAGTTTGAAGATGTCATCTGGAGACAGGTGTTTTCTCCATCTCTTTTGCTATCATACTCTAATTTCACTGATTTCAAAACTTGATCGTCCAGAAAGTGGAGAGCAACACTAATGCAGCTCCACTACACAATACATTTTTTTAAGCCACGGTCGACAGGATTACCAACACAGACTGACAAGCTCAAATAGACAGAAAGTTTCAATATGGCAGACTAATCCGAACTCTCTGCATGTCCAGACCACCTATTATATCAGCCAATCATGGCTAGTGAGAAGATTGCTTAATTTTTCTGTGGCTTAACCAACAAGGCTCGTAATTTAACAATTTTATTTGTATTTACAGATGGCATACAAGTTTGTTATTAAGGCACATGCAAGTTCACATGCTAGAGAAGACATTTCTGCCCAAAAACATTTAGCTAAAAAAAATATTTTTTACTTTCAAACGGCTCTGCTGTGAAGTCGTGACTTGCGCCATACGCATAGTTTTCTGAATCTGGTCACAAATGTGGAGTAAGTCAAGGGGTATGAATACTTTCTGAAGGCATTGTGCATGCACATGTATGTAAGTTGCACTCTTGAAATATTAACTGCAGTTGAATATAACTTTTGGCCCTTACATTTCTAAAATAGTCAATTGTCCATGTTTACAGTTACCAACATTTCATATCTAAGAACCAACATTTATTATCAGAGAGAGATAGAGAGAGAGCAACTTGTTGAATGTGCCTAATATTGTCAACACTTCCGCCGAAGTCGGTCCCTTTCCTTGTTCGGGCGGCGTTCGGAGGTCGACGTAACCGATCTTCTAGCCATCGCCGCTCCACCTTTCATATTCCATTTGTTTTGTCTTGTTTTCCCGCACACCTGGTTCACATTCCCTCATCAGATTAAATGTATATTACCCTGTTTCCATATCTGTGTGTGGAATTGTTCTTTGTGTAGGGTGTTACGCTACAGGCTGGCTTGCGCTAAGTTTGTTTCTAAACTAGGTTTGTTTGTTTTGTTTAATCCGGTTCATGTTACCATGGTTGTGCTTTGTGCTGCCTCGCCTGTGCCTTTGGGCCAGGGTGTATATTAAAGTTTTCCTGTTATCACCCATCTCTGCTCTCCTGCGCCTGACTTCCCGGCAACCAGTCACCCACCCTGTTACAGAATTCCACACCGATCAATGGAGTCAGCAGGAGCAGGTGCCCCTGTTGTGGGGGTAGAGGAGCGCGTCCAGGAGCACGCAACGATGCTCCACCATCTCGGCACTGTCATGGACCGCATCGTCCAGACTATGGATGCTGGGAGAGACAGGGAGTCCCTCCAGCGCCCCCACGAGCACAACAGGGGTCTCCACTACGCGCCTCCCCTGCACCCGGTCCCAGTGGGATTTGTCTCGCCCTTCCCAGGGAGTTTGATGGGACGGCAGTGGGCAGTGGGCCCTGGAGTGGGCTAGCGCCATGTGGGTAGAAGGCGATGCAGCACTGGACCACTTCGAGGTGCTTGGTCGACTGTCAAGGCTGAGAAATGCCTGTACTTCCAGCATTCCGTATCCTTCCTAGGATACCGCATTTCCACCTCAGGGGTGAGGATGGAGAGTGCCAACATTTCAGCCGTGCGTAATTTGGCCGACTCCCACCACGGTAAAGGAGGTGCAGCGTTTTTAGGGTTTGGCAATTACTACCGGAGGTTTTTCCGGGGCATTGGTCAGGTAGCGGCTTTCATTACCTCACTGCTGAAGCGGGGCCCGGTGCATTTGCAGTGGTCCGCGGACAGGGCTTTTGGTCACCTAAGGGCTCTGTTTACCTCGCTCCCGTGCTGGAGCATCCGGATCCCTCTTTGGCGTTCACGGTGGACGCGTCCAAGGCTGGGATAGGAACCAAGCTCTGTCAGTGCTCGGGTACGCCACTGAAGCTCCACCCCTGTGCCTTTTTCTCGAAGAAGCTCAGCCCGGCGAAGCAAAACTATGATGTGGGGGACCGGGAGCTGTTGGCTGTGGTCAAGGCCTTGAAGGAGTGGAGACATTGGCTTGAAGGGGCTCAACACCCTTTTCTCATCTGGACTGACCACCGCAACCTGGAGTACATCCGGGCAGTGAGGAGACTGAATCCTCGTCAGGCAAGGTGGGCCATGTTGTTTACCCGTTTTGTTTTCACCCTTTCTTTCAGACCAGGTTCCCAGAATGTTAAGGCAGACGCACTGTCCCGGCTGTATGACACAGAGATGCGGCCCATGGATCCCACCCCCATACTCCCGGCCTTCTGCCTGGTGGCGCCGGTAGTATGGGAGCTGGATGCGGACATTGAGCGGGCGTTAAGTGCAGAGCCCTCTCCCCTCCGGTGTCCCGCTGGGCATTCCGTCTACTTTCTGTGACCGGTTGATCTATTGGGCCCACATGTCACCTTCCTCTGGTCATCCAGGCATCGGTCGGACGGTGTGCTGTCTGAGTGGGAAGTACTGGTGGCCCACCTTGGCAAAGGACGTGAAGGTTTATGTTTCCTCCTGCTCGGTATGTGCCCAGTGTAAGGCTCCTAGGCACCTGCCCAGAAGTAAGCTACAACCCTTACCCGTTCCACAACGGCCTTGGTCGCATCTGTCGGTTGATTTTCTCAACGATCTTCCTCCCTCACAGGGTAACACCACTATCCTGGTCGCTGTGGACCATTTTTTCAAGTTCTGCCTTCTCCCTCTGCCCGGTCTCCCTACTGCCCTACAGACTACGGAGGCCATGTTTACATTTGTCTTCCGGCACTACGGGTCTGATCGGGGTCCCCAGTTCACTTCGAGGGTCTGGAGGGCGTTCATAGAACGTCTGTGGGTCTCGATCAGCCTTACCTCGGGTTTTCACCCCGAGAGTAATGGGCAGGTGGAAAGAGTGAACCAGGATGTGGGTAGGTTTCTGCGGTCTTATTGTCAGGACCGGCCAGGGGAGGACCGGCTCTGCCACTCCTGCACCAACCTCTTACCCTTCCAGTGCGTACTGGGGTACCAGCCAGTTCTGGTGCCTAGGCACACTGGTACCATTTCTTTAAAAAATAAGAGAGTGCTCTGAAATCAGAGTAGATAGCAATATCGAATTTACCCAGGTTTGTTTATCAACAGTTGTCAGAGTGACATCATGAACATTCTATTGAAATGGTAACTTGCATAGTGAAGTCTTTTGTTTTGACATGTATCTAGCTAGTTAAACAATGAACCATGATCCCAACTCATAACGTTACTACCCTGCATGAATCTGCAGGTAGCTAACAAACCAGGTTCAATGTTAGCCAGCTAGCTAACATTAGGGTATAACTAGCAATGCAATTTACTCTGAGATATGAATAAAATTACTACACAGATCACACACGAAACATTAGCTAGTGAGCCAGCCAGCTAACGTTAGCCAGATAGCTAACAGTAAGCTTAAACTTGAAATGTAAATGACTTTCTGACAAAATTACAAATGTGTAATATCTAAAAATGTAGCTAGCTAGGCTATCTTATCAGTTACATGGATGGACGCTTTTCCCTCTGTCACAGATGCCATGGTTGCCCTTAGTTTGAAGATATAATCCAAAGACAGGTGTTTTGTACAATAGCCTTCTGTGTGTTTTCTTTTCAACTCCCTCTGCATATTTGCAATAAAACAGCAGAATTTCCTTAGCTATCATACTCATATTTCCACTGGGCATTCCACTGATTTCAAAACTCAGTCCTCCAGAAAGTGGAGAGCAACACTTTTGGAGTTCTCGTAAGTGATATCTTTAAAAAAGCTATGTTAGAAAATATTACCTACACATACCGACCAGCTCACGTTATAGACAGAAGCGTGCTACATGGCAGACCAATCCGAACACATCTCTCGGCATGTCCAGCCAACCCATTATCTCAGCCAATCATGGCTAGGTGTAAGGTTTCTGACTTTTTCCGTGGCTAAACCAACTAGGCTCATAATTGAACAATTTTTATCCCATTAACAGATAGCATACAAGTTCGTTATTAAGGCACATGAAAGTCCACATGTTCCAGAAGGCATTTCGGCCAAAAAAAACTTATTTTTATTAAAATGAAAAGTTTACATTCAAATGCACCTAGTTACACCTAGTTTCCTGAAATGAGTCACATATATAGATTTTTTTTTAAATGGATTCTGTATTTATTAACTTCTTAAAACTACCCCTCCCGGATCAGGGAGAATTGTCATCAACTACACTAATTAGCATAATGCAACGGACAAAAAATCTTACTAGAAAATATTCATATTCATGAAATCACAAGTGAAATGTAGTGAAACACAGCTTAGCCTTTTGATAATCACCCTGTCATCTCAGTTTTTGAAATTATGCTTTACAGCCAAATCATGACAAGCATTTGTGTAAGTTTATCGATAGCCTAGCATAGCATTATGTCCAGCTAGCAGCAGGAAGCTTGGTCACGAAAATCAGAAAAGCAATCAAATTAAATTGTTTACCTTTGATGAGCTTCAGATGTTTTCACTCACGAGACTCCCAGTTAGACAGCAAATGTTCATTTTGTTCCATAAAGATTATTTTTATAGCCGAAATACCTTATAGCCGAAATACCTTTTTATAGCAGAAATACCTTTTTCTTGTTCAAGTTTTGTTGAGAAATCCACCGGAAGTTGCGGTCACGACAACGCCGAAAAAAATACAAATTAGATCCATAATATCGACAGAAACATGGCAAACGTTTTTTATAATCAAACCTCAAGGTGTTTTTCAAATATCTATTCGATAATATATCAACCGGTAGAATTGGCTTCTCAGTAGGAGCGAGAGGAAAATTGGCCGCCTTTGTCTATTACGCACAAATCACTCTGAGAGCCCCCACCTGACCACTGACGCAATGTTGTCGTTCGGCGCACATTTTTCAAAATGAAAGCCTGAAACCATGTCTAGTGACTGTAGACACATTAGGGAAGCCATAGAAAATGGGATCTGGTTCATATCCCTTTCAATGGTCAAAAGGGATGCATAGGAACGCAGAGGTTTCAAAATAAGAGTCACTTCCTGATTGGATTTTTCTCAGGCTTTCGCCTGCAATATCAGTTCTGTTATACTCACAGACAATATTTTTACAGTTTTGGAAACTTAAGAGTGTTTTCTATCCTAAGCTGTCAATTATATGCATATTCTAGCATCTGGTCCTGAGGAATAGCCTGTTTACTTTGGGAACGTTATTTTTCCAAAAATGAAAATAGTGCCCCCTAGCTTTTGAGGTTTTAATGACATAAAACAATTAAAGCCTTGTTCACCTTTGGATACTGCGATCACAACATGGAATAAAGTAAATTTTCTATTTTATTCTTCATCTTATTATAATGTATATTCAACAGAGCCCATGCAGGAGCCGCAGGAGAACCTGGGTGTTCTTAGGGACATCAGCAGCCCTATCACATCTGATGAAGAGTACCTCAGCCCACTGGAGGAAGGCATGGATTTTGGAGGGCCTGAGACAAGGAAGATAGTCGACACACGATTCAAGGAGCCCCCTGCATTCCAGGTGAGACTGTAACACTGATCCCAAAAGGATCTCTCGTGTATCACTTGGCTATACTTCACTTTACATTATACTGTTGTGGTAAAGTTAAGCATAGGGGCAAGGAATCAGTTTGGGATTTGGCAAATAGATCTTTCACAAAACTTTTTATTGACAATTTGCAATACACTGTAAAATCTATAAATTGATTTAATTCAACTTAATTTCAAAGCACATATTGTATGGTGATTCATGCAGTGGATGTTCCAGTAACGCTTTACTTGACACACAGCGTCATAACAGGTTATGACACGGTCATAACCATGTCTTAACAGCTGACATAACTTGTTAACCTGTTATAATATGATCATAACTGTCATGACATATATTTAGACAAAAAAAGAAACATATCTTTTTCAGAATCCTGTCTTTCAAAGATAATTCATAAACATCCAAAAAACTTCACAGATCTTCATTGTAAAGGGTTTAAACACTGTTTCCCATTTCCTATAAACAATTAATGAACATTCACCTGTGGAACGGTTGTTAAGACATTAACAGCTTACAGACGGTAGGCAATTAGGTCACAGTTATGAAAACGTAGGACACTAAAGAGGCCTTTCTACTGACTCTGAAATACACCAAAAGAAAGATGCCCAGGGTCACTGCTCATCTGCTTGAACGTGCCTTAGGCATGCTGCAAGGACAAATGAGGACTGCAGATCTGGCCAGGGCAAGAAATTGCAATGTCCGTACTGTGAGATGCCTAAGACAGAGCTACAGGGAGGCAGGACTGACATCCGGTCATCCTCGCAGTGGCTGACCATGTGTAACAACACCTGCACAGGATCGGTACATCCAAACATCACACCTGCGGGACAGGTATAGGATGGCAAGAACAACTTCCCGAGTTTTACCAGGAACGCACAATCCCTCCATCAGTGATCAGACTGTCCGCAATAGGCTGAGAGAGGCTGGACTGAGGGCTTGTAGTCCTGTTGTAAGGCAGGTCCTCACCAGACATCACCGGCAACAACGTCGCCATGGGCACAAACCCACCATCACTGGACCAGACAGGACTGGCAAAAAGTGCTCCTCACTGATGAGCCGCGGTTTTGTCTCACCAGGAGTGATGGCCAGATTTGCGAGGCCTGTACTCTGAAGCTGGGTCGATTTGGAGGTGGAGTGTCTGTCATGGTCTGGGGCGGTGTGTCATAGCATCATCGGACTGAGCTTGCCGTTATTGCAGGCAATCTCAACGCTGTGCATCACAGGGAAGACATCCTGCTCCCTAATGTGGTACCCTTCCTGCAGGCTCATCCTGACATGACCCTCCAGCATGACAATGCCACTAACTATACTGCTCGTTCTGGGCGTGATTTCCTGCAAGACAGGAATGTCAGTGTTCTGCCATGGCCAGCGAAGAGCCCGGATCTCAATCCCATTTAGCACGTCTGGGACCTGTTGGATGTGAGGACTTGGGAAATTCCACCCAGAAACGTCCAGGAACTTGCAGGTGCCTTGGTGGAAGAGGGTCACAGCACGAACTTGCAAATTTGGTGCAGTCCATGAGGAGGAGATGCACTGTAGTTCTTAATGCAGCTGGTGACCACACCGGATACTGACGGTTACTTTTGATTTTTATCCCCCCTTTGTTCAGGGACACATTATTCAATTTCTTTTTGTCACATGTCTGTGGAACTTGTTCATTTTATGTCTCAGTTATTGAATCTTGTTATGTTCGTACAAATATTTACACATGTTTAAGTTTGCTGAAAATACACGCAGTTGACAGTGAGAGGAAGTTTTATTTTTTGTTGAGTTTATATTGCATTATTTTATGGCTGGTTATGGCATCTACATAAGAGTGTCAAAACCCACATCACCTACCACACTTTTCAAAACATTCCATTACACCATAGCCAAGATGTCATGTTATATATATCTTTTTTTAATTTACCATTTTAAATTATCATTGTAATTGCACACACATTGATGTCAGACATGCACCTACCCCAATGCTATGTTGCTGATGACTGGGATGAATGCAGGAGTAGATTTCAGGAGCAAGACAATACATCCTTGTTTTAACTGATGATTGATATAAGGGAAAGTACGTGATAGGCCTATTGGGCTTGTATTATTATGATGGTCATAAAGCTTCTTGACAGTGTCATAATGTGTATTTTCTTAATCCAAGTAAAGTCCTGCAGGATGGTCATAATGCTTCATGACAGTTTCATAAAGTTTAATAATTGGAAGAAATGTGGGTTTTGACACTCATATGACATTATATATGTATTATATATGTAATTATTATATATACAATCATATGACATCATAATGTATTATGACACTGTGTGTCATGTAAAGTGTTACTGATGTTCCATATAGTGTAGTTTGCATTTCAAAAGTGACAGCATGGAAATTAGTCTATGTGCTGTCAACTCCCATTTCAAAATGGCTCATCCTCTGTTTTAACAGGTAACTATGAATGATCAAGCGGTCATTGAGGGGCAAGAAGTGACCATGTCTGTCCGACTAAATGGACAGCCCAAACCCATGCTTTATTGGTAGGTTTCCTTACGCCATTAAATCATCAATTCAATGCTCTGTGTATTTAATCTTAACTGAAAAAGCCTGCTGAGTTATTGATACAATACAGAATTTGTTTTGTCATGCATACACTACATCACCTGCTCGTCAAACATCTCATTCCAAAATCCTGGGCAATGATATAGAGTTGGTCCCCCCTTTGCTGTAACAACAGCCTCCACTCTTCTGGGAAGGTTTTCCACTAGATGAAGGAACATTGCTGCCCGGACTTGCTTCCATTCAGCGAGGTCAGGCACTGATGTTGGGGGATTAGGCTTGGCTCGCAGTTGGCGTTACCATTCATCCCAAAGGTGTTCTATGGGGTTGAGGTGAGGGCTCTGTGCAGGCCAGTCAAGTTCTTCCCAAACAAACTCAAAAAAACATTTCTCTATGGACCTCCCTTTGTGCTGAAACAGTAAAAGGCCATCCCCAAACTTTGGCCCCAAGTTGGAAGCACAGAATTGTCTAGAATGTCATTGTATAGGGGTAAGATTTCCCTTCACTGGAACTAAGGGGCCTAGCCCGAACCATGCCCCGGACCATTATTCTTCCTCCACCAACCTTTTCACTATGCATCGGGGCAGGTTGCGTTCTCCCGTCATCTGCCAAACCCAGATTCGTCCGTCGGACTGCCAGATGTTGAAGCGTGATTCATCACTCCAGAGAGCCATTTTCACTGCACCAAAGTCCAATGGCGTCGAGCTTTACAGCTCTCTAGCAAACGCTTGGTATTGTGCATGGTGATCTTTGGCTTGTGTGCGGCTGCTCGGCCATGGAAACCCATTTCATGAAGCCCCCGACGAACAGTTCTTGTGCTGACGTTGCTTCCAGAGGCAGTTTGAAACTCGGTAGTGAGTGTTGCAATCGAGGATAGACCATTTTTACGTGCTGCGCCCTTCAGCCCTCAGTGGTCCCGTTCTGTGAGCTTGTGTGGCCTACCACTTCGAGGCAGAGCCGTTGTTGCTCTTAGACCAGGCCTGGGGAATTATTTTCTAGAGGGCCCCATCATATGACAGGATTATACATCATGTGTATGACTGTGTTGACATATATATCTAGTGTAATTCACTTATTTAACTTTAACATATAAACCACATCCATGTTCTCCTATTGGTTAGTATTTTCATTACTACATTTTACTTAATTTATTACATGCAATGAACTACACGGAGGGAAAAGTTAATTGTGCATTCAGCACAACGGACAGAACGCTTATTAACCGGTATGCACAAAAACACAAGAAAGAGAGAGAGCTCAACATTACATTTGGCTAGGGGGCAGTATCCTAAATATCTGCCTGACTGACGTGCCCAAAATAAACTGCCCGTTACTCAGGCCCAGAAGCTAGGATATGCATATAATTGGTAGAATATGATAGAAAACACTTTGAAATCCATTCAGATTTTTGTTTTGAGGTCACAGGCCTTTCCAATGGAAGTCTATGGCTCTATATATAAAAAATAGCTCACAGATTGCAGTTACTATGGCTTCCACTAGATGTCAACAGTCGTTATACAGGGTTTCAGGCTTGTTTCTTGAAAAACGACCAAGTAATTGTAGTTTTTCCAAAGTGAGCTAATCAGGAATGGTAGGCTTTTGTCCGCGTGAATGAGAGCACACTCTTCGTTATTTTCCTTTCCTATTGAACACTGTTCTTTCCGTCTGAAATATTATTGTTTATTTACATATTAGGGTACTTGAGGATTATATAGAAACATTGTTTGACTTGTTTGGACAAAGTTTACCAGTAGCTATTTGGATTCCTTTGTATGCATGTTGAAGTTGTGGATTACTGAAATGAATGTGCCAACTAAACATACTTTTTTGGGCATAAAGAAGTATAAAGAAGGACTTTATCAAACAAAACAAACATTCATTGTGTAGCTGGGACCCTTGGGATTGCAAACAGAGGAAGATCTTCAAAGGTAAGTGATTTATTTCATCGCTATTTGTTATTTTGATGTGGGGCGCTGTCCTCAGGTAATCACATGGTATGCTTTCTTGGAATCTGACAACGCAGTTGGAGTAACAAGAAGTTGAGCTTTTAAATTATATAAGACACTTGTATGTTCTTTAATGTTTAATATTATGATTTTGTCATTTGAATTTGGCGCCCTGCAATTTCCCTGGATGTGAACCCACTACGGAACACCTAGCACAAAGAAATACTACTCAATCAGTGTGAGGAGTGAAGTCTCTGATGGCCATTGACTAGAGCAGTGAAGTCAGGTATAGTTTCTGATGTTGCTATGCGTAGGATTGCTGACGTTAGAGTCAGTATGACCTTGACTTGTTATATTTCATCACTGAAAATGTCTGTTCACATACATAGTTTGACCCAAACAGTACAAACATCTGACAACGCAGTTGGATTAACAAGAAGTTAAGCTTGTAAATTATATAAGACACTTGTATGTTCTTTAATGTTTAATATTACCGTTTGACCCAAATAGTACAAACATCTTCTGAGCATGACTCCTAGTCTTTGGAAAGTTTTGTTCATCGAGAGATGCATAGAACCTTGTCAGTGACATTGTTTTGAATAGTTCTCCAATCACTGCATCAGACTGAAGATTGATAAACTCAAGTTACAGGTCAGTGGGAGTGTTATCCACATTGAAAGTAAAAGGAGAGGATTTAACAGCATGTCATTTTCTAACACTTTGAAATCCTCAAAACAACGAGAAAACTCACCATTGAAATCCACATATTTTCCATTCATTTGCAATCTCCAACTTCAGGTTCTACACCCTTTTAAGGAAACGGGGATACCTACAGAAGTCAGTTGTCCAACGGAATGTATTCAACTGAAAGTGTCTTCCGCATTTAACCCAACCCCTCTTTTAAGCACCTTCCCCAAACTCAGCCATCTCACGTTTTGTTGTAGGGGAGATCTGCATAACCCGACTCTGTCTGTTCCAACAGTGAGATATACTGCCTGTGGTTTAAAGATTTTTCTCTTATGAAGTTCACCACTAAATGACTGTATCCACAACATGGCTCATTTTCAGAACACATTTACAGAGCACCTGATGAATAATATAATGCAGGAAAATAATTTTCTGATCTGTGTTCAGCTCAGCTACTTGATCTTGTATTCTTTTCAAAAGACCAACGTTTTTTTCCAGTCAAGTTTGGGCACCCATCAGTGGTCACAATCTTTCCCTGTGGTTGTGCTCTTCAACGACTGCAATGAAGCAAGCTCCTCTGTAATTTCAAAGTCTGGGGTTATGCTTCGTAAGAATATCAACAACTGCGTCGTGTCACGTGCATCACTGCTCTCATCCAGGGCCAAGGAGAAATAGGTGAAATCCTTTACCTTGTCTTTCAACTGTTGTTCCATATTCTCTGCGTTGTCCCCAACATGCTTTGTCACTGTTCGCCTTGACAGGGAAACATTTTAAAACAGCTCTTTCTTGTCAGGGGAAAGTATTGCTATAGAGTCAATTAAACATTCTTTAATGAATTCGCCCTCAGTAAATGGCATACTATGTTTAGCAATTTTGTGGGACAGTACATACTCTCTCAGTACGTACTCTCTCAATTCCGTCGTTTGTTGAATGCAGTTTTGTTAAAAGTCCTTTGTGCTTTTGCAACTGAGAAAGCCCTCTGCTCTGAAGACATATTCCTATATTTCTGTGCATGCTTTGTCTGTAAGGGAATACCCCCCTGAAATGGACAAAAATGAATGGGAAGTCATTGGCACTGGACAAACCATATACACGGTGTCCAATACCACTCAATTCGGCGTCGTTTCGTTCAAAGTTGATTGCAAATGCCATATGGCAAATGCCAGGTGTAACACTTTGAAAATCCAACAGGTGGCAAGCGCGCTCCACCATGGTTTTTCATATTGCAAATGCAACACAAGTCAACATCCAACTTCCATTTCAAAAACCTAGCAACCCCTTAAAAAAGTGCTTTCTGGACCGTTTTTCGAAATTCTTTTGATTTTTTTTGGCAATTACACATGTGTAAGAACTGTATGAATATACTTTTGTCCAATTTTATTATCATAATTTTTAAAAAATGTTTTACTTGCGCATAAGGCATATGTTTTGTCCATTTGCAATATGATTTCATTGGAAGTCAAAAGTCAAAAGTCAAATATAGCAGAAATTTTGAAAAAACTTCACACACCCTTAAAAAAGTGCTTTCTGGACCGTTTTTCAAAATTCTTTCGATTTTTGTGTCAATTAAACATGTATAAGAACTGTATCAACATACTTTAGTCATATTTTATTATCATAATTATTTTTTATTTTTTACTTGTGCATAAGAAATATGTTTTCACCATTTGCAATATGATTTCATAGAAAGTCAAAAGTCAAAGTCAAAAGTAACTTTTTTTGGGGCCAAATGCCATAAGAAATTTGACATGCTCAAAAATCCTTTAGAAATGCAAAATTGACTGGCCTGATGAACTCGGGATGGCCGGGCAGTGATAGTTGTTCCTTTCCATCACTCGTTGTGTTGATTTCATCATGTCCATTTGGTGATGCTTTTTCACTGTAGAATCATATTGCAAGTGCACGTGCATTTGCAATATGTTTCAATGGGCATTTACCATCACGAATTTGTCATGCTCAAAAATCATGCAGAATTGCAAAATTGACTGACCTGATGAACACAGGATGGCCGAGGACCTCATGAACGTACTTGAGGTCGAATTGTGCTTCTCACCCCAACGGTTCTCTCACTGTCACCCAAAAGCAAATGACGTTGGGGGCAGGCTTCATTTTGGGCCTACTTTTCTCATGGTCGCCGCGCTTAGACCGAGCGAGCTATGGTCAAGCGGGATATCTCGTTGAACTCGGCACGGCCTAGAGATTATGGTAATGCCATTGACTGCTCTCTGTGTCTTTAAGCACTGCACTTTGTCACTCCATCCTTGCTGTGTGTGTGTGTGAGAGCTTTTCTTTGACATCTGTTGGGAGAAATTACTGATTTACAGTTCAGGAGGGTTACCTAGTCACACATATGAAGTTTTGGAAAGATGTGACATTTTTAACCCTTCAAAACAGACAGTGTGACCCAATGAAAGGCACTTCCGGTTGGCACAGGAAGCTATAAGTAAACACATGTCTTGATTGAGATAGCCTCTTACAGAATCCTGAATTTTAAGTCTTTAAGTTACGAATTGACTGATCTACACAGGGTTGAATGCAGGGATTTTCATAATGACAGGTTATGTGTTTCAAAACACTTTTAGGGTGATTTTAACCACTTCCGGTTGCTTCAGGAAGCTTAGAATTGACACAGGTAGACCTCATAGTGGTCTGATGGACTATCATAGAAGACAGGTTCATAAGGCATTCATAAGCCACATAGTCTTCAGGTTGACTTTAGAGGAGCAGTCAATGTATTCCTGTGGGGAGAGAAGTCAATGCAAACTGTTTGATGTAAACACCTTCTTTTAACTGTTAAGGGTTAATGCAACACGGTCAAGGTTAGGCTTGCACGGATCGGAAGGACCTGACTGACCTGATGAACACAGGATGGCCGAGGACCTCATGAACGTACTTGAGGTCGAATTGTGCTTCTCACCCTAACGGTTCTCTCACTGTCACCCAAAAGCAAATGACATTTAGGGCCAGGCTTCATTTTGGGCCTTCTGTTTTTCAAGGTCGCTGCACTCAGAGCGAGCTACGGTCAAGCGGGGCGTCTCGTTGAACTCGCTGAACTCGTTGAGCACTGTCTGGAGACTATGGTGATGCCATTTTTTGTGTTGATTTCAGAATGCCATTTTGGTGATTGTCCCTCTCCGTTTAAACATATTGCAAATGTACAAAAGTCAACTAGCAAGTCAGTTTCCATCAGTCAATTAGATGTCATTCTGACACCAAACTGATACCAATTGACACCAAACCCACTTTTTCCAACTCATTTAGAAGCCAACTATCACATATGTCAGAGCAGGCCCATAATTCACAGCGCTTTCAGTTTAAAACATAAGAAAAACGTAAAACACATAGTTACATTCTAGCTGCGGGTTCAGTTCAGACATTATGTGTAGGCCTATGTGAGGCGACCCCGAATCCCGAGTTTCGGCTCGATAGGTCCTTCGGTGCCCGAGCAAAACCCTAATTGGTGCTGAATATCCACTTTTTTCCATGCCTTGCTACGGGGTCCTTGAATGAGCTATTGGACAGAAACATTGGGGTCCGTCTCTATGGGCCGTCTTGCGTCCCTGAGACTTTTCTAAATGTCGTCATTTTCGTAATGGTCAAAATTAATTGAAGTCATTGCAAATGTACGAGGCTGTTTCTCAGTCCGAGAACCTTCTAGAGCCACGTAACTAACCACACACTATCGACCTGAGGTCTAGAACAGGTTTCTAAAGTTTCAGAACTCTAGGTCTGACGGTTCTTTTTTAGCTCGAACAAAGGTAACTATTGCAGGCACTGTCTGTCTCTACGCACCCCAATGGGTCCCTCCTTCCAAGTTGTGTGTGTGTGATTTAGTTTTTCTTTGAAATGTTATGGAAAAAATGACTGATTTACAGTTCGTGGGGGTTGCCTAATCACACATATGAAGTTTTGGAAAGATCTGACTATTTTAACCCTTCGAAACAGCCCCTGTGACACCAATTATGGCACTTCCGGTTGGAACAGGAAGCTATAAGTAAACACATATCCCGATTGGGGTATGCCTTTACAGAATCCTGAGTTTTAGGTCTTTACGTTAAGAACTGAGTTATGTGTTATTTCAGAAAATCACAGAAAATCACAGAAATCTCGCAGAGCTCCGCAGCACACTTTAAAAAGATCCGTATGAACACCCTGCAACTGGATCTGTAACTGTTTTAAAAAAAAAAAAACTATTTTTGAACATCACTAATTTGACATTGTACGATTTCTCCTAAATGACGATAGATAAATGGCTGGTTCTTTTTTTATTGACACCGGAGGCTCCTTGACTTTGACGTGAAGCGGAAAAATTATTGCTCTATTTTCATTTTGGCCATAACTCAAAAACCGTTGAGGCCTAGACGCCATCTTGTTCGGGGCCAACTGCCCATTATGCCAAACCTACGCTCACCAAGTTTCGGCTTCGAAATATTTTCCGTTTTGGAGATAAGGCCACGTCGTGATTCGTGATGTTTTGTACATTTGCAATATGATTGCTTATGCCCTCTTGTGGGATTTACCGGGACAGCGGAAAAATGACCAAAATGTGATTATTTTATAAAACGGAAACCGAATGTCCGAGAGAGTTCGTTTGATGACTTCCCGGTAGATCTGGCCCTGCCGCACGGCCCGACGCCGTCCGCGAATTTTACAAACGTTTTTGGACGTCTAGTAAGGGACCGTACATTTGCAATATGGACTTTCTCACTAACCATATGGCGAATGTCAAAATGTTCCCTTAATGTATGGAAGTGTCGGGACAAGTTGTAGTCTTTCAAGACAGCAATGCTCTCTTGGCACACCAAGCACACAGCTTTCCCTGATACCTCAATAAAGAAATATTTTGTTGTCCACTTTTGCTTGAACACCCTACATTCATTGTCTACTTTCCTTTTCTTTGAAAAACAAAGGCCCTTGCCCAGGCCTGTCCCAGATGTTTCCACTTCACAATAACAGCACTTACAGTTGACTGGGGCAGATCTAGCAGTGCACAAATTTGACTAACTGACTTCTTGGAAAAGTGGCATCCTACAACGGTGCCACGTTGAAAATCACTGAGGTCTTCAGTAAGGCCATTCTACTGCGAATGTTTCTCTATGGAGATTGCATGACCGTGTACTCGATTTTATACACCTATCAGTAATGGGTGTAGCTGAAATAGCCGAATCCACTAATGTGAAAGGGGGTCCACATACTTTTGTATATTGTATCTTGCCATTAGAGTTTTGTGCATGGCATGGTTCACATTGGCAAGACAATGGTTGCTAGGTTTCTATATTTACAATGTAGTCTTTATAAAACCAGTATACTGTAGTTCCCTATCCATTGTAATGCATTTCTAAACAATGCAAAACATTTCTAAATATAGAAATCTCTCTTTGTTCAGGCTGAGGGACAGGGAAACGATAAAAACAGACTTGCACCACACAGTGCGTGAGACCAAGGACGGCACTTTTGAAATGACCATCAACTCTGCTCAGAAGTCGGACACGGGAGTGTACACCTGCAAGATCATCAATGAGTATGGAACAGAGCAGTGCGCATGCAAACTGGAGGTGAAAGGTACAGTACAGCAAGGCTGTCTATTTCCAATCCCTCTCTTTGCTGTATGCCAATCAAATAATACAAAACGTTGGATAACATATTTGTTATGTGAGGTACATATAATGCCTTATAACACCTATACTGTGTCATAACACTGACTCTAAGCATAGTAATAAGAGCAGTTGTTCTACCTGCACAATGTTTACGCTACAAAGCTTGGCAGATAGCTTACACTCTTCCAGTAAATAATCAGAAGGCATTGGTACCGTTAAGAATCTTTAGTAGAAGACATTTTGTTTGAAAACTGTAATAGATACAGAATGGAGGAACAGTATGAGAAAGTCACTATATACATTCACACAAATGGATACAAATAAAGAACAGTATCTCTATCGCGAGTTAGCAACAAAAACTAGCCTAGCTAAACAACATGACCGTGCAGATATGATGACAATCACAGGAAAGGTACCACTAAACATATACACATAATCTAAGTGTCCATATTCAGTAGCTTAATAACTATGATTTAGCTTTGTCACAAGAGATATCTCAACACTTAAAATAGCTAGATACATCCAAAAACCAAGAAGCTAAACCAGGAATACGTCTTTCCCGAAGCGGATCCTTTGTTCGAACTCCACCCTGGACATGAGTTCTTATCTCGGAGGAAGACCCAAAACAACGCAGTCGCAGCAGGAGAGGCAGACGGAACGGCCTACTGGTCATACTCAGAAGGCGAGCACACCATCCACCGCTTCCGAGGATATTAATCGCCAATGTCCAATCTCTAGATAACAAGGTGGACGAAAATAGGCCCCGAGTTGCCTTCCAGAGAGACATCAGAGATTGTAACATTCTCTTTTTCACGGAAACATGGCTCACTCGGGACATGTTGTCAGAGTTGGTACAGCCACCCGATTTCTTAATGCATCGTGCCGACAGAAACAAACATCTCTCTGGTAAGAAGATGGGCGGGGGTCTGTGCCTTATGATTAATGACTCATGGTGTAATCACAACAACACACAGGAACTCAAGTCCTTTTGTTCACCTGACCGAGTATTCCTTACAATCAAATGCCAAACGCATTATCTTCCAAGAGAATTCTCTTCGATTGTAGTCACAGCCGCGCATATCCCCCCAAGCAGATACCTCGTCAGCCCTGAATGAACTTTACTGGACTCTATGTAAACTGGAAACCATATATCCTGAGGCTGCATTTATTGTAGCTAGGAATTTTAACAAAGCTAACCTGAGAACAAGACTTTCTAAAATCTATCAGCATATAGATTGCGCGACACGAGCTGGTAGAATTCTGCATCATTACTCCTCTAACTTCCGCGAGGCAAACAAAGCCCTCCCCCGCCCTGCATTCTGCAAATCTGACCATGACTCCATTTTGTTGCTCCCAGCCTATAGACAGAAACTAAAACAGGAAATGCCCATGCTCAGGTCCATCCAACGCTGGTTTGACCAATCGGATTCCACGCTTCAAGATTGCTTCAATCACTTGGACTGGGATATGTTCCGAATAACCTCAGACAATAACAATATCGCTGACTTGGTGAGCGAGTTTATTAGCAAGTGCATCGGCGATGTTGTACCCACTATGAATATTAAAACCTTTCATAACCAGAAACCGTGGATTGATGGCAGCATTCGCACAAAACTGAAAGCGCGAACCACCGCTTTTAGTCATGGAAATGCGACAGGAAACATGACCGAATACAAACAGAGCAGCTGTTCCCTCCGCAAGGCAATCAAACAAGCAAAGCGTCAATATAGAGACAAAGTAGAGTCGCAAATCAACGACTCAAACACGAGACGTACTGTATGTGGCAGGGTCTACAGTCAATCACGGATTACAAAAAGAAACCCAGCCCCGTCGCGGACATCGACGCCTTGCTCCCAGACAAATTAAACAACTTCTTTGCTCACTTTGAGGACAATACAGTGCCACTGACACTGCCCGCTACCAAAGCCTGTGGGCTCTCCTTCTCTGTGGCTAACTTGAGTAAAACATTTACACCTGTTAACCCTCGCAAGGCTTCCGGCTCAGACGGCATCCCTAGCTGCGTCCTCAGAGCATATGCAGACAACCTGTCTGGTGTGTTTACGGACATATTCAATCCATCCCTATCCAGTCTGCTGTCCCCACATTCTTCAAGATGGCCACCATTGTTCCTGTTCCCAAGAAAGCTACAGTAACTGAACTAAATGACTATCATCCCGTTGCACTCACTTCCGTCATCATGAAGTGCTTTGAGAGGATCACATCACCTCCACCCAATCTGTTACCCTAGACCCACTCCAATTTGCTTACCGCTCCAATAGGTCCACTGACGATGCAATTGCCAACACACTGCCCTATCCCATCAGGACAAGAGGAATACCTATGTAAGAATGCTTTTCATTGACTACAGCTCAGCATTTAACACCATAATACCCTCCAAACTTGTCATTAAGCTCAAGACACTGGGTCTTGACCCCGCCCTGTGCAACTGGGTCCTGGACTTTGACGGGCCGCCCCAGGTGGTAAAGGTAGGAAACAACATCTCCACCCCGTTGATCCTCAACACTGGGGCCCCACAAGGGTGCGTTCTCAGCCCTCTCCTGTACTCCCTATTCACCCATGACTGCGTGCCATGCACGCCTCCAACTCAATCATAAAGATTGCAGATGACACTACAATGGTAGGCTTGATTACCAACAATGACGAGATGGACTACAGGGAGGAGGTGAGGGCCCTCGGAGTGTGGTGTCAGGAAAATAACCTCTCACTCAACGTCAACAAATCAAAGGAGATGATCGTGAACTTCAGGAAACAGCAGAGAGAGCACCTCCCCATCCACATCTACGGGACAGTAGTGGAGTAGGTAGAACGTTTTAAGTTCCCCGGCGTACATATCAAAGACAAACTGAAATGGTCCGCCCACAAACACATTGTGTTGAAGAAAGCACAACAACGTCTCTTCAACCTCAGGAGGCTGAAGAAATTTGGCTTGTCACCTAAAACACTCACAAATATTTACAGATGCACAATCGAGAGCATCCTGTCGGGTTGTATCACCGCCTGGTACGGCAAATGCACCATCCTCAACCGCAAGGCTCTCCAGAGGGTAGTGCTGTCTGCACAACGCATCACCAGGGGCAAAATACCTGCCCTCCAGGACACCTACAGCACCCGATGTCACAGGAAGGCCAAAAAGATCATCAAGGACAACAACCACCCGAGTCACTACCTGTTCACCCTGCTATCATCCAGAAGGCGAGGTCAGTACAGGTGCATCAAAGCTGGGAACAAGACACTGAAAAACAGCTTCTACGTCAAGGCCATCAGACTGTTAAATAGCCATCACTAACATAGAGAGGCTACTGCCAACATACACACTCAAATCAATAGCCACTTTAATAAATGGACTTTACAAAGGTATCACTAGTCACTTTAAATAACGCCACTTTAATAATGTTTACATATTATATTACTCATCTCATATGTCCAGTATATACTGTATTCTATACCATCTACTGCATCTCACCTATGCTGCACAGCCATCGCCCATCCATATATTTATATGTAAATATCCTTATTCATCCCTTTATATTTGTGTGTATCATGTAGTTGTTGTGAATTTGTTAGATTACTTGTTAGATATTACTGCATTGTCAAAACAAGAAGCACAAGCATTTCGCTACACATTAACATCTGCATGTGACCAATAACGTTTTATTTGATTTGGATTTGATTTGATATTTGGCGTGGACTATGGCCAAGCAGTAGCCTGTGAGGAGTTGGGTTAATAAACTGTGAATTTGTAAACTCAAACCTCTGTCTGGACAATTGGTCCTTTATGATCTAGCCAGGTCATTACAGTATAGATACCTTCCTGTATGATGGCTTTTCTCTTCCATTTCCATTTCAACATATTTTACCAGATATGATGTGTTATATTCTCCTACTTGAATTTCACATTTCCACAAACTTCAAATGGTTTCCTTTCAAATGGTATCAATAATATGCATATCCTTGCTTCAGGTCCTGAGCTACAGGCAGTTAGATTTGGGTATGTCATTTTAGGCGAAAATTTGAAAAGAAATTGTCAGATCCTTATGAGGTTTTAATTAATAGAAAGTTATTCAAGTGAAAGTCAGCCAGTAAAATACTACTTGAATAAAAGTTTTAAAGTATTTGGTCTAAAATATACTTAAATATCAAAAGTAGAAGTAAAAGTATAAATCATTTAAAAATCCTTATATTAAGCAATAATTTTCTTGTTTCTAAAATATACAGATAGCCACTCCAACACTCCAACACATTATTTACAAAAGATGAATTTGTGTTTAGTGAGTCCGCCAGACCATAGGCAGCAGGTATGATCACATATTCTCTTGATAAGTGTGTGAATTTCACAATTTTCTTGTCCTGCTAAAAGTACAATATTTTATATGGGAATGTAGTGAAGCAAAAGTAAAAGTTGTCAAAAATATAAATAGCAAAGTACAGATACCCCAAAAAACTACTTAAGTAGTATTTTAAAGTATTTTTACTTAAGTACTTTACACCACTGCTTATGAGATTCAAATCCATGATTATTGCACAACTTTGAAAACGCAGGTGATATATTAACAGATAACGAATGAGACACAGATTTGACAAAATATTCTCTCTTGTCCTGTGTATCCTCTAGTGCCATCAGTGGAGCCAGGCCTAACAATTATCCGTCCAGTGATGGACATCACAGCGGACGCAGGTGAAACGGTTATGTTAGATTGCCACATAATTGGACCACTGGACACAGACGTCGATTGGCTTGCAGATGGTAAACTAATCCAGCCATCTCTGCTCAACTGCAAAATGCATTTTGACGGGAAAAGGTGCATGCTGCTCCTCAACTCAGTGCACGAGGACAACAGTGGCACCTATATGTGCAAGCTGACCTCGGCCAAAGGTAAACTCTTAACTGCACCGTCATCTGCTTCGCTTGTCCTCTTCACTTCTGTGGTTTAGAATAACCAAACATATAGATTAACCAAAAGATAAATTAGCTTATATGTATTATTGTATACATATACAGTATCATATCATATAGATGATAACATGTAAGTCATCAACTTCCCAGAATCAAACTGGAGTTCTTGAAATGAGTTGAATGACCTTTTGAATTAATAAAACCGGTACTGTAAATGTTTTACTTAATTTTCAACTTTATTTTCAAGTTTGTTTCTTTAAGTAGGCCTTGTTTTGTTTTAGAGGTACTGACTTTAAGTGGCCAACTCAAAGTCATCCCTTCCATCAAGCCCCTTTTCACCCGCAAGCTGGATGCCTTAGAGGTGATTGAGGGACGTAACGCCCGCTTTGACTGCAGGGTCAGCGGAACACCACCTCCAAAAGTCCGCTGGAGACATTTTGGTAGGAGACCCATTTTCATCACGTTCACCCAGCCAAATAATTTCCTAAAATAGCCTACTATTTGAAAGTATTTTCAACTACTTATTTCAAACACTATTTTCAAATACATGGGTTAAATGCATGTGAGTGTATTTGAGTATTTTAAAATACATGCCAATACTTTCCAAGTTTATTTCCGAATACATTTCAACAACTAACTACTTCCAGATCTATGTAAAAGTAATTCAAATATGTTATATAGTATTTGAACCCAGATCTGGCAGGTACACAATGTTACATAGTAATTACTACAGTTATATTTGTTTGTGGCATGCACAATTTCAAGGTTTCGCAAATAAAATCACTGTGCAGACAATGTCTCAATGTCTGTATGTCCTCTTTTCTCCCCAGACCATACACTGGTAGAGAGTGACAATGTGCAGATCTTACAAGAGGGAGGGCGTCACTCCCTCATAATCTCTCATGTCACCAACGACGATGAGGGCTTCTACACAGTCATCGCTTGCAATCCACATGGCGATGCCGAGAGTGCCGCTGAACTCTATGTCCAGGAGCCCAAACCTGCTATGTCATCTCAAATGTAGGAACACACTTACCACCTACATTCCTCACCATATCTATTTGGACAGTGAAGCTACATTTGTAATTTTGGCTCTGTACTCCAGCATTTTGGATTTGAAATATGACAGCGACAGTACAGAATTCCACCTTTTATTTTAGGGTATTTTCATATATATCTGTTTTACCATTTAGACATCAAATCACTTTAACTTTGTGTCTCCCATTTGAAGAAATAATAAGTATTTGGGTATATTTTCTATAGTGTGTTAAAGTAGTCAAAACTTTAGTATTGGTTTTATAATCATTGCCTGTAGTGACTACATCAAGGTTGTGACTCTACAAATACGGTTGGTGCATTTGCAGTTTGTTTTGGGTCATGTCTTGTCCAATAGTAACTGAATGGTGAATTATGTCAGGTGTCATTTTGGAGTGAGAATAAAGTGAGAATAAAACATGTTTCTAAACACTCTTATGTTCATTTGGATGTTGCCATGATCATGACAAATGCTGAATGAATCATGAATAATGAAGAGTGAGAAAGTTACAGAGGCACAAATATCATTATTCATCATTATTCATGATCCATTTATGAATTTTCTTAATCGTGGCAGCATCAGGAAGAATTTAGAGGTGCTCAGAAACATCCTCTCTGCACATTTGGAAATAAAATTACTCCAGGCACCATTCACCAATAAGTTACTATTGTGCAAGACATGTCCCAGAATATACCCAAAACAATCTGCAAATGCACCCAACGAGATGTCAAGCTTGATGTAGTCATTGGGTGCAAGTGATTTGGGACCAAGCACTAACCTTTAGACTAGTTTAAAACTTATTTGGGATTGGTGTCCCGTCCACGGGACAGTTGAGCTAACATAGGCTAATGAGATTAGCATAAGGATGTAAGTAACAAGAACATTTCCCAGGATATAGACATATCTGATATTGGCAGAAAGCTTAAATTCTTGTTAATCTAGCTGCACTGTCCAATTTACCGTAGCTATTACAGTGAAAGAATACCATGCTATTGTTTGAGGAGAGTGCAACATTTTGAACATGAAAAGTTATTAATAAACAAATTAGGCACATTTGAGCAGTCTTAATACAACATCTTGAACAGAAATGCAATGGTTCATTGGAACGTTTCACATACACTGCTGCCATCTAGTGGCCAAAATCTAAATTGCATGATGATGGTACAAAAAAATACAAAATAACAGTTGTTTTTTCTTTAGTTTATCTTTTACCAGATCTATTGTGTTATATTCTGTTACATTCCTTTCACATTTAATTTGTCCAAATACTCCAAGTGATTTCTTCAAATGGGGGGGACTAGATACTGTATATCGCGTGGGGGAGACTGGGGTCAATTGTAACACCTTCAATTTCTCCTAACAGAAACTAGCTAGAGTGACAAAACTCAGTACATGCCCATTAAAGTTCTCTCCCTGCTTGAAAAGTTTCAGCCAAATATCTCACCATTTGCTCATTTTATGGGCAAATGTTTTTTTTTTTAGGTGTGTAAGTAGTTTGTTCCACTGGCTGTACATTTTTTTACACTATCCTGAGCCTTAATGTCCAAGAATTCAAACTAACATAATTTTAATCACTTTATATTTGTTTAACATTGACATGATTGACATGTGTCACTATTGTTTCCTCTTGCTAGGCACATGATGTTCTGCCATGGCTGCTAGGGTTGGGGGGAATTGTAACACAGTGTGAAAATGACCCTGAGTCAAGAAGCCAAATGATGAAAACAAGTTATTTTAACTTTAAGATAGTATGAATTATACAAATAATTGTGTAATTGTCACAATTCAATATTCTTGGGGTCATGTAGAGTGCCAAAGGAGTTGTAAACATATATGACCTGGGCACCATTAGACTATTCAATATATTGTGAGAGGAACCGAACCAAACAGGGGTGTTACTGTAAATATTGGTTACATACATAAAAATAATTATTTCTTGCAAAATCATTACATACAGTGGGGCAAAAAAGTATTTAGTCAGCGACCAATTGTGCAAGTTCTCCCACTTAAAAAGATGAGAGAGGCCTGTAATTTTCATCATAGGTACGTACACTTCAACTATGACAGACAAAATGAGAATAAAAAATGAAAATTAATTAATTTGCAAATTATGGTGGAAAATAAGTATTTGGTCACCGACAAACAAGCAAGATTTCTGGCTCTCACAGACCTGTAACTTCCTGTCCACAACCTGTCCACAACCTCAAACAGTCACACTCCAAACTCTACTATGGCCAAGATCAAAGAGCTGTCAAAGGACACCAGAAACAAAATTGTAGACCTGCACCAGGCTGGGAAGACTGAATCTGCAATAGGTAAGCAGCTTGGTTTGAAGAAATTAAATCCTGCAGTGCCAGACGTGTCCCCCTGCTTAAGCCAGTACATGTCCAGGCCCGTCTGAAGTTTGCTAGAGAGCATTTGGATGATCCAGAAGAAGATTGGGAGAATGTCATATGGTCAGATGAAACCAAAATATAACTTTTTAGTAAAACTCAACTCGTCGTGTTTGGAGGACAAAGAATGCTGAGTTGCATCCAAAGAACGCCATACCTACTGTGAAGCATGGGGGTGGAAACATCATGCTTTGGGGCTGTTTTTCTGCAAAGGGACCTGGACGACTGATCCGCATAAAGGAAAGAATGAATGGGGCCATGTATCGTGAGATTTTGAGTAAAAACCTCCTTCCATCAGCAAGGGCATTGAAGATGAAACGTGGCTGGGTCTTTCAGCATGACAATGATCCCAAACACACCGCCCAGGCAATGAAGGAGTTGCTTCGTAAGAAGCATTTCAAGGTCCTGGTGTGGCCTAGCCAGTCTCCAGATCTCAACCCCATAGAAAATCTTTGGAGGGAAATGAAAGTCCGTGTTGCCCAGCAACAGCCCCAAAACATCATTGCTCTAGAGGAGATCTGCATGGAGGAATGGGCCAAAATACCAGCAACAGTGTGTGAAAACCTTGTGAAGACTTACAGAAAACGTTTGACCTCTGTCATTGCCAACAAAGGGTATATAACAAAGTATTGACATAAACTTTTGTTATTGACCAAATACTTACTTTCCACCATAATTTGCAAATAAAGTCCTAAAAAATCCTACAATGTGATTTTCTGGATTTCTTTTAGTCATTTTGTCTGTCATAGTTGAAGAGTACCTATGATGAAAATTACAGGCCTCTCTCATCTTTTTAAGTGGGAGAACTTGCACAATTGGTGGCTGACTAAATACTTTTTTGCCCCACTGTATGTCTATGATGATATGATAGTTCATAAACGTTAATGTTTTTTAAAAGTTAATTGAGTTTATTTGGTTTATTTCTTAGGCATTCCATTTGACCCCAGTTACTGTTACAATTGCCCCTGGCATGGGGGCAAATGTAACATCAGGACTATTCAGATTAAAATCAATATTTTGATCCGACCGTTTTATGCACAGACCTAAATCAAATCAAATGTTATTTGTCACATGCTTTGTAAACTACAGGTGCAGACTAACATTGAAACGCTTACTTAAGGGTCCCTTTTCAACAATGCTGAGTTAAACATAAAAATAAAATACAAATACAAATATTGACACCAGGAAGAAATACATAGTGAATAATGAATAACAATAACTAGTAAAAAATAACGTGGCTACAGTGCCTTGCGAAAGTATTCGGCCCCCTTGAACTTTGCGACCTTTTGCCACATTTCAGGCTACAAACATAAAGATATAAAACTGTATTTTTTTGTGAAGAATCAACAACAAGTGGGACACAATCATGAAGTGGAACGACATTTATTGGATATTTCAAACGTTTTTAACAAATCAAAAACTGAACAATTGGGCGTGCAAAATTATTCAGCCCCTTTACTTTCAGTGCAGCAAACTCTCTCCAGAAGTTCAGTGAGGATCTCTGAATGATCCAATGTTGACCTAAATGACTAATGATGATAAATACAATCCACCTGTGTGTAATCAAGTCTCCGTATAAATGCACCTGCACTGTGATAGTCTCAGAGGTCCGTCAAAAGCGCAGAGAGCATCATGAAGAACAAGGAACACACAAGGCAGGTCCGAGATACTGTTGTGAAGAAGTTTAAAGCTGGATTTGGATACAAAAATATTTCCCAAGCTTTAAACATCCAAAGGAGCACTGTGCAAGCGATAATATTGAAATGGAAGGAGTATCAGACCACTGCAAATCTACCAAGACCTGGCCGTCCCTCTAAACTTTCAGCTCATACAAGGAGAAGACTGATCAGAGATGCAGCCAAGAGGCCCATGATCACTCTGGATGAACTGCAGAGATCTACAGCTGAGGTGGGAGACTCTGTCCATAGGACAACAATCAGTCGTATATTGCACAAATCTGGCCTTTATGGAAGAGTGGCAAGAAGAAAGCCATTTCTTAAAGATATCCATAAAAAGTGTTGTTTAAGGTTTGCCACAAGCCACCTGGGAGACACACCAAACATGTGGAAGAAGGTGCTCTGGTCAGATGAAACCAAAATTGAACTTTTTGGCAACAATGCAAAACGTTATGTTTGGCGTAAAAGCAACACAGCTGAACACACCATCTCCACTGTCAAACATGGTGGTGGCAGCATCATGGTTTGGGCCTGCTTTTCTTCAGCAGGGACAGGGAAGATGGTTAAAATTGATGGGAAGATGGATGGAGCCAAATACAGGACCATTCTGGAAGAAAACCTGATGGAGTCTGCAAAAGACCTGAGACTGGGACGGAGATTTGTCTTCCAACAAGACAATGATCCAAAACATAAAGCAAAATCTACAATGGAATGGTTCAAAAATAAACATATCCAGGTGTTAGAATGGGCAAGTCAAAGTCCAGACCTGAATCCAATCGAGAATCTGTGGAAAGAACTGAAAACTGCTGTTCACAAATGCTCTCCATCCAACCTCACTGAGCTCGAGCTGTTTTGCAAGGAGGAATGGGAAAAAATGTCAGTCTCTCGACGTGCAAAACTGATAGAGACATACCCCAAGCGACTTACAGCTGTAATCGCAGCAAAAGGTGGCGCTACAAAGTATTAACTTAAGGGGGCTGAATAATTTTGCACGCCCAATTTTTCAGTTTTTGATTTGTTAAAAAAGTTTGAAATATCCAATAAATGTCGTTCCACTTTATGATTGTGTCCCACTTGTTGTTGATTCTTCACAAAAAAATACAGTTTTATATCTTTATGTTTGAAGCCTGAAATGTGGCAAAAGGTCGCAAAGTTCAAGGGGGCCGAATACTTTCGCAAGGCACTGTATATACAGGGAGTACCAGTACCGAGTCAATGTGCAGGTGTACATGGTAATTGAGGTAGCTACAGTGCCTTGCGAAAGTATTCGGCCCCCTTGAACTTTGCGACCTTTTGCCACATTTCAGGCTTCAAACATAAAGATATAAAACTGTATTTTTTTGTGAAGAATCAACAAGTGGGACACAATCATAAAGTGGAACGACATTTATTGGATATTTCAAACTTTTTTAACAAATCAAAAATTGAAAAATTGGGCTTTTATAGCAGCCAAGGGGGGACCAACTCCATAGTATTGCCAATTATTTTGGAATGACATGTTCGACAATCAGGTGTCCACATACACTACATGACAAAAAGTATGTATGAAAATCCCCTCAAATAAAACATTCTCCACTATTGTGTCATATTGATCAAATGCTGGAGAATAGAGACAATTTAAGTTTTAGCTTCACTGTCTAAATACAACATTTTGAAATAATCTAGCCTAGATTTCACAATCCATATTAAGCACATTCAACAAGTTGCTCTCTCTCTCTCTCTCCAACAACTCCCTCACTCTTTTTCATTTTCCTCCCTCCCTGCTCTCCTCCCTCCAAAGGGTGAAGCTAGAGAAGATGCCGTCCATCCCGGAGGAGCCTGAGGTGCTGGTCAACGAGGTTGAGCGCTTCATCATGCCTGACTTTGTCAAACCACTGTACGACCTGGACGTGATTGAGGGCAAGGAGGCCGTGCTCAAGTGCAAGGTGGCCGGCCTGCCGTACCCCTCAATCGTGTGGTTCCACAATGGCAAGAAGATCGACAGCATGGAGGACAGGAAATTGACACAGTGTGAGTTGAGATTAGTACTTTATTAGTGCAGCTATATACACCTTAGCCAAATACATTTAAACTCAGTTTTTCACAATTCCTGACATTTAATCCAAGTAAAAATTCCTTGTTTTAGGTCAGTTAGGATCATCCCTTTATTTTAAGAATGTAAAATGTCAGAATGATAATATAGAGAATGATTTATTTCATTTAATCACATTCCCAGTGGGTCAGAAGGTTACATACACTCAATTTGGTAGCATTGCCTTTAAATTGTTTAACTTGGGTCAAACGTTTCGGGTAGCCTTCCAGATGCTTCCCAAAATAAGTTGGGTGAATTTTGGCCCATTCCTCCTGACAGAGCAGGTGTAACTGAGTCAGGTTTGTAGGCCTCCATGCTCGCTCAAGCTTTTTCACTTCTGCCCACAAATGTTCTATGAGATTGAGGTCAGGGCTTTGTGATGGCCACTCCAATACCTTGACTTTGTTGTCCTTAAGCCATTTTGCCACAACTTTGGAAGTATGCTTGGGGTCATTGTTCATTTGGAAGACCCATTTGAGAGCAAGCTTTAATTTCCTGACTGATGTCTTGAGATGTTGCTTCAATATGTCCAGATCATTTTCCCACCCCATGAAGCCATATATTTTGTGAAGTGCACAAGTCCCTCTTGCAGCAAAGCACCCCCACAACATGATGCTGCCACACCCGTGCTTTACGGTTCAGATGGGGTTCTTCGGCTTGCAAGCCTCCCCCTTTGTCCTCCAAACATAACGATGGTCATTATGGTAAAACAGTTTCTCCAAAAGGTACGATCTTTGTCCCCATGTGCAGGTGCAAACCGTAGTCTGGCTTTTTTTGGCGGTTTTGGAGCAGTGGCTTCTTCCTTGCTAAGCGGCCTTTCAGGTAATGACGATATAGGACTCGTTTTACTGTGGATATAGATACTTTTGTACCCGTTTCCTCCAGCATCTTCACAAGGTAATTTGCTGTTGTTCTGGGATTGATTTGCACTTTTCACACCAAAGTACATTAATCTCTAGGAGACGGAACACATCTCCTTCCTGAGCAGTATGACGGCTGCGTGGACTCATGGTGTTTATACTTGCGTACTATTGTTTGTATAGATGAAAGTGGTACCTTCAGGCTTTTGGAAATTGCTCCAAGGATGAACCAGACTTGTGGAGGTCTACAATTTTTTTCTGAGGTCTTGGCTGAATTCTTTACCCATGATGTTAAGTAACGGTGCACTGAGTTTGAAGGTAGGCCTTGAAATACATCCGCAGGTAAACCTCCAATTGACTCAAATTATGTCAATTAGCTTATCAGAAGCTTTTAAAGCCATGACATCATTTTCTGGAATTTTCCAAGCTGTTTAAAGGCACAGTCAACTTAGTGTATCTAAACTTCTGACCAACTGTAATTGTGATACACTGAATAATAAGTGAAATAATCTGTCTGTAAACAATTGTTGGAAAAATTACTTTGGTCATGTACAAAGTATATGTCCTAACTGACTTGCCAAAACTATAGTTTGTTAACAAGACATTTGTTTAGTGGTTGAAAAATGAGTTTTAATGATTCCAACCTAAGTGTATGTAAACTTCCGTCTTCAACTGTAAGTCCAACTGCGACTTTCATACACTTGCACATCACAACATATTGTAAAATTGTCCAAAATTAAATGCACCATAATTTATAGATAGTGTTCCTATATTTGATTAATCAGTTGTTGTACAGCAATGTTTTTTGGGAAACATCTTGAACGCTAACAACAGACTTTTAGCAGGATATAATGATTAGCTTAACGCTATGATGCACTTTGGGAAACTCACACCTGTGCTGTTCCTCTCTTCCAGTCAGAGACATCCACAGCCTGGTCATCAGCCCTGTCTGCAATGCTCACGGAGGGGTGTACAAGAGTGTCATCTCCAACAAGGTGGGCAAAGCCACTTGCTATGCCCATCTATTTGTGACTGGTGAGGAATCCCAGATTACTTTTTGTTAATACTTACAGTACTTGAAGCTGTTAGGTTTTCTGAGTAAATAACCCACGGACACTAGTGAAGCTTAACCAAGTTTAATTCTTCCCAAATGGTCTACACAGCTGTATTCAGGCATAGACATGTTTCCACCACTACAAATATATATACTCCACTTTAGGAAATAATTACATCTTATGGTTCGACAGGAAGAGGGAAAAGGGTAATGAACCATAATTTCTCCCTTCAGGGGATCTGACCTGACCTCAACCCCTCCTTTGCCTAATCCACAGATGTCCATATGCTTCTTCTATAGCAATCCTGTGACATCCAACACATTCCAAAGCCATCTGTCTTTCTACAGAGAACCATTAACCTCTGACATAAAAACCAGTCTCTTCCACTCCTTTTCTACTATGCTTATGCGTATAGCAATGTTCAAAGTTCACCCCGAATCCAACAGTCCCTCCTTTTGAAAAATAGCTTCCTAATGTTAAATTTACGTAAACTTGGAAATTACTTCAAAAAATGATAATAATACATGAATTAAAAAAATTAACAAATTAGTATCAATGAACAAACAATGATAACAAAACATGAATTGACAAAAACTACCAAATGATTATAAATGACCAAACAACGTTAACAAACATTCACAGTGAGGTTTACAAACTCAGAGACACATGGCCTCTGTTCTATGATCACACCATACACAATTGTATTTCAGTCTCTCATCACACAACAAATGACATTTCAGCTGAATCTGCTATCTTGTTACATGTCAGCTGGAGCACTTTTTGTTTCTCCACTCTCTCCTGCTGGTTCCTAAGAGTGTGATAGCATACGACTTGGAAAGCAACAAAAAGACACACAAAATATAACACTATTAACAATGTGAGAAGCGTTGCATAATTATATATGCTTGAAAACCAAAGTCTGACACCATAACAATTCCCACTCTCTCTTCACCTGACTACTCCAGGATAATTTTCTGCTGGATTCCAGAAAAATTAAAGCCCTAAAAAGCCTACTCATGCTTTTGCCCAGTCTTCCCCTTTATGCCCCAGGTTCAAAGAGGTGTTCCCAAGTCATCCCCTCCATTTTCACCTGATAGGCACGTCACCTGATATGCAAGTGCGTATCCCTAATCAACATTACATCCTCTTGAGGTTACTCAGCACTCTATTTAATAAATGTATCTGACATATCGAAAATAAAGCCCTGTTTAAATTTGACAGTTCGCGGCCGCTGGAGTATGACACATGACTACAGTTTGCATTGATTTGTCGGTCATATCAATGACACAAGTGATCAAAGTTGTTCACTCGCTCCCTCTAGCAAAATCGAGGGCAGAGGGGTCAAGTTTAGTGAATTGAACCTCCACGTAAGATTGCAATCGAACTGTATCCATTTTCGATGGGGATTCCCCCGAGGGAAAGTTGCTAGCGCGAGGGCTTAGAGGGTAAAAATGTGTTTGGACTGCAGCCCTAACAAACGTTTCTAACAATTGTTCAAATCTATTATAAAATGTATATCCTCCTGTTCAAGAAGTTAGTCATTTACTGTAGGGTAGGTGGTAAAGGGATACTGTTTATATGAATAGGGGGATATACATTTTTATCGAAGATAAAATACACTTATGGTGTCAAACACTTACTGTTTGGTTCTTTTCAGATGTTCTTCCAGACCCTCCAGATGGGCCCCCAGTAATAGAGGCGGTTACTGGCAAGACTATCACCCTGAGCTGGAAGAAACCCCGGAGGCTGGATCCCTCTATTGGTCATTTTCATTTCACTAGCATTTCTGTCATTCGTTATAATGTGGATTGTGGAACCATGGTTCCCTGTATTTCAAAAGCTAGCTGCTAGACAGTTGTAACATCACCCGATGAAAAATAAAAATGAAGTGAAGAATGATGTACAGTGGGGCAAAAAAGTATTTAGTCAGCCACCAATTGTGCAAGTTCTCCCACTTAAAAAGATGAGAGAGGCCTGTAATTGTCATCATAGGTACACTTCAACTATGACAGACAAAATGAGATTTTTTTTCCAGAAAATCACATTGTAGGATTTTTTATTAATTTATTTGCAAATTATGGTGGAAAATTAGTATTTGGTCAATAACAAAAGTTTCTCTCAATACTTTGTTATATACCCTTTGTTGGCAATGACAGAGGTCAAACGTTTTCTGTCTTCACAAGTCTTCACAGGCCTCTATTATATTTTTAAGTGGGAGAATTTGCACAATTGGTGGCTGACTAAATACTTTTTTGCCCCACTGTATATCTTTACTGTATTTGGTATTACCAAGTTTATAATCAAAGGATACGGCACCAGGGTGAATCATTCATTGATTAAGAATATTGAGTAAGATGAGGCTGGAGGTATCATATCCATTTTCGTAGTACAGGATAAGCTCTATACTGAACTAAAATATAAACACAACATTTAGTGTTGGTCCCATGTTTCATGAGCTGAAATACAAGATCCCAGAAATGTTCCATACACACAAACAAAGAATTTCTGCACAAACTTTCAGAAACCATCTCAGGGAAGTTCATCTGCTTGTTCATCCTGACCAGGGTCTTGACCTAACTGCAGTTCGGCGTCGTAACCGGCTTCAGTGGGCAAAGACTCATCTTCAATGCCCACTGGCACACTGGAGAAGTGTGCTCTGCAAGGATGAATCCCGAATTCAACTGTACCGGGCAGACGTGTGGGCGAGCAGGATGCTGATGTGAACTGAGTGCCCGATGATGGAGTTGGGGTTATGGTATGGGCAGGCATAAGCTACAGACATTGAACACAAATGCACTTTATCGATGGCAACACAAATGCACTTTATCGATGGCAATTAGAATGCACAGAATGCACATGATGAGATCCTGACGCCCATTGTTGTGCCATTCATCTGCCACCATCACTTCATGTTCCAGCATGATAATGCACGGGCACGTCGCAAGGATCTGTACATAATTCCTGGAAGCTGAAAATGTCCCAGTTCTTCCATGGCCTGCATACTCACCAGACATGTCACCCACTGAGCATGTTTGGGATGCTCTAGATCGACATGTACGACAGCGTGTTCCAGTTCCTGACAATATCCAGCAACTTCACACAGCCATTGAAGAGGAGTGAGACAACATTCCACCGGCCACAGGCCACAATCAACAGCCTGATCAACTCTATGCGGAGATGTGTCTCTCTGCATGGGGAAAATGGTGGTTACACCAGATACTGACTGGTTTTCTGATCCACACCTCTTTCTTTTTTTTTATGTATCTGTGACCAACAGATACTTATCTATATTTCCAGTAATGTGAAATCTATAGATTAGGCCCTACTGAATTAATTTAAATTGACTGATTTCCTTATATGAACTGTTACTCTGTAAAATCTTTGAAATTGTTGCATGTTGCATTTATATTTTTCTTCAGTGTAGTATATGTTCAAGTTCATTCTGTTTGAATGCCATTCCAACAGGTCAAGGTTATAATCTGTCTACATGTATTCACACGTATCAAAAATGTATTTTTGCCATTGCAGATCCCAACACGTTGATGTATGCCATCCAACAACAAGCACTGGGCTCGATCCAGTGGACCATTATAGTGTCCGGTCTGAAAGACCCTGGCTATACAGTGACCAGCTGCTCCAAAGGAGTCTGCTATGCCTTCAGGGTCCTGTCAATCACCACCAAGGCCTTTAGCAAACCCTCTCCGTCCACAGACCCAGTGCAACTTGTCAACAGAGGTATGAGCCATCAAATGAGGGCAACGTGAATTGATGACATGATGCCTATATTAGTGGTTCGTGGCAAGGGCTGGTTTAATAACAACATGTAAGAATGGCTTGCACTCTCTCCTTGTCCAAAAGACTGCTGACAAGGCTTATAACAAATATGTAGTTTTGATGAACTATCCCTTTAAAGAGATTTAATTTCTTCCAAGGTCCATATCTTCATGAGGGTCCGGTGATCATTGATAAGCCAGACATAGTCTATGTCCAGGAGAACCTGTCATTCAGCATCACCATCACTCTGAACCACGTCAACGCTTCAGTTATCTGGAAGAGGCAAGTCACACACTGTATCACTACAGCTGAAACAATAACAATAATGTATTAACATGGTTATTTTAAGCAGATGCTTTAAATTTGAAGGTACAATTTAACTCATAGTTAGTATACACTGAGGGTACAAAAATTAAGGACACCTGCTCTTTCCATGACATAGACTGACCAGATGAATCCAGGTGAAAGCTATGATCTCTTATTGATGTCACTTGTCAAAGCCACTTCAATCAGTGTAGATGAAGGTAAGGAGACAGGTTAACTTCTCAAAGTATAGGGGGCAGCATTTTCACTTTTGGATAAATATCGTGCCCAATTTCATCTTCCTGCTACTCATGAGATATAAGATAAGATATGCATATTATTAGTAGATTTGGATAGAAAACACTCTGAAGTTTCTAAAACTGTTTGAATCATGTCTGTGAGTATAACAGAACTTATGTAGCAGGCAAAACCCAGAGGACTAACCGTTCAGAATTTAGTTTTTTGAGGTCTCTGTCTGTTCAGTTAGTTCTCATTGCTAGCTAGGCATAATGCTATGCTAGGCTATCGATAAACTTACACAAATGCGTGTCTTGCTTTGGCTGTAAAGCATATTTTCAAAATCTGAGATGAGGTGATTAACAAAAGGCTAAGCTGTGTTTGAATATATTTCACTTCATGAATATGAATATTTTCTAGTATGACAATTCTCCCGGATCCGGGATGGGTGGTTACAAGAGGTTTTAAGAAAATCGATTTGCATATTTACCAAAGGGCCCCAGGGGACTGGTATTTCCCCCTTTGGACATGTGACTCACATTGTGATTCATGCATCACCCCGAAAAAAACAACACTGGTTGTGTTGGTTCCACTTGTCACCAGAGGGCGGCAAAGACCGTCCAAGAGACATTAACGACACTTAGGTGTGTCCTATTTACTCATTATAATTTCCCTGGGATCTCCTCCCAGACCTGGACTAAAGCATCCGCCAACTCCTGGACAGTCTGTTGGTGGATGGAGAGAGACATGATGTCCCAGATGTGCTCAATTGGATTCAGGTCTGGGATCCTGCTGCTGGGTTGTTGCCCTCTTACGGCCTCCTCCACATCTCCTGATGTACTGGCCTGTCTCCTGGGAGCGCCTCCATGCTCTGGACACTACGCTGACAGACACAGCAAACCTTCTTGCCACAGCTCACATTGATGTCCCATCCTGGATGAGCTGCACTACCTGAGCCACTTGTGTGGGTTGTAGACTCCGTCTCATGCTACCACTAGAGTGAAAGCACCGGCAGCATTCAAAAGTGAACAAAACATCAGCCAGGTAGCATAGGAACTGAGAAGTGGTCTGTGGTCACCACCTGCAGAACCACTCCTTTATTGGGGGTGTCTTGCTAATTGCCTATAATTTCCAACTGTTGTCTATTCCATTTGCACAACAGCATGTGAAATTTATTGTTAATCAGTGTTGCTTCCTAAGTGGACAGTTTGATTTCACAGAAGCGTGATTGACTTGGAGTTACATTGTGTTGTTTAAGTGTTCCCTTTATTTTTTTGAGCAGTGTATAACCAGCTGAATATGAGCTTTACCAAAACAATGATGTGCGCAACATGCGTTGCCCCTTCCGGTATGAAACTTCAATGGCGAATGACCCTCTTTACGCCGGAGTTTACTACATGGGTTGGTCTTCCAACACATAAACATTACATATTGCCGTTTACCTCAGCTCATTGGCTATCTACCCAGCTAGATTTCAAGACGATCAGTGGTCATTGGGTTAAAATACAGTCAATCAACGAAACAGAGGGCAAATAATTGGTGCACAATGATGTCATTACTTTTTGTCTTCAAATCGGTTTCTTTCAGTTAATACGTCCCGCGAAATGACCCATCAGGTTTGGTTGTGTTACAAACAAACCAGTTGCAATGAAACCAAACATGACTGGAAAAGTCACATTTTGTGTGTGTATTTACCTCTAGTGTGTCGTCGAAAATGGAATGAGACGGAATTCACTACACAAGATGTTCACAAAATGTTTTGTGTTAGGCTATAAAAATGGATTTTATCAAACAAAAGACCATTCATTGTGTAACAATGAGCATTGGGATTGCAAACAGAGGAAGATCGTCAAAGGTAAACTATTTATTTTATTGCAGTGTGTGATTATGTTACGCCTGTGCTGATTTAAATAGTTGTTTTTAATGGGGCTCTATCCTCAGATAATCACATCGTATTCTTTCGCAGAAATCCTTTTTTAAATCTGACAACGCAGTTGGATTAGCAAGATTCTAGGCTTTCGAAACATGTGAGACACTTGTATTTTCAAGAATGTTTAATATGACTATTTATGTAGCGATCACCGTATGTTGTCGAATTTCATCCCGCTACCTGGTTCCGTGCGCAGAGAGGTTAAGTGAGTGTTTCTTTCCCTGTACCTCAAACATTATTAAGATATTTCAAAATATGCTTTACAGCGAAAGCAATCCAAGCGTTTGTGTAAGTTTATCGATCGTTCGACAAATCATTATGTACACTTAGCATCAAGTAGCTTGGTCACGAAATCAGAAAAGCAATCAAATTAATCATTTACCTTTGATGATCTTGGGATGTTTTCACTCACAAGACTCCCATTTACACAATAAATGTTCCATTTGTTCCGTAAAGATTATTTTTATATCCAAAAAACCTCAACCTTTGTTTGGCGCGTTATGTTCAGAAATCCACAGGAAAGAGCGATCATGACAACCCAGACGAAAATTCCAAATAATATCCGTAATGTCCACAGAAACATGTCAAACGTTTTTTACAATCAATTCTCAGGTTGTTTTTAAAATATGTAATCGATAATATATCAACCGCAACTGTCTTTATCAGTAGGAGAGGGAGAGGCAATGGCTGCCCAAACTCTGTTGCGTGAGCAAAACTCATGCGAACACCTGACGCAATGTTATCTTTCTCGCTCATTTTTCAAAATAAAAGCCTGAAACTATGTCTAAAGACTGTTGACACCTTGAGGAAGCAATAGGAAATCTGGTTGATATCTCTTTAAATGGAGCGAAGGCAGGCTATGGAACATGGAGCCAAAATAGAAACCACTTCCTGGTTTGATTTTCCTCAGGTTTCTCCTGCAATATCAGTTCTGTTATACTCACAGACAATATTTTGACAATTTTGGAAACTTTAGAGTGTTTTCTATCCTAATCTGTCAATTATATGCATATTCTAGCATATGGGCCTGAGAAATAGGCCGTTTACATTGGGAACGTTATTTTTCCAAACATAAAAATAGTGCCCCCTAGCGTCAAGAGGTTAAGGTGCATACTTTCTAACCCATGAAAAACCCACTAAAACCAAAATAAAAAGACCCCACACAATAAATCAGTATTAACACCACTAACAAATATTAATTTGGTAAAAACAAACAAAATGGCCAGGCAATACTTAATTTGGGAGATCCCTTCATTTAGTCTACCCTGACAATGTTACCTCTTAATATGTATTACTAATTTCTGTTGGATATTCAGTTTCTACTTCACACTGTCTATTATTTTAAGATTAATATGTAATGTGCTGAATTTATAAAATACATCAGCCAATTCACAAGGGAAGAGATACACTCTCAAAGATACACTTTGGTTGGAGCTTCCTTTTTAGATATCCTTTCATTCTCAAAACAAGGTTATGGGCGTACTGCCAAATTGCAGATACTGATAGTGAGGATTCAGTCAGTCACTTGCATGAACAAATAAATTTATTATTAGAAAAGGAGAAACATAACACTTTCCATCACATGTCCTTGTTTTGTACACTCAGTGTATGTGGCCCATGTGGGAATCAAACTCACAACCTTCATATTGCCAGCAACCAGCACCATACCCCAACCCACTGTGCCCTCAATCAATTGGCCATATTGTTCTTAACTGTATTTGAAAGCACCATGCCCGTTCTCTGGCCTTCTTGTTTGCTTCACAACAATTGAGTTCACAAACACGCCAGTGTGCAAGAATGCCATTTTAATACCAAGTACTGTAGGATAAAAATATAAGATGTGTGAAACAGACACACAACAAAAGTTCTTACCCCTAAAATGTAACATCACCACGGCAATGGGATATCTAAGCTGCCTTATTGTTCTCTGCGATTAGGAGTGGAGTGGTCCTTGCAATCAAACCTGGGCTGTATGAGATGAGTATGCCTGATGATGACCAGCACTCTCTGAAGATCATGAGGGTGAAGAGTGGCGATGTGGGTCAACTGATGTGTGTTGCCTCCAACAAGTTTGGCGTCGACTCCTGCATCTTTAGTGTGGAAATGGCAGGTGAGTGCAATAATGACAGATTATGATAATGGATTGAATTTACAGTATGTAACTCTCTTTTCAGCTGCTCAAAGCGCTTTGCATTGTTTGGGAGTGGAAACTCTTCTCATCCACTATAGTAATGGCCATTAAGGATTTAGCTACTTTTTCAAAATGCCTTGCTGCATGCAGCAAGGTACATCGTCAGGAAATGTTGTGTGCTTCATGTTTTGTTTCCTTGCCATGATACTTTGAGTATCGACATACTGAATAATGTGACAACAGTATCTAACACATTTTCTTGTTCTCTCTGTAGCACCACCAACCTTTGAGTCCATCATGGAGGATGTGGATGTGCACATGGGGGAGACACCTTGCTTGGCTGTGGTTGTGGAGGGCAAGCCCATTCCCGACATCCTTTGGTTTAAGGTGTATATCATTGTAACCCTTTATGAAATTGCACTCACTCTATAGATAACTAGTTTGATAACTAGAATCTAGGTACCCAGCTGGTAACTGTTTAGAAGGTACATAAACAATGACTTGTAGTGACAGGATACTCCAAATTATGTTTCGAATTAGTTTATAAAGACTTCATAAAGCTTTCATAAAGTGTTCATAAACACTACATAGATGTGTCACAAATAATCTATGACTCTATGTCATGCCAAATAAAGAGTTCATAAACAGTGGTGTAAAAAGTACCCAATTGTAAAACTTGAGTAAAAGTAAAGATACCTTAATATAAAAGTAAAAGTGAAAGTCATCCAGTAAAATAATACTTGAGGAAAAGTATTTGGTTTTAAATATACTTAAGTAACAAAAGTAAAAGTATAAATCATTTAAAATTCCTTATATTAAGCAAACCAGATGGCACCATTCTCGGGAGGCGAAGGTCGAGTCATGCATTCTCCGAAACATGACCCACCAAACCGCGCTTCTTAACACCGGTTACTTAACCCGGAAGCCAGCCACACCAATGTGTCAGAGGAAACACTTTTCACCTGACGACCAAGGTCAGCCTGCAGGCACCCGGCCCATCACAAGGAGTCGCTAGAGCGCGATGAACCAAGTAAAGCTCTTCCGGCCAAACCCTCCCCTAACCCGAACTACAATGGGCCAATTGTGCATGCTTTTGGGTGCCATGGAAAATGTATGGAGTAAAAAGTACATTATTTTCTTTAGGAATGTAGTGAAGTAAAAGTAAAAGTGGTAAAAAAATATAAATAATAAAGTATAGATACCCCAAAAAACTACTTAAGTAATACTAGTATTTTTACTGAGGTACTTTACACCACTGTTCATAAATGTGGCATCATTACCAATGTCAAACGTGACATACCCCTATATTGTATATGACACAATCCTGGGCTTCTTAAAGGGTGACAAAAGCATGGCTTACAAAGGCTTCATAAATTCTATTAAATTGAGCCATCACAAAACGTCTAAAACCTTGTCATACACCCTGCTGAAAGATTGTAACAGGTTGTAATCGAGCCCTGGTCTCCAGCACGGGAACAGAATACCTGGTGGCTAGGTAGTCTCCGGTTCGACTACTCTAAATCATATTGGCTCTGACACACAAACACATGCATTGCTGGTCCATTGACTCATCTAAATTCCCCTCACATCATGAGATAACTTTCATAAATCGGCAGTGCGTTTATAATCTATTTATTGGCACTTTATGTAGTGTCCTGTAATACTTCATTTGAAGTGAGACACCTTTGGTTATTCATAACACATCCATAAAGACTCTATATTACTTGACCCTGTACACTCGCTATTGCTAACACAAGAGAGGTCAAATAAAAGTGAAAACAATACAAATACACAAACACACTTGTCCCCGAGCTGGCGGATGAATGGTTCCTGCCTCTGCATGCTGGAGGTACTGCATGTTGGATCCAACATTGAAAGTAACAACAAAGAAAGTTTAGCTGGTCTGTTAGATATGCCTTTGTCACCACATCTGGATAAGGGCATTTCTCTGCTGCACTGAGAGGACAGATGAACTGCATTGTAGAAATGGTCCTACTATGTGTTATTATCTAGCCTCTATACCTACAGGTTGCATATCAGGGGTGAATCCTTTCCCCATTCATTCTGTATGATGATGGAGGCAGGATGGCAGGAACCTCCTTCCTGGCCACATCGCCAAATGGGTCTATTGGGGAAAACAACATTTCAAACAAATTCTAATTAATTATGTGATCAGGAAGATATATTGGATCAGGGCATTAATGTGTCAAATTCCATAATAAACCAATAAAGTATGATGTCAAAAGCATAATTATGATTGGCGTAGTATATTTGTCATGTTGTCTTACCATTAGAAGGATTTCAACATCTTCTGCGAGTTCACTTTCCCTCTCCTCCTATGGAAGACAACAACGTACGCCCGATGCCACTCATAGCCCATCACAGGTCACCACTGCATTGGAAGAAACACAAAAGATAGATATTTTAAAACAATGTCCAAGAGTGAATAGATGGATGCTCAAACCATAACTTTTATCAAATGTCTTAAATGAACGATGTTTGTCTGTCCTAACCTATCAGCGATGTTGGCAGTTAGTGCAGCAGTCTGGGAATGAACTTGTTGAGGAATGGGGTGAGGTAGAGGAGGAGGGCATCTCAGGCACTGGGGACAGCTTGGATCTCAGTGCCTTCATTGGCTACCTCAAATCAAATGTATATAGCCCTTCTTACATCAGCTGATATATCAAAGTGCTGTACAGAAACCCAGCCTAAAATCCCAAACAGCAAGCAATGCAGGTGTAGAAGCACCTGGAGAGCTTATTAATAAGAGATAAGAGTCAAAGCAACACAGGAACCAATGCAATAACAACCAATGCAAAGAAATGTATATGCTGCATCTCAATCCAATAACAACAAACGGAATGCAATTAATACATTTCATTTTTAAGACTAAAAAACAAATAGACCCAGCTAGCTAGCTAACTTTTTTTCTGAGCTAGACTCACCTTCAATAATAAGGATTTTCCACTCTGTTGTCCTGCACAAACAGTGTCTGTAACAATACAAAAGTAAATATTATAGGGACAATTTAGGCCTCTTTCATTTACAAGTCTCATGACAAGAGTGTGGCTTTGAGATATAGCTAATTGAGTACATAAGGGGGATTTCTATTTAGCTGAGCCTATTAGCTACAGTACCAGTCAAAGGTTTGGACACACCCACTCATTCAAGGGTTTTTCTTTATTTTTAATATTTTCAACATTGTAGAATCATAGTGAAAATATCAAAACTATGAAATAACAGATATGGAATAATTTAGTAGTCAAATCAAAATATATTTTCAAAGTAGCCACCCTTTGCCTTGATGACAGCTTTACACACTCTTATCATTCTCTCAACCAGCTTCATGAGAAATGGTTTTCCAACAGTCTTGAAGGAGTTCCCACATATGCTGAGCACTGGTTGGCTGCTTTTCCTTTACTCTGTGGTCCAACTCATCCCAAACCATCTCAATTGGGTTGAGGTCGGTTGATTGTGGAGGCCAGGTCATTTGATGCAGCACTCCATCACTCTCCTTGGTCAAATAGCGCTTACACAGCCTGTGTTTTGGGTCATTGTCCTTATGAAAAAAAAATGATAGTCCCACTAAGTGCAAACCAGATGGGATGGCGTATCACTGCAGAATGCTGTGGTAGCCATGCTGGTTAAGTGTGCCTTGAATTCTAAATAAATCACACACAGTGTCACCAGCAAAGCACCCCACACCATCAAACCTCCTCCTCCATGCTTCACAGTGGGAACCACACATACCGAGATCATCCGTTCACCTACTCAACATCTCACAAAGACACGGCAGTTGGAACCAAAAATGGCAAATTTTGTCACGACTTCCACCGAAGTCGGCTCCTCTCCTTGTTCTGGCGGCGTTTGGCGGTCGACGTCACCAGCCTTCTAGCCATCACTCTTCATTGTTCCATGTGTTTTTCTCGCACACCTGGTTTACATTCCCTAATCATACTACATATACATGTATATTCCCTCTGTTCCCCCCATGTCTTTGTGTGGAATTGTTTTTGTTATGTGTTTTATGTGACGCGCCAGGCTGGTTTCTCCGGGTACCATGTTCAACCCGTAGTATGTTTAATTGTTAAACATTTTGCATCTTTGTGACTTTGTTGCGCTTTTCACTTTTGCCTTTGGTTGGAGGTTTATTTGACGCGGTTGAGTCCATCTGTTGCCAAATAAAGTGTGCGCCTGATCACAACTCTCTGCCCTCTTGCACCTGACTCCTACACTAGTATTGGACTCATTAGACCAAAGGATAGATTTCCATCTGTCAAATGTCCATTGCTTGTGTTTCTTGGCCCAAGCAAGTCTCTTCTTCTAATTGCTGTCCTTTAGTAGTGGTTTCTTTGCAGAAATTCAACTATGGTCTGATTCACGCAGTCTCCTCTGAACAGTTAATATTAAAATGTGTCTGTTACTTAAACAATGTGAAGGATTTATTTGGGCTGCAATTTCTGAGGCTGGTAACTTTTTCTGAGGATGGTAACTTGAAGAAACTTTTTCCAGATTGACTGACCTTCATGTCTTAAAGTAATGATGGACTGTCATTTCACTTTGCTTATTTGAGCTGTTCTTGCCATAATATGGACATGGTATTTTACCAAATAGGGCTATTGTCACGTTCTGATCATAGTTCTTTTGTGTTTTCTTTGTTTTAGTGTTGGTCAGGACGTGAGCTGAGTGGGCATTCTATGTTGTGTGTCTAGTTTTCCCATTTCTATGTTTGGCCTGATATGGTTCTCAATCTGAGGCAGGTGTTAGTCATTGTCTCTGATTGGGAACCATATTTAGGTAGCCTGTTTTGTGTTGGGTTTTGTGGGTGATTGTCTTCTGTCTTTGTGTCTATGCACCAGATAGGACTGTTTCGGTTTTTCACATTTGTTGTTTTGGTATTTTTTAGTGTTCACGTTTATGGTCTTTCTTAAACATGTTGAACTCTAACAACGCTGCGCTTTGGTCCGATCCTTCGTCCACAGAAGAAAACCGTTACAGAACCAGCCACCACAAAAGGACCAAGTGGCGTGGTAATGGGCAGCAGCAGCAAAGTCAGGATTTCTGGACATGGGAGCGAGATCTGGACTGTGTCACTACTTGGGAGGCGCTTACACAGCCTGGAGGTGTGTTTTGGGTCATTGTCCTTATGAAAAAAAAATGTGGTGGGCGGTCGAACCAGGTAGAGTGCCGGAGCCTGTTTGGGATTCTCTGGAGCAGTGTGAGGAGGGATACCGGCGAATGGAGTAAGAACAGCGGCGCGGTAGGAATCCCGGGAGGCAGCCCCAAAAATGTCTTGGGGGGAGGGACACAGGGAGCGTGGCGAAGTCAGGTAGGAGACCAACTTCTTGTGCTTACCGGAGAGCGAGAGAGACCGGGCAGGCACCGTGTTATGCTGTGGAGCGCACGATGTCCCCAGTACGGGTGCATAGCCCGGTGCGGTACATATCAGCTCCTCGTATCGGCCGGGCTAGAGTGGGCATCTAGCCAGGTGCTATGAAGCCGGCTCTACGCATCTGGTCTCCAGTGCGTCTCCTTGGACTGGCATACATGGCACCAGCCTTACGCATGGTGTCCCCGGGTTCGCCAGCACAGCCCAGTGCAGGCTATTCCACCTCGCCGCACTGGCAGGGCGACCAGGAGCATTCAACCAGGTAAGGTTGGGCAGGTTGCTCAAGAGCTCCAGCCCTCCGGTGGCAGCCCCCCGCACCAGGCTTCCTGTGCGTCTCCAGAGCCCAGTACTCCCTGTTCCTCCTCCCCGCACTCGCCCTGAGGTGCGTGTCCTCGGCCCAGTACCAACTGTGCCGGCACCACGCACCAGGCCTACAGTGCGCCTCGTCTGTCCAGAGCTGCTAGAGTCTCCCGCCTGTCCAGAGCTGCTTGAGTCTCCCGCCTGTCCAGAGCTGCTAGAGTCTGCCGCCAGTCTGTAAGGAGCCGCCAGAGCCGCAAGTCTGCAAGGAGCCGCCAGTCTGCAAGGAGCTGCCAGTCTGCAGGGAGCCACCAGAGCCGCCAGTCTGCCAGGAGCGGCCAGAGCCGCCAGTCTGCCAGGATCCGCCAGAGCCGCCAGTCTGCCAGGATCCGCCAGAGCCGCCAGTCAGCCAGGATCCGCCAGAGCCGCCAGTCAGCCAGGATCCGCCAGAGCCGCCAGTCAGCCAGGATCCGCCAGAGCCGCCAGTCAGCCAGGATCCAGCAGAGCCGCCAGTCAGCCAGGATCCGCCCAGAGCCGCCAGTCAGCCAGGATCCGCCAGAGCCGCCAGTCAGGATCCGCCAGAGCCGTCAGCCAGCCAGGAGCCGCCAGAGCCGTCAGCCAGCCAGGAGCCGCCAGAGCCATCAACCAGCCTGAGCCATCTCTCAGTCCTGAGCTACCTCTCAGTCCTGAGCTGCCCCTCAGTCCTGAACTGCCCCTCAGTCCTGAGCTACCTCTCAGTCCGGAGCTGCCCCTCAGCCCGGAGGAGTTATTTTAGTCCAGAGATGTCCCTCAGTCCTGTGAGCCCATTTATTAGGGTTCCCAGGTCAGGGTCGGCTGCGAGGGTAGCCGTTCCTAGGAGGAGACTGAAGCGGACAAAGACTATGGTGTAGTGGGGTCCACGTCCTGCGCCAGAGCCGCCACCGCGGACAGATGCCCACCCAGACCCTCCCCTATAGGTTCAGGTTTTGCGGCCGGAGTCCGCACCTTGGGGGGAGGGAGGGTACTGTCATGTTCTGACCATAGTTCTTTTGTGTTTTCTTTGTTTTAGTGTTGGTCAGGACGTGAGCTGAGTGGGCATTCTATGTTGTGTGTCTAGTTTTCCCATTTACAGCTATCTTCTGTATACCACCCCTACCTTGTCACAACCCAAATGATTGGCTGAAACACATTAAGAAGGAAAGAAATTCCACAAATTAACTTTTTAACAAAAAGTTCCAGGTGCATTCCAGGTGACTACGCCACGAAGCTGGTTGACAGAATGCCAAGAGTGTGCAAAAGCTGTTATCAAGGCAAAGGGCAGCTACTTTGAAGAATCTCAAATATAGCATACATTTTCATTTGTTTAACCCTCTTTTGGTTACTACATGATTCCATATGTTATTTCATAGTTTTGATGTCTTCACTATTATTCTACAATGTAGAAAATAGTAAAAATAAAGAAAAACCCTGGAATGAGTAATGTAAACTCACCCCATTCCGTACAAATGTGCGCAACCGCAACATTCAAACAAGGCTACAAAGAAAACGAATGGGATTGTAGCGACTGTGTTGACGTCAAAATCGGGGGTGTGAACTAAGTTTCTATTCAAGCGTTGATAGACATGGTAATGGCTCTATAGTATTGGAGAAAAGTTGAAAAAACTGACCCTCCGTTACATCTTGACGTCTCATGTCGTAACGTACAGCACGCATAAAGCAACTATATCTGTCTTACAATCTCTCTCCACTTCTATCATCCTTTAAAAACAAGAAATGGACAGTGACGGGGGTAAGGGGGGGATACCTAGTCATTTTTTGCGTCATCGCTGCATGCGATCATCATTCTCAAAGCCGCTGTTTACTTCTAAGATCACTTTAGCACTTTAGCCCTAAAAACCCGATTCGAATTCGACACAAACCTTCAAATAGGTATGTAATGACACATTATGTAAACTCTTTATAGTGTTTTATTTACATTTTAGAGGTGATAAGGTGATAAGTTGGACAGATCAAGTGAAAAAAGCAGTTTTCCCACACATCTCTCTTTTTTACTACCACGCATTAGTTTTTCTTCCCCACCCGCAATTTTTAAAAAGACCCGACGGGGCTCATTGCCTGCTTGAATTATGCCGAAACGGGCAGCGTTTAGGTCATGTAATTGATTTTGTTGCGAAGGGGAGAAGTTGTGCTTTACAATGGTATTGACATTACAGTTGATCTGGAAGTATTATGTTTTTGGGGCGTTAAAATAAGGGCAATTGTACGGACCAAGGCGATGTACGAGTTTACGTTAGGTGTGTCCTATATTTTTACTGGTACTGTAGCCAGCTACATTCTGTATTGATATAGCTAGCTAGCTAACATTAGCAATTGCTGTGAAGTCACCAAAATTATTTGAAATAACTATTGAAGTAGCCATGCAGGCATGTACACAGATAAGGGTCTACAGTACATGTGCCCGAGTACCTGCCCCTTTGCCCTCCCTCTCGCCAAGCTCCCTTATAGGTGGTAGTATAATTTTTTTTTTAAATTGCTTACAGTTTTTCATTTTCTACGTAGTGTCACATTCGACATTCAACATTGTCACATTTGACGTTGGTTGTTATGTCACACAGTTATGCCGCATTTATGAATCCTTTATAAAGCATGACATACTGTTGTAGATTATTTGTGACATTTATGTTGTGTTTCTGAAGGCTTTGTGAATGCTTTCTGATGCCTTTATGAGCTGCACATAATTTAAAGGATAACTCCACCACTTTCAACCTTATTTTCATTCTCCATCACAATTCCATTGTCTACATATGAGAAAATTGCACATTTCTATGTTTTGTAGAAATAAATATAAGTTCTACTCAATGACATTTAAAACATTTTGAAATCTCTGATTTTTAAACACCATGAGATTCTTGGTAATGTGGGGAGCATTGAAAATGCCCTCCTTATGGAAACTCATTGTAAGATTTCAAAATCACAGTTGTTGTTTTCTTTTAATCCTACTCTATGATTTCAAAGAAAAGCATTTTTTAGGACCTTTCTTATCTTTTTTTCCCACAGATCATATAAATGCACTATTTTCCCAAATGTAGACAATGGTTTGGTGGTGGAGATAATGAATATGAGGTTGAAAAGTGGCAGAATTTCCTTTAAAGCGTGTCCACATTATATGCATGTTTATTTTCATGAAATTTGATTAATTCCAGAGTGACATATTGTTACTTTGTTTTAGGATGATACATTGTTGTGCGAGAGTAGTCACATCACCTTTGTGTATGATGACAACGAATGCTCCCTTGTGCTGCTCAACACAAGTCCAGAAGATTCAGGGGTGTATACCTGCACAGCCAAGAACCTGGCTGGTTCTGTGTCCTGTAAGGCTGAGCTCACCGTGCGCACAGGTAAGCCTTGGGGTACCATTCAATCAAATATGCATTCCAGTATTGACACAGAGGCATAGTCGTCTGATGTTTTCAGACCTCAAAGTAGACGAATGATGAGATATATCCACATCCTAGGCCACCAGTTGTATCGTTTCAGCTATATTCTTTAATCCCCAAATTACAGGAAAATATTAGTACCGTCTAATTTCCTGGTTGTTTTATTCTGTGATTATCTTTTCAATTAATTTAGGATATTTGAGTAGACAGCCGGATCTACACAACCGAAGTCGAAGGACATGGATTCATCTTGATGTTAGACTACTTTTGTGGACTAAAAACATCTGACATACTTTCATTTTGGAGTGAACAGTCAGATTGTTGAGATGCAGCTATGTAGAGGCAGATTAGCAGTTGGGAATGTGATTAACACAGGCCCGAATACTATGAAATGTGGGCCTGTAATTAGGCTACATTGTAATTGTGTCCTCACTTCTGTGCTACCTTGCAGTTAAAGAAGACAAGGAGGATACAATGGAGGACGAGGAGACCGTTCTCAGGAGGACGCGCCGGCTGACTGACTACTATGACATCCACAAGGAAATAGGGAGGTGAGGCACCCGTTTGTAAATAAAGCTAGAAAAAAAAGAGCCACAAACTAGATGGTAATTTTCCATTAAAAAGAATTGTGACTGCTTTAATTCTTTAAAAGTATTTTTGTGGTAGTGGAAGATTTTAGATTTGAAAAGCAGAGAAGTAGACTAAGATTTCATACGCTCTAAGTTTTTGTCTAACTTGTTGGGAAAGTGATCAAAGTAGCTGATTTGTGGTATAGACCTTTTCACACTGCATTGTTCTTAAACCTGGGATATCCTCACTGAATGAAAAGACATGTTTCTGGGTTGAACATTCCAGATCACTTTCCCTCAAACTAACGGTTTTCAGAAATTATCAAGGTGTCACACATATACAGCTTCGGCACACCCAGTGTGAACATTGGGAAACGAATGGGCTGGTGTTCAGACGATATGAACGGGTCTGTAAACCCGATGTGATTGGGTTGAATATTCACAAAAAACTTACCCGGGAATGAACAGCATCTCTCAGGGTGTCCTGACAATGTGTACTGCAGTTGTGTGTGTGTGTGTGTGTGTGTATATGTCTGGAAAAACTCCTGATCACTTTTACAAACCTACAATACTCACTCTCCCACCTCATAAATCTCAGAACCTTGCCGTGGCGAAGGCGTCAAGGCATGCGTACTAAGTGGTGAAAATGCTAGCTGGAAAATGCTAGCTAACATTATTGCTAATTTGCTACACCAGCTACAGTAGTCAACACTAAAATAATCTTTAGGCTTGTTTAGAAAACATACCGTTACTCTGTGTTGTTACTATCAAACATCCAATTGCAAAACTATGGTTGTGCATTCCGGACAAACTGGTAAAACACACATTTGTTTCCCTGAAAGGAGCTAGTAATATTAACGTTAGGCTATACAATGCTACTTTTTCAAACATCTAAACCCACTTTCACATTATACACTCACAAAAAATACAAAAAAGAAACATTTGTTAAATTGTTATCCTTAAATACATTTTGGAAAAACGTTAACCATTCATACACAAATGAGTAGGCCTAACATTAGCTAGGTAGCTATACACATCACAAAATTAAAGTCAAGTCTATTTGTCAAATACACTGGCTGGGCGTTAAACCGTAAACGAACTATACAGCTATTCATTCGTGGACAGGTTTGAATTTACACTTCACCTTATATAAAAGCATTTTAATGTTTGATTTGTTATCTTAAAAAATTCAGTAACAACTCCAAAAAAGGATGGCACTCATCCATTTTTATGTCAAGAAAGAACTGCATTTAGCTGAGAACTGAGGAAGTTTGCTTGCAATACCAAGAAGTCAAACAACTTTGGGAGGTAAAGACCCCAAGAAATTGGGCAACTAACCCTAGTGGCGAACGTAAGAACTGCAGTCAAATAGTTTGGCGAATAATACTTCTGTCAAGGAAACGTTATTTAATTTATTTTTTTTGCAAAATAGAGGCATATTAAGACAAAAGAAACAAGACACAGTGTTAATGCTGGAATTGAACAAATAACTCTGCAAATGGTAAGCATTGGCCGAGTAACAAGCTAAAAAATAGGATTTTGATTCCCATTCAATGTTTTATAAATAGGACTTCTTCACTGTCAGTTTTGTCCTATTATTTTTGGTTGAACAGTAAAGCAATCAGAATGGAACAAACACATTGAAATCACTTAGAATTCATTTGTTGCCATCCTAGTGAATATTTACAACTTGTATCATTCAGAAACATCAAATACTGTCATACAGTCAAACATTTGTAAAATCACTTAGAATTCATTTGTTGCCATCCTAGGGCATATTTACAACTTGTATCATTCAGAAACATCAAATACTGTCATACAGTCAAACATTTGCAAAATACAGTGATATGATATTTCGGCCATATCGCCCAGTGTTAGATATACAGTCCCTTTGGAAAGAATTCAGACCCATTTACCTTTTCCACATTTTGTTAGGTTACAGACTAATTCTGAAATGTTCCTCATCAATCTACACCCAATAAACCATAATGACAAAGCAATAAAACAGTCTTTTAGACATTTTTTGCTAATTTATAAAAATATTTATATTTATAAATATTACATTTACATAATTATTCAGACCCTTTACTCAGTACTTTGTTGAAGCACCTTTGGCAGCAATTACAGCCTCGAGTCTTCTTGGGTATGACGCTGCAAGCTTGGCAAACCTATATTTGGGGAGTTTCTCCCATTCTTCTCTGCAGATCCTCTGAAGCTCTGTCGGGTTGGATGGGGAGCATTGCTTCAACAGCTATTTTCAGTACACTCCAGAGATGTTCGATAGGGCCACTCAAGGACATTCAGAGACTTGTCCCAAAGCCACTCCTGCGTTGTCTTGGCTGTGTGCTTAGGGTCGTTGTCCTGTTGGAAGGTGAACCTTTGCCCCAGTTTGAGGTCCTAAGCACTTTGGAGCAGGTTATCATCATCCTTTAAATCCTGAAATTTCAATCCCTAACTATAACATCTCCCGACAAGATAGAACTGCCAAAGGGGGCGGAGTTGCAATCTACTGCAGAGATAGCCTGCAGAGTTCTGTCATACTATCCAGGTCTGTGCCCAAACAATTTTAGGTTCTACTTTTAAAAATCCACCTTTCCAGAAACAAGTCCCTCACCAATGCCTATTGTTATAGACCACATTCAGTCCCCAGCTGTTCCCTGGACACCATATGTGAATTGATTGCACCCCATCTCTCTTCAGAGCTCATACTGTTAGGTGACCTAAACTGGGACATGCCCTCTTGATCCTAATTGAGACGCAGACGTCTCAACTAGGCACCTGGAAATGCAAATGCGCTACGCTAAATGCTAAATGTACTCGTTAAAACTCAAATGTTCATTAAAATACACATGCAGGGTATTGAATTAAAGCTACACTCGTTGTGAATCTAGCCAATAAGTCAGATTTTTAAAATGCTTTTCGGCAAAAGCATGAGAAGCTATTATCTGATAGCATGCAACACACCAATATACCTGAAGGGGACGTAAACAAAAGAATTAGCGTAGCCGGCGCTACACAAAAACGCAGAAATAAAATATAAAACATTCATTACCTTTGATGATATTCTTTGTTGGCACTCCTATATGTCCCATAAACATCACAGATTGGTCTTTTTCCCAATTTAAATCCGTCCATGTATGCCCAAAATATCCATGTGTATAGCCTGTCTAGTTCAGGAAAAAAGCTCTCTTCCAACGCAACGTCATTTTAAAAAATTATATAAGTTGCCTATATTCTTTGACAAAACACTTCAACCTACTTTTGTAACCCAACTTTAGGTATTTGTAAACGTTAATAAGCGATCAAATTGATCACTGGGCGATCTGTATTCAATAGCAGCTACTCAAGAAAACAATGTCCATTTTTCAATCTTCCAAAATCGATTGTTCTAGGCTGGATGGAATGACGGATCTATTGGTCATGTCTCAAAGGATTTTTGTCAATGAAAATGACGTTTTTGGCGACATCGTGTGGAAGCTGTAGGAATTGCATCCGTGTCCATATTAAATTTAGTGTCCTGTAAACAATACATAAAAGTGGCGCATGGATACTTTTTTCAGCTTTCAGTGACCAGTTTTTCTTGCGCTTTTCGATGAAACACACGCTCTGTTATAGTCACAGCCGTGATTTAACCAGTTTTAGAAACTTCAGAGTGTTTTCTATCCACACATACTAATCATATGCATATACTATATTCCTGGCATGAGTAGCAGGACGCTGAAATGTTGCGCGATTTTTAACAGAATGTTCGAAAAAGGAGGGGGTAGAATGAAGATTTATTAACACCCCGGCCGTCCTACAATCTAAGCTAGATGCCCTCAATCTCACACAAATTATCAAGGAACCTACCAGGTACAACCCTAAATCCGTAACCATGGGCACCATCTTAGATATCAACCTGACCAACTTGCCCTCTAAATACACCTATACTGTTTTCATTTTTTCTACGGCTGGCCATGCTTTCCACCTGGCTACCCCTACCCCGGTCAACAGCATTGCACCTCCCACAGCAACTCGCCCAAGCCTTCCCCATTTCTCCTCCCAAATCCAGTCAGCTGATGTTCTGAAAGAGCTGCAAAATCTGGACCCCTACAATCTGGACCCTTTCTTTCTAAAACTATCTGCCGAAATTGTTGCAACCCCTATTACTAGCCTGTTCAAACTCTCTTTCGTGTCGTCTGAGATTCCCAAAGATTGGAAAACAACTGCAGTCATCCCCCTCTTCAAAGGGGGGGACACTCTAGACCCAAACTGCTACAGACCTATATCTATCCTACCCTGGCTTTCTAAGGTCTTCGAAAGCCAAGTCAACAAACAGATTACCGACCATTTCGAATTCCACCGCACCTTCTCCGCTATGCAATATGGTTTCAGAACTGGTCATGGGGGCACCTCAGCCACGCTCAAGATCATAAACGATATCTTAACCGCCATCGATAAGAAACAATACTGTGCAGCCGTATTCATTGACCTGGCCAAGGCTTTCGACTCTGTCAATCACCACATCCTCATCGGCAGACTCGATAGCCTAGGCTTCTCAAATGATTGCCTCGCCTGGATCACCAACTACTTCTCCGATAGAGTTCAGTGTGTCAAATTGGAGGGCTTGTTGTCCGGGCCTCTGGCTGTCTCTATGGGGGTGCCACAGGGTTCAATTCTTGGGCCGACTCTCTTCTCTATATACATCAATTCTGCTGGTGAGTCTCTGATCCACCTCTACGCAGACAACACCATTCTGTATACTTCTGGCCCTTCTTTGGACACTGTGTTAACAACCCTCCAGACAAGCTTCAATGTCATACAACTCTCCTTCCGTGGCCTCCAACTGCTCTTGAATACAGGTAAAAACGATCGCTGCCTGCACCTGCCCGCCCGTCCAAAATCTCTACTCTGGACTATTCTGACTTAGAATATGTGGACAACTACAAATACCTAGGTGTCTGGTTAGACTGTAAACTGTCCTTCCAGACTCACATCAAACATCTCCAATCCAGTTAAATCTAGTATTGACTTCCTATTTCGCAGCAAAGCATCCTTCACTCACACCCTCGTAAAACTGACCATCCTACCGATCCTCGACTTCGGCGATGTCATTTACAAAATAGACTCCAATACCCTACTCAATAAATTGGATGCAGTATATCACAGTGCCATCCATTTTGTCACCAAAGCCCCATAAACTACCCACCACTGTGACCTATACGCTCTCGTTGGCTGGCCCTCGCTTCAGGCTCATCGACAAACCCCCTGGCTCCAGGTCATCTACAAGACCCTGCTTGGTTAAAGTCCCCCCTTATCTCAGCTCGCTGGTCACCATAGCAGCACCCAGCTGTAGCACGCACTCCAGCAGGTATATCTTTTTTTTTTTTTTGCCTTTACCTCCATTATCTCACCTCATTTGCTCACATTGTATATAGACATATTTTTCTATTGTATTATTGACTGTATGTTTGTTTTACTCCATGTGTAACTCTGTGTCGTTGTATGTGTCGAACTGCTTTGCTTTATCTTGGCCAAGTCGCAATTGTAAATGAGAACTTGTTCTCAACTTAACTACCTGGTTAAATAAAGGTGAAATAAAAAATACAAAAATACATGGAAGAATGCTTCTCCCTCTCTATCATGGATGCCATGGTTGCCCTTAGTTTGAAGATGTAATCCGGAGACAGATGTTTTATACAACAGCCTTCTTCTGTGTGTTCTCTGTTCCACTCCCTTTGCATATTTACAATCAAATGCCAAAATGTACTCCATCTTCTTAGCTATCATACTCTGCTTCCACCGGGCATTTCACTGATTTTAAAGCTTGGTCCTCGAGAAAGCAGCGAGTAAAACTTTTTCAGTTATTCGTGATATCTTTCAGAAATGCCACATTAGAAATAATTAGATACACATACTGACCCAACTCATGTTATAGTCAGAAGCATGCTACATGGCAGACCAACCCAAACCCATCTCTCGGCATATCCAGCCCATCCATTATCTCAGTCAATCATGGCTAGCGGGAAGGTTCCTGTATTTTTTTTGTGGCTGAACCAATTAGGCTCATACTTCTTTTTTCTTCTTATTTACAGATGGCATACAAGTTTATTATTAAGGCACATTAAAGTTCATATGTTCCAGAAGGCATTTCTGCCAAAAAAAAAACACATTTTGATAAAACAAAAAATGCCTTTCATGTAAAGTAGTGATGCATGACATAAGCCCAGTTTCCTAAAATGAGTCACAAATGTAATACAGCATAAGTGAATTTGTACATATACATATGACACCTTCAAATGGGGAATTTACAGTGCCTTCAGAAAGTATTTAGACTCTGACTTATTCCACGTCTTGTTGTGTTCCAGCCTGAGTTTAAAATAGATTAAATTGAGATTTTGTATCACTAGCCAACACATAATACCCAATCATGTCAAAGTATAATTATGTTTTTAGAAACGTTAACAAATTAATAACAAATGAAAAGCTGACATTTCTTGGGTCATTAAGAATTCAGTCACATGAGTTGAATGGACTCGCTGTGTGCAATAATAGTGTTTAACATGATTTTAGAATGACTACCTCACCTCTGTACCTCACACATACCATTATCTGTAAGATCCCTCAGTTGAGCAGTGAATTTCAAACACAAATTCAACCACAAAACCCAGTGAGGTTTTCCAATGCCTCACAAAGAAAGGCACCTATTGGTAACAAAATGCAGACATTGAATATTCCTTTGAGCGTGGTGAAATTATTAATTACACTTTGGATTAATTAATACACCCAGTCACTACAAAGAATCAGACATCCTTCCTGACTCAGTTGCCGGAGAGGAGGAAACCGCTCAGGGATTTCACCATGAGGCTAATAGTGACTTTAAAACAGTTAGAGTTTAATGGTTGTGATAGGAGCAACTTGGGGATGAGTCAAAAACATTGTAGTTACGCTACAATACTAACCTAAATGGCAGAGTCAAAAGAAGGAAACCTGTACAGAATAAAAAATATTCCAAAACATGCATACTGTTTGCAATAAGGCACTGAAGTAAAACTGCAAAATGAATTGGCAAAGATATTAACTTTATTTTGTGAATACAAAGCATTATGTTTGGGGCAAATCCAACACAACACATCACTGAGTACCACGCTTCATATTTTCAAGCATGGTGGTGGCTGCATCATATTATGGGTATGCTTGTCATCGGCAAGGACTAGGGAGTTTTCTATGATAAAACGACTCAGAATAGTGCTAAGCAGAGGCAAAATTCTAGAGGAAAAACCTGGTTCAGTCTACTTTCCAACAAATACTAGGAGAAAAATTTAGGACAATAACCTAAAAGGCCAAATATACACTAGAATTGCTTACCAAGATGACATTGAATGCTCCTGAGTGGCCTAGTTACAGTTTTTACTTAAATTTATTTGAAAATCAATGGCAAGACTTGAAAATGGCTGTTTAGCAATGATCAACATCCAACTTGACAGCTTGAAGAATTTGTTCAAAAATAATGCGCAAATATTGTACAATCCAGGTGTGTAAAGCTCACAGAGACTTAACCATAAATACATGTATTGACTCAGGGGTGTGAATACTTATGTAAATGAGATATTTCTGTATTTAATTTTCAATACATTTGCTAAAATGTCTAAAAACTTGTTTACCCTTTGTCATTATCGGGTATTGTGTAGTTATTCCCTTTTGAATTTGCCCAAACACATACAGTTGAAGTTGGTAGATTACATACACCTTAGCCAAATACATTTAAACTCAGTTTTTCACCATTCCTGACATGTAATCCTAGTAACAATTCCCTGTTTTAGGTCAGTTAGGATCACCACTTTATTTTAAGATTGTGAAATGTCAGAATAATAGTAGAGAGAATGATTTATGTCAGCTTTTATTTATTTCATCACATTCCCATTGGGTCAGAAGTTTAAATACACAATTAGTATTTGGTAGCATTGCCTTTAAATTGTTTAACCTGGGTCAAACATATCGGGTAGCCTTCCAGAAGCTTCCCACGATAAGTTGGGTGAATTTTGGCCCATTCCTTCTGACAGAGCTGGTGTAACTGAGTCAGGTTTGTAGGCCTCCTTGTTCACACAAACTTTTTCAGTTCTGCCCACAAATTTTCTATAGAATTGAGGTCAGGGCTTTGTGATGGCCACTCCAATACCTTGACGTTGTTGTCCTTAAGCCATTTTGCCACAACTTTGGAAATATGCTTGAGGTCATTGTCCAGTTGGAAGACCTATTTGCGACCAAGCTTTAACTTCCTCACTGATGTCTTGAGATGTTGCTTCAATATGTCCACATGATTTTCCTACCCCATGAAGCCATCTATTTTGTGAAGTGCACCAGTCCCACCTTCAGCAAATCACTCCCACAACATGATGCTGCCACCCACGTGCTTCGCTACTGGGATGGTGTTCTTTGGCTTTGCAAGCCTCCCCTTTTTTCCTCCAAACATAACGATGGTCATTATGGCCACACAGTTCTGTTTGTTTCATCAGACCAGAGGATATTTCTCCAAAAAGTTACATATTTTCCCCATGTGCAGTTGCAAACCATAGTCTGGCTTTTTTATGTTGGTTTTGGAGCAGTGGCATCTTCCTTGCTGAGCGGCCTTTCAGGTTATGTTGACAGATACTTTTGTACCCATTTCCTCCAGCATCTTCACAAGGTCCTTTGCTGTTGTTCTGGGATTGATTTCAGGTTTTCGCACCAAAGTATGTTCATCTCTAGGAGACAGAACGCGTCTCCTTCCTGAGCGGTATGACGACTGCGTGGTCCCATGGTGTTTATATCTGCGTACCATTGATTGTACAGATGAACGTGGTACCTTCAGGCGCTTGGAAATTGCTCCCAATTATGAACCAGACTTGTAGTGGTCTACAATTGGTTTTCTGAGGTCTTGGCTGATTTCTTTTGATTTTCCCATGATGTCAAGCAAATAGGCACTGAGTTTGAAGGTAGTTCTTGAAATACACCCACAGGTACACCTCCAATTGACTCAAATGATGTCAATTAGCCTATCAGAAGCTTCTAAACTCATGACATAATTTTCTGGAATTTACCAAGCTGTTTAAAGGCACAGTCAACTTCGTGTATGTGAACTTCTGATCAACTGGAATTGTGATACAGTGAGATAAGTGAAATAATCTGTCTGTCTGCACAACTCGCTACAATACTTGCCTAAACTATAGTTTGTTAACAAGACATTTGTGGAGTGGTTGAAAAACGAGTTTTAATGAATCCAACCTAAGTGCATCTAAACTTCCGACTTCAACTGTACAGTGCATTCGTAAAGTATTTAGACCCCTTGACTTTTTCCACATTTTGTTATTATACAGCCTTTTTCTAAAATGGATAAATGTAAAAAACTCATCAATCTATGCACAATACCCCATAATGACTTAGCGAAAAGAGGTTTTTAGAATTTCTTGCAAAAGTTTTACGGATAAAAAGTATTCAGATCCTTTGCTAGGAGACTCAAAATTGAGCTCAGGTTCTTCCTGTTTTCATGAATCATCTTTGAGATGTTTCAACAACTTTGATTGGAATCCACCTGTGGTAAATTATATTGATTGGACATGATTTGGAAAGGCACACACCTGTCTATATAAGGTCCCACAGTTGATAGTGAATGTCAGAGCAAAAAACAAGCCATGTGGTCGAAGGAATTGTTCGTAGAGCTCCGAGACAGGATTGTGTGTAGACACAGATCTGGGGAAGGCTACCAAGAACACAGTGGCCTCCAACATTCTTAAACGGAAGATGTCTGGAACCACCAATAATCTTCTAAGAGCTGGCCTCCCGGCCAAAATTAGCAATCGGGGGAGAAGTGCCTTGGTCAGGGAGGTGACAAAGAACCCAATGGTAACTCTGACAGAGCTCCAGTGTTCCTCTGTGGAGTTGGAAGAACCTTCCAAAAGGACAACCATCTCCCTCAGAAAAAAACAAAAGACATTTGGTCATGGTTGTTGATTACATATGTTTCCTTAAACCCATACATACATTTTAAGCTATTTTGGGGCCAACACAGGGGAAACCATAACCCCAAAATGTCAATGCAGGTAAATGCATTTACAACCGATAGCGGGTGCTACAGGCTGACCTGAGGCTCGGCTGAAATAGCACTATGTCAGGTTTTGTTCAGTGCTAAAATTATACAAGTGTGCCAATTTTCACGTTTCTATAGCAAATCAAACACTTTTTGAGCTCATTACTGAACTATAAATTTTTGTCCACATTTCTTTGTCTAAAGTGAGAAGTTAGCTTAATGAATGTAGTTGATGTGGTTACTAAAACAACTGTCATTTTTTATTTGTAGAAGATATTTCTGTTTTATTTATTTATTCATTCAGTTACTAAAACAGCTGTATCGTTAGAACTGTATAATGTACAGTATTTTGGTTCCGTTGCCAGATTTGAATAGCAGGGAAGTAAATGAAGATGTCATACCCTCTAACTTTTTGTCTCTTGTTGGCAAAGGGTCAAAGTACCTGATTTGTGTTAAAAGTTACATTGTTTACAGTGAATGTTGGAAGTGATGATGTCACAATGGGGAGCTTTAGAATGTTGAGGAAATTACATGAAAGAATATTGACAAAAAGAAGGGCAAAAAAAGGTATTACTTAAAAAGTCTCAAATATAAAGTTTAAAAAAGTTTAATACAGGGCCTCCCGAGTGGCACAGCGGTCTAAGGCACTGCATCACAGTGCTAGAGGCGTCACAACCAGCCGTGATCGATTGGAGTCCCATAGTGCGGCATACAATTGGCTCAGCGGGGGGGGGGGGGGGGGGCTTTACTTGGCTTATCGCACTGTAGCGGCTCCTTGTGGTGGGCCGGGCACCTGCAGGCTGACCTCGGTCATCAGTTGAACAGATGAACTATGACACATTGGTGCGGCTGGCTTCCGGGATAAGCGGGCAGGTTTGACAGGTCATGTTTCGGAGGATGCTTGACTCGACCTTCGCCTCCCGAGCTTGTTGGGGAGTTGCAGCGATGAGACAAGATCAGAATTGGGGAGAAAAAGGGGGTAAAATATACACACACAAAAAAAAGTTGAATACAAGCAACTCAAACCAGTCTACATGTTTTGAAGTTTGAATGGCGTTTCTAGCTTAAACTGTGTAGGAGGAGTTGAGTGCTAAATAATAATAATAAGTATGATGAAAATTTAAGTGGTGGCTTTTGCCACACAAGCCCCACAATAACTAAATGCTAACTTTACAAGTAATGTTCGGCGGCCACAAAGTATTTTTGTGGTAGTGGAAGTAGTAAAAAATGTTTTACTCAAGCTGATGTCATGACAAACAAGTGCCCTCATAATGCAATGAAGATGACAAAGACTAAATGTTTGATTGAAGTAAGACACAAGAAAAATGTAACTGCCTAACTTGTTTACACTGTTTGATTTGTTTGAAAAATAAACTTTCCCTGAAAACATATTGCATTCGTTCAATAGTTTTTCTCATTCATATTAACTCAATGAGGCTCATTTATGATTATTTTAATCTTGTGTAGAGTAATGACAGTTAGTAATTGTGGTCATTAGTTGTGGTCAGTAGTTGTGTGTTTGTGATTAGGGCTGTGGCAGTCATGACCCTTTGTTATCGTTTCACGGTAATTGACCGTTAATTAACATAAACATGTTTTGCATCTCCAGGCCTCCACACAAACAAGCTGCATACAAGCCGCTGATGCATGCCTTTGGAACATCTACACTGAACAAAAACATAAACGCAACATGTAAAGTGTTGGTCCCATGTTTCATGAGCTGAAATAAAAGATCACAGAAATGTTCCATAAGTTGATTGCTCTAAAAGTTTTGCCACAAATTTCTTTACATACCTTTTGGTGAGCATTTCTACTTTGCCAAGATAATCAATCCACCTGACAGGTGTGGCATATCAATAATATGATTGAACAGCATGATCATTACACATGTGCACCTTGTGCTCGGGACAATAAAGGCCACTCTAAAATGTGCAGTGAAGTCTCAAGTTTTGAGGGAGCGTGCCATTGGCATGCTGACTGCAGGAATGTCCACCAGAGCTATTGGCAAAGATTTTAATGTTCATTTTTCTACCGTAAGCCGCCTGTAATGTAATTTTAGAGCATGTTTGGAATGCTCTGGATTGACGTGTATGACAGAGTGTTCTAGTTCCCACCAATATCCAGCAACTTCACACAGCCATTGACGAGGAGTGAGACAACATTCCACAGGCCACAATCAACAGCCTGATCAACTCTATGCAATGGAGATATGCTGCATGAGGCTAATAGTGGTGACACCAGATACTGATTGGCTTTCAGATCCACACCCTTACCTTTCTTAAAGATAATTGTGACCAACAGATGCATATCTGTATTCCCAGTCATGTGCAATCCATAGATTAGGCCCTAATGTATTTATTTAGCTGATTTCCTTAAATTATCTGTAATTCAGTAAAATCTTGTTGTTGCCCTTACATTTTTGTTCAGTATTTAAAACAGTTTAATAGATCAATTAAATATACACCATCACAATAAATCCATTATTTATTTTAGGCAGATCTAAAGAAACATGATATCAAGAAAATGTATTTCAGTATTTTTGGCCTATTGTATGTTATCTGGCTATGTGCCATGCCATAGGATGTAGGCTTGTTCATTTAGCTGACAAGATGTGCTTGTAAGTCCCTTCCCATTATTTTATATTATATGATTTCATAGTAAGAATAATATAATTGAACTTAGCTGAATAAAACAGAAAGGATATTTTTCCCATTCCGGTGCAAGTGCGCATATGTTGTGGCTATGTTGAGTGTAAAAGTGATCATTTGAAGCAGGTCCTATATGCTAGACTAAGAGTTACTTGGCAATGTCAGTTGTGAATTATATAAACCTTAGAATGACTTAGACTTCAAAACATATATGGGCTGCATGATGTTACTATAGGCTATTGATGATTTGAGAAAGTCGCAGAAAAAGCTTGCTCTCTGTTCCTTGCCTCAGGCTGCACAACTGTTCTCTCATTGAGTGATCATATGTTCACCCATCAGACTATTCTCAATTTAATCTGGTCTTTACTAATGTGTAAAATTAGTTTTGATTTAGAATGGTCCATTATCAAATGGGCAGGAACAGGGCCTGAATCATCGATAGATAGTTTGAAACATAGCGTAATATAACCAGTTCATCCAGTATGAATAATAATACAGTCCACACTCAAAGGCGATTACTAGAATTTGTTTAATTAAGTATAGGCTATACCAATTATTTATCACAGACATATTAAATCAAATTTGTTGTATGTTTTTCTGCTGTGCATAATATATGGAAGGCTATGCATTGTATAACGGCACAATCATTATTTTAATTCAGTTTTTTTTCAGGCTTGGACTCGTATATAGGCCTAGGCCTATTTTGAATGAATTATCAACTTAGAATGCACTGTCCATTTTGTTGTGTTAGGCTTTGAAACAAAAAGCGCAATACTGTTTTGATGATAAGTGTTTTATGTGATTTTCGAATGCATTTGCATTGATGTCAGAATGGTTGGAAGGACAATAGAGCACTGAGTACCAGGCCATTAGTGACCTGATGGTCATTAGCGACTAAGGTACTACTAGAATACATAAAAGGAGATTACCTTGACTCAATGGTCACATGGAATTTTACTCCGGTCTTGACTCATGACTGCCGGTGTGGCGGTAATACAGTCACCGCAACAGCCCTAGTTGTGGACAGTAGTTGTGTGGTTGTGGTCAGGAGTTAGTCTGTTGTGTTCAGTAGTTGTGTGGCCAGTAGTTGTGTGGTTGTGGTTAGTAATTGTGTTCAGGAGTTGTGGTCAGTACTTGTGTGGTTGTGGTCAGTAATTGTGGTCATTAGTTGTGGTCAGTAGTTGTGCTGAGGAGTTCTGTGGTCAGTAATTCTGTGGTTGTGGTCAGCAATTGTTGTGGTCAGTAGTTGTGTGGTTGTGGTCTGTAATTGTGATCAATAGTTGTGGTCAGGAGTTGTGTTCAGTAGTTGTGGTCAGGAGTTATAATCTGTAGTTCTGTTGCTGTGGTCAGTAGTGTGGCTGTGGCCCGTAGTTGTTATGTGGTTAGTAATTGTGGTCACTAGTTGTGTGTACAGAGCATTAATCCTGACCACAACTATTGAACACAACTCCTGACCACAACTACTGAGCACAACCACACAACTGCTGACCATAACTAACTACCACCACTACTGACCACAATTACTGACCACAATTACTGACTACAACCACAACTACTGACCACAATTACAGACCACAACATCACAACTACAGACCACTCCTGACAAAATGGCAGTTGTTTGGGAAAAAAATGGGGGAAATGTGTTAATTCAGTTACTAAAACTGTGTTGTAAGATCTGTAGTAGATAGTTTTGAATAGCAGAAAAGTTGACAAAGATATCGTACCCTTTTTGTCTCTTTTGTTGGGAACATTTTTAAAAATGTCTGTTTTTATAAATAGTTAGAAAATGTTGTTGATGTGGATACTAAAATAGCTGTAACTTTTTCTCAGAATATTTTTGTTTCTGCATTCAGATTTGAAAAGCAGAGAACTAGAGGAAGATTTCATACGTTCTAACTTTTTGTCTAAGTTGTTTGCAAAGTGATAAAAGTAGCTGATTTATGTCAAAAGTTGCATTGTTGCATTTACAGTGAATGGAATGGTGGCAGTGATGATGTCACAATGGGGTCTTTTAGAATGTTGAAAAAAGTTCCATGATAGTGAATGAAGATGGACAAAAAAGGACATGAAGCTTAATAGTTTAAAAAGTATAAAATATATAAAACAATCTGTATTTTAGGACCTCAATCTAGACCAGTCTGCACATTTGAAAGTTTGAATGCCGTTCCAAATAATAATATTACGAAGACAAATAAGTATGTCGAGAGATTTGAAGGAGGGACTCTTGCTTCACAAGCCCATGAATAATAAGAACTATGTCTTAGATTTAAAGTAGAAATTCTTGCTTTGCAAGCCCCAAAAATAATAAGAACTATGTCTAAGATTTCAAGTGGAAACTCTTGATTTGCAAGCCCCATTAATAATAACAATAAGAAGTATGTCTAAGATTTGAAGTGGGGACTCTTCCTTTGCAAGCCAAATTAATAATAAAAGTCAGAAATAAGTGGGACATTATTTAAAAAGTGTGGCTATTTCACAAGCCACACTAATAATAAGACAATGATTTAGAGTGGGACGTTTGTTACTTCAAATCCCACTAATAACAGACTCATTAGATAATTTCCTGTAATCAGATAATTTCTTGTAATCAGCAGTCAAAAGAACATCAGATCAAACTGTCGTGATCTGTCACATGTTATCTACTCTTATTGTAGAACCATGTGCCAACAAACATTCATAAATTCAAATGTTTTAATGAATTGTAAGGACTATATCCTTATAAATGTTCTAAATATGAAATGCGTATTTATTCAAGGTTTAGAAATTGTTTGGTAATGCTTAATCATGAAAGTGACTGTAAAGTGTCACCTCCAAATCAATCGTTTTATTTCTTTTTTTCAGAGGGGCTTTCTCCTATGTGAAACGAGTGACGCAGAAGGTTGGTAAAATGGAGTATGCTTCCAAGTTCATCTCTGCCCGAGCCAAGAGGAAGGCCTCTGCTCTGAGAGAGATGAAACTACTGTCTGGGCTGGACCATGAGAGAGTCCTGTATTTCCATGATGCCTTCGAGAAGAAGAACGCAGTCATCATTGTCACAGAGATGTATCCTTTTGGGAGTTCATACTGACTGGTGCCTGTCACATAGATTACATGTACCATTTGACTTGAAGATTGGGGAAATTGGCAGCTATAATGGTCTTTCTTATGGTAGACACATGCATACACATACACACTCGCATTCACACACATGCAGGCACGCGCGAGCACACACACAAACACACAATCACATGGTGATAGTAATAAGCATAACGTTCCTATGTTGGACTATTTTTGTCCCTCATTCATCTCATGCCATAATTATGAAGTATTTTCAATGTCAGAAATGTATTTCTCCTTGATCAATTCGTCAAGATGCAATGAGGAGTTGCTGGAGAGGTTAACAAAGAAATCTACAGTAATGGAGTCAGACGTGAGTTGGTTACTGTGTGCTTCGAGGACACTCCTTACAGAAAATAATTTGTTGCGGCAATTCCCGCAAGTTTGTGGCAAATTTGCTGCAAACTAAATAGTACGCTACAAAATGTTGCCAAAAGTTTGCAAATGTTTGTCACTAATGGTGAACCTGCGGCAAACCTTTGGCAATAATAATATTTATTGCTACTAGAGGCAAAAAGTTTGCCAGAGGTTTTATTATAGTAAATAATGATCTCATAATTATATTTGAATCTGTGGCAAACCTGTGGCAAACAGTTTACCAGAAGCCTTTTCTGGGTAACACGTGAGTTCCAAGACAAGTAACTGTTGACAACCAGTCAGGGGGAGAAGAAAAATCACTTAGAAAATGCAAAACAAGTTTTCCAGCTAGCTACCTACCAAAGTTGTCTGGTAAGTGTCTAACTTATTAATTAAACTTCCTAGTAAACTTCAAAATGGTGTTTAAAATGATGCCTGGTTAGCAATGTCATGTTTTATGGAATAGAGTGAAACACATTTTGTTGCTATATCAGTTTCACTCTGTCAGCACCACCAGCTAGTGCTCAGCCAGCTAGCTAAGGTTAGCTATCATACTTTTGCACAATTGATGTGAGAACTAGCTAGCTAACTAATTATTTGCCCCAACACCATTTTTGGAGGAATACGTTTCTGTCTTTTCTAGCTGACACAGCTAGCTAAGGTTGCAACAATATGAGCTAACTTGACATCATAGCAAAAATTAACTTTTGCAAATGGATACCCTTCCCTTACCCATGAGGTTGAAAGACACGGAATTGGGAAGAGGATGCATCAACACCCTGGAAAGATGTTTGTGGTGGACTGACTCATAAAACTTTTTTGAGTGATAAATTACTGTTGTGTTCAAGCTTGATAAGGTAAGTAAATCACATTTATTCATAAAGCCCTTCTGACATCAGCTGATATCTCAAAGGGCTGTACAGAAACCCAGCCTAAAACCCCAAACAGCAAGCAATGCAGGTGTAGAAGCACGGTGGCTAGGAAAAACTCCCTAGAAAGGCCAGAAGCTAGGAAGAAACCTAGAGAGGAACCAGGTTATGAGTGGTGGCCAGTCCTCTTCTGGCTGTGCCGGGTGGAGATTATAACAGAACATGGCCAAGATGTTCAAATGTTCATAAATGACCATCAGGGTCAAATAATAATAATGACTGTGGATGTCGAGGGTGCAACAGGTCAGCACCTCAGGAGTAAATGTCAGTTGGCTTTTCATAGCCGATCATTCAGAGTATCTCTATCGCTCCTGCTGTCTCTAGAGAGTTGAAAACAGCAGGTCTGAGACAGGTAGCATGTCCGGTGAACAGGTCAGGGTTCCATAGCCGCAGGCAGAACAGTTGAAACTGGAGCAGCAGCATGGCCAGGTGGACTGGGGACAGCAAGGAGTCATCAGGCCATGTAGTCCTGAGGTAGGTAGGTAGGTAGGTAGGTGTGAGTGAGTGTGTGAGTGTGTGAGTGTGTGAGTGAGTGAGTGAGTGAGTGAGTGAGTGAGTGAGTGAGTGAGTGAGTGAGTGAGAGAGAGAGAAAATTAGAGAACGCATACTTAAATTCACACAGGACACCGGATAAGACAGGAGAAATACTCCGATATAACAGACAGACCCTAGCCCCCCGACACATAAACTACTGCAGCATAATTACTGGAGGCTGAGGGGTCGGGGGAGACACTGTGGCCCCATCCGACGATACCCCCGGACAGGGCACAGGCAGGATATAACCCCACCCACTTTGCAAAAGCACAGCCCCCACACCCCTAGAGGGATATCTTCAACCACCAATTTACCATCCTGAGACGGCCGAGTATAGGCAGAGTATAGCTCACAAAGATAAATGCATGTATTATTCTCATGAATGTAGCCCATACATTCATTCTTTGTAACAATTAGATCTTTCATTTCTTCAAACAAGTAGCTAGCTCATCTTGATCATGTGTTGTCTCTTACCTCATTATTTCTAGAAGAAATCAGTTACTAGTCAAAAATACAGATTGAGCCAAGCGATAACTGAGGACAGAGAAATATATGTTAAATCAAACTGGGGACAGAGAAATATATGTGCAGCTGGTCAAGGCTTTTTGCATGCCTGGCTTTTAGATGTAAGTTAACAATACTTCATTTTGGAACAATAATACAAATTGCCATATTAGGCACAACTCAATTTTATGTTGCTTTTCTTCCACCCAAGCCTTATACACCTGAGTCAGGAAGAAGAGACAAATAGGAGACAACAGTCTAGATTGAATATCATAATTAGATGATTCGTTTGAATCAATTGTGCAAATCTTTTATACTCTGGTAGATTTAAAAGGCCTAAGTTCCAGTTTATTCTAGCTGCATCTTTTGTTTATATAGCATTTATACAAGGCAGAAACATTGTTTCCTTGCTGATAAATATAGAGAATGAGAAGCATAGCAACATCAAGGCAACTTTGTAACAGCTAACCCCGTTTTTCCAAAGCCTACCATTTAAAAATAGAAAATGTTTTCAGTAATTGCTTTCAGTATCCTAATATTGTTTTTGTTTTGTGTTTTCTGATTGTTTCAGTGCATGCATTCAACAAGCTTTGGACAAAGGACTTCCACAGGGCCCCCAGCTCCAAAGTTCACTCAAAAAGGCAATAGTTCTGAACTGGGTTTGATTTAGTTTTTGTTGTTTTAAATTATTTCAATTTTGTTAATTCTTTTTTAAACATCCACTGGTTGAAAGCTCATTGCTCAGTTATCGCTTGGCTCAAGTAAATTGTGTAGTTGACATCCCTGTAGTTTTCACATTTCTCTCATGTAAATGTTGTAGCTACATAAGAAGATTAAAACTATTAATTTATGAAATATTCAGTCTTTGCTCTTTCTTTCATTAGCATGCTGATTATTTCAAATTATATTGGATTTATTTTTTTTATCTCTTAAGACATTGAATACATGTTGTTTAGAATATTTAATACATTTAGTATGTTTAGTTTTCTCTGTGAAAAGTTCATTTAAAGTTGCCAGAATATGTTTTTTTTCCGGTAAAGGACTTCATTATGAGGTCATGAGAACAGTGACCTCTATTGAAAGATCATTGAACTCTTGCCTGTAGCAACCAACCTGGCCCCTAGAATTATTCTCTAAGCAGACACAAAGAAAACCAAGTAAATCCACACACTTTTACAGGAGTAAATGTGACTTTGGGTAAAACTTGATATGACCAAACCACCCCGTGTCTCTTATTGTATAAGAATTTGTGTCTCCCATCGTATCTTTATAACATGGACCATAAAGTAATGACTGTAATACAGCCAGGTCCATAAGTGGAATGTGACACAATTTGCATCACCTTGGCTCTGTACGCCACCACAATGGATTTGAAAGGAAACAATCAAGATGTGTTTTAAGTGTGGATTTCCATCTATAATTTAAGGTTTTTTAAAAAATGATTGTATTAACCATGTAGGAATTACAACAATTTTTATACATAAGCCCCCCCCAGACAACTGACAGAATCATAAATTAAATTGTGTGTTTTAATACTTCTTTGCAAATATTTGCAGTCAATGACTGTCTGAAGTCTGGAACCCATAGACATCACCAGATGCTGGATTTCTTCCCTAGTGATGCTCTGCCAGGCCTTTACTGCAGCTGTCTTCAGTTTCTGCTTGTTCTTGGGGTATTTAGCCTTCAACATGTAAAATGCATGCTCAATTGGATTCAGTTCAGGTGACTGACTTGGCCATTGCAGAACATTCCACTTCTTTGCCTTAAAAAAGTATTGGGTTGCTTTCGCAGTATGCTTCGGGTCATTGTCCATCTGCACTGTGAAGCACCGTCCAATGAGTTTTGAAGCATTTGACTGAATCTGAGCAGATACTATGGCCCTCAACACTTCAGAATTCATCCTGATGTTTTTGTCAATAGTCACATCATCAATAAATACAAGGGAACCAGTTCCATTGGCAGCCATACATGCCCACGCCATAACACTACCTCCACCATGTTTCACAGATGAGCAGTTCCTTCCCTTCTCCATACTCTTCTCTTTCCATCATCCTGGTACAAGTTGATCTTTGTCTCATTTGTCCATAGGATGTTGTTCCAGAACTCTACAGGCTTTCTAAGATGTTCTTTTGCAAACTCTAATCTGGTCTTCCTGTTTTTGAGGCTTACCAATGGTTTAAATCTTGTGGTAAACCCTCTGTATTTACTCTGGTGAATTATTCTCTTGATTGTTGACTTTGACACAGAGACACCTACCGCCTGGAGGGTGTTCTTGATCTGGCCAACTGTAGTGGAGGAGTTTTTCTTCACCAGGGAAAGAGTTCTTCTGTCGTCCACTACAGTTGTTTTCCGTGGCCTTCCAGGCTTTTTGGTGCTCCTGAGCTCATCAGTGCATTCTTTCTTTTTAGGAATGTACCAAGTAGTTGATTTGGCCACACCTAATATTTTTACAATCTCTCTGATGGGTTTATTTGGATTTTTCAGCCTAATGATGGCTTGCTTCACTTGCAGTGACAGCTATTTGGACTTCTTCATATTGGGGGTTAACAGCAACCAATTCCAAATGCAAATGCCACACTCTAGACCGATTCCAAATCTGCTTACTTGTAAATTAACTAATGAGGGAATAACACATACCTGGTCATGGAACAGCTGAGCAGCCAATTGTACAATTACTTTTGGTACCTTAAAAAGAGGGGGGGTTCAGTTATAAAAAAGTTTTGTAATTCCTACACTGTTCATCTGATTTGGATGTAAATACCCTCAAATTAAAGCTGAAAGTATGCACTTCCAGCTCATATTCATTTTTTAATTTCAACTCCAATATCCTGTGGTAGAGAGCTAAAACAATAACTTGGTCATTGTCCAAATATTTATGGACCTGACTGTACCTATGCTTGGTATACCTGCAGATCCGCTCTTGCATGAGACAGTTGCTGGAGGGTGTGGACTACCTTCACCATCAAAATATCATCCATCTGGATATCAAGGTAAACACGTCTTCACTGAAAAGAGAGATTTAAAGATATGTCACGAGAGGGATTCTGGTTAGTACTGTGTTTTTTTTGTTTTGCAGGTGTCCGTTTAAACAAGGAATATCTACCCTTGAATACAGTAATTTGTCAAAATGATGATCTTTATTCTGATCTCTGACCTCATCTTTTGGGTTTCCCCCTAGCCTGATAACATCCTCATGGCAGACCACCATGGTGATCAAATCCGCATCTGTGATTTCGGAAACGCCATAGAGCTCACACCCGACGAGGCTCAGTACTGCAAATACGGCACACCAGAATTTGTTGCCCCAGAAATTGTCAACCAAACTCCTGTGTCCAAGGCAACTGACATCTGGTAAAAACGCTGAAGGCCATGAAAGTGTTAAAAACTTGATACATATCACAAATGGATCCTCTCTAATTCTCTGCTTTTTCTTCCAGGCCGATTGGAGTCATTACATATTTGTGGTAGGTACATGTTAAATGTGTCTTAAATTTGGTGTGATCCCATAAGATTATTAATTACAATTTAAAACCTATTGTGACTAGGGGGAACTATTTTCATTTTTGGAAAAATAACGTTCCCAAAATAAACTGGATATTTTGTCAGGACAAGATGCTAGAATATGCATATAGTTGACAGTTTAGGATAGAAAACACTCTAAAGTTTCCAAAACTGTAAAAATATTGTCTGTGAGTATAACAGAACTGATATTGCAGCCAAAAGCCTGAGAAAAATCTAATCTGGAAGTGCCTTATGTTTTGAAAGCTCTGCGTTCCAATGCGTCCCTATTGAGCAGTGAATGGGCTATCAACCAGATTACTTTTTCTACGTATTCCCCAAGGTGTCTACAGTATTGTGATGTAGTTTTATGCCTTTATGTTGAAGAATACCCGTAAGCGGCTACATTGTGTAAGTGGTCACCTGATGGCTCTCAGAGTGATTCTCGCGTAAATAATATTTTGGGAAAAAAGGAACATTGGCTATCAAACTGGGAGTCTTGTGAGTGAAAACATCCGAAGCTCATCAAAGGAAAACTATTTAATTTGATTGCTTTTCTGATTTTCGTGACCAAGTTACCTGCTGCTAGCTGGACATAATGCTATGCTAGGCTATCGATAAACCTACACAAATGCTTGTCTTGCTTTGGCTGTAAAGCATATTTGGAAAATCTGAGATGACAGGGTGATTAACAAAAGGCTAAGCTGTGTCTCAATATATTTCACTTGTGCTTTTCATGAATATGAATATTTTCTAGTAATATTTATGTCCGTTGCGTTATGCTAATTCGTGTCAGTCGATGATTACACTCACGGATCCGGGATGGGGTGTCACTAGAGGTTATTAAGTATGGATTTATGCATATGCACACTTTACAAGCCAATGGATAAATTAACACCACATATGTAGCTGTTGATTCCTATTTGTATTGCTATGAGAGAGACCCTATCAGACATGCCATCGACCTGCAGTAATATTGGAACGTGGCTCTAGAAATCAGTGAACAATTAGTGAGAGGAAGAGATGTTCACAGGTGTTTCTGCATTTCAGCCTGACTGGAGTGTCTCCGTTTGCTGGAGAGAATGACCACAGATCCGTGCTCAACATCAGGAACTTCAATGTGGCCTTTGAGGAGAGTATGTTCACTGACCTGTGCCGAGAAGCCAAGGGATTCATCATCAAACTGCTGGTGGCAGACAGACTGTGAGTGGCAACTATAGATTTTAACATGTTCAGGCCAAAACTTGAGATGTCCATGTGCTAGTTCAAATTTCAGGTAAATCATGCGTTTGATTGAATACATGTTCAAGACAATTTAAGTTGCAGTTGTCAAGATAGGATGTGTCTCTTCTAGATTCACGTTTCTTTAGTTCTTATACATTTGTGGGCTTCTTCACCCTCACTAGAAATCAAATGTAAAATGGAATCATGCCATCCCTTTAGGAGGCCTGATACAGAAGAGGGTCTCCGTCATCCATGGTTCAAGGTGAGACATGTAAACTTTGACTCATATGTGACGCACAACACACAATTGCTTCAGGGATCTGTTCTGACTAGAGATGCATCATCATATATACTATATATATACAAACGTATGTGGACATCCCTTCAAATTAATGTCTATTTCAGCCACACCCGTTGCTGACAGGTGTATAAAATTGAGCACACAGCATTGCAATCTCCATAGACAAACATTGGTAGTAGAATAGCCTTACTGAAGAGCTCAGTGACTTTCAACGTGGCACCGTCATAGGATGTCAACTTTCTAACAAGTTAGATCGTAACATTTCTGCCCTGCTAGAGCTGTCCCGGTCAACTGTAAGTGCTGTTATTGTGGAAGTGGAAACGTCTAGGAGCAACAACGGCTCAGCCGCGAAGTGGTAGGCCCTACAAGCTCACAGAATGGGGCCGCAGGCGGCTGTCTTTCCTCAGTTTCAACACACACTACCGAGTTCCAAACAGCCTCTGGAAGCAATGTTAGCACAATAACTGTTTGTCAGGATCTTCATGAAATGGGTTTCCATGGCAAAGCAGCTTCACACAAGTCTAAGATTACCATGCGCAATGCCAAGTGTCTGCTGAAGTGGTGTAAAGCTCACCACCATTGGACTCTGGAGCAGTTGAAACGTTCTCTGCGTTCTCTGGAGTGATGAATCACGCTTCACCATCTGGCAGTCCGACGGATGAATCTGGGTTTGGCAGATGCCAGGAGAACGCTACCTGCCCCGAATGTATAGTGCCAACTGTAAAGTTTGGCGGAGGAGGAATAATGGTCTGGGGCTATTTTTCATGTTTCGGACTAGGCCCCTTTAGTTCCAGTAAAGGGAAAACTTAATGCTACAGCATACACTAACATTCTAGATAATTATGTGCTTCCAACTTTGCGGCAACAGTTTAGGTAATGTCCTTTCCTGTTTCAGCATGACAATGCCCCCCATGCACAAAGCGATGTCCAAGCAGAAATGGTATTTCAAGATCGGTGTGGAAGAACTTCACTGGCCTGCACAGAGCCCTGACCTCAACCCCATCAAACACTTTTAGGATGAATTGGAACGCCGATTGTGAGCCAGGCCTAATCTCCTAATATCAGTGCCAGACCTCACTAATGCTTTTGTGGCCGAATGGAAGCAAGTCCCCACAGCAATGTTCCAACATCTAGTGGACAGCCTTCCTAGAGGAGTGGAGGCTGTTTTAGCAGCAAAGGGGTGACCTACTCCATATCAATGCCCATGATTTTGGAATGAGTTGTTCGACGATCAGGTGTCCACATACTTTTGGTCATGTAGTGTAATTTGGAAAGATATTGAGCAATTTCAAAATTACACATGTTAATCTATTTTTTTCATACAGACCCTTACCAAGGGGAAGGCAATAAGCACAGAGACCCTCAAGAAGTTTGTGGCGCGCCAAAAGTGGCAGGTTTGTCATCAAAGCTTTTTTTTATTGAATTGTATCTCCTTCCACCTTATATTTGGTTATGTCTGTCTTTTGCAGCGGTCCCTTATCAGCTACAAATCCAAAATGGTCATGAGGCCAATCACTGAGTTGCTGAATGACTCATCCAGCCACATCTCCATCGCTGTTCCCAGACACCTCAATGAGGGCTCACCCCCACCATCATCGTCCTCTGACTCCGACGAAGATATTGACAGGCTGCCCTTCATTCCAATGCCACTCAGTATGGAGTTCTCCGGATCAAGAATGTCTCTAAACGAGATCCAGGAAGGCACAAGCCGGTCAAACGGCACTATTGAAAGTTCAGGGTCAGCAGTCACCCATGGCCAAGAGGCGATGGAGTGTGAATCCATGGGGAAAGAGAAAGAGGCTGAATATTCCACAGGTAGGGGGCGCGCCAGGAAGAGGTTGACGCAAGAAAATGACAAGGGGTCCTCGGATGAGGAGTTAGCAGAGTTGGCGCAAGTATCCGAGAATGCTAGAAGGCCCTTGTGCAGAGGCTCGAGCTTGGAGTTGGACAAGCAAGAGGGTGGACCCAGAAGGGGGCAGCTACATAGAGGGGGCTCTGCTGACAGTGCGCTGCTACTCCACATCGTTCCAGAAGATAGAGCAGACGACAAAATCACTGAAAAAGGCGGCCAAGTCCTCAGAAAGGCGGTATCCATGGAGTTCCCTAGGAGGAGCATGAGTCCAGGTCCTCTGAGTCAAGAGGACTATGCTCACAAACTGGAGCTGATGAGGCAGAGGTTGCTCCGAGGTGGCTCTGTGGACAAGAAAATGAGCGGCCTGCGAGGACCCCTGCTGGAGACACTGGGTATGGATGATGGAAAGTGGCGGTCGTCGTTGCTGGAGTGCTACTCGCACACTACCCGCTTATGGGTTCCTCCATTAACCAAGGCAGTCTCCAGCGACGAGCCCAGAGTGGACGTGCTCAAACCCAAATTCCTTCGCAAGAGCGCCTCCTTCAGTCAAGGAGATGATGCAGAGCCCGTTCCCTTGCACCGACGCACCGGGGTACCACTGGAAATCCCGCTGGCTCAGATAGAGGAGCGAAGGCTAAAGGAGGCCATATCCATGTCTGCTCTCACTGAGCCATTCAATAATGACTCCTGTCCCGTGACTCTCATGGAACCTACCCCTAAACTTCCCACACCAAGCTCAGTGCCTAGGGAACATGAGACGAAAACTAAGATGGAGGAAGAGGACTCATCAATAGACAAGGAGATTAAGACTGAGAAGTCCATTCATGAAAAAACGATGATGGAACCAGAGTACACGGCCCCGAGGGAGCCTATCCCTCCTTGGAGGGAGTATAGCCCTCCTGTGAGGGTTCTTAAATTAGAGGAACAAATGAAGAAAGATAAAGAAGAGATTGAGGAAAATGTTCCTGTTGTTGAAGAAAAAGCTAGGGAAGTTGAAGAAGTACACAAAGAAGTACAAAAAGAAGTAAAAAAAGTAGAAAAGGAACTGAAGGCACAAGTTAAATCTTCTAAGATGGTCATTACTACAAGTTCTCATAGGGTCACGCCAGCACCAGCATCTTCAAGGGCACCAGCAAATGTTATGACTCCCTCTCCACCTGCCCTAACTGTGCTCCCAGATGGTAGGACCTCTGCGTACACTAGTATAATGCAGACCATCATGGTCCCCTTGCTTCAGCCCCTAGTTAGCCCTCTGTTAGCAGACTCCACCCCTGTGGTTGTTCCAGTCCCTGTGCAAGCCCCATTTCTAGCACCAACATTTATAAACACACCTACATCTGTCCCGGGCCCAACAAAGCCAGTCACTCTGCTATCCACACCAGGGGAACAGCCTGCAGTCTATTCAAGGGTGGCATCCCCCGAGCCCAAGGAACCGAGTCCACCCAAGGTTTCCCCATGCACTACACCCCAGTCTAAGCTCTCGCCAGTGGGACAAATCCTCTACGGCATTGCCTCTGAGGAAGTATTTGAGGCCCGCTTCAAAAAGCGTGAGTATTCTCTAACGCAAGGCCTGCAGCTTCTCAACTGGTCAAAGCCTGAGAATAAACCAGTAGCCTCTTTGGACTCTGCCAAGTCAGGCGAAGATGTATACTGCCCTGGGCCCATTGGAGCACCGTTTGTGTTTGTCCCCAGGAGACTGGAGGAGAAATCCAAGTCGGTGCAGGATCTCTGCGAGACCCAGAAGGACGAAGGCTTTATGAGAAGGATTTCCATGCATCTCAAGAGGACTCCTTCAACCGAAAGCAAGGAAGAAAAGCTCAAGGAGGAAGAACCAGTGACTCCCAGGCGCCGGCTCTCCTGGGCTCTCCGCAGCCGAAGAGGATCCCATTCCCAGGAGAGGAAGGAGGTGGAGACGATGAGGATGGATGGGGGAATAGAAGCCGAGGCGGAGCAGGAGGACAAGGAGCCGGAAGAGCCCAGCGAGTCACCGGTTATGGCCATGCGTAGGAAGATCGAATCGACGGTGTCCAGGATATCCAGGAGGATCCGCAGCGCCTCGGAGGAGCGAAGGATAGCGTCCGAGGAAAGGGAATCCAACAAGCCAGAGAGCAAGAAGACACCCCTGTTCTCCATTCTGCACAGGTCGACTTCTGAGGGACGTAGCCTAAAGAGTATGGCTGGATCCGGTATCCCTCAAAACCAGCTGGCTTCTCAGTCAGGCACCGGAACCTCCTCAGAGTCCATGGAATCTATGTTCAGCATCAAGTCGGAGAGAGCATCCAAGGGTACGAGACTTCTTTGCCTTGAAAATGTTCAATCAAATATAGAAATAACATTCATTTTGAATTAACATGTTCCCCCTGCACCTGAAAAGGTCATATGTGTTAATTTCAAGATGATTACTTAGCAGAATTAGGCTAAATGTAATTTTAACAATGAAAAGGTGCATTTTCACCGCACAGACACAATGTCACTATTATGTGGTGCTTGAATCCAATTTTAAGGATGCAGGTTCATTTGAGAACTGGTAAATGTAAGAGACTCAAAACACATTTTTTTTTATAATTATGCAAACCTTCCCACATCCTTCCTCAAGCAAACCTTTGTTCTTACATACTGAGATGACATACAAGAAAACAAAAAACAAACTTCCAATAGAGGCTTCACTTTGTGTGCTAACCTCACCTTTTTTCTTCGTTACTATTTCTGTTGATTTCAGTTTGAGTTATATTTGTTCCCTCCAGCAGGGGCAGAGGTAGGAAGGAGGTCCCGATGGGACCATTGGGGCCTAACCAGTGCTAGCAAGAATGGCAAGATGGTATCGGAGTCTCACATCCCCACGGCTATTGCCAGAGAGAATGACACCCTAAGCTCCCGCTTGTACACCAGACTGGCATCTGGTAATCCTTAAAGCCCTTAATTTCTTGAAATTATTCCCAATGAAAATATTTAATATTGGTTTCCTTACCCTGTAAGCAGTCAGCAGTCAGTGGACAAGGAGAAACAGCAATCCATGATGATGCCTTGGTTTTGTTTACCTGGCTGCTGTCGCTAAATGCTAACTTTAGAAATTGTGTCCAAAAAACAATACCTGTCAATGTCCCCCAAATTAGCATATGTTAAATATCAAACCAAAATCATCCCTAAGTGTCTGAAATTGATTATGCAGTGCAATTCATTTGATTTGAACTTTCCTGATTTCTGCAGTATTGCATTGGCCCAAGCAAGCAACAACACCACTGAACTCCTCCCCCTGAGTATGAGTACTGCCTGTTGTCAACGTGTCAGTGTAGTTAATTAGCTAGGTTAATATAAGCTCACCTGGCTAGTTGTAGCAACATCCCTTCTAGAAATTGAATTTGGAGGCGTGGAGAATAACTGCTACAATACCAGATTAGCTAATGGTAAATCAGTCACAGTTAGATAATCAAGCTAGCTATTGAAGTGCATTTGTTCAAGATTGTATATACAGTGCCTTCGGAAGGTTTTCAGACCCCTTGACTTTTCCCACATTTTGTTACATTACAGCCTTATACTAATTTCCTCAGCAAAGTTCTTAAATTTTTGCAAATGTATAAAAAACAAAAAACAGAAATACCTTATTTACTTAAGTATTCAGACCCTTTGCAATGAGACTCGAAATTGAGCTAAGGTGCATTTTGTTTCCGTTGATCATCCTTGAGATGTTTCCACAACTTGATTGGAGTCCACCTGTGTTAAGTTCAATTGATTGGACATGATTTGGAAAGGCACACATCTGACTAAGGTCCCACAGTTGACAGTGCTTGTCAAGCAAAAACCAAGGCATGAGGTTGAAGAAATTGTCTGAGCTCCAAGACATGATTGTGTCAAGGCACAGATCTGGGGAAGGGTACTAAAAAATGTCTGCAGCATTGAAGGTCCCAAAGAAAACAGTGGCCTCCATCATTCTTAAATGGAAGATGTTTGGAACCACAAAGACTCTTCCTAGAGCTAGATTCCAGACGGAAGCCACTCCTCAGTGAAAGGCACATGACAGCCTGCTTGGAGATTGCCAAAATGAACCTAAACACTTTAGGTGATGAAAACTTGCTCCAGAGTGCTCAGGACCTCAGACGGGGGCGAATATTCACCTTCCAACAGCTAAGACAATACAGGAGCGGCTTCGGAACAAGTCTCTGAATGTCCTTGAGTGACCCAGCCAGAGCCCGGACTTGAACCCGATCGAACATCTCTGGAGAGATCTGAAAATAGCTGTGCAGCGATGCTCCCCATCCAACCTGACAGAGCTTGAGAGGATCTGCAGAGAAGAATTGGAGAAACTCCCCAAATACAGGTGTGCCAAGCTTTTAGTGTCATACCCAAGAAGTCTCAAGGCTGTAATCACTGTCAAAGGTGGTTTAATTAATTAGGGATAGGTGTCCAGCTAGCGGGACACCAGTCAACTACATCCGGTGAAATTGGATGTGCAATTCATATTGGGTGAGCAATTCATATAAATAATCGTAATATTAAACATTCATAATTTAAAATCTTAATCCTTATGTAAATGTGATATTTCCATGTATTTTTATTTTATATAAATTAGAAGAAAAAAAAATGTTTTTGCTAGATCATTATGGGGTATTGTGTGTAGATTGATGAGAGGAAAATGATGTGGACAAAGTCAAGGGGTCTGAATACTTTCCAAAGGCACTGCACAGTAGCTTGTTAATGTAAATTTGCTTATCAATCTGAACAGCATGTTGATACACACAGCTGTTGAAAGAGACTAGCTAGCAATCTCTGAAATACTTTTTTTGTAGGTCATTGTTAGTTATGGGACTGTGCCCTTTCTGTGGTGAGATATCAGCCTCTCAAAACATCCCTTAATCTCAATCACACAAAGTGCCCACCAGAAAGGGGCAGAGAAATCCCTCGCCAACAAATCCAGCTGTTCTGAAGACACGGGGATATTGAATTGCATTGGTTGGTTTGTACAAACATGCTTAGTTAGCATTTGATGACAGCAGGCAGGTAAACAAAAGATTGCTTAAAATGGATTGAAATTATGCATATTTTTCTTCATTGTTAATCACATTCCCAATTTGTCTCTCCTCCAGACTTCCCTCCCGTGTTCCACATCAAGTTGAGGGACTACACCCTGCTGGAGGGAGATCCCATCACCCTTAGCTGTCTCCCAGCTGGCAGCTCCCATCCACACATCTCCTGGATGAAAGGTAAAAGCTTATTATAAGAGCTAAATATAAAATCCATCCCTAGCCTCCACTCTTTGTGTAACAAATCTTACAATATATTATAACTGCATCATAATGCATTACACCTGTTGGCTTTAAGGCTACCCTGGGGGCGGCAGGTAACCGGAAGGTTGCAAGTTCAAACCCTGAGCTGACAAGGTACAAATCTGTCTTTCAGCCCCTGAACAGGCAGTTAACCCACTGTTCCTAGGCCGTCATTGAAAATAAGAATTGTTTCTTATTAACTGACTTGCCTAGTTAAATAAAGGTTAAAAAAAAGTAAAGTGTTCCTTTTTCTTCCTCCTCAGATAAGAAGCCTCTGCAGATTGACGCCAGAATGAACATTATCTCCCGTCCTGATGGCAGGCAGCTGCTGATGATCATGACAACCACCAAGAAGGATGCAGGGCTGTATGAGTGTGTGGCAACAAACCTTCTAGCTTCGGTCTCCAGTTCCTGTATCCTCTCCCTCGCTTGTGAGTTAGAGTCACACGCATCAGAGAGGGCAAGACAGAGAGAATCTCTCTCTCTGTGTGTGTGTGTGTGAGTGAGTGAGTGAGTGAGTGAGTGAGTGAGTGAGTGAGTGAGTGAGTGAGTGAGTGAGAGAGAGGGGGGGGGGGGTGGTGGAGAAAGACAAAAGGACAGAGAAAAATAATTTCATGGTTATTTCTTGGTTTTCTATGACAATGTTTCACTTTCTATTATTTAGGTGTGGATAGACCCCTTGACCAGCACAGCAACTAACCTAGTCTAGTTTAGCGAAAATTCATTTTGAATTCTGTTACTTCACAAAATGATACCAAATTAATTACCATCAACTTGATATGAATCTATCTTTAGACAAACTCTCTCGCAACTGGAAATCTTCTTTACCTGAGGCATTATATTAGGCATAACGCATTTATTGATTTGGATTGAATAGGATTGAGTTGCAATGATGATAATACCTTTCTGCCCTCATAGGTTTACCCAATCGTCCTGGGACTCCTGAGGTTCCCCAGCGCTATAAGAACACTGCCCTGGTCCTCTGGAAGCCCTCAGACAGTATGCCCCCCTGCACCTACTCTCTGGAGAGAAAAGCAGAGGGTGAGTCATGGTGACCCAAACCACCCCCTCGCCCCTACCAACTCTCTCAGAGGGCCCTCCGTTGTCACGTGTTGCTGAAAAAACTGAGTGAGACTTTCAGAGAGTGGCGAGGAGATCAATAAACTCATCAACTTCAGGACACATTTGTGACTTGAATGATGCAATTTATGTTCCAGATTCAAATAATAAAACATAAATGAAATTCAAATGAACAAATTCCAATATACAATATATAAATGTACAATATAGAAACCTCTGTAACAGTTAACCATTTCATTTGGGAGGTGTTGTGTCAAGCTTTGAAATCCGATAAAAACAAATGCACATAAAATATAATTAGGCACGCCTCTCAATTCTTTTGTATGAAATTGCGCAAACTCCAAATATATTGCGGAGCATGTTGGGATACCCCTTCCCTCTGGAGACCACAGCCTTGCTTGCTTGGCTAAAGTAGTAGTAATCAATCTAATTAGCCCCTAGACCCTCAATCATTTTCACTATCTCAGCTTTGGGACACTTCTGTATATGGCGGAGGTACGCGTGGACTCGCAAATGTATAGCCGAAGGGTGGGGGAAGGGGGTGATTTGGGATTCAGCCACACTCACACACTACTTTGTTAGTATAATTTCAAAGCCATACTGTCCAAATGCAGTTGTAACATACGCCAAATGTATGCAGTCCAACGCATTACTTCCCTCTTGTGGTCATTAGCAATATTGCAGTGCTGTTCTGTTCAATCACTGACAGACATCACAGTTGTATTACCCCAATGATTCATTCAACTTCTTTCCATGGCCTTGTTCTCTCACAATGATTGAAATGTGTCTTTCTTAATTATATATTAAAATGAACACATGAAAATATGTCTATGGTCTTTCTCCCCCAGCTGAGAGTAGCTGGCTCATCGTGGCCACAGGAGTGGCTGACTGCTACTACAATGTGGTTGACTTGCCAGGAGAGGGCGTCTTCAGGTTTAGAGTGGCGTGTGTGAACAAGGCAGGCCAAGGACCCTACAGTAACCTCTCAGAGATAGAGTGCCTAGACGCTTCAGGTATGTACTACTTTCTAGTGAATAACTATTAGTAATATGAATAGATAAAAATCACATTGTATGACAGAAATCACATTGAGTGTTTTCTGTCATACATTCCCTGTGGTTTAAATGTTTGCACACATGTACACTATGATGTGCTTGAGAAACCTGGAGATTGACAAACTCCTGTAAACTCTTATTCTCTCCATCAAATATGAAAGTGTCATAGAAAAGTATTATTTTTTTATATCATTGTACGAGAGGGAAAAAAGTGACACTAAAAACGGTGTTATTCTGAATCAACAGTGCCAACAAAATGCAGTGGATCAGTCGTCGTGAAGACAGTCCCTGCAGCACCAGTGGTCAAAACGTCAACAATGACCGTCCCCTCATTGAAGCCTGCGCCTAGTAAAGGGGTGCACCCCGCCCCATATTCTGCCCCATTCAGAGAGACCCCGTCTGCCTCCGCTTCCTCTTCTGCTGTACTACCGGCCAAGCCTATCGCTACTATCCCCGCCTCTAAACCTATTGATTCCAAACCCATAGTCCCTCAGACCCCAACCAGCGCTGCTTCCACCCCCATGATTATTAGTGAGGTCCCATCCTACCTGGCCATCCCTGAGATCCAAAGCCTGCTTCCGGCTCAGCACGCCCCAGCCCCGGCCAAAGCCAAGACCCTCCACATCAACGTCACGAAACCTACACCGTCTCAACCAGCAATCATAACCAAGCTCACTCCCCCTATCGTTCTCCCCAAACCCCAAAGTCCCGTCAATATCGTCTCGCCCATGATTAAGACCCCGCCCCCACTTGTGGCCCCTCTGCCCGCCGTCTGTAAACCCATTTTGTCTGTGCCCATGTATGCACCAATACTGGCTGCCACACCACGCGTCACACCCGCCATCTCATCCCCAGTCATGCTAATTTCCAGCACGAGTCCAGTAGGGGAGGGTGGGGTTACACCCACACGTATGACGCCGTCAGGATGCAGAACGGCCTTGGGTGGACAACCTAGTGAGAGCACCCTGCGCCAGGGAGTGCCCCAGAAACCATACACCTTCATGGATGAGAAGGCCAGGTAAAGGAAGCATAGAAAATGAAATGTTTACAATGCTCCCACTGTGATGTGCTCAGGGATTAGGCTCCCACAGTGGTTTAATGAACTGTGTAACCTATGCAAGAAAGTAACCCAATCAAACAGCTGCATAGATTTTAGTTTTCTTTTCAATATTGTGCAATTTCAGGATTATAACATTGAATGGGGTTATGACTGTGAAGGAAACAGTGTAGACATCAACTTCTTTCATATTTTAGAGACGGTATTTCCCTCAAGACTGTCTTACCATAATATTATTGTTATTAATTATTGTATTTTTTTATGCATCCCACTGAAAATTGACCTTTCTATAATTCAGTTAGAATTACTATTGAGTCAGGTGTAATGTTGATAAATTTAGAGAGACATCATATATTATAAGCCTTATTAAAAATACATTTTAAAGGTTTGTACACTCATAACAGCTTATAAAACATAATACCTGAAGGCTTTAATAAAAGTGTCACCTCAAGATTGTTTTCTCTTTGTTTGTCTTAAAGGGGCCGCTTCGGCGTGATCCGAGAATGTAGAGAGAACGCCACAGGCAACCTGTTCATGGCTAAGATCGTGCCCTACGAGACAGACAACAAACAGACGGTGCTGCAGGAGTACAACATCCTCAAGTCCCTCCACCACGATAAGATCATGGCTCTGCACGAGGCCTACATCACGCCCCGCTATCTAGTGCTCATCTCAGAGTGCTGCAGTGGGAAAGAGCTCATCTACAGCCTTATCGACAGGTCAGACAGCACAAATCCTTAGGTGTACCAACTTATGGAAATAAATGGAATATTTCTGTTATATATTTTTGTATGTGATGATTGCTTTTGCTCTGTATAGTGTTCCTGGGTCAGGGTTGGGGTCAATTCCATCAAATTTTGTAATTGAAAAGCAATTTACCATCGAGGACCACTTTGGAAATTAGTGTTTCAATTAAGTGCTATCCTCTGAGAATGCAATGCACATCTTGTGGAATTATTTTTTACCCAAATAAATTAAATTCAAATCAAATTACGGGAATTTGTAATTTCAGTTAACTTCCTCAATTGACAGAATTGAAATTAAATTGACCCTTTCATCCGTTGTTGTCCCTCTTGTCCCCCCACCCCCCAGATTCCGCTACTCAGAGGATGACGTGGTGGGCTACGTCATTCAGGTTCTGCAAGGTTTGGACTACCTGCACAACCGTCGCATCCTCCACTTAGACATCAAGCCGGAGAACATCATCATCACACACATGAACATGGTGAAGATCATAGACTTTGGAAGCGCCCAGAACTTTGACCCACTCTTCCTCAAGCAGTTCAGTCCTCCTGTTGGAACTCTGGAGTATATGTGTAAGTCGTGAGGATTGTCTAAATCGCGGCGTCTCAACCCATTCCTGAGGGTTGAAACTTCAGGGGCTGAATATTTTTATTTTAGCAACTTATCAATAAAACATGTATAATAGGAAATCCTTGTGTACTGTATAAGAATATTTATTGAAGGTGAAAACTTGTAAACTTGGGCAATATGAACATTTTCAAACATATTAAAATGTGTTCTGTGCAGCAAATTTTCTGTAGTCCACCGCTCTGTCTCTGTGGCACAATGCCGACACAGACAGTAAGAGTCAGCTTATACCATGTATAGATTCACAGAGCGATAAATAGATAATGATCTAATCATACTTGATCAATTAATCATATGTTAATACCAGGTATGTAAACACACCTTAATTGTGTCCCTTTATGTGTCCTCCTATAGCTGAATGCCCAGACGTTATCTCCCTAACCTTTCCCTAACCTTTTTTATTTTTCCTAACCTTTCCCTAAAGCTCCCGAGATGTTGAAGGGGGATGTGGTGGGCCCTCCGGCTGACATTTGGAGTGTGGGCGTGTTGACCTTCATCATGTGAGTACGAGCAAGGCTTTGGGCCAATGCCATTTGAACACATTTGAACTCAAGCCAATTCCCAGTTCATTCAAACCATACCATTCATGACTGTCAATAGTCTTTTTACAGTTCTGTAAGGGTGTTATTTAATTAATTAATTAACTTTCACTTAATTTCCTGAGTTGACTGAGCTGAAACCGAAATGACAATAAAGTGCGGCCATCTACACAGTGTTACAGCTGGACAACTTTATTTAAAGTGAATTTAAATATCTAAAAACACAAATTGTTACACATTAATCTTTGACTGTGTTAATTTGTGTATTGCAAGTGCTCTGTCAAACCAATTTAAACCCATTTCAATCGTTTTCAAGTTGCACAATCATTGACTGTGTTAATTTGTTTATTTTAAGTGCTCTGTCAAACCAATTTAAACCCATTTCAAATGTTTTCAGGCTGAGCGGCAGGTTGCCTTTCATGGAGAATGATCCACAGGAGACTGAAGCCAGAATCTTGGCAGCCAAGTTTGATGTGGGAAAACTCTACCAGAACGTGTCTCAAAGTGCCTCTCTGTTTTTTAAAAAGGTCCTCTGTAGTTACCCTTGGTAAGCGATAATTGATACCAATTAAGTGCCGTTTTCTTTTGATGAATTGGTCAATTAATTATATTATGTACTGTCCGCACTAACATTGGCAAGTTCTTATTTGTCTTTGACATATCAATAAAGTAGGGGGACAACTACTTTCTCACCTCTGCATCTTACTCACCGGAAAAATTACAAATCATTGGATGTTGTTAACTTGATCTATACACATATTTTGCTGCCATTGATAGATAGTGCAAGATTGAGGAATTTAAGTCCTCACACCTACACCCGTTCAACATTGCTGCCAATGGCTGCCATAGCCCGTAATGAATGAATGAATGATAGAATTTGTATTTTTCTGTCGTATCGCATTTATTATCAGTCCCTTGTGGGATAGTTTGTGATTTTGAGTTAGCGCTGCTTGACCCTGGGAGTGACCTCTGTTTCAGGGCCCGTCCTTCCATCAAGGACTGCTACAACAACTCATGGCTCCAGGACGCCTACCTGATGCGGCTGCGGCGGCAAACCCTCACCTTTACCACCACACGCCTCAAGGACTACCTGGACAAGCAGCAGAAGCTGCGGGCGGGTGTGGCCACCAAGCACAAGGTCCTCCTTCGGTCGTACCAAAGCTCATCCCAGTCCCCCACCAGCCCTATACCTCCATCTCCCATGACACCGGTCACACAGTGAGCACGGCTTCATGTGTCAAATGCATGAAGGCAGGAGCTGTTGCATGAAAGGAGGTGCCTAATCTATATGAGAAAGGTCCTAGGATCAAGCCCCGAACAACCCCCTTGGCCCCCTAACCTGGTGAGATGAGTTGTGAGTTTAGCTTTTCAGACAAATGGACATAAAATCACAAAATCCAGCAATGGTTTGAGATATTAACAACCTCTCTGCCTCCACCATAGAGTCCCTACAGAGAATGTTCTTGTAATGAGACAATAACAGAATAGTTATTTGTGTATTTCATGGTGTGATACATGTTTCTCAAGGGCTGGATGCCAGCTCAAAGTTCCAAACCTCTGTTCTCTCTTTTTAATACTCACAAGCTCGTAATTGTTTTATCTAAACCTCTTGAATCCAGGTATCTTGTATCTTCTCTTAACATCTAGTACATGTGTAATTTTATCTTTGAGCATTTTCGAGCTATGAATACAGTGCAGAAGATGTCCAAACTGATGCGTAAAGGTGCATAGCTTTCTGTAAGCATGAACGAGGCCACTGTACAATATACCGTAGGCTACAAACACTAAGGACTCTTAAGGCTACTTTCAGATTGACGCTTTATTCCTTTTAGAAAGCAATAGTATTTGCTTTACATGTGTGCTCCTTTGCACTTTTTATCGATTGCCACTTTTATCCATGCATTTTCCTAATTTCACCATTCGTTTTGCTATAGCTTATCATATTAGAAGTTTCATTAGTGAATTATCACTGATCAATGATTTGGAGAAAACTAAACCACGATCGTTCTCCCAGCATGTCACATTCTTTTATTTGGTAATGTTTAGGCCTATACTAAAGGTTATTTACAATACAAGATTACAAATAATATAAAGACGCATGCAAACATCCATGCGTAAATATCACCTGTCCAGGCCTGTTTGGTTAAATGCGATGCACCATTCGGAGATGCAATTTGTAGTTACTCTGTAACTTAACATGTTTCTGTTTCTACTCTGTGCATTAGGGCCTGTCATTTGTATTTATACTGTGCATTGATTGTACACACATCCAGATACTTAGCTCGTTTGTGTGGTGGCTGTCAGGGATGGGAGATTCTCTGAATATTTATTACTACGGCTGTGGACAGATCGAGGTTATTGGGACAGTAGCCTATTATGTCTTATATCGCTGGGTAACAAACAAAGGTTGTAATGATGAGAGTATAAAACTATTGACTATAAACTTGTGCTGTTTTCTGTTGATTTAAACAGCTTGTGTCATAAGGGGAGGTCCAAGGCAGGTTGGATTAATTTGCATACAGGACGGGACCAGAGAACCTGGTCACAATATTGAATTGACGTTGTGGGCAGATGAGACACATTTTATTCCTATGTGTAGGCGTAACAAATCTCGATCAGATATTGATTGGGTCATCTTGATTGGATGACGACAACCACATGTTAATGCAATGTGTAACCACAGCTTTTTACTGTAAGAATGCATATGATTGCAAACTATTCATCAGTTATTCATAATGCAGGTCCTCACCTTTAAATTAGGATGATGCTTGGAGAAAGAATGTATTCTTGTTTTGGGTATATTGCCAAATGGTTACTTACTCAGAAAATAAATGTATGTAGGTGCATGTCACATCCACGCAGATTAAAAAAATGTTAATTTATGAAACTGTTAGGTTTCACCTTTTTTTTTTACATTTTGTTAATCGATTATAAGTTTTGCTATCTTCGTTATCAAACATTGAAACAGTATATATAACAAAATATATTTATTGTGTAGATAGAGTACCAGTTAGAAGTTACTTTTTTGGTTACTACATGATTCCATACAATGCCTTGCAAAAGTATTCACCCCAATTTGCATTTTTCCTATTTTGTTGCATTACAACCTGTAATTTAAATAGATTTTTATTTGGATTTCATGTAATGGACATACACAAAAGAGTCCAAATTGGTGAAGTGAAATGAAAAATAATAACTTGTTAAAAACAATAATGTTTTTATTAAATAGAAACGTGGTGCGTGCTATCAATCCCCTAAATAAGATCTGGTGCAACCAATTACCTTCAGAAGTCACATTATGAGTTAAATAAAGTCCACCTGTATGCAATCTAAGTGTCACATGATCTCAGTATATATACACCTGTTTTGAAAGGCCCCAGAGTCTGCAACACCACTAAACAAGGGGCACCACCAAGCAAGCAACACTATGAAGACCAAGGAGCTCTTCAAACAGGTCAGGTACAACCTTGTGGAGAAGTACAGATCAGGGTTGGGTTATAAAAAAATATGAGAAACTTTGAACATCCCATGGAGCACCATTAAATCCATTATTTTAAGAATGGAAAGTATATGGCACCAGAACAAACCTGCCAAGAGAGGGCCACCCACCAAAACTCACGGACCAGGCAAGGAGGGCATTATTCAAAGAGCCAACAAAGAGACCAAAGATAACCCTGAAGGAGCTGCAAAGCTCCACTTTAAGCCGTACACTCCACAGAGCTGGGCTTTACGGAAGAGTGGCCAGAAAAAAAATATCAAACATGTTCGTGTTTGCCAAAAGGCGTGTGGGAGACTCCCCAAACATGTGGAGGAAGATACTGGTCAGATGAGACTAAAATTGAGCTTTTTGGCCATCAAGGTAAATGCTATGTCTGGCGTAAACCCAACACCTCTCATCACCCCGAGAACCTCATCCCCACAGTGAAGCATAGTGGTGGCAGCATCATGCTGTAGGTGATGTTTTTCATTGGCAGGGACTGGGAAACTGGTCAGAATTGAAGGAATGATGGATGGAGCTAAATGCAAGGAAATTCTTGAGGGAAACCTGCTTCAGTCTTCCAGAGATTTGAGACTGGGATGGAGGTTCACCTTCCAACAGGACAATGACCCTAAGCATACTGCTAAAGCAACACTTGACTGGTTTAAGGGGAAACATTTAAATGTCTTGGAATTGCCTAGTCAAAGCCCAGACCTCAATCCAATTGAGAATCTGTTGTATGACTTAAAGATTGCTGTACACCAGTGGAACCCATCCAACTTGAAGGAGCTGGAGCAGTTTTGTCTTGTAGAATGGGCAAAAATCCCAGTGGCTAGATGTGCCAAGCTTATAAAGACATACCCCAAGAGATGTGCAGCTGTAATTGCTGCAAAAGTTGGCTCTACAAAGTATCGACTTTGAGAGGGGGGGTGAATAGTTATACACGATCAAGTTCTGTTTTTTTGTCTTATTTCTTGTTTGTTTCACAATATATCATATTTTGCATCTTCAAAGTGGTACACATGTTGTGGAAATCAAATGATACAAACCCCACAAAAATCCCAAAATAGGAAAAATGCCAAGGGGGTGAATACTTTCGCAAGCCACTGTATGTGTTGTTTAATAGTTTTGAAGTCTTCACTATTATTCTACAATGTAACAAATAAAGAAAAACCCTTAAAGGAGTAGGTGTGACTTTTGATTGGTACTGTATGCTATATATTATTATTTTTTTGTTTGTTTAGAATTAAGTATTTAAGCAGGATTCTTCTAGTTGAATTCCATGGTCAGGTATGAGATTGCTTTTATGGCTGCTTGTGTGTCATGTCATAGAGTTTTGTATAAAATTATGAAATGTTTGATTTATTGGATGAATGTATTTCAATTGATTGTGAAGATAGTATTACCATTTAAAGGGAGAGGGTAACTATTGATGTATGAAGACCAAGAAGTACTGAGCAAGACACCTCCAGTATGTTGAGAAGTAAACTAGTTGCAAAATATTTTTGGAACGGAACAGCTTGCAAGGTTGATAATGATTAAGTTCAGAGTTTTGTACCTAAGGCATATATATACCTTGAATGTGTTGCAGTTTCCCATGTCATGGATACTGAAAAATAAGTGTTTGCTTTGTAAGTTGACAATCAATATCGGCTTTGTTGTGCGATTTTTCAGGGGGGGGACAAGACATTATGTTACTCGATTGTTTTTTGTGTGATTGTTTGGTTGTTTGTTTATTTGATTGCTTGGGTAATCACAATTGGTGCAGCTCTTAAACTTATTTGCTCTGTGGAACCTCTGAATATGGCATGTGATAGGCATGGCAGTTACAAATAATAATAAAGAACATACAACTTAAACCCAAAAGTAGCAGTTTGTGTTATTTCAATTGAGCTTTGTGTTTTATCTTTCTTGATTACATTTAACAAGCACCGAAATAGAACTGATTACATCAATTCTGTAATAGAATATTGCTGCATTGAAAGATATGGCATACAGTACATAAATGAAAGCTAGAATCCTTAATTCAAACTATAACAAAGCGGCCACCTCGCCTGTGTTTCAGTTAAAAGCTGAGGGATGGGCCTGTAGAAATGTAGCTACACTCAAAATTGATAGACAGAGCTATGGATGCAATGACTGACCATGCACAATATCAAAAGTATAGTTTTAAAAATGTTTTGAGGCTATACAGTGTTTGTTTACATTTACATTGTATACAAACATTTGGAGTAAAACAAGCTTGTGTTTTGGGTTCTGATTGGGTATTTCAGATGAACTGAGATCATCAGGCATTTATAAATGGTATCCTTCAAGAATCAATCATTTTTTAAACATTTTTTTATTTCACCTTTATTTAACCAGGTAGGCTAGTTGAGAACAAGTTCTCATTTGCAACTGCGACCTGGACAAGATAAAGCATAGCAGTGTGAACAGACAACACAGAGTTACACATGGAGTAAACAATTAACAAGTCAATAACACAGTAGAAAAAAAAGAGAGTCTATATACATTGTGTACAAAAGGCATGAGGAGGTAGGCGAATAATTACAATTTTGCAGATTAACACTGGAGTGATAAATGATCAGATGGTCATGTACAGGTAGAGATATTGGTGTGCAAAAGAGCAGAAAAGTAAATAAATAAAAACAGTATGGGAATGAGGTAGGTAAAATTGGGTGGGCTATTTACCGATAGACTATGTACAGCTGCAGCGATCGGTTAGCTGCTCAGATAGCAGATGTTTGAAGTTGGTGAGGGAGATAAAAGTCTCCAACTTCAGCGATTTTTGCAATTCGTTCCAGTCACAGGCAGCAGAGAACTGGAACGAAAGGCGGCCAAATGAGGTGTTGGCTTTAGGGATGATCAGTGAGATACACCTGCTGGAGCGCGTGCTACGGGTGGGTGTTGCCATCGTGACCAGTGAACTGAGATAAGGCGGAGCTTTACCTAGCATGGACTTGTAGATGACCTGGAGCCAGTGGGTCTGGCGACGAATTTCTAGCGAGGGCCAGCCGACTAGAGCATACAGGTCGCAGTGGTGGGTGGTATAAGGTGCTTTAGTAACAAAACGGATGGCACTGTGATAAACTGCATCCAGTTTGCTGAGAAGAGTGTTGGAAGCTATTTTGTAGATGACATCGCCGAAGTCGAGGATCGGTAGGATAGTCAGTTTTACTAGGGTAAGTTTGGCGGCGTGAGTGAAGGAGGCTTTGTTGCGGAATAGAAAGCCGACTCTAGATTTGATTGTAGATTGGAGATGTTTGATATGAGTCTGGAAGGAGAGTTTACAGTCTAGCCAGACACCTAGGTACTTATAGATGTCCACATATTCTAGGTCGGAACCATCCAGGGTGGTGATGCTAGTCGGGCGTGCGGCAGCTTTCCAATCCTTGGGGATCTCAGACGATATGAAAGAGAACCTGGAGAGGCTTGGGCAAGTAGCTGCGGGGGGGCGGAGCTGTTGGCTGAGGTTGGAGTAGCCAGGAGGAAGGCATGGCCAGCCGTTGAGAAATGCTTGTTGAAGTTTTCGATAATCATGGATTTATCGGTGGTGACCGTGTTACCTAGCCTCAGTGCAGTGGGCAGCTGGGAGGAGGTGCTCTTGTTCTCCATGGACTTCACAGTGTCCCAGAACTTTTTGGAGTTAGAGCTACAGGATGCAAATTTCTGCCTGAAGAAGCTGGTCTTTGCTTTCCTGACTGACTGCGTGTATTGGTTCCTGACTTCCCTGAACAGTTGCATATCGCGGGGACTATTCGATGCTATTGCAGTCCGCCACAGGATGTTTTTGTGCTGGTCGAGGGCAGTCAGGTCTGGAGTGAACCAAGGGCTATGTCTGTTCTTAGTTCTGCATTTTTTGTACGGAGCATGCTTATCTAAAATGGTGAGGAAGTTACTTTTAAAGAATGACCAGGCATCCTCAACTGACGGGATGAGGTCAATGTCCTTCCAGGATACCCGGGCCAGGTCGATTAGAAAGGCCTGCTCACAGAAGTGTTTTAGGGAGCGTTTGACAGTGATGAGGGGTGGTCGTTTGACTGCGGATCCATAGCGGATACAGGAAATGAGGCAGTGATCGCTGAGATCCTGGTTGAAGACAGCGGAGGTGTATTTGAGGGCCAGTTGGTCAGGATGACGTCTGTGAGGGTGCCCTTGTTTACAGATTTAGGGTTGTACCTGGTGGGTTCCTTGATGATTTGTATGAGATTGAGGGCATCTAGTTTAGATTGTAGGACTGCCGGGGTGTTAAGCATATCCCAGTTTAGGTCACCTAACAAAACAAACTCTGAAGCTAGATGGGGGGCAATCAATTCACAAATGGTGTCCAGGGCACAGCTGGGAGCTGAGGGGGGTCGGTAGCATGCGTCAACAGTGAGAGACTTATTTCTGGAGAGAGTAATTTTTAAAATTAGTAGTTCGAACTGTTTGGGTATGGACCTGGAAAGTATGACATTACTTTGCAGGCTCTCTCTGCAGTAGACTGCAACTCCTCCCCCTTTGGCAGTTCTATCTTGACGGAAAATGTTATAGTTGGGTGTGGAAATCTCAGAATTTTTGGTGGCCTTCCTGAGCCAGGATTCAGACACGGCAAGGACATCAGTGTTAGCAGAGTGTGCTAAAGCAGTGAGTAAAACAAACTTAGGGAGGAGGCTTCTGATGTTGACATGCATGAAACCAAGGCTTTTTCGATCACAGAAGTCAACAAATGAGGGTGCCTGGGAACATGCAGGGCCTGGGTTTACCTCCACATCACCCGCGGAACAGAGGAGGAGTAGTATTAGGGTGCGGCCAAAGGCTATCAAAACTGGTCGCCTAGAGCATTGGGGACAAAGAATAAAAGGAGCAGATTTCTGGGCATGGTAGAATATATTCAGGGCATAATGCGCAGACAGGGGTATGGTGGGGTGCGGGTACAGCGGAGGTAAACCCAGGCACTGGGTGATGATAAGAGAGGTTGTATCTCTGGACATGCTGGTTGTAATGGGTGAGGTCACCGCATGTGTGGGAGGTGGGACAAAGGAGGTATCAGGGGTATGAAGAGTGGAACTAGGGGCTCCTTTGTAAACTAAAACAATGATAACTAACCTGAACAACAGTATACAAGGCATATTGACATTTGAGAGAGACATACAGTAATCACAAGTGTTGATTGGGAGAGCTAGCTAAACCAGTAGGTGAGACAACAACAGCTAATCAGCTAGCACAACAACAGCAGGTAAAATGGCGTTGACTAGGCATAGAGGGTCGGATTAACTACACACAGAGCCTGAGTGCGGCTGGGGCCGACAGATAAAACATAAACAAACAGAATGGAGTACCGTGATTAATGGACAGTCCATCAGGCATCAGCTATGTAGCCAAGTGATCAGTGTCCAGGGGGCAGCGGTGGATGGGACAGGGAAGCTAGACTGGCGAGTATTATCTAGGCTAAAAAAAACTGGCTGGCTGTGCAGAAGGTAAAAGCCGCTAGCAGTGGCTAACAATGACTAAATAGCTTGTAGCTAGTTAGCTGGTTGGCTTCTGGAGGTTCTTGAATGTGTTCTAAAAATTAAAAATAATAACGATTCCGTATCACATTGGGTGAGGCAGGTTACCGGAAGGTATAATCAAATTAAAAATCGAAAAGAGATTGAAAGTAAATATGGGTCCAGTGAGTGGATGGGCTGGCTGGGGACGCGGCGATTCAGACAGTTAGCAGGCCTATGCTACCAAGCTAACAGTTAGTAGGCCGGGGCTAAACAAGCTAGCAGTTAGCACGCCGAATTAGCAAGCAAGCCGATAGCAAGGGCTAGAAAGTTAGCCTTTGGGGGACGTCGCGATGGGGGTTAAGTCTGTTTATGCCTCTTCATGCGGTGACATCGATAGACCGGTTGTGGGTCCGGATATTGTAGCCCAGGATTATGCTTCGGTGGTAGCACAGGAGCTCTGGCCGGGCTAGCTTCAAGCTAAGTGGATGGAAACGCTAGCCAGGAGTAGTCATCCGGGGTTGCGGTTAGCTAGTTAGCTAGTTGTGTAGATCCAGATGAAAAAGTTCAGTTTGCGGTGGGAATCCAAGGGATAAAAATAATAGGTCCGTTATGCTCTGGTTAGAGTCGCGTTGTTCGAACTGGCGAGAGCTTTCCAAGCTAAAGGTTAGCTAATGACCGCTAGCAATGGTTTGCTGACTGATAGCTGGTAGTTAGCTGGCTAGCTTCTGATGAGGGGTTCCGGATCCGAAGTAAATATAAATACTTTAGAAAAAAAAGCAGATCCACGCTACATTGGGTGAGGCGGGTTGCAGGAGAGTATTTAGATGTTGAGGTTTAGAAAAATGTTTTAAAGATATGCGTAGAAAAATATGTTTAAAAAAAAAAACGAATATCTACAAGGGACACGACACGACGTCTGACTGCTACGCCATCTTGGATCAGATGTATATATACAGTACCAGTCAAAAGTTTGGTCACACCTACAGTACTCATTCAAGGGTTTTTCCTTATTTGTACTATTTTCTACATTGTAGAATAATAGTGAAGACATCAAAACTATGAAATAACACATATGGAAATATGTAGTAACCAAAAAAGTGTTAAACTAAAATATATTTTAGATTTGAAATTCTATAAAGTAGCCACCCTTTGCCTTAATAACAGCTTTGCAAACTCTTGGCATTCTCTCAACCAGCTCAACCAGCTAACCTGGAATGCATTTCAATTATCAGGTGTGCATTGTTAAGTTAATTTGTGGAATTGATTTCCTTCTTATTGCGTTTGAACAAGTCAGTTGTGTTGTGACAAGGTAGCGGTGGTATACAGAAGATATATATTTGGTAAAAGACCAAGTCCATATTATGGCAAGAACAGCTCAAATAAGCAAAGAGAATTGTCCATCCATAATTATTTTAAGACATGAAGTTCCGTCAATCTGGAAAATTTCAAGAACTTGAAAAGTTTCTTCAAGTGCAGTTGGAAAAACCATCAAGCGAAATGATGAAACTGGCTCTCATGAGGACCGCCAAAGGAAAGGAAGACCCAGAGTTACCTCTGCTGCAGAGGATAAGCTCATTAGAGTTAACTGCACCTCAGATTGCAGCCCCCAAAAATGCTTCACAGAGTTCAAGTACCAGACACATCTCAACATAAACTGTTCAGAGAAACCACTACTAAAGGACACCAATAATAAGAAGAGACTTGCTTGGGCCAAGAAACACGAGCAATGGACATTAGACCAGTGGAAATCTGTTCTTTGATCTGATGAGTCCAAATTTAAGATTTTTGGTTCAAACCAACATGTGTTTGTAAGACAGAGTACAGTAGGTGAACTGATTATCTCCGCATGTGTGGTTCCCACCGTGAAGCATGGAGGAGGAGGTTTGATCGTATGGGGTTTCTTTGCTGGTGAAACTGTCTGTGATTTATTTAGCATTCAAGGCACACTTAATCAGCACGGCTACCACAGAATTCTGCAGCGATACGCCATCCTATCTGGTTTGCACTTAGTGGGACTATAATTTGTTTATTAACAGGACAATGACCCAACACACCTCCAGGCTGTGTATGGGTTATTTGACCAAGAAGGAGAATGATGGAGTGCTGCATCAGATGACCTGGCCTCCACAATCACCCGACCTCAACCCAACTGAGATGGTTTGGGATGAGTTGGACCGCAGATTGGAAAAGGAAGTGGAAAAGCAATGAACAAGTGTTCAGCATATGTGGGAACTCCTTCAAGACTGTTGGAAAATTATTCCAGCTGAAGCTGGTTGAGATAATGCCAAGAGTTTGCAAAGCTGTCATCAAGGCAAATGGTGGCTACTTTGAAGAATCACAAATATAAAATATATTTTGACTTGTTTAACCCTTTTTTGCTTACTACATAATTCCATATGTTATTTCATAGTTTTGATGTCCATATGTGTTATTTCATAGTTTTGATGTCTTCACTATTATTCTACAATGTAGAAAATAGTAATAATAAAGAAAAACCCTTGAATTAGTAGGTGTGACCAAACTTTTGAATGGTACTGTATATACATACACTACCATTCAAAAGTTTGGGGTCTAGTTTGAGAAACAGATGGGATGCTGGCCTTCTAGGCAGAGTTGCAAAGAAAAAGCAATATCTCAGACTGGCCAATAAAAATAAAAGATTAAGTTGGACAAAATAACACAGACACTGGACAGAGGAACTCTGCCTACTGTAGAAGGCCAGCATCCCAGAGTCACCTTTTCACGGTTGACATTGAGACGAGTATTTTGTGGGTACTATTTAATGAAGCTGCCAGTTGTGAGGCGCCTGTTTCTCAAACTTGACACTCTAATGTACTTGTCCTCTTGCTCAGTTGTGCACCGGGGCCTCCCACTCCTCTTTCTAATCTGGTTAGGGCCAGTTTGCAATGTTATGTGTAGGGAGTAGTACACAGCGCTGTACGAGATCTTCAGTTTCTTGGCAATTGCTTGCATGGAATAGCCTTCATTTCTCAGAACAAGAATAGACTGACTAGTTTCATAAGAAAGTACCTTGTTTTTGAGCCTGTAATCGAACCCACAAACGCTGGTGCTCCAGATACTCAACTAGTCTGAAGAAGGCCAGTTTTACTGCTTCTTTAATCAGACAACAGTTTTCAGCTGTGCTAACATAATTTCAAAAGGGTTTTCTAATGATCAATTAGCCTTTTAAAATGATAAACTTGAATTAGCTAAAACAACGTTCCATTGGAACACAGGAGTGATGGTTGCTGATAATGGGCCTCTGTATGCCTATGTAGATATTCAATAAAAAATCTGCCTTTTCCAGCTACAAAAGTAATTTACAAGATTAACAATGTCTACACTGTATTTCTGATGAATTTTAATGTACAAAAAATGTGCTTTTCTTTAAAAAAAGGATATTTCTAAGTGGCCCAAAAATTTTGAACGGTAGTGTATATAAACTCAGCACTGTCAACTGCGTTTATTTTCAGCAAACTTAAAACTTCTTCAGGCTAGGGTCTATTTTTCTCCACTTCCTGTCTGACTGACGTGCCCAATGTAAACTGCCTGTTACTCAGGCCCAGATGCCAGGATATGCATATAATTGGTACCTTTGGATAGAAAACACTTTGTAAAAAGTTAAAATAATGTATGAGACTATAACACAATTGATACAACAGGATACAACCTTACAGTGAAATGCTTACTTAAAGGCTCTAACCAATAGTGAGAAAAAAAGGTATATATATGTGTGTGTGTGTGTGTGTGTGTGTGTGTGTGTGTGTGTGTGTGTGTGTGTGTGTGTGTGTGTGTGTGTGTGTGTAAGTAAAGAAATAAATCAACAGTAAAAATACATCTGAAAATATTGTAGCAAGGCTATATACAGACACCGGTTAGTCAGGCTTATTGAGGTAGTATGTACATGTAGGTATGGTTAAAGTGACTATGCATATATGATGAACAGAGAGTAGCAGTAGCGTAAAAGGAGGGGTTGGCGGGTAGTGAGACACAATGCAGATAGCCCGGTTAGCCAATGTGCGGGAGCACTGGTTGGTCGGGCAAATTGAGGTAGTATGTACATGAATGTATAGTTAAGGTGACTATGCATATAAGATAAACAGAGAGTTGCAGCAGCGTAAAAGAGGGGTTGGGGAGGCACACAATGCAAATAGTCCAGGTAACCATTTGGTTACCTGTTCAGGAGTCGTATGGCTTGGGGGTAAAAACTGTTGAGAAGCCTTTTTGTCCTAGACTTGGCACTCCGGTACCGCTTCCCATGCGGTTGTAGAGAGAACAGTCTATGACTGGTGTGGCTGGGGTCTTTGACAATATTTAGGGCCTTCCTCTGACACCGCCTGGTGTAGAGGTCATGGATGGCAGGCAGCTTTAACCCAGTGATGTACTGGGCCGTACGCACTACCCTCTGAAGTGCCTTGTGGTCGGGGGCCGAGCAATTGCAGTACCAGGCAGTGATGCAACCGGTCAGGAGGATCTCGATGTTGCAGCTGTAGAACCTTTTGAGGATCTTAGGACCCATGCCAAATCGTTTTAGTTTCCTGAGGGGGAATAGGCTTTGTTGTGCCCTCTTCACAATTGTCTTGGTGTGTTTGGACCATTCTAGTTTGTTGTTGATGTGGACACAAAGGAATTTGAAGCTCTCAACCTGCTCCACTACAGCACCGTCGATGGGAATGGGGACGTGCTCCGTGCTCCTTTTCCTGTAGTCCACAATCATCTCCTTAGTCTTGGTTACATTGAGGGATAGGTTGTTATTCTGGCACCACCCGGGCAGGTCTCTGACCACTGTTGTGTCGTCTGCAAATACAAGTTATACACATGGAATTATAGATATACCTCTCCGCTGTGTCAGATTAAAAAAAAACTGTACGGAAAAAGCAAACCATGCAATAATCTGAGACGGCGCTCAGAAGTTATATTACAGGTCGAAGAAACATTTCAAACTAAGTATAGAATCAATCTTTTGGATGTTTTTATCATAAATCTTCAATAAAGTTCCAACCGGAGAATTCCTTGGTGTATAGAGAAGCCATGGAACGCAGGTTGATATCATGTGAAATGCTCACGACCAGGAAATGGCTCTGCCAGTAACCTGACTCATTCAGCTCTTATTCAGCCCCAGCACACAGTAGAAGCCTCATTCAAGTTTCTAAAGACGGTTGACATCTAGTGGAAGCCATAGGAAGTGCAACTTCATCCATATCCCACTGTGAATTCAATAGGGGCTGGGTTGAAAATCTACCAACCTCAGATTTCTCACTTCCTGTTTGTATTTCTTCTCAGGTTTTTGCCTGCCATATGAGTTCTGTTATACTCACAGACATCATTCAAACAGTTTTAGAAACTTCAGAGTGTTTTCTATCCAATGCTGATAATAATATGCATATATTAGCAACTGGGACTGAGGAGAAGGCTGTTTCATCCAAGCTACTCAATACTGCCCCTGCAGCCATAAGAAGATAAAAGCACAACCAAATTCCATGGAATGGAAAATCAATGTCTGATTTTTGGTTCAGTTGGGACCTAAATGTGATATCACTGCGCTTTCAACCATTTTAAAAACACACTGTAGTTCAAATGGGAATACAATGTCAGATATTTTGTGTTATCACTGTGCTTCATCTATTTGCACATCCAAATTACCTGGATTGTAATTGAAATGATATAAGTACATGTTGAAGTGATCAGTGAGGATCAGTGAGGATCAGAGGACTGGCCACCCCACATAGCCTGGTTCCTCTCTAGGTTTCTTCCTAGGTTTTGGCCTTTCTAGGGAGTTTTTCCTAGCCACCGTGCTTCTACACCTGCATTGCTTGCTGTTTGGGGTTTTAGGCTGGGTTTCTGTACAGCACTTTGAGATATCAGCTGATGTACGAAGGGCTATATAAATACATTTGATTTGATTTGATTTGATCAGTGCCGTTTGAGATTCTGTGCAGATTATTATACAAATTGTGAAGATTTCCAAAGACCTGTGACCCTAAACATGCACACTTTCTATGATTACATACAGTAAGAAGACATTTGTTGTTACAGTAACCTCAATGTGGCCATGGATGTGTTACACATTTTTAGGTTGAATAAATACTGTTACATTAGTTTGTAAGATAACCTTAAAATTAGGCTATTACTACAAAACTAATATTGAATTGTGTTTGGTTGACAACGCAACCAAATATCAACATTTGAGTGACTGGCTTAATCCTATTCTTTAACTTTTATCATAATTGATATTATATGATTTATAAAGATTTCATTTGCTCTGTTAAGCCTACAATTTGGGATGACTTTGATAGCAATAGTGAATCTATTAAGTGGAAATTTCTTAACAATCATTCTCACGATAGCGCACCTGTAACTGTCAATGACAAATATCAAAGCTAAGCATGGCTTAATTAAAACTCTGAATGGGAGACCGAAGTGTTAGCTGTAAATAGATCAACTCTACAGTAGGCATGTAGGTACAGTTGAAGTCGGAAGTTTACATACAATTAGGTTGGAGTCATTAAAACTAGTTTTTCAACCACTCCAACAAACTATAGTTTTGGCAAGTCGGTTAGGACATCTACTTTGTACATAACACAAGTCACTTTTCCAACAACTGTTTACAGACAGATTATTTCACTTATAATTCACTGTATCACAATTCCAGTGGGTCAGAAGTTTACATACACTAAGTTGACTGTGCCTATAAACAGCTTGGAAAATTCCAGAAAATGATCTCATAGCTTGGGAAGCTTCTGATAGGTAAATTGACATAATTTGAGTCAATTGGAGGTGTACCTGTGGATGTATTTGATTGTTGACAGAAATGTATGCTCATGGGTACCTTTATGTGTGTTCTCAGATTTATCATTCATAGATTTTAGATATGTATTGCAAAACGTTACATATCCATTGTTTAGCTGGAATGGAATGTTCGTATCCTGCATATTTAACATGTAAATTCAACACATCATACATTTAGCCTGATGCTATAGTGTCTGTTTAGAGTTAGTGTTTGGTTAGGCTTTGTTCCAAATAGCACCCTATTCCCTATATACAGATGTCTTAATTTGAGACAGTTTGCTACATCAGGAAAATGATCCTGCAGAAACAGGAAATGTGAATTATTATGGGATTATAATTTTTGTAGGGGTTGATAAATGTTTTGTAAAGGGAAAGTCAAGTTTTCAGTCTTTTTAAACTTCAAATACACTACAAGTTTTACATTTCCTGCATTGCATGAAAGTTCTTCTGAAACAGGGAATTTCTATCTGCAATGTTCAAGAAAGTTTTTCAGCTGAACGTAGCCCTGTTATTAACATTACCAGTAACCTATATGCAAATATTTGGTGGCACAGAAAGAAAGGAAAACTAAGCTATATGCCACTACACTATATCTGACTGGGTAAATAACATTATTTTAAGTTAATTTGACCAAGTGACTCAGATTTGAGCACTTGGACTAGGACTCGAGCACCGGGACTCGGACTTCAGTCATAGGGACTCGTGACTTGACTATTGGTCACTTGGACTTGAGCACAGGGTACTTGGGACTTGAGGTTTTGGGACTCAACTACATCACTGGGCAAAACAGTCATTAGCTCCTGTTCAAAGTTATTATCCCCAACTCTATTTTTGGACATCAATGTGGCTGCGGTGTCTGTGGAAATTTGGTAACAATGAAGTGACTGAGTGATGGAGGTGCAACCCATACTACTTTTTGGTACCATCTGGTGATTGTGCCCCTCTCTCGCTCTCTCATGTGCAATATATATGTTTGTGCATATGGGAGTCCGTGATTTACATTTACTGTACGTTACATGGCCCACTTGTTTTCGTTATTTTGACTAACTACCCTAAATCATTATTCAAAAATGCAACTAAGACTTAATTATATTTTAGTCAAAATTACTAAAACTACACTAAATCTAAAAAAAGAGTGCCAAAATTAACACTGACCTAAACATAGATCCTACCCCAACTCAGGCCTAATGACACTGTTGCTGTCGTCCAGCTTGCTCCAGATGGCGTGAAACAAGTTGTCAGATTGTAACAGGGTATCTTGTGTCGAGGCGGTAAAGTCAGACATGGAGTGGGTCTGTCTCTGTCTGGATTGGAATAGAAGCAGAGGTGTGCCCGAAAGAGACCCTAGATAAGCCACTTTTAACACAGTGGGCTAAAACATGCTGGCCTCAGTAACGCTTTCCCCTTGTAAAACTGTAACCTCATTATCAGTGCTGTAGCCTCTTGGAAGACGGGGTGTGAGCAGGGGAATAGAGGTGTCACACTGCATGTGTCAAGTTCACATGATACCTAATGAACTGAACCACTAATGTGGTGGTTAATGTTTGTTGATTATTGGACCACTGACCAGTTGAAATTCAATTTCTATTGCTCCATTTATTTGTATGTGTACATTTACTACATTAGAACTTCAGCTGCATCAAATAAACATGAGGCTTAGCCATTTCCTCCTGTGGCTGTTACTGACACAAAAAGGTTTTGTTTTGCGCCTCCGTTTATGGCCTGGAGTGAGTGCACGCTGGGCTATATATACAAAGAATCCCATCATTAACCACTGTCAGCAGCTGCTCGTGGTGTGCTATTTTAAAGTGCTCTGATGTGTAATATCAGAAGAGCTAACGTGGAGGGCAGCGTGATGTTTCTTCACACCCCTCCTTTCACCTGCCTTCCTTCCGTTTGCACACAAACGTCGTGACTTGTAAGCTCCAAACAACTATGCATAATCCCATGTGTCTCAGTCCAGTTTCAGCTTCAATTGAAAGACGTCTTCAATTGTCCTCTCAGTTCAACATTAACTGGTTTGTGAAGTGGGTCGAGTTAATTTCACCACCGATGAAATGTAAACCATCTGTCATTGTAAATGTTTATTTTATTATTTAACCTTTATTTATTTAACCTTTATTTAACTAGGCAAGTCAGTTAAGAACAAATTCTTATTTACAATGACGGCCTACCCCGGCCAAACCCAGACGACGCTGGGCCCTATGGGGGCCCAATCACAGCTGGATGTGAAACAGCCTGGATTCGAACCAGGGACTGTAATGATACCTCTTGCACTGAGATGCAGTGCCTTAGACCGCTGCACCACTCAGTTCAGTTTAATATTTGATGAATTATAGTTTCGACATTATATTATGAAACAGGTGTAAATTTAAATTGAAGATGACCTAATTCTAAACAAATTACAGAACATTGTTGTCTCGGAGTCCCTTGGAAACACAATTATTTATCTTTTAAGGAGGATTTGATCTGGCAAAATATGTTTTACAGTGTTACTCCATTGACAGTGTTACTCCAGTGTTACTCCATTTTGAGTTGCCATGAGAGACTTGTCAGTCGCCCACCCTTATACAGTGGCTTCAAGTGCCCTCTCATCTATTCAGAATGTTATGACAGAGTTGTTTAAAAGAAAGAAAATATCACCTATGGACACTTTAGGCAACAGCTTCAGTGTCACGTGGCACCCTAATCTCTCATGATGACAGCTCTCCATCCATCTAAAATAGGCTAATTTGTCACAGATTTTGTCCTGCAAAGACCAACTTTTATCACTCTCTGTCAGTAAGCTAGTTTCTCAGATGTGTTTGTGCCAAGGAACTGTAGCTTCATAGATTCTTAATCTTGAACACTGTTTTACTAGTCACAAAACAAGACAAAATGTATTTATTTTTATATTATTCTGTTGATTTAGACAACTATTGTTGTCTATAGTGCAATATAACTTTTAGATGCATTTTGCGACTACTGAACAAGTGATGTTATCTGACTTTTCATAACTACATCACAGTGGCTATAGCCAGATGAGTCTTAATGTGCGATAATGATTTAATAGATGAGGTTGGATTTTAGCTTAAATAATTTGAAAAACACCTCTATCTAGTCAGTCACATGGACTTTGAAATATGTTTAAAGAGAAGAACTAGAGCCACATTTCAGACCTAACTTACTGAATATTTGTGACTATTCTAAGACGATTTTTTAAAATATTGACTGAAAGATTCCACCTGATGATTCAAAATTGTAGAAAATCAGCTGTATTGCAAACTAAGCATAGAAAATGTAAACCAATGAAAATATAAGGGTGTGCAAATAAATACTGTTTTTAAGATCTAGTCATGACTATCAACTAGAGACTGAACTTTTGTATTTTAAATTAAATTATTATTTAAAATATTATACATTTATTTATTATATACTATTTGTGTGATTAATTTGACAGATTTATGTTGTTAGTTCCTATCACTTTATATTTTTTTCACTATTTCCATGACTGAGGTGGCACTTGACTTTGTTACATAAGCCCCTGCTGCAACCACAGTGAGGTAACAGGAGGACGACAGAATACTATCTGAATAGTTTCTCTTTTAGGAGTCCCTACCCATGCTGTTTCTTCGAAGAAACCCTGCAATCGTGGCTTTTTCCAAAGTCTCTTCTGCTGCCTATGTCACAAAGAAACAAAACAATCCCCATCAACAACAATGCCCCCTTATTGGTGGAAGAAAATATGACCATTTCATAAGTAAGCTGTCTTTGTCCTTACATCTCTTTCTCCCTCTTGCCCTTTCTTGTGATGTTGACTATTTTACACGTGGTCAACATGATTGAGAGCCACATGGTCGGTACACATGTTTTCTTTGCGCTATGTCCTTTCATGTTTACAAGCTCTCTGGTCAATAAACTATTGCAGTTCACCCTTAAAAGTAAATATTTCACTACAAATAAATCAATCCAGATGACACCATGAGTCAAAAAATATATAAAATAAAATCAGCACAAACTATAATGTATTATCAGACCACAGTCATTCTGTGTCAGTGTATTAAGGTGAATCACTTAACAGCATTCCCTGCTAAACAGGACATGATATCAGGCTATTCCAATTTTTGGGCAGATGACAAAGCTGGCCAAGACTCTATTGAACTTGGAAAACAACATGGCAGTTAGCTCACTACAGACAGATCAGGTGTTCAAGACTCTATTGAACACATTCTTGGGAAACAACATGGCAGTTAGCTCGCTATAGACAGATCAGGTGTTCAAGACGCTTCTCGTGTGTCAGTTTCAGATTTATGCCTTACTTCAGCTTTTTATAGTGATTTGATATTCCAGGAGTTATTTGTCACGTCTCTTGAAGCCCCAAAATAAAGTGCTAGGTCTCCTGGAAAGGGACCTGTGTGCTAGGCTCAGTGGGGTTGCTGCTGTCTCAGGCGGGCTGTGGACTCATTCAAGACCCCCAGCAGTGCAAGCCACTAGTACCACAGGAGCTGTCTGTGACCTGCCAGCCCTCTGGACTCTGTCACCTCCCTTGAGAAAACAACTCTCTCGCTCTATGCTTGGAAGAGTTTAAAACCTCTGAACACTACAAACCTATTTGGAGAAGGTCAGCTCCCTGTGTACCTAAAGAAGCACTCTGGTCAAAGCAAAGCCTTTGACACATCTGCCAAAAGCATGCCTGCTGAACACTGTGAGGTGTCAGAACTAATTGAAGCCATGGATTCAAGCGAGCCTTCTGAGCAATCTGCTGAACCCTGCATCATTGTGGACGAAAGAAAAAACTCTTTGGACTATACTGAACCCCAAAAGGTCAATGGACAAATGGATTCCTCTGTGCACAGTGCCGATCATTACAACATGAATGTAGAACATGCAGAGGAGAGTAAACCTTCTGTGCATTATAATAGGCATTCTGAGGGCTTTGAACAATGGATCAACCAGCCCTGTGAGGACTATCCAGCTCTTCACAAGCACACTAATCAGTGTACGTCTTCCGAGTTAAGTAAATCATTTGAAGAATGTACTCAACATTGTGAGTGCTTTGAGTTCAGCAAGTCCTCTGAACACTGTGCTAATGACTGTCTAGCTTCTGTATTTAGGCAACACTGCGAACATTGCACAGGACACTTTCAGTCATCTGAACAATGCAAGCCTTCTGATCAACACTGTATGTCCTTTGAGCCAAGCGAACCTGCTGAGAGCTCTGAGTTTTTTGAGCAATGTAAGATATATGACTTCATACCTGACATCTCTGAATCTACTAAATCAATCAGATCATTTGAGCACTGCACTGGTATTTGTGAGTATTCAGGAAAATACAATAATATTGAACATCCAACAGAATATAATGAGACTACAATGTCATATAATGATGATTTAAAGCCCGCTGAGCCTACAGTTCAACAAATTGAAATCTGTGGGCTTTTTGACTCTGAGTTTTGCACAACATTAGAACCTATACATTCTTCAGATTTGAACATGCCTTCTCAACGCTATGCTGAACAAGTTGATCCCAATGAAAGTAGACATGTCTCTAAAGTTTGTGAACCCACTGAGCAAACGTTGCTTGCTGAACAATGCAGTCATCTATCTGCTGAATATGATATACCCTCTGGGCACTGTGAACTGCAAAACAATCTCTATGAGCAAAGTGAGACAAGTGTACAGTGTGAACTGACTGAGCGATGTAATTCTTGTGAGAGCTATACCAGTGAACATCAAAGCATAAATAACAAATACTATGAGCCTAGCAATGCATTTTATTCTGAGGAAGACAAGTCTTCTGAGTGCTCATCCATAGAAACAAGTTATTTAGAATTTTGCATCGATGACAGTATAAATTCAGACCTATTTACTGATTCAGCTGAATCCTATGAAGCATTAGTGGAAGAAGGAGCACCAGACAAATCCAGGGATGATAAAGCTAAATTCTGTTCAGAGATATGGGGATCTTTTGACAATTGTCCAGATGCGGTAGAATGTGAGGAAAGCAAAGCTGATGAAGAAAAACCTCACTTGGATGCAGTTGTTGTTGAGGAATTCTTTGACTTATTCGATAAAAAGGATACTTATACCTTTTCTCAAAGGCGACCTTATACCTCCTGTTTTGAAGGGGGAGGGGTTCATGAGCAGATTTTTGAACAACTTAAACCTCAAGTGCCCATTATGAATGAGGAAGAAACACATATGCCCTGTGCCAAAAAAAGGCTTGAATCACTTGCTTTAGACGAGAAAATCAATGAGAATAAAGCTTTTAGTCAAGAAGAAGTTGATCAATCTTATGATACTTGTGCTGAGGACAGACCATTTAATGTAGACTGTGCTGATGATGAGGCATCAGCCTCTGGATCTTTTGCAGAGGAGGAAAGATGTGAATCTTGTTTTGAAGAAGCCTCAGCTAATGAAGTTGACGTTTACGAAGCTTTTGTAGCAGAAGACAATGCTATTAAGGCTGAGGCCCACAAGCCCTTTGTTGAGGAAGATTGCATTGCTGAAGATAAAGCTGGTGAGGTTCATGCCAATGGACCCTTAGTTGATGAGGACAACATGTACGAGCACAGTGCAGAGGAAGCTTCTCATGGATCCTCTGCTGGAGTGTCTTTTGTTGAAGATGATGAAACATGTGAGGGCCAAAATGATCAGACTTATGAACCATGCTTTGAAAAAGAGAAATATTTTGATGAAGAAGACCAGAAAATATGCATTGCAGAAGATGAATTATACAAGCCATATGCTAGAGACAAAGCTTATAGATCATATGAACTGTGTGATGAAGATTGCATCGCATATGGCTGTGAACATACACCACTTTCCATGGAAGGGGAAGCTTATGCACTCTGCGCTGAGGAGAAAGCCTGTGAACCAAGTGATGAAGAGCACCATGAATATGAAAGCAAAGCCAATGAATCTAGTGTTAATCAATTCTGTGATGAAGAAGACTCTGATGATACTTTTAATGAAGGAATTGATGACAGCACTCCTGAGACATATTTTAAAGATGGAGTGTGCACTGAGGAGGGAGAGCATGCTGCTCCATGTGCTGAGGAGAGTGAATGTCCTAACTCACTTGAGGTTATAACCAAAGACACTGTACTGTGCACTGAAGGAAGCAAACCAGCTATGCCTGATGGCATTGAATTCAATGGAGATCAAACTGATTCCTCTACAACCTCTTCGGAAGAGATAGATGAGCAAAACAAGTCATCTAAATTGTGTGAGGATCTGAACACACAATATATGTCTGAGGGCTGGGAGGAACACAATGTTGTCTCAGAGTACCTCCAAACCCCAGAGTCCGAGGACCTTTCAGAGCAGGTGTCTGAGAAAACAAGCCCCCCTTTTGATGGTGCTGAACACAGTAAAATCTCCATGGTCAGCGAGCCAGATGAACATCATGCCGAACAAACAGAGCCCGCTGAAAAAAGTGAGCTGGATGAGAAAACAGAGATGCATGAATTTTTTAAGATTGTGGCCTCTGAACAACCAAGTGAAGAGTCTGACGAGGAGCTGAATGACGATGAGTCTGAGGAGTCCTGTGAATGCGAGTACTGCGTTCCGCCTAGAGACCAGGTATTTCAAGGTTTTTGCACCTTTCTTTAAATCCATTTGAATAGCATGCACCTAATTTGATTAGAGCTCTGCTTTCACATTTCAAATGATACATGAACGTTTCAGGTGTTGCATCAAACTGAAATTTGACAGAGAAAATATGTGTGTTTGTCAATGTATTTGGCAAGTTTTTAAATTTTTTTTACGTATTGACCATTCAGTTTTAGCTTTGGCTGTGTTCGTGTTTGATAAAATTTGTGGCAACACAACTGAAAAAGAGGAGGATATGGCTAAACATAAGACTCTTATTCCTTGACACAGCAGGTGGTATTAATGTCAGCCTATAAAAGTTATGATATCCTGACCTGGTTATTTACTCTGCTGGGGCAAACAAATTTGTATTGCACAGTATTATAGGCTGCTTATTTGGTCATCACATTTCCTCTTGCTAGTATAGTCGGTATTGCCAACTTGATGAGGGAAGGGTTAGCTCATAGTCAGCCCACAGACCCATGATAGCCCACAGTCACATTGACATTAACTTTTTCCATCAACAGAACACCAGCTGTTTGGAAATTGCTGTCTTATGCCCCCCCCCCCCCCATGGACACATTCCTCTATAACTCATTTCTCTCAACCTCACAAGCAAACCTTTTATCAGTGTGTTTTCGCATTACAATTTCCTGAAGTAATGTTATCAGTTTAATTCATGACCCACATGCACACTTTTTAATGGTTTTTGCATCATGTCACAGTGGTTTTTTGATTTGCTTTAGAGCACAAACATTGCAAAATAATCTATTGCATCTATTAATTTGATGTCATCATTTGGCTCATTAACCTAACATTTACCTACTTGCTTTCAGGTCCCAGAAAAACCTTTGCTCCCTCAAATCAAGTCAAAAGACGCAGGGAAGATCTGTGTGGTGATTGATTTGGATGAAACATTAGTGCACAGTTCATTCAAGGTAAGCTGATGTGTGTGACCGGCTCTTTAAGGACAAATGCTAACGTACTAGAGTTGATTGTTTTCAACTCTCTCTTTTGTACTAATTAGTAAAGCAAAATGCAAATAATAATTTATTTGATATAACAGCATTGTTTTTATTCTATGTCCATATGAATATTAATTTCTTCAAAAAGGCTGCAAAAGAAAACATACTTTTAGGAGATCCTATATTCAAGGGATCACAAAACAATTTTTTTTGCCAAATTCAAGCAAGTTCTTCAGGGTCAGATCACTACTCTTGTTATGGCCATGGTTAAATAATACATTTCACCTTCAAGCGACCTTTTACGCCTAGTATTGAAATTATAGTCCATATCAAATAATGTGTGATTATGTCCCTTCGTGTTCACAACTTGCCTATACAAATTGAATGATTGTATCTGCTGTGATCAGATTTATTTGGAATGTTAATTGTTGTTAATGAATGTTTAACAAGTTGTTAAAGGCATAGTTTGGGATTTTGGCAATGAAGCTCTTTATCTTAACTTCCCCCAGGGCAGACACTGGTTGAATCAACGTTGTTTCCACTTCATTTCAATGAAATGACATTGAACCAACGTGAAATAGACATTGAATTGACGTCTGTGCCCAGTGGGTTGTGGATACTCTTTGTATGTCTCTGTGTGCAGTTTGAAGAAAGTTGCTAACTAGCATTAGCACAATTGCTAACTAGCAATAACTGTTCCTACAGACTTCCAGTCATTGCACTAATGCTAGTTAGCATTGGCTCACAAAACTACCTCTAACTTCCTTTGTACCGAACACAGAGACATAAAATTGTATCCACGAGTTTACCTGACACTGGGGAAGAAGATAAAGGGCTTTATTGCCACAATCTTGAACTCTCTCTTTCTGGTTGAGTGCACCATTAACCATTAGCAAGTCTTCTTTTCTATGCTACTCAGTAAATCCAGAATTGGCTGCGTAATGGGCATTATGTACTCTTGCCCACCACAGGTGGTTTTCAATCTAATCACAGTCTGTCCCAAAGGATGTCACCGGATAGGGCCACAGGTCTAAACTGTCAATGAAAGTGGCAGCATTTGATTGAAGGCGAGTCACAAGTTGTAGTGGTGCTGTTTTGAGTCACTTGTAGTTTTGATTAGGGTGTATATAATTGGATTGATGTTCAGTTCTGTAATGTCTGCTTGTCCAAATAAGTTATGGAGGGGAACTTATAGTAACTTAAAGATCTTGATTATTTGAAATACATATTTTATTTCCTATCCTCTGAGAGACATATGCCATATTCTAACTTAAGTTGGCTTGTTTTCTTTCATAATATGGCTGTTTTGATTTTAGAATAATGCTGTACATTTAGGTGATGTAAACCTACATTTTGATGCATGAAAACAATAAGTAAGTTCAACTTGGTTCAAAGTAAGCTAGAAAGGTCTAGTATAGAGTACCAGCAAAATAAATAGTGGGGTACGACGTACTAGTAAAACATAAACCTATCACAATAATTAATAATGAAATTAATAAAGAAAACGGTAGGATATTGAACTACTTATCTTTGCCACGTTTGAGTCACATGAAAAATTAGCGAATAGACATGAAAACGTGTGGAATACGCTCCAAAATGCGGTGTGGTTCTATGATAACACTAAAATGTTGCCATTGCAGAGATGAGTGGGCGAGATCGAGACGCACGTGGACAGCAGTGTATGCATCAATCAGGTTACAAGACATGTGTAGTCCTAATGAATGACAATCACCAAAGGACATTCATAACACGTTTTGGTGTTTTGTAAGTTAAGTCTCTACGCATTTCACTTTACTTGTTCATGTGACATTAAAACTTGAAACATTTATCAAATGGCACTGTATGGATGCCGGAATTGAAGTAGCCTAATGGTGGGAATAGTAACTGAAGTCTGGACTCTGACTGTAAAGCCTCACATGTAGCCTATTCTAATATTAACCCCTGCAGAATTAAGTGTCCCTCACAGTAAAATGATAGACCAAATGTCAATTTTGTCTCAGGAACAGGAGTGGAGAAGTATGAGGGAATGCAAATGCGTGCTTAGGGACCTGTTGTGTAGACTCAACGTGCAATTTCTTTGTGACATAAAAGCTGACAGTATTTCATTTTCAACCACATAAAGTTTGCATCCAAGATTAACTGAAATATTTTTTAGAAACATGTTGGATTGTTTTCACAGCTTTTAATTTCCATAAAACCAGTCAAACTGCTGTCATTTGGAAATATCCCCTGGTCCCTAAATGTCCTCGCTCCATGAGAGAAGATTGCTGATGATGTAATTCCTGTTCTAGAACTGAAATTATGTCAGTGTAACTAGCTAGCATGCTAACCTTAGCCAGCTCATGAAAGTTATGTGAGGACATTTCAGTTAAGATATTTAGGTGTTAGGTGAAAATAATTATTTACCAAAAAGACTATCAGCCTACTTGTCAAGAGATGAGTCTCAGCTAAACTGTGCTTATACGAGCTGTTGACATGTTGAGGGTTGACGTTTGTCTGACTCTTGTCGTTTGATAATTCCAGTGAAACCATGTTGGATTCCAGACGACATTAATATTGAACATGCACACGAACATGATCAAATAGCTATATTCTTTGTTCTCTCTATTCATTTCAGAAAGTGTTCATACCCCTTGACTTATTCCACATCTTTGTGGTGATTGGGTTTATTGATATACCACCCAAAGTGTAATTATTAACTTTACATTGCTAAAAGGTATATTCATTGTGTGCTTTTAGAATTGTTTTCCCATCTACCAATTGGTGCCCTTCTTTGCGAGGCATTGGTAAACCTTCCTGGTCTTTGTTGTTGAATCTGTGTTTGAAATTCACTGCTCGAGTGGGGTACCATACAGATAATTATATGTGTGGGTTACAGAGATGAGGTAGTTATTCAAAAATAATGTTGAACATTATAATTGCCCACAGAGTCCATGCAGCTGACTGACATAACATTTTTAGGCTTGTATACATGCTCTGGTAATATGGATAGCCTATTGAATGGTTTGAAGGGTGTATTGAAGCAATGGACAATTTAGTTTTGCATGCTTTTCTCATTAAGATAAATGGAATGGTTGAAAATTAGCAAACTCTGCACACCCGGGCCATGCAAAACGAATTTGCCTAAAACGTTAGTGGTCAAAACTATTCATCTTTGGGCGACGTGGGGAGCGGTTTCTAAAATGCATAATTTATAAAATGGTCATCTTTGTTTTATGCAGACTAGCTACAAAATAATTGAAATTTGACATATTAAAAAAGGGGAGGTGCAAAAACATTAGTAAAAACACTATTTTAATTTGCTACATGGCAAGGCGGCCAAGTGCAAGGTCGTCACTAGTTAACACAACCACAACGTCATAAACCCATTTTATTTCTACATTTTTCTATTCCTGAAATTTTCAACCTAACCTTAAACGCACTGCTAACCTTAACTTTAGACGAAAAAGCTCATTTTTGTTTTCGTGAATTTGTATGATCTAGCCAATTTTAACTTTGGTTTCAGCTAGATAAAACAGCTACAAAGTGTAGGCTACAGAGAAAAGCTGTTTGCCTCTCAGATGACTTGTGAATAGATAGAACTTTGCAGCAAGTGGTTCTGAATAATAAACATTGCCATTTTGGTGGGTGGTAACATTGAAATTAAACCGAACCTGAAACAAAATGTAACCTCATGGGAAAAGACACGTAAGAGTCACGGAAACATCTGAAGTCACACATTTGGATTTGGCAATATATCATACTTTGACTAAAATGATGCCTTATTGACTTACATTGTTGTGCAACATCATGGATAAGCTCTGGCCAGAGCCGGTCCTGACCTAAGCAAAATTCTGCTAAGGGGCCCTCTTACCTGACCCGGTCTAAGAATAAGTAGACCTATACAGAACAGAATGAGGTATAAACCAACAATATTTATTGAATAGAATACTTTCAATATAATCTTAAGATAAGTGAATATTAACATAAATAAGAAATTGTAGAAAATAATAAAATATAACACTGAGCTTTGGATCTGCTGCCTGGTAATTAGTCCAGTCCTCACAATATTATACATTTTAGCTTTGTCTATACAATGTAAACATAAGCATATAAGCTATGGCTGCAGCTATATGTCTTAAAATAGTCAAATAAAACCTTTACAGCTGTGCGATTAACTTTGGTTCCCTCTACAGCCTGGGCATTTTCAGCATCAGGATGGGCACCAGTCTATCTGGACTGTCTGGAAGAAATTGAGAAAGTATGTCACATAGTTAGTTAAGCAGTCATTTACACAAATTCACCTCTGCCATACAATGTGAAATGTTACTAAGTGTGTAAACATTTTAATGTTTGAATTAAATTCTTACCATCAAAATATTCCTCTACACTTTCTTGAGGCAAAATCATCAATGATATCATCATAGGACGTGTTTCCCCACACATAATTTATGTTCATGTAAAGAGCCTATCCAACTACCTCATCCCCATACTGTATTTATTTATTTATCTTGCTCCTTTGCACCCCAGTATCTCTACTTGCACATTCTACCATTCCAGTGTTTAATTGCTATATTGTAATTACTTCGCCACCATGGCCTATTTATTGCCTTACCTCCTTTATCCTACTTCATTTGCACATGCTGTATATAGACTTTTTCTACTGTATTATTGATTGTATGCTTGTTTATTCCATGTGTAACTCTGTGTTGTTGTATGTGTCAAACTCCTTTGCTTTATCTTGGCCAGGTCGCAGTTGCAAATGAGAACTTTTTCTCAACTAGCCTACCTGGTTAAATAAAGGTGAAATAAAGGTGAAAAAAAAAGGTGAAATAAAGGTGAAAAACATTTTAAAAAATGGAATGATGGCCAGATCACTCATACGTTACTGTGACATGGAAAACTTCAGGTAGCTTTAGATTAGCTTTAATTGACTGCAATTCTTAGGGATATCCAAAAGGGTAGGATAGAGTTCCTCCAGGTTTTTCTCACAGAGAAAGGAAAGCAGCTCAAAGGCAGTCATCTTATCTGATGGCAGATCAGGTAAATTCTGAATCTCGTGTGCCAGATCCATTCCACTGATGTCACTGTCATCTCTGAAGGTTAGAGTGTTTTCAACAGCCATGTGAGACTTTAAATATTCACTGGACATGGAGTGCTGCTGAAGTTCAGCAGCACTCCATTTTTGGTTTTCACCTTGTTGAGTGTTTCAAATCTCTCATCCATGGATGTCAAAGCAGAGTCGACCACAATGTTGAAGTAGTTGACTTCAAGGTTTTTCAGTGCATCAGTCACTGGTTCATCAGGAGCCTCATAGCTTAAGTGCCTCTAGCTGTTTTTCATTTTCTTCTCTTTCAGAACAGCCTTCACATTAATTTCTTCACAAATGCTTTTGACTGTAGTCTGGGCCTCAGAGCATCCAGTTTCCTGGTATGTAGTGAGGGAGGCCTTTGCATTTGAGATTAAATTAACTGCGATATCCAACTGCATTGAGGAGGATTGGACAAGCTTCTTTACTTTGTTTGTCATTGTCAGTATCTCACACCATACAACACAGCAAATCAAGAAACTGTAGGACCCAACTTCCTCTGCAAATGCTTGTGACTCCACTTTGGCCACAGGATTGTTGATCATCTGTCTGGCTTCCAACAATGCCTCCCGAACCTCAGAAGCCTGATACCTGATTGCATGAACACTTTGGAGCCTACTCTCCCATCTTGTGTTACTCCATGACTTCACAGTTATGTTCACGTGTTTCTTCAAAACACTCCATCTTTGTGTGCCAGCTGAAAAGAAGGTGAATAGCTTTCAAATCAAATCAAATCAAATCAAATTTTATTTGTCACATACACATGGTTAGCAGATGTTAATGCGAGTGTAGCGAAATGCTTGTGCTTCTAGTTCCGACAATGCAGTAATAACAAGTAATCTAACTAACAATTCCAAAACTACTCTCTTATACACAGTGTAAGGGGATAAAGAATATGTACATAAGGATATATGAATGAGTGATGGTACAGAGCACCACAGGCAAGATACAGTAGATGGTATCGAGTACAGTATATACATATGAGATGAGTATGTAAACAAAGTGGCATAGTTAAAGTGGCTAGTGATACATGTATTACATAAGAATACAGTCGATGATATAGAGTACAGTATATACGTATGCATATGAGATGAATAATGTAGGGTAAGTAACATTATATAAGGTAGCATTGTTTAAAGTGGCTAGTGATATATTTACATCATTTCCCATCAATTCCCATTATTAAAGTGGCTGGAGTTGAGTCAGTGTCAGTGTGTTGGCAGCAGCCACTCAATGTTAGTGGTGGCTGTTTAACAGTCTGATGGCCTTGAGATAGAAGCTGTTTTTCAGTCTCTCGGTCCCAGATTTGATGCACCTGTACTGACCTCGCCTTCTGGATGATAGCGGGGTGAACAGGCAGTGGCTCGGGTGGTTGATGTCCTTGATGATCTTTATGGCCTTCCTGTGACATCGGGTGGTGTAGGTGTCCTGGAGGGCAGGTAGTTTGCCCCCGGTGATGCGTTGTGCAGACCTCACTACCCTCTGGAGACCCTTACGGTTGAGGGCGGAGCAGTTGCCATACCAGGCGGTGATACAGCCCGACAGGATGCTCTCGATTGTGCATCTGTAGAAGTTTGTGAGTGCTTTTGGTGACAAGACAAATTTCTTCAGCCTCCTGAGGTTGAAGAGGCGCTGCTGCGCCTTCTTCACAATGCTGTCTGTGTGAGTGGACCAATTCAGTTTGTCTGTGATGTGTATGCCGAGGAACTTAAAACTTGCTACCCTCTCCACTACTGTTCCATCGATGTGGATAGGGGGGTGTTCCCTCTGCTGTTTCCTGAAGTCCACAATCATCTCCTTAGTTTTGTTGACGTTGAGTGTGAGGTTATTTTCCTCACACCACACTCCGAGGGCCCTCACCTCCTCCCTGTAGGCCGTCTCGTCGTTGTTGGTAATCAAGCCTACCACTGTTGTGTCGTCCGCAAACTTGATGATTGAGTTGGAGGCGTGCGTGGCCACGCAGTCGTGGGTGAACAGGGAGTACAGGAGAGGGCTCAGAACGCACCCTTGTGGGGCCCCAGTGTTGAGGATCAGCGGGGGGGAGATGTTGTTACCTACCCTCACCACCTGGGGGCGGCCCGTCAGGAAGTCCAGTACCCAGTTGCACAGGGCGGGGTCGAGACCCAGGGTCTCGAGCTTGATGACGAGCTTGGAGGGTACTATGGTGTTGAATGCCGAGCTGTAGTCGATGAACAGCATTCTCACATTGGTATTCCTCTTGTCCAGATGGGTTAGGGCAGTGTGCAGTGTGGTTGAGATTGCATCGTCTGTGGACCTATTTGGGCGGTAAGCAAATTGGAGTGGGTCTAGGGTGTCAGGTAGGGTGGAGGTGATATGGTCATTGACTAGTCTCTCAAAGCACTTCATGATGACGGAAGTGAGTGCTACGGGGCGGTAGTCGTTTAGCTCAGTTACCTTAGCTTTCTTGGGAACAGGAACAATGGTGGCCCTCTTGAAGCATGTGGGAACAGCAGACTGGTATAGGGATTGATTGAATATGTCCGTAAACACACCGGCCAGCTGGTCTGCGCATGCTCTGAGGGCGCGGCTGGGGATGCCGTCTGGGCCTGCAGCCTTGCGAGGGTTAACACGTTTAAATGTCTTACTCACCTCGGCTGCAGTGAAGGAGAGACCGCATGTTTTCGTTGCAGGCCGTGTCAGTGGCACTGTATTGTCCTCAAAGCGGGCAAAAAAGTGATTTAGTCTGCCTGGGAGCAGGACATCCTGGTCCGTGACTGGGCTGGATTTCTTCTTGTAGTCCATGATTGACTGTAGACCCTGCCACATGCCTCTTGTGTCTGAGCCGTTGAATTGAGATTCTACTTTGTCTCTGTACTGACGCTTAGCTTGTTTGATAGCCTTGCGGAGGGAATAGCTGCACTGTTTGTATTCGGTCATGTTACCAGACACCTTGCCCTGATTAAAAGCAGTGGTTCGCGCTTTCAGTTTCACGCGAATGCTGCCATCAATCCACGGTTTCTGGTTAGGGAATGTTTTAATCGTTGCTATGGGAACGACATCTTCAACGCACGTTCTAATGAACTCGCACACCGAATCAGCGTATTCGTCAATGTTGTTGTCTGACGCAATACGAAACATGTCCCAGTAAACGTGATGGAAGCAGTCTTGGAGTGTGGATTCAGCTTGGTCGGACCAGCGTTGGACAGACCTCAGCGTGGGAGCCTCTTGTTTTAGTTTCTGTCTGTAGGCAGGGATCAACAAAATGGAGTCGTGGTCAGCTTTTCCGAAAGGGGGGCGGGGCAGGGCCTTATATGCGTCGCGGAAGTTAGAGTAACAATGATCCAAGGTCTTTCCACCCCTGGTTGGGCAATCGATATGCTGATAAAATTTAGGGAGTCTTGTTTTCAGATTAGCTTTGTTAAAATCCCCAGCTACAATGAATGCAGCCTCCGGATAAATGGTTTCCAGTTTGCAAAGAGTCAAATAAAGTTCATTCAGTCGCGAAAAACATATTCTTGGTCGTACTGATGGTTAGTTGACGCTGATCTTATATTCAGTAGTTCTTCTCGACTGTATGTAATGAAACCTAAGATGACCTGGGGTACTAATGTAAGAAATAAGAAATGCACATGCCCAAAAAACACAACTGAATCTTTTGAAGATTTGGCAGCATATGCAATGACAAGCAGTGGTCACCAACCCTTTCTGAGTTAAGATCAAAAAGCAAGCTGAGATTTACTGCTCAGATTTTTTTTTTTTTTACATTAACCTGACACAAACAGTTTTGTAGGAATGAGGTTTGGGCAGCTGGCCTAATACATTATCACAGCATATTTGCTATATGATTGGCATGCCAATATTGTTAATCAGACCATATTGTATTTAAAAACTTGAGGTTTGATAACAAAATAGATCAGTTGGTTAAGCACTTGTGGAGCATGAATTGAAATAATTTGCTTTTTTATTTTACTGGCCTGATGGTACCTTCATCTGATGGTCAACAAGGTCAAATCACGACGTCAGTGATCAAGTCAAAAAGTCGGAGCTCTAAAAAGATGCCTGAGTTTCCGACTTGGAATTCCGACTTGGATGACCATTCAAAAGATTTTTCCCAACCCCCACTCACGGTCCCTGCTTTTTCCTTCCTTTCCTCTGGTGAGACTGACCAGAAAGAGGGGACAACGTCTTCAACCTAATGGCGAAACTCGAGTCGCACCGCATCTGCCTCATGCACAAATTCATGTTGTTCCTATGAACAGAGAAAGTTACATATTCCTTAATATTAAAATCAACACGACGAGCTGCTAATGATAACAAAACTCAGGGCTATCGATACATGGCTACTCATTCATTTTAGCTGAGCCCAAGCAGAAGTACGGAGAAGCACATTTTGTAATACTGTTGAATGAAAACCGTGACAGTGCTGAATATAAACTCACTCATAAAAACAGCAGCTCTTTGCTGTATTCGTTGACAGTCTCTCTGTGGTCATGGTTTTAAAAGTTATTCAATCTTACGTAGGTTAGTAGCCTATTAAACTTGGCTGTAGCCAGGGTCATGGAAGCTCTGTAGCCACTGTGATTTAAGCTAACCGATTGGGCAGCGCAGTAGGTACACTCAATTCAGTCAGAAATTTGCCGGTCCCACGGGTAGGTGGAGTTTGTCTCATGGGAACACGTTGCTTAGCTGGTGCGCAGGATTTTTGAATCAAGTGCACCTACTGGCAACAGTTCAAGATGATTTGAAAAAAGGAGCGCAAGCCTTTATCGTTCGTTGGCTTTTATACAGAAATATTTGGTGATTGACTAGGAATGCCTTGAAGATCAACCAGACGATAGCTATCGACTGGTTGGTGACCACTGGTTTAGTGTACAGTGGGGCAAAAAAGTAGTTATTCAGTCATCAATTGTGCAAGTTCTCCCACTTAAAAAGATGAGAGAGGCCTGTAATGTTCATCATATGTACACTTCAACTATGACAGACAAAATGAGAAAAAAAATACAGAAAATCACATTGTAGGATTTTTAATGAATTTATTTGCAAATTATGGTGGAAAATAAGTATTTGGTCAATAACAAAAGTTTATATCAATACTTTGTTATATAACCTTTGTTGGCAATGACAGAGGTCAAACGTTTTCTGTAAGTCTTCACAAGGTTTTCACACACTGTTGCTGGTATTTTGGTCCATTCCTCCATGCAGATCTCCTCTAGAGCAGTGATGTTTTGGGGCTGTTGCTGGGCAACACGGACTTTCAACTCCCTCCAAAGGTTTTCTATGGGTTTGGCCACTCCAAGACCTTGAAATGCTTCTTACGAAGCCACTCCTTCGTTGCCCGGGTGGTGTGTTTGGGATCATTGTCATACTGAAAGACCCAGCCACGTTTCATCTTCAATGCCCTTGCTGATGGAAGGAGGTTTTCACTCAAAATCTCACGATACATGGCCCCATTCATTCTTTCCTTTACATGGATCAGTTGTCCTGGTCCCTTTGCAGAAAAACAGCCCCAAAGCATGATGTTTCCACCCCCATGCTTCACAGTAGATATGGTGTTCTTTGGATGCAACTCAGCATTCTTTGTCCTCCAAACACGACGAGTTGAGTTTTTACCAAAAAGTTATATTTTGGTTTCATCTGACCATATGACATTTTCCCAATCTTCTTCTGGATCATCCAAATGCTCTCTAGCAAACTTCAGACGGGCCTGGACATGTACTGTACTTAAGCAGGGGGACAAGTCTGGCACTGCAGGATTTGAGTCCCTGGCGGAGTAGTGTGTTACTGATGGTAGGCTTTGTTACTTTGCTCCCAGCTCTCTGCAGGTCATTCACTAGGTTTTTGCTCACCGTTCTTGTGATCATTTTGACTCCATAGTGGAGTTTGGAATGTGACTGTTTGAGGTTGTGGACAGGTGTCTTTTGTACTGATAAGAAGTTCAAACAGGTGCCATTAATACAGGTAACGAGTGGAGAACAGAGGAGCCTCTTAAAGAAGAAGTTACAGGTCTGTGAGAGCCAGAAATCTTGTGTGTTTGTAGGTGACCAAATACTTATTTTCCACCATAATTTGCAAATAAATTCATTAAAATTCCTACAATGTGATTTGTAGCTATTGCTTCCAGAAGCTCAGTCACTCATTCTGTGTGCACTTCCCAAGGTAATGAGCATGTGTCTCTTTAATCTTAAATTTTGCTGAGATGACTTTCCATAACGGGGTCAGATTTTGCCAGTAATTGAACCTCTTTTAGGATGTTTCCAATATCTGGTTGGAAGAATTTGTCTGATGAACACCTGAATGCTAGGTTTATTTCAACCAGAGACTGAATGATACTTATTAAACATGTAAGGACATCCAGGGTAAAAAAAAACATGCCCTGTTAAGAACTCTTTTTATTCTTTCAATTTTTTTTATATATATTGACTTTCAGTGTTTCAAATGTTTCTTTCATCCTCCAAAATGGTAATTTGTATGTGGTCAAGAGTCTGTCCCTGACTTAGGCGCAGATCAAGTTCTCTCCACTTAATCATGTTGTCTGTGTGTTCAGGACTACCCTCATAGTGTTTCAGAATGGCGTTGACATTTGACCAGTCATTCACGCCTTCCTTTATTATTTTGTAGTATTTTGTAGCAAAGAGCTTACAGCAACAAAAAAAACACAGCCTATGAAAGCCAGCTCCTGGTAATATTTTCCCATTTGACACCTGTCTCTGTAATAAGCCTGAATGGAAACCTCTTTTAGACTTGTCTTTAGGGTAAGAAAATTCCAGTCCTGGTTTGAATGGACCTTTGCACAAACTCAGTCCTCATAAAGTATTTTAAGACTGGGGGGGAGGCAATCTGCTGGGTAACTTGGTAGAGCAGCAACTGTTCGATTAGGGTGAGCTGCTTGTATCTGATGCTGGCTGTACACTTCTGGTTGTGTTAGTACTGGCTGAGGCTGTCTGTACTTCACCTGGGTTTGTGTTAGTACTTGCTGAAAACAGCTGTATTGCGTCTGTGTTAGTATTTGCTGAAGCCAGCTGTATTGGGTCTGTGTTAGTACTGGCTGAGGCTAGATGTGGGTCAACTGAGTCTGTGCTTGTACTGGCTGATGATCCAGCAACTCCTCTACTGACAAACTTAAGCATAGCACCTGTAAATTATAGATAACAATACTATTATTAATTTTATCAGCTGCATCAGGCCCATTTAAACTGTCTCGCCCAGATTTCATTTTATACATTTTCAAATATAAAATACTATTTATACTATGGCTTGGCCGAATACTTGATGGTTATTATTTACTGAGAGATGTGCATCCATATTGCCCAGCATGCCCAGCTAATCAACATGTTAAATTCAATCAATAGTCAATGTCAATCCATTACTTTCCATCTTGTATTAGTCCAGAGTTGTAACAAAACCTTGACTGAGAGACTAGATAATCATTGTCTTGCGCCTATGAGGAGTGCTATCACGCCCATATATTGTCTGGACTGGTCCCCACAGAGGTTGCTGCTGGAAAGCTCGAGATTTATATCAGGCACGCGCATATGAACGTATGTTCTCGAGCGACACGGTTATCTTTTCCGAGCTGCAGTTTAAAAACACTGTTGCCCGTTGGTGTTTATCAAACGTAATAAATAGTTGTATTTCACTCTCACCTTTGTCAGGCACAGTAAAAAAAAACAGCCCTGGAAGTGGCTGGCAAACAAGCAAGACACAGACGGACCAAGGGATGCACTGCCCAGCTAGGTTAGCAACACTAGAACCGCCTTGCCTTTCAGCCTTTAAGTACCCACTAGAGAACATTGCCAGGCGTTCACTTTAGCATATGCAAGCGATGCATATCACCCCGCAAGGTGCAGCACTTAATAAATAGTGCATAAACTACAACATTATAAAGGGTCAATTCCAAGAAGAAATATTAGTGGAAATACAGTATTTCAAAAAATAATAATACAACAATAGCTAATTTTTTAGATAGAGTAAATTATATATTTTTATAATTCTACAAAAACTGGCCTGTAGCGGTTTTCCTTAAAGTTGATAAAATTGTAACCCCACTTTTGAGAAAATTACCCTTGAATTTTTGGTACACCAGCTCCTTGTCTACACCCTTTCAACATTGTTCACACACTCTTAAGCCTTAGCCCCACCCATCTCTTTAAGGGTTCACATATGAGGCCATGTGGTAAACACATGCTATGTCAAATAAAATCTAAGTTTATTTGTCACATGCACAGGATACAGAAGGTGTATCCTTGTCCAAATTGATGGGTAGGAAATGCTATAACCACCCCCCAGCCACATCTAGCTAAGTGGATTGGTCACTATTGTCTTGACATGTACACATGTTCATGAAATACAATAGATGGCCATAATCACCCCCAGACACACCTGGCTAATTTGATGGGTCATGTAGTAATCCGTCTGAAGCGGAGTCTTTTGTTTAGACATGTAGCTCCGACTACTACCAATGCAAACATTTTCATAGCTGTAGTATGAATCTGCAGGGAGCTAAAGCTATCCAAATAGTAGGTTCAATGTTAGCTAGCTAACATTAGGCTATAAATGAAAATTGTTTTCTGATTCAAATATTACTGTACACAGATCATACATCGCATAGCACTAGGGAGCAAGCAAGCTAACATTTGTTAGCTAACTAACAGTACCCTTTAACTAAAAACAACTTTCTGACCAAATTTGAAACTTATATCTGAAAATGTAGCTAGACTCTTACCCGTATACATGGATGAACGCTTCACGGCAGACTGGAACCATTTAACTTTGTTTTGTTTATAGTTACATCTTGTTTTGGCCAGAGTTGTGTCAATTCACTCCGATTCACAATGACCGTGGCGTGTGCAGAAAGTAGCCCATCACTTTTGTAGCCCATCACTTTTGCCAACTGATCTATCGATAGCGCCTGCTGAATTTAGGGCATTAATTTTGTTGAAAAAAGCAGCAAAACTTTTGTAGTTCTCAATGGCTAATGTTATATCTTTCAAAAATGGTATGGAAGAAAGGACTGTCAACACATACTGAACAGCTCACGTTATAAACAGAAGCATGCTACATGGCAGACCATTATCTCAGCCAATCATGTCTAGCGGGAAGGTTCCTGACTTTTTCCATGGCTAACCCAACTAGGCTCATCATTTAATAATTTCATTCATATTTATGGTTGGAATACAAGGTTGTTATTAAAGCAAACGAAACTTCACATGTTCAGGAAAGCATTTCTTCCTTTAAATAAAAAAATGTATGTTTACGTTCAAATGCCGCTCCTGTGAGTAGTGGCGTCAGGCATACACCTCGTTTCCTGAAACGAGTTACATATAGGCATAACACAAACTCATGATTACACTATTGTTCTTGTAAATTCCATCAACCTCATCATTCAGTTAGGACTCATTTAAATTTGATTGTGATGTAACTTGCACAATTATTGCCCATTCCATCCATTTGTTATTCATTCAGTGGGCTGGCATTGTTTGCTTCGCTGCATAGAGTCAAGGATATGTTTTGCATCCTTCTAAAGGCCTACTGCAACATGTAGCATGTTCTGGTTTCCTTGACAATAAATGTGATTAGTAATAGAGATATTGTAAATAAAACATAACAGCTTATTTTTACAAAGAAAAAATGTTAATGAGAATGATCAACCCCAAGAGGCGCAATCAAGTTATTTGCTGCTGAATAAAAGGCACAACACAAACTCATCATTACACTATCGTCTTTCTAAATTAAATCAACCTCTTCACCCTCATCATTCTGTTAAGCCTAATATAAATATAATTTTGAAGTAAGGTGCACAATTATCACCCATTCATACATGTGTCATTCATTCAGTGAGAAGAGAGAGACGTATTAGCGCCTGGCTGGGTATCAACGTCCTACAAGACATTGTCTTGGCGGGGTAAGTTAAGAATCGGTATGAAAAAGGCTCTAAATACTTGTGATTTCAAAATTCTGACACATGAGTAGTGTAAAATACAAACCTTTAGGAGAAGTCAGGGAAGGAGCAGGACATAGCTTTTTTTTGTCCGAATTTTGTAAAATGTACAAAATCAAATGGCGGTTCTAGTGTTATTTCACAGCGATTTAGATGGTACAATGATTCTCTACACACTGAGTACTGGTTTTACAGTGCCTTGCGAAAGTATTCATCCGCCCTGGAGCTTTTCCAATTTTGTTGCATGGCCTATGGCAGTTCTAGTGTTATTTCACAATGGTTTAGGTGGTACAATGATTCTCTACACTCTGAGTACTGGTTTTACAGTGCCCTGCGAAGGTATTCATCCGCCTTGGAGTTTTTCCTATTTCGTTGCATTACAACCTAGAATTTAAATTGATTTTTATTTGGATTTCATGTAATGGATATACACAAAATAGTCAAAATTGGTGAAGTGAAATTGCAAAAAATAAGTTGTTTAAAAAAATTCACGAAGCCCTTAAATTAGATCTGGTGCAACCAATTACCTTCAGAAGTCACATCATTTGTTAAATGAAGTCCACCTGTGTGCAATCTAAGTATCACATGATCTGTTACATGATCTCAGTATATACAGTATACACTTGTTCTGAAAGGCCACAGAGTCTGCAACACCACTAAGTAAGGGAAATCCACCATGAAGACCAAGGAGCTCTCCACACAGGTCAGGGACAAAGTTGTGGAGAAGTACAGATCAGGGTTGGGTTATAAAAAAAGATCTGAAACTTTGAACATCCCATGGAGCACCATTAAATCCATTATTAAACAACAAACCTGCCGAGAGAGGGCCGTCCACCAAAACTCACGGACCAGGCAAGGAGGGAATTATTCAGAGAGGCAACAAAGAGACCAAAGATAACCCTGAAGGAGCTGCAAAGCTCCACAGAGGAGAAAAAAATAAGCAAACAAGTTTGGTGTTCGCCAAAAGGCATGTGGGAGATTCCCCAAACATATGGAAGAAGGTACTCAGATGAGACTAAAATTGAGCTTTTAGGCCATCAAGGAAAACCCAACACCTCTCATCACAGTGAAGCATGGTGGTGGCAGCATCATGCTGTGGGGTGTTTTTCTTTGGCAGGGTCTGGGAAACTGGTCAGAATGGAAGGAATGATGGATGGTGCTAAATACAGGGAAATTCTTGAGGGAAACCTGTTTCAGTCTTCAAGATTTGAGACTGGGACAGAGGTTCACCTTCCAACAGGACAATGACCCTAAGCATACTGCTAAAGCAACACTTGAGTGGTTTAAGGGGAAACATTTAAATGGTTTGGAAGGTGCCTAGTCAAAGCCCAGACCTCAATCCAATTGAGAATCTGTTGTATATATAAAAACATTAACAAAAATATTACATTTTCCACTAACTAAATAATCTGATTGTTATATCCATAACTTGTTTTATTCTAAGCCAATCAAATGTTTTATTATGTTATTGACATATATGTGTAATTTCCCACTAGTGGCCAATTTCAAAGCTGCAAAAAAAAAACTGTTGAGGTAACCCTTAGATACACATATTTTTCTGACAACTGTTGTAACTTTTCAGATAAGTGATCATACTTTATGTAAAATTAAGAGACTCATGTGCTGATATATGCACATGATGGCATATTTCATGAGCATTCATGACAATTTTTTGCCAATTCAAATGTTTTTTTTTTTCCCATGCTTGTATTCGTGCCTGCATGTCACAATCACACAGTAACAACATAACTTGGCGAACTACAACAAGATAGTAGATTTCAGATTTCAATATGACAACAGCCAGTGAAAGTACAGGGCGCCAAATTCAAAACAACAGAAATCTCATAATTCAAATTCCTCAAACATACATGTATCTTATACCGTTTTTTAAGGTAATGTTGTTAATCCCACCACAGTGTCCGATTTCAAATATGCTTTACAGTGAAAGCACCACAAATGATCATGTTAGGTCACCACCAAGCCAAAGAAAAGAGTCACAAAAAGCACAAATAGAGATGAAATGAATCACTAACATTTGATGATCTTCATCAGATGACATTTATAGGACTTCATGTTACACAATACATGTGTGTTTTATTTGATGAAGTTTATATAAAAAAATCTGAGTTTACATTGGCACGTTACGTTCACTAGTTCCAAAAACATCCCAAAATATTGCAGAGAACCACATCATTGTACAGAAATACTCATTATAAATGTCAATGAAAATTAAAGTGTTAGACATGGAAATATAGATATACCTCTCCTTAATGCAACCGCTGTGTAAGATTTCAAAAAAACTTTACGGAAAAAGCAAACCATGCAATAATCTGAGACGGCGCTCAGAAAACAAATAAAATCTTCCGCCATGTTGGAGTCAACAAAAATCAGAAATTACATTATAAATATTCCCTTACCTTTGATGGTCTTCATCAGAATGCACTCCCAGGAATCGCAGTTCCACAATAAATGCTTGATATGTTCCATAATGTCCATTATTTATGTCCAAGTAGCTACTTTTGTTAGCATGTTAGGTACACATATCCAAGCGCTCGTGCAGGCCATGCATAACTTCGGACAAAAACTTTAAAAAGTTATATTACAGGTTTTAGAAACATATCAAACTAAGTATAGAATTTTTATCTTTAGGATGTTTCTATCATAAATCTTCAGTTCCACCTGGAGAATTCCTTTATGATGTGAAATGCGCATGACCAGGAAATGGCTCTCTGCCAGTAACTTGACTCATTCAGCTCTTATTCAGCCCCACAACACAGCAGTAGAAGCCTCATTCAAGTTTCTAAGGACGGTTGACATCTAGTGGAATCCCTAGGAAGTGCAACTTCATCAATATCCCACTGTGAAATCAATAGGGCCTGGGTTGAAAATCGACCAACCTCAGATTTCTCACTTCCTGTTTGGATTTCTTCTCAGGTTTTTGTCGGCCATGTGAATTCTGTTATACTCACAGACATCATTCAAAAAGTTTTAGAAACTTCAGAGTGCTTTCTATCCAATACTAATAATAATATGCATATATTAGCAACTGGGAATGGGTAGCAGGCCGTTTACTCTGGGCACCTTTCATCCAAGCTACTCAATACTGCCCCTGCAGCTCTAAGGAGAATGCATTTTGTCTTATTTTACTGTTAAATTAACCTTGCGTTGTTTTACACAGAAGCCATTTTTGTAAATTTGACATTTATCTCAGGTGGGCCTAAACGGTATAGTAGCACAAAAAGCATTACCTCAATACGACAGACAATTATAATAAAGCAATATTGTAGAAAAATTATCTCAATACTAACTTTGCATAATATTGTGATATATACTGTATATTGATACAACCAAATCATTGGTTTCCAAATATTTTATTAGTAGACTTTGCTATTCTGTTTTTTTTTTTACCATGAATCACTGTTGTTCCAATTAAGCCCAGTATGCTCCTATTAAGCCCGGTTTGCATTGAGACACATGGGGATATGCTGATATCCGTGTGATGATATCTGTAATATTCAATAAACATGAGCATATATATGTTTTTTGTTCAGATTTAAGTTAATTAAAACACACAACTACAGTTATAATGGCACCGGTGGAAACGGCTGCCATTTTACGGGGTTCCAACCAATTGTACTGCTTTGTGTGTTTTTTTTTACATTGTTTGTCATTTATTTTGTAAATAATGTTTCTGCCACTATCTCTCATGACTGAAAATAGCATCTGGATATCAGAACAGCGATTACTCACCTCGAACTGGACAAAGATTTTTTATTTAACGAGTCGGACACAAAGGATTTACTACAGATACCGGATGAGGCTGTCCTTTGCATGAAGAATAGACGCCAATACAGGGAACACAGGTCCGGGTGCCTTGTGCGTATTCGTCGGCGAGTGGATAACACGTCTCTACCATCCGTCTTATTGGCCAACGTGCAATCATTGGAGAATAAACTGGATGACCTCTGTTCAAGACTCTCCTAACAACGAGACATTAAAACTGTAAAAGCACTAAAAGATGTTTCACTGAGTTGTGGCTGAACGACGACATGGATAAGATACAGTTGGCTGGGTTTTCAGTGCATCGGCAAGACAGAACAGCTGCTACTGGTAAGACAAGGTCTGACGTCTGTGTATATTTGTCAGTAACAGTGCACAAAATCTAATATTAAGGAAGGCCATAAGCAAACAAGAAAATGCTCATCCAGAGGCAGCACTCCTAGTGGCCGTGGACTTTAACGGAGCAAACTTAAATTCATTTTACCTCATTTCTACCAGCATGTTACATGTGCAACCAGAGAGGAAAACATCTTTAGACTTCCTTTACTCCACACACAGAGACACATACAAAGCTCTCCCTCGCCCTCTATTTGTCAAATCTGACTATAAATACATCCTGCTGGATTCCTACTTACAACAAAAACTAAAGCAGGAAGTATCAGTGACTCGCTCAATATGGAAGTGGTCAGATGACACAGATGCTAATCTACTGGACTGTTTTGCTAGCACAGACTGGAATATTTTCCGGGACTCATCAGATGGCCTTGAGGAGTATACCACATCAGTCACCACCTTCATCAATAAGGGCATCGATGACGTTGTCCCCACAGTGACTGTACGTACATACCCAAACCAGGAGCCATGGATTACATGCAACATCCGCACTGAGCTAAAGGGTAGAGCTGCCGCTTTCAAGGAGTGGGACTCTAAACCGGATGCTTATAAGAAATCCCGCTATGAACTCAGGTGAACCATCGATCAGGAAAATGTGAATACAGGACTAACATTGAATATTACTACACCGGCTCCGACGCACGTTGGATGTGGCAGCGCTTGGAAACTATTACGGACTACAAAGGAAAGCTCAGCCATGAGCTGCCCAGTGACACGAGCCTACCAGACAAGCTAAATTACTTCTATGCACACTTCAAGGCAAACAACACTGAAGCATACTTGAGAGCACCAGCTGTTCCGGACAACTGTGTGATCACCGATGTAGCCGATGTGAGTAAGACCTTTAAACAGGTAAACATTCACAAAGCCGCAGGGCCAGAGGGATTACCAGGATGTGTACTCCGAGCATGTGCTAACCAACTGGCAAGGGTCTTCACTGACATTTAAAACCTCTCCCTGACCGAGTCTGTAATACCTACATGTTTCAAGCAGACCACCATAGTCCCTGTGCCCAAGAACATCAAGGTAACCTGCCTAAATGACTACCGACCGGTAGCACTCATGTCTGTAGCCATGGTGCTTTGAAAGGCTTGTCATGGCTCACATCAACCTCATCATCCCAGAAACCCTAGGCCCACTCCAATTTGCATACCGCCTCAACATATTGAAATATGACGCTCCCTTTCCCACCTGGACTAAAGGAACACCTATGTGAGAATGCTGTTCGTTGACTACAGCTCTGCGTTCAACACCATAGTGTCCTCAAAGCTAATCACTAAGCTTAGGACCCTAGGACTAAACACCCCCCTCTGCACCTGGATCCTGTTCTTCCTTACGGGACTTCCTGACAGGCTGCCCCCAGGTGGTAAGGGTAGGCAACAACACATTTGCCACGCTGATCCTCAACACTGGGGCCCCTCAGGGATGTGTGCTTAGTCCCCTCCTGTACTCCCTGTTCACCCATGACTGCGTGGCCAAGCACGTCTCCAACAAGCGCTACTCATTACGTTTGCCAACGACACAACGGTGGTAGGCCTGATTACTAACAATGATTAGACAGCATATAGGGAGGAGGTCAGAGACCTGGCAGTGTTGTGCCAGGATAACAACTTCTCCCTCAATGTGATCAAGACAAAGGAGTTGATCGTGGACTACAGGAAAAGGAGGCCCGAGCACGCCCCCATTCTAATTGACAGGGCTGTAGTGGAGCAGATTGAGAGTGTCCACCTCACCGACAAACTATCATTGTCCAAACACACCAAGACAGTTGTGAAGAGGGCCAGACAATGCCAATTCCCCCTCGGGAGACTGAAAAGATTTTGCATGGGTCCTCAGATCCTCCAAAAGTTATACAGCTGCACCATCGAGAGCAGGACTGGTTGTATCACCGACTGCTATGGCAACTGCTCAGCCTATGACCGCAAGGCGGTACAGAAGGTAGTGTGTACGGCCCAGTACATCATGGGGCCAAGCTTCCTGCCGTCCAGGACCTCTAAACCAGGCGGTATCAGAGGAAGGCCCTAAAAATTGCCTAAGACTCCAGCCACCCTAGTCATAGACTGTTTTCTCTGCTACCGCACGGCAAGTGGTACTGGAGTACTACGTCTACATCCAAGAGGCTTTTTAATTATTTTTTTTTACAGCTAATCAAATGTCTACCCGTTCTATTTGTATTGATATTCTTTTTACACTGCTGCTATTCACTGTTTATTATCTATGCATAGTCACTTTACATCTACCTATATGTCCATATTACCTCCATTACTTCAACTACTTCAACTGTACCCCCGCACAATGACTTGGTATCGGTACCCCCTGTTTATAGCCTCGTTGTTGTTATTTTATTGTTGCTCGTTTATTTTTTACTTTAGTTTATTTAGTAAATATTTTTTTAGCTCTTATTTTTCTTAAAACTAGATTGTTGGTTAAGGGCTTTTAAGTAAGTATTTCACGGTAAAGGTTGTATTCGGCACATGACAAATACAATTTTATTTTACTTGATCCATATTATGCATCTAGCCATGGTGCCTTTACCAAGATTGGAAACTATTAGGAACAATTAGAAACCTCGTTACTCTCCCTAAGATGTTTGGAGTCGTTGATGCAGAGAGAGAAGAATAAGATCAGGGTTGAAGGATTTCAGGGATAGAAGACCTACAAGTGGTGGACAAAGATGCGAACAAATGAGGGACATGAATAGGACTATTGAGCAGTGGTAGAAAACAGTACCCAAATGTCATACTTGAGAAAAAGTATAGATTTGTTATAGAAAATGACTTGAGTAATAGTGAAAGTCACCCAGTAAAATACTATTTGAGTAAAAGTCTAAAACTATTTGGTTTTAAATTAACTTATGTATCAAAAGTAAATGTAATTGCTAAAATACACTTAAGTATCAAAAGTAAAATAATTAATAATTTAAAATTCCTTATATTAGGGAAATCAGACACAATTTTCTTGTTTTTTTATGTATTTACGAATAGCCAGGGGCACACTCCAACACTCAGACATAATTTGCAAATGAAGCATTTGTGTTTAGTGATTCCGCCAGATCAGACACAGTAGGGCTGATCAGGGTTGTTTTCTTGATAAGTGTTTAAATTGGACCATTTCTGTCCTGCTAAGCATTCAAAAGTACTTTTGGGTGTCAGGGTAAATATATGGAGTAAAATGTACATTATCTGCTTTAGGAATGTAGTGAAGTCAAAATAAACGTTGTCAAAAATAGAAAATAAAGTACAGAAAGCCCCAAAAAACTACTTAATTAGTACTTTAAAGTGTTTTTAAATAAGTACTATTCACCACTGCTATTGGGTGACTACTCATGCACTTTTGGGTGGGGCATTGTCATATTGTTGTCTTTCATCCATGTGATTCCGTTTTTTAGTCTACCACCTGTACCTTTATAATACACAATAGAGAGGGATATTTTAAATTATTTTCAGATAGGCTTTAGGAAGACAAATTGAACGAATAAACAAGATTAACAGTACAACAAATGTGAATCAGTTTTCAGATAATGAATTGAAGGTTGTGTGTTATGGACTTTGTTGCATGGCTTCTTATCCACACAGGGCCAGTGTGGGTGCAGGTTTGTGTTCTAACCAAACAATAACACACCTGATTCAACTAATCATGTCTTGATTGAAGTCTGTGATTAGTTGATTTGTTGAGTCAGGTGTGGGTACTGGTTGGCAAGAGCAAAAACCCAGTCCACATTGATCTGTGTGGAAACGATTGGACTCCCACTGTTATAAGTGCTACTTTCATGATGAATAGCAATGATCTGTTTATTTCAATAACTTTAGGGGAGATTAATATAATCCCATTATAAATAAGAAATGTCAGTTTGTACGTTTTGAACATTTGGACCTTAATTAAAATGTATTATTTAAGAGATGGCCGTATTTGGAACACCCATGGGCTAAGCCCAGTCCAGACTTTTCACATATTTTATCTAATATTTTTTGTCCTATTAAAACATTTTGTAAGTAAAGTCATAACTTCACGAGAGATTAATCTTTCATTTTATATTCACTTTTCTTACAAAATTAGGGCAGTATATGTTAGAAATGTCTAAATTTAGATTTTGGTGGGCTTAATAGGTACACTTACCCTACCACTTCTTAGACTTTCTTTCAATGAGAATGACAGATCTATAACTCACATTTCTGTGTACATTTGGTCAGGACGCCCAAAAAGTGATATAATGCAGCTTTAAGTAAATGGGTTCCGTACTTGATTCTTACATCGTATGTTCTTGCTCTCAACAGCCATTGAACAACGCTGATTTTATAATTCCAGTGGAAATCGATGGAACAGTTCACCAGGTAAGCACGACTCTTTTGAGTTTAAATTCTTAGCCTTCTCTCCTTCATAGCTCCACAATGGAATAAGCAGTAAAGTTGCCCTGACCTCAAATACAATTATATAATCTACTTTCTGTGTTATCCATGCTATCTCCTCAGTTTTGAAAGTGTGCCATTAGTTCAAAGTGGTCTCTTTTCTTTTTACCTTTTTCCTACCACTGTTTACTCACCGTTGCTATAGTGCTAGTACACTAGCCTAGTAACCTGACAGAGCTTTGGCCTTCTCTGTGGATGGGTCTCAGCAGCCGGTGTCTATTTCTGTGGGCTGACGAAACGAGGAAGTACTGACTGGCTTCTCAGAAATCACCGGGCCCATCAATCTCAGTCCCTAGAACAGAATCTGCCCAGCCCATTGGAGATCACATTGGAGATTGCAGATACTGCTGCAGTTTTGCTTAGTTTAAAGGCACATTTTGGCCAGAAGACAGAAGATAACACCTGTTTTATACCCCAGGCCTGGGTCTGTTTCAAGTAATCTAGGATAGGCTTGTTTAAGCAGGGAGAGCCTATTCGGGATGACTTGGTTCAGGAACATTGCCGATAGCGTCATGGTCTTTCGAGGAATCGAGCAGAACTGGAATAAAAGTTATATATTGACAGGCATATCCTTCCATATACAGATAATAGGCTACACCTGATTGACCATTCCACGTGGAATTGTAGGGTCATCTGGCATTTATGAAGTCTGATATGCTGTCAGAGGTGTTAACTTCTCTTTCAGTCTCTTTCAACGTCTCATTTTTATGTCCCAACCCATTAACCTCAATATCATCTGGCACCCCATAACAGTAAACCTGGACAAGCAAGGCAAGGTGCAGCCAAAAGTCACAGATGAGAGGGCGTAGGCACAACTATTGCTCCAAAAATTATTTAAAATTATTCCTCTATTCAAAAAGTAGTTTAAAGCATTAACGTCAAGAGCAAAGAAAAAATACAGTCAACGTTTTGTAAATAATCGGAAGTATTTCCCCATGTCTTGTGTTTCTATTACTTCAGGTGTATGTGTTGAAGCGGCCCCATATGGATGAGTTTCTCAGAAGAATGGGGGAGTTGTTTGAGTGTGTTCTGTTCACTGCGAGTTTATCCAAGGTGAGATAATGTTCACTGAATGCTGATTGACATAACGACATTAAAGGTTGAAAGGATCTAACTTTTAGTCAACTACTAGGCTTAAAGGGAAATTCGGGATTGAACAAGTTAAATGTTAGATGGTTCCCCATCCTGAAAGTAGTCTACGGGCAAGGAGAAACTGTAATCCATGGTTCTGTTTTCTTTAAACAACCACTACAAATGTAAGCTAACTTAAGTCCATGCTATCCAACAATCAATGGAAGTGATGGGGGCATCTAAAATACTGAACGTTCCCTTTAAGAATGTGACACGTGTTTGACATGTTTTATTTACAATTCTTAGAAACTTAGCCCTGCCATTCTAATATCTTACTCATAGACAGGGACTTCATTTACATTTACATATGCATCACACACACGCCGCTTTCTGTGAACTACCATCAGTGACAATGTTGTGTGTTTTTTCCTGTTGTGCCAGTATGCCGATCCCGTCTCCGACCTGCTGGATAAATGGGGTGCCTTCCAACACCGTCTCTTCCGGGAGTCCTGCGTTTTCCACCAAGGAAACTATGTGAAAGACCTGAGTCGTCTGGGCAGGGACCTCAACAAGGTCATCATTGTGGACAACTCTCCAGCCTCCTACATCTTCCACTCTGATAATGCTGTATGTCATTCATACTTCTATCTACCAGTATACTATACTAAGCCCTCTATTCAGTCAACTGCAGATAAATGCGAAACTGCACTGCAGGTTCACTCAGAAAATTGCCGTTGTTTCAGCGGTGTTTAAGAGAAACTGACACTCTTAACTATTTTACAGAAATGAAACAAACAGATAATCATAGTATTGTCTCAAAATATAAAATGTGTGATTTATTCTTCAAATGTACTTTACAAGAGTTTTTACAAATTGTTTCTATTTGACTCAGAATTCTATAACATATAGTACAGCATGGTTGGCAGCATTATATGGATGCAGTCAATGCATGATTAATTTAATTCAGCGCTAAATCATACAAAACAAATTGTTGATTCAACATACAATTGTACGGCAACCAGCTGCAACAGGATTGTGAGTTTACTCAGCAAAAACGTTGTTGAGCAAACTCACAACAAAAAGTTTGCGTAAATTTGTGTGAATTTTGTTGAGCAAACTCGTAATTCTATTGCAGCTGGATGTCTTACAATTGTATGTTGAATCAACATGTATTTACTTACAGTTGAAGTAGTCTAATAAATATATCTATCTATTGTAAATCACAGCTAGTAAATTGGCTGCCTCCAGCCATTCAGGTGATGCACTGTTTGTTTAATTTGCTCAATATTTTTGGACAGAAATGGCAGTGATTGGGAATCTCAACACAATCAATTCAGCTAGTTAAAAATTAGAATGATCACAAGATTGTGGCTAATAGCTAATCTATTTACGTACTGTAGACCTACTTAATTAGCAAGCTAGATGGCTTGATACTAGAGTTGTGGACTCGAGTCACATGACTTAAACTAGAGCCTGACTCAAGTCACACATTAGATGGCTTGAGACTTGACTTGATATAAAATAAAATAACTTGAGACTTGACTTTGACTTGGAGCCTCAAGATTTGGGACCTGACTTTGACTTGAGACTAATGACTTGAAATTATCTGGCCAGGTTTGGCATGGCATTTGCATTGCCAGGGTTGTGGGTTCGATTCCCACAGGGGACCAGTACAAAAACGTATAAAATGTATGCACTCACTACTATAAATCGCTCTGGATTAGAGCTTCTATTAAATTACAAATGTACATTTTGTGGCAGAGGGAAAATCTCAATTGCATACACCTTACGTCCTTTCTCCTCTCAAGTTGCAACGTTTATTTCCCATTTGCACAGGATACAACAGGTGTAAAACAGTACAGTGAAATTCTTACCTTAAGACCTCTTTCCCGACAATGCAGTGATAAAATAATAATAGAAACTAGATGGTATTGTACAATTGATGGGATTTGTTTAACCAATATTTTTGTGGTTGTGGTAAAAGTTTTAAAAGTTTCACTTGACTATTTAAAGCAAAGCATATTTAAGTATGTATGGTTTTGAAAAATGTTATAGTTGTGGTAGTGTCTGCATTTAGTAATGGTTATAGTTACAGTAGACTGGTTATAGTTGGAAAAGTTAGAATAGCCTGAACATATGAATGTTGGCTTTGGCTTGAACAGTTCAAGAGTTACTTTTTGTGATTTTCATTATGCTAATTAATGCACATTTATAGTTATTAGTTAATATGTTTGAATGAATTTGAAGTTAGGATAGCAAGAACCTGTGAAAGTTTATTTGTTTTTTCTAGCATGATGAGTTCAAGAGTTACAATTATTGTTGGTAGGTATTATATGCTAATTTATGCACATTTAAGTAGTTATAATTTATAGTGCAGACCAGAGTTAGTGTGTAACGGCATTCAGAGGTGGAAGAAGGATCGGACCAAAGCGCAGCGTGATAAGTGTTCATGATGATTTATTCAAAATGACCTGAACACTGAAATACAAAACAATAAACGATGTGAACAAAACAAAAACTGAAACAGTACCGTATGGCCCAAACACACGGAAACAAACACCCACAAACCAAAGTGAAACCCAGGCTACCTAAGTATGATTCTCAATCAGAGACAACTAACGACACCTGCCTCTGATTGAGAACCATACTAGGCCGAACACAAAAACCAACATAGAAAAACAAACATAGACTGCCGACCCCAACTCACTCCCTGACCATACTAAAATATATAATAAAATAACAGAACTATGGTCAGAATGTGACAGTGCGAACTAGCAACACCTAGGACCAGAGTTGGACCAGAGCTAGTGCATTCCAGAGTAGTAGTTGTGGTTCAGTAGTTTTGTGGTCTTACCTTACCTTTGTGTGTGGTCAGTTGTTCTCAGTAGTGGTTAGTAGTTGTGCTCAGTAGTTGTGTGGTTGTGGTTCAGTAGTGGTCGATCATTTTGGTAAGTACAGTACGTGTGTGGTTCAGTAGTTGTGGTAGGAGTGTGGTTCATTCGTTTTGGGCAATAGTTATGTTGTTGTGATCAGCGGTTTTGTGGTTGTGGTCAGTACTTGTGGTTTAGCAGTTGTGGTTGTGTTTAGTAGCTGTGGTCAGTAGTGGTCAACAGTTGTGGTCGGTAGTGTTGTGGTCAGTAATGGTCAGTAGTTTTGCTAAGTAGGTGTGTGGTTCAGTGGCTTTGTTTAGTAACTACAGTTGGATGTACTGACATTCTCTAAAATGACTTATAATTCAGAATTCTCTTGCAACAGCTCTATTTGACATTCCTGCAGTCAGCATGCCAATTGCAAGCACACTCAAAACTTGAGACAGCTATGGCATTGTGTTGTGTGACGACAACTTCACATTTTTTGCCTTCAGCACAAGGTGTACCTGTGTAATGATTATGCTGTTTAATCAGCTTCTTGGCAACGGACAAATGCTCTCTAACAGGGATGCAAAACAACATTTGAGATAAATAAGCTTTTTGTGCATAGGGACATTTTTTGGGAGCTTTTACACTTCAGATCATGAAAAATGGGACCAACACTTTACATGTTGTTTATATTTTTGTTCACTATAGTTTAAAAAGTATAAAAGATACAGTATCAAAATGTGTGTACAATCACACTATTCCAGATCAATATGCACATTTTAAAGTTTTAATTATGTTTCTAGCTTTCAATTATGTTTCTAAGAAACAACTAACTAAATAAGCTAAAGTAAAAAATAAAATAACAATAACGAGGCTATATACAGGGGGTACCGGTAGAGAGTCCAGTTGGCCATTTGATTAATTGTTCAGCAGTCTTATGGCTTGGGGGTAGAAGCTGTTAAGGAGCCTTTAGGACCTAGACTTGGCGCTCCAGTACCGCTTGCCGTGCGGTAGCAGAGAGAACAGTCTATGACATAGGTGTTTGGAGTCTCTGACACCACCTAGTATATAGGTTCTGGATGGCAGGAAGCGTGGCCTCAGTGATGCACTGGGCCGTATGCACTACCCTCTTTAGAGCCTTACGGTCGGATGCCTAGCAGTTGCCATGCTAGGTGTTGATGCAACCGGTCAGGATGCTCTTGATGGTGCGGCTGTAGAACCTTTTGAGGATCTGGGGACCCGTGCCAAATCTTTTCAGTCTCCTGATGGGGAAAATGTGTTGTGGTGCCCTATGACTGTCTTGGTGTGTTTGGACCATGATAGTTTGTTGGTGATGTGAACACAAAGGAACTTGAAACTCTCGACCTGCTCCACTGCAGCCCCGTCGATGTTCATGGGGGCCTGTTCAGCCCTCCTTTACCTGTAGTCCACGATCATCTCCTTTGTCTTGTTCACATTGAGGGAGAGGTTGTTGTCCTGGCACCACACTGCCAGGTCTCTGACAGGCTGTCTCTGATAGGCTGTCTCATCGTTGTTGGTGATCAGGCCTACCACTGTTGTGTCGTCAGCAAACTTATTGATGGTGTTGGAGTCGTGCTTGGCCACACAGTTGCAGAGAGAGGTGTATGGTCCCAGGGACCTTAGCTTAGTGATGAGCTTTGTGGGCACTATGGTGTTGAACGCTGAGCTGTAGTCAATTAACAGCATTCCCACTTGGGTGTTGTTTTTGTCCAGGTGGGAAAGGGCAGTGTGGAGTGCGATTGAGATTGCATTATCTGTGAATCTGTTGGGCCGGTATGCGAATTGGAGTGGGTCTGGGGTTTCCATGATGATGGTGGTGATGTGAGCTATGACCAGCCTTTCAAAAAAGCATTTCATGTTTACCGATGTGAGTGCTGTGACAGTAGTCATTTAGGCAGGTTACCTTGGTGTTCTTGGGCACAGGGACTATGGTGGTCTGCTTGAAACATGTAGGCATTACAGACCCGGTCAGGGAGAGGTTGAAAATGTCTTGGTAATCCGTCTGGCCCCGTGACCTTGTGAATGTTGACCTGTTTTAAAGACACTTGCTCACATTGGCTACGGAGAGTGTGATCACGCAAGTCCTACCACATCCGAAGAGCGTCAGAGTCAGTGTAGTAGGATGATAAAACATTTAACTAAAATAAAAACCACAAATGAGGTGGGTAAGAATCACGAAAATCACGGAAATGCAAGTACTGTGTATACAGGTCAATGCCAGTACCTTATTAAATGTGCATGGATACTGGAGTGGTTGAGGGGGGTCTATTACATAAAACATGACTGGTAGTACAAATATATATATGCTTATGGTACTACACTATTGGTAATATATACATGTAAACAGGAGTAATAGTTACCAGTAGCAGGATAAATAGATAAATACTAATGGCAAAATAATCAATCGAAAGTGGTGTAATGGAGTCACTCGATAGGCTGTGGGAGAGGGAGAGCAGTGGTTGTTAGCCATTTAACAGTCTTATCACTAGGTGATGGAAGCTGTTTAGGGGTGGGTGGGACTTCTGGCTTTCTCCTCCAATGGGTTTTGAGAAGGTGAGAGGACACGAGGAGTATGCAATTGAGATTCTACCCAAGCAGCATCGTCCCTTCAAAAAACGTACAACAGATTGGCTAGCGAAACCAACACTCAACCCTCTGAATGGACCATCAAACTGCCAATCAACACAGGTAGCTACTGAACAGATTGCTGATTTGCTGTACAGCTATACAGCTATACAATTGCGTGCAGCACAAAGTCAAATTGTAGGGAGGGAGGAATTATGTGGCGATCAATCATTTTAACTGCTTACTTTGCAAGCTCACCAGCAATAGGGATTAAATTAATTATCACTGTGGCGACGATGCACCAAAGGCTTTTCTTTCCACTTGCGCACTCCAAACTCTCGCCCGTGGAGAGTGCTTTGTTCTCTTTTTGAAATGGTTGCTGTTGCTTTCACATATTTAAATGTGGTACATCTACATTCCATCTAATCTGACAGTAATTGCTAGCATTTAATCATTCCATCCCTGTCCCATTTATTGCAACACTTAGACATGTTTCATGATTGAGGTACGGGTTTGTCCATACATCACTTGGCCAGGAAGAAAGAACTCTCCAGGAAAAAGAAAGGCATAAGTGTATGTTTACTGATTAACTATTCAAGGTGTGATTGTGGTAACGTACAGGAGCTCAAGCCATTTTGTTCTCCCGATTTGGAATACCTCACTATCAAATGCCGCCTGCATTACCTACCGAGAGAATTCTCTTCGGTCATCGTCACAGCTGTTATATATATATATACAGTGCCTTGCGAAAGTATTCGGCCCCCTTGAACTTTGCGACCTTTTGCCACATTTCAGGCTTCAAACATAAAGATATAAAACTGTATTTTTTTGTGAAGAATCAACAACAAGTGGGACACAATCATGAAGTGTAACGACATTTATATATTTCAAACTTTTTTAACAAATCAAAAACTGAAAAATTGGGCGTGCAAAATTACGAGTGTTTTTCATCTGATCATATGACATTCTCCCAATCTTCTTCGGGATCATCAGGCAGTTTACTCTGGGCACCTTATTCATCCAAGCTACTCAATACTGCCCACCTGTCACCAAGAAGTTTTAAGCAAGAATAAAGAATAGGCAAAGTGATTGTGTCAGGCGAAAATGATTTAAAACGTTTTACCATTACAACATTTGATGTACTGTACAGTCAAATTCACCGTGGTGGTCTGAAGCATGCTATACATTTCACAGCTGGCAAAGCCTCATCATGATTGGTTATTCCCCGTCATTTGCAACAGGTCAATGAGCGTCATCACTATCTTTCCTTTGAGGTACCTCAAACTGTCGTGATTACTAGCTGAGAAACTTTTAGGTGTTAATTTTACTCCTGGCTCAAAGTTTGTCTGAGCAGTGTCTTAACATCATCGTAAAACCTACTCTGAGCTGAGAGACTTTTGTTGTTGTCTTAAAACTGGTTTTAACAGGGTTCCTAGGACCTTTTCTGAGAGGTTTTGTGGGTACAGGCCCTGGTCTATCCTTTGTTCTAGCAAGATGCACGCAGTAGTACACACCATAACACTCAGTGCCACTTGTTTGCCTCTCCACGAACCCAAAGGCTCTTTTTAAGAGCCACCTAATACATTTAAATAAGTGTGTGTGTCGGGAGGGTGCTGTCAAAACTATTTAACGAAAGAATGGTCAAAATATCTCCTACAAGAGGCAAACCTACATATTCTGATCCACAGGTGGGAACTCTAACCATTATACTCTGAATCCTGTTCTTCAACAGACCATTTAAATGTCTGTAAGCGTTCACCCCCCCCCCAAGAAAATCTTCATACTACCCAGTAATGTTGATTTATCTTGCTTTGTTGAAATATAAAAAGTCTAAAACAGTTGATTTGTTGACAACAGACTCATTTAATCAAGTAGTTAACCAAGTTAGCATTTAATTTTCTTTTGACTGTATGCTGCTGTAACCTGATCTCATAGCATGTTGTATTATTCTCTCAGTAAATCTGAGACACTCCATTTAGTATGATATGTTAGCTAATCAAAACAAAATCATATTATTTGGCTAGATACCTATATTTGCCTGTTTGTTAGCTATCTAGCTTTCAGATGATTGGTGTTACAGAGGCTAGCTGCTGGACTTTGTACAAGCTATCTAACGTTAGCAACCTAGCTAATCAAAATATCTGTTTTGTATTTATTGATTTACCTCAGCTTGAATACCACCATATAACTAGCTAGATATACATTAGCCCAGGTTTATTTGCATACACATCTTATGACTGGCAGCATGGTGCTAGCAGCTGTGTTGTTGCCGAGCAACCAACCCAGTGTTATGGAACTCGGAGCTTCAGCTAAAAAATATGTTAGCATTGTCAGAAAGCATCTTTATTTCTTAGCAGATGGAAATGTGCCCGTGAGAGTTATAAATTATACATTTTATAAAAACTGTTGCACCTATAAAGTTTATTTGTGAATTTTATCTATGGTCGTGTCTATAATTAAACCTTTATTTAATCATGGAAGTCCCAAAAGAGACCAATGTCTCTTTTGCAAGTGTTGCCCTGATTCACAGAATGCAGCATAACAATACAAAGTACATTAAAGGGAATTAGTGACACAAATATTACAAAAAAATCAAAGGCGGGAGCGGGAGAAATACTATTATAAAAAACACATACATTCCTCTGTAAACGGGTCATTTAACAATGTCCCGCAATTACCAAAAGGCACTAGTGCATGCAATTTTGGAGTATACTGAAATGTATTCCATATGTGCCACGTAAAAACTAAAGGACGTTTTACCTAAATCGGTAGAGACCAATGGAATTTCAAGAATTAGCCATTCCTGGGAGTGAGTAACGTATTTCATACTTTGGTATGTCAGGAGCAGGGTTTCCATTAGCCGGCTTTTGGCCGATAATAAAATAAAATGAAAAGCCAATCAATAAAACTGTTGCAAGCCAAAATGACCAGGAGAAAAAAAATCTCATTGCAAATTAATTGATGGAAAAACCAGTCGATGAAAATACATTTGACCATCATGCTTATCGGTCAATAGGTTCATTTGCATAATTTTGTTGTCTTCTTTCTAATTTATCCAGCACAACTATCACACCTGCACAGTGGGAATTCTCCTGCAGCTCCTTAGCTGGTTGCTGCTGGAGTAAAGCATGTGCATTTATAAGCCCATTCATTGTGCAACCATTTCTAAATGCAACCATGTGTTAGCAGTTTTGGCGCACGATTTAAAAAGAGCTACTATATATGTTTTTCTCAACTGGTAATTGATGTGTGCCTCCCATTCACAATTTAAGTGCAGGCAACAGGCTATCCGCGTGTCAAAATGTGAGCTGGAGTCAGTATACATTTTGAAAACATACTTAATTCTTTGAAACCTGCATGTTTTACTTCATATTATGAGGCATGCTTTCCCTTGATTCATAGTAGCCTATAGACAAAATCCTACTATGGAAAAGTGGAGGCAATTATTTTATACATTCTTCAAAAGCAGCGCATGTGTTTCCAGTTTGGGGAAGTTTACAATTTATCCTACCATTTCTACCGATCTGCATGACAGTTATGATTTTCATATGCACATTTTCATGGAACCGTTTAATTTCAATAATAACGTTTTAGTTTTTCAAAAGCATTGTCACCTGGTCAGTCATTATAAATCTGAGTTAAATATTCAACTAATGCGAGGGCAATGCCAAAATATCTTAAATATCTTAAATGTCTGTTTAAATTTGTTGTTGATCATTGCTAGACAACTATTTTCAGGTCTTTCCATAGATTTTCAAGTATATTTACATCAAAACTTTAACTTGACATCACTGCCTTCTTGGTAAGCAACTCCAGCGTAGATTTGGCTTTGTCTTTTAGATTATTGTCCTGTTGAAAGGATAAATCATCTCCCAGTGTCTGGTGAAAAGCAGACTGAACCGTGTTTTCCTCTAGGATTTTGCCTGTCCTTAGCTCCATTCTGTATTTTTTTAAATCCTGAAAAACTCCCCTGTCCTTAACGATTACAAGCATATCCGTAATTTGATGCAGCCAGCACTATTCTTGACAATATGAAGAGTGGTACTCAGTAATGGAGAGTGGTACTCAAACATAATACGGAACCCAAACCTGCTGCGCGCATGCGCCATCGTGCGCTATCGTGCATAAATGTATTTTGCCCCCCCACACTAAACGCGATCACGTCACGCAGGTTAAAATATCAAAACAAACTCTGAACCAATGACATTAATTTGGGGACAGGTCGAAAATCATTAAACATGTATGGCAATTTAGCTAGTTAACTTGCACTTGCTAGCTAACGTTAATTTGCCCGATTTTAGCTAGCTTGCTGTTGCTAGCTAGTTTGTCCCGGGATAAAAACATTGAGTTATTTTACCTGAAATGCACATCGACCTCTACTCCGACAATTAATCCACACATAAAACGGCCAACCGACTCGTTTCTCTTCTCCTTCCAGGCTTTTTCATCATTTAACTTATATAGTGATCCATCTAAACTTTCATTGTATTACCACGACTACCGGCAAAACAGTTCGTCTTTCAATGACCCACGTGGGGATAACCAATGAGGAGATGGCACGTGGGTACCTGCTTCTATAAACCAATGAGGAGATGGGAGAGGCCGCAGCACAATCTGCGTCAGAAATAGGAATGAGTTCTATTTTAGCCCTTGGCATCACAGAAGCTCGTTGATACGCTCGCGCACGTAACATATCCGGTCTGGTCAGCATGTAACTCTTTGTATTCAGGACAAATAGTTAATTGCTTTGACACATTTTTTGCAGTATTTCTTTAGTGCCTTGTTGCAAACAGGAGACATGTTTTGTAATATTTTTATTCTGTACAGGCTTCCTTCTTTTCACTCTGGCAATTAGGTTAATATTGTGTAGTAATTACAATATTGCTGACCAATCCTCAGTTTTCTCCTATCACAGCCATTAAACTCTGTAACTGTTTTAAAGTCACCATCGGTCTCATGGTGAAATCCCTGAGCGGTTTCCTTCCTCTCTGGCAACTGAGTTAGGAAGGATGCCTGTATCTTTGTGGTGACTGGGTATATTGATACACCATCCAAGGTGTAATTTATAACTTCACCATGCTAAAAGGGATATTCAATGTCTGCTTTTAACATTTTTACCAGGGGTTGGAACCAAAATGATTTTCAATTGTTTCGTTTCGTTCTGAACAGAAACATTATTTTGTTTCCTTCCGTTCCACTCTTCCAACCAGCAAAATAAACTTCTGAACCTCAACATTAAATTACTTCACCAATCAGCAGGTAAGCGATTTAATCAGTATCAGAAAGTCATTATGAGCAAATATTTATTTTGCAGTAACAGCATGGTTGAATCATAATGAAAGACAAAGACACTATCCCTGCAACTTATGTGACTTGTTAAAGCAGTTTTACTTCTGAACTTACTTAGGCTTGCCATAACAAATGGGTTGAACACTTATTGACTGTAGACATTTCAGCTTTTCAGTTTTTATTCATTTGTAAAAAATATGAAAAACATAATTCCACTTTGTCATTATGGGGTGTTGTGTGTAGCTTAGTGACAAACAATCTAAATGTAATAATATATTTTAATTTCAGACACAACTAAATATGTAAAAATTCAAGGGGTGTGAGTACTTTCTGAAGACACTGTAAAGAAGCTAAATATCCTTGATTCCTTTATGGCTAAGCAATGCTTTCTGGGGAAGTATTTTGAATGAATTTCTGTATTACTTAACAGACAGGAGTAATTATATAATTTTGGCAAATTTATTTCAATTTAGTTCCCTAGCCTATTGGACCCACCGCTATGTCATTTCTCTCCTGTTCTATTGGTTCATACTTTCTTTCATTGTCCGGAAGCCAAAGGCACAATCCTAGTCATATTAGCAACCCGTCCTCGTTGTAGCATCTTTAGATTCCCCCTTTTTATAAGTTTCTAATAGAGATTTTCATCTGTCACATATGGTACCGCTCTCATCAGGTGTGCTGTTTAGAATTCTGTTTTCCCTGCTTTATTACAGGAATTGTATGTTCTGTTAAATTTCATTACCATAACTAAATGCAGTGGCGATCAGTGTCATTTAAGATGAGGGAGGACAACATTTTTATGAGCATGGCCTTATTTCTATTACAGCATATTCGATGACTCTGATTGATTCATATTCCATTCACCCAGTTCAATGTAACAGAGAGAGGTTCAGGCTACTCTAATTTCCGTATACCCACCATGAGATTGCTACAACCTAGCCTATGAATGAAAGTTTACAACATAGGTGCACACAGGTTGAAAGACAAAATTGAGGTGACAGACAGTGACATTCAATATTGTCTTGCACACTCTTGCCTGTTTCTATAGGACAAATTCATGTATGTTTATCCCCGTTTTGTTCTGTTTGCTTCCATTTAAGAAATATTTTCCAACAGAATCGTCGTAATGATTACACCACTGATCACGCATAAACACAGTTTCATAGCAGCCACGTTATATTCCTTCTTGCATCTATGCGCTCTCCTCCTCTCACCTCTTCCCTTCGCTTGTTGACTTCAATGCACAACATATCAGCTGTATGTGGCCAGGCGAAAAAACCTTTCCAAGCCAAACCGCTACACACAGCCTACATCGTTGTCACCACATTAGCTAAAGTAACGTCATTGTCAGCATAGCTAATATAACAAATTTGTTCGTAAACCTGCTATAATCATGCAGAATTGAAAGCATTCGTCAACTATCCCTTTGACTCATTGTGTTTTGTTTTAGACAGATTTGTTCCTGTATATTTTTTCAGAACAGCATGTGTGATATAACTTATCTTTTCTCTGCACCAAAATAATGTCTGTGGCTTCCATAGTTATGTCATTTTGGTGCTTATATAGGTAAATAATTTGCTCCAATGGAGAAATGGGAGATGGGTGTAAATGTACCGAACATCATGCACCCTCTCGACCCATACTTTCTGGTGGGGATGTAGTGCTTTCGTGGATTATCTAACGTCAATAAAAATGTATTTTCAATATATGACCTATTCATAATAATATGGATTTTTACATTCTTATGAATAGGTCAACTGTTCAATTTATGATTTAGTTTCATATCCGCATATACCATTACTAGTATTCGATATAACTAAATCACTGGTTCACATAGATTTGTGTCTAAACCTGACTTTGTTTATGACTTCACCTCTTCACACACACAGGTCCCTGTAGCATCCTGGTTTGACGACATGGCTGACACAGAGCTACTAGATCTCATCCCGTTCTTCGAGAGACTAAGCAAAGTGGACGATGTCTACGATATGCTCAAGCAGCAGAGGACTGCAAGCTAGTGTGTAATCAAACACCGGCTGCAACTTTTCACCACGGGGGCCATGGAGGAGGCTGGTGGTTAACAAGCTTCAAGTTTCTTCCCACTAGAAGGACCAGCTAGTGTCTCTCGGTCGTTGTCACCCAGCGAATTCCATTCACACACAACGTCATGGAGGCCACTCAGTTTGGCACAGAGACAGAACTGGGAGGAACTACTTCATGACAAACATCGAAAAGAGTGTTATAAGTCATTTTTTTCAATTTTGATGCAGTAATCCCCTCATGGTTACAACTTTTCCTCCTGAAGAGAAGGTTGAACAAAGCCCTTTTTCGTGGGACGGTGATCATTTAAGCAGGCAATAAAGTAATTTTGCAAAGCAATTGGTGAATACGATATGAAATACTGAGGGTGTTTATCTTGAGATCAAGATAACTCAACCCAGTCGTTTCTAGACTGTTTCCAAAAATGTCCTAATGTACCGCAAGTATATTATTTTTGAGTTGAACCATTTTTCCTTACCCGAACGTTACTGTATATCGAGTGTTTTCAACCTTCAATACTATTTGAGTAAATTATTCACTACAACATGCACACTTGTGATTGTGTCAAGGATGTACGATTATCAACAAGGATGCACTGTGTAGCAACACAGCAAATCATCGTATTTTGAACATTGGAAAAGCTGTCACATGCACGTGTATGTGTTTGTATTTTTATTCCATGTCAGCTGATTTAAGATCAGATTTGAAAAAGATACAGCAATAATGTTCACCTTAGTGAAATAGTCAGCATTTGATATTAACTGTAACAACAATTCATTGTATCTAGTTATGCTCTTTTCATCATTAAATCAAGTTGAATAAAAACTGGAATCACATCAGATGTGACATATGATGTGACACATTATGATGACATATTTAGCCATTATATCAGTGAAGTGTTTATGCCCGTTTGAAATGTATTACACACAGAGAATGCCTTATTCATGATTTGCCATTCATTCACTTAAAGTAACTGCCCAGAGAATTTCACTTTTAAAAGTTAATATTCTGTTAACTCATATCCAAATGAATGCTGTTGGCTTGTCTTCTACTCGTATTTGTGGCCAAAGCATAAATTGGAGAAAAGAAAAATTCCCACCTCAAATGTATGTCTCAAACAGACCGTTTAAATAATGCTTGCGATTTCCTCATAGAACATAATATAATCTCCCAGAGGAGGGTGAGCAGAGCAATCAGCGGTCTTGAGGAGGATGAGCTGGCCAGTCAGCGGTCTACTTGCATTAATATTTTGAATGACGATATACGCCCACACCATTCTGTTGGTGGGGTACGCCCATACCATTCTGTTGGTGGGGTACGCCCATACCATTCTGTTGGTGGGGTACGCCCATACCATTCTGTTGGTGGGGTACGCCCATACCATTCTGTTGGTGGGGTGCGCCCATACCATTCCGTTGGTGGGGTACGCCCATACCATTCTGTTGGTGGGGTGCGCCCATACCATTCTGTTGGTGGGGTACGCCCATACCATTCTGTTGGTGGGGTACGCCCATACCATTCTGTTGGTGGGGTACGCCCATACCATTCCAACACAGAAAAGCTGCTTTTTAACATACTGAATTAAAACATTTTTGGAAGGAATACTATTTCACTTATATTGTAAGTAATTATAGGTCATATTTCATAGAAATCTGGAAACACTGGGCAGTTACTTTAAATGAGTACTGTACATTATCAAGTGAGGCTCGAATTGCCTTGGTCTTCACTAGTTACCACAGCCACAAAGTAATTAACCCACCTATTTCTAAAATGTATAATGTTTTTAATCATAACCCTAAACCAAACCCCAACCAAATTGCTAACCAAAAGCCTAACCCTAACTTTACATGACCAAAAAAGCTATTGTTAGTTTTCATAGATTTGTACGATATATAGCCTATTTCTACTTTGTGACTGTTGCAACTAGTGAAAATAATTATTTTTCCTCATCAATCTACACACACTACCCCACAATGACAAAGTGAAAACTGTTTTATTCGTAATTTTTGCAAATGTATTAAGAATAAAAAACAGATACCTTACGTTTTCAGACCCTCTGCTATGAGACTCAAAATTAAGCTATTTCCTATTTCCATTAATCACCCTTGAGATGTTTCTACAACTTGGAGTACAGCTGTGGTAAATTTAATTGATTTAACATGATTTGGAAAGGCACATACATACCTGTCGTCTATATAAGGACCCACAGTTGACGGTGCATGTTAAAGCAAAAACCAAGCCATGAGGTCGAAGGAATTGTCCGTAGAGCTCCAAGACAGATCTGGGGAAGGAGGAAACCTGGCACCATCTCTACGGTAAAGCATGGTGGTGTCAGCATCATGCTGTGGGGATGTTTTTCAGCAGCAGGGACTGGGAGACTAGTCAGGATCGAGGGAAAGATGAACGGAGCAAAATACAGATCCTTGATGAAAACCTGCTCCAGAGCGCACAAGACCTCAGACTGGGGCGAAGGTTCACCTTCCAACAGGACAAAGACCCTAGGCACAAAGCCAAGACAACAAAGGTGTGGCTTCAGGACAAGTCTCTGAATGTCCTTGAGTGACCCAGTCAGAGCCCGCACTTGAACCCGATCGAACATCTCTGGACTGACCTGAAAATAGCTGTGCAGCAATGCTCCCCATCAACCCTGACAGAACTTGAGAGGATCTACAGAGAAGAATGGGAGAAACTCCCCAAAGAACCCAAGAAGACTCAAGGCTGTAATTGCTGCCAAAGATGCTTCAACAAACTACTGAGTAAAGAGTCTGAATACTAATGTGAATTTAATATTTCAGTTTTACATTTTTTATAAATGAGCTAATATTTCTAAAAACCTGATTTTGCTTTGTCATAATGGGGTATTTGTGTGTAGATTGATGAGGCTAAAAAAAACTATTTAAATCTATTTTTAGAAGGCTGTAACATAACAAAATGTGGAAAAAGTCAAGGGGTCTGAATACTTTCTGAATGCACTGTATATTATCAGCTCTATTCATTGTATTTCTATCTGCAACATTCATAATTCCACATCCCAGAATACACATCCCTGTATATGGATAGGCAATGGCATACCTGTGTGACCGGAGAGTGGAGAGTAGTCCAATGACCACATGCTGATGGGTCTTTCAGCCCTAATATCTGATGGTTAGAACTACAAGTGCCAATGTGGATGTGGTGAGAAGATTTGGACAGCTTTCAGTATTTAGCCAGTTGTTTTAATAGTTTGTTTTACTTATGTTAAAGATGTCGTGTTTTATATTGTAGATTAACTGATATGGGCAAAATAATATGTGCAAACTTGGAATAATTGTAGTACGCTGTCCAGGTGGAGAAATGGTTTGTAATCCATATGCTGGAGATGTATGTGTGACATTTGGTTTTTAACAAGTACTTGTACTTGACCTTTTTGATATGTGATATCATATTGCAAGTCTAATGTAGTAGTCATTCAACCTGTACAGTCAGTTGAGTGGGGAGCCTTTTCATAGCTCCTTGTATTACATGCCTTGTAAAGATCCTAATTTACTTTATGACACTTCCTGCCGTGCTTGCTTACACGTGACTACTTGTCTGTGCATGCGAGTCTGCGTTACCTTAAAAGTAAAATGCAGGATTCATTTGACAAGATAGACCTCTTTCAATCTTTCAATTACTATAATAATTTGCTGTTTTGTTTCACTGCATGCAACAAGTGTTGACATCAGAGTAAAGAAACGTGAGCTAAATCAAGTGTTTGAATGAGTAAGAGCTGCTCGTCAATTTTAAGAATAGAAAGAAGTAGAAAACGATTTGTACTTTACCATAATAAAGCATGATTTATTGAAACAGGTAATATCCCATTACAATTATTCCTGCATACACTAATGGAGCAATTCAATACATCGCGGGGGGTGTTGGAAACAAATTAAATTGAAAAGAAAAAAGAATATGGAACTGACTCATATGAAAACCATATTCATTAATTATTCAATACAATATATATTATTCAGGTAACTCTGCATTTAAACTTGAATATAATCTAATAAAATGATCAATATTAACTACCTTTCTAAATCAACCAATTTTGGCCCAATGTATTTATATTACAAGCCCAATACTACTTGACAGAACCCATTCTTCATAGTAGCTTGAAATTCTGCCTCCACAAAACAACTTCAAAATGTAAAAAACGATGTCTATACAGTGGACACGTGATGAAAAAATACAAATGAAATTATGCAATTATAAGTAATGATGATAAAGAAATTTGAGAGCGAGAACAGCGCTGTTCCTCAAACAGCTTGACTGACTGACTAAATGGACACTTAAAGTAAATAGAACTAATGGAACCTTTTAAGAACATTTTTTTAGACTTAGGACTGAATCCTAACATGAGAAAAATGTGTATCTCAAAGTTCTAGATAAATGCATTGATGTCAAAGGGAGATTTATGTGAAAAAGTTGGTAGCTCGTTAGGATTTGTCACTTCTAAACAACTTACAGTTTCTCAATACTTGCTTTAAGTAACCATTATGGCCCAAATTCTGACATAGGATGCCAGTGCACAACTCAGACTTTTGCATAAAGCATGCATTCATATCTGTGAGATTTGCAAGCAAATGCCACTCAAACATGGATCTCAAGTTAGGATTCGGTCCCACGCCTGTAATCAATTGAATTCTCCAACTGTATTTTACGATTGACTTTAGAACACATTTTTATATTACATAAAATGTCTATATTACATGTCATTTTATGGATGAATTACTTGCTCGTATTCAGAGAGACAATTTAGTCAACTCTGTACTTATGTTGGTTGATATTTACCAAGAGCCTCTTTACAGGACATTGTTTCAAGTGAATAGGGGTATCTGCATTGGGAAATAATTATACAAAATATTTCAATAACTTATTGTTAATTTTGACACAATATTCACCCCCTTTTTAAAGACAGGAATATATCTTACAATTCTATTCCATACATTCCAATTTCACATGACAAATATGAACACAAATAAATTGGCGAATAAAATATCGATCCATCTCATTCTCTGCATCACGACGATACTGCGTCTGTCAAGGATCACCTGTTGAAGAGTAGAAAAAAAATACACAAATACTCAGAACTGTCAATCCTATATGTACAGTATGTTCTATTCAAGCGAAATGGTAAACAGGTTTCCCCAATAAGACAAGAATGTGCATTTGTTATGCTAATTCACACAAATGTCTATAGTTATAGTTGATACAAGTTTTTTAAGGGATTTGAAGTTAGCCTGAACACGTGAAAGTTTGTCTTTAGCTTAAACGGTTCAAGAGTTATCCCCCCTGTGTAACGATCATGATGTTTAATTCATTTCTTGATATTCCACACCTGTCATGTGGATGAATTACCTTGGCAAAAACAAATTGCTATCTAACAGGGATGTAAACAGATTTGTGCATTTTAGAGAAATAAGTATTTTGTGCCTATGTAACATTTCTGGGATCTTTTACTTCAGCTCATGAAACATTGGACCAACAATATCCATGTCGCATTTATATTTTGTTCAGTATAAGTATTGTATAAGTTCAGAAAGTATAAATGCTATCCAAAATATTTTCTCAAGTAATCTAAATTGGGGCTGTTTGGGGTGATATCTTAACTCAAAATAGCAGAATAAATATAATTATAATACAACTATGAGAGAAATCTAGAGTTGTGCATAGTTTTGAAAGCACACCTTATCTCTTTGGCATGACAATTGTTTTTGTTTTATTTTATCCTGAAATACAATAATAACACAATGGTTTTGATTGAGTAGGGACAAACTGTCAATTTTAATGCAGCTGCATAAATACTGCAATGCAGGTTCAATTGAATTGGGGACATCCAGTAATCCTCAAGTAGCCACCATGAGCCAAATCCTAAGATAAGAGCCGATCTTCGGTCTCCTGAAAAACAACAATCCAAAATATAGTATAAATGTTGCAACTGCATAAATACTACAGTAAAGGACGCTATAAGTAGCCTGGAATCTTAAGTCTCGCATAATGGCTCAAGTGATACGGTAGGAGAAAATAGCTTGAATTAAAATATTTATATTTTAGGTATAAAGGGGGTCTGTATGTACAATCGGTTACACTTACGGCAAACTGACCACATTTTATGTGATGAAGGAACATAATACTTATTCAATTTTAGACCATATTATAAAATTAAAAGTATTTTATTACTGTCAGCCTGTAAATATAGCCTCAGACGTCTACCGGGAAATACATTCCGTCTTGTCTGACCTAGATGTCAATGCCAATGGAGAACTGCACATAAACACCAAACATAGCTTACAGTATGTCACACTTCTCTCGCCATGTGCCGCTGTTGTGCCAAATCACATGTAAAAGTTAAAGGGTTTGCCTACTCTTGACGTGGAGCTCGGCGCTGCTCTTGGCTTTTCCCGATGTGAACTCCACCAAGCCGTTCATGTCAACAGAGGTCTGTCGGAGGGTGAGGCGGTGGACCATGCCCATCTTCTCTAGGCTGACTTTTGGCCCCTGCTGCAGGGCCTCCCCCTTCAGGCTCCACACGGGGGCTTTGAGGACGGGGACCGAGACCTCACACTCGAAGCAGGCCTCATCCGGGGCAACCACCTCCACGCTCTTCAGTTCCCTCACCATCAGGAGAGACTGGGCTGTGTTGACCAGAGAAAGATAAATACATTGAGGGAACACTTAAAAGTACACTCAACAAGATGCCATCATAATCAATTACAAAACAACATAAGACCACATTGTCACCAAAATTCAGATGTACAACTACTGCCAGTGTTGGCCTTTCACAATTTGCACCTTCCCCAATAATGGCTGTTTTGAAGTCTGTTGTCCATGTTGTATGAGTTTACCCCGTTGTGTTTGAGAATGTCACCTTGCTAAGTATACCGTTAAATATGATTATACAATACACTCTATTCATTATATGATGAATTAAATAAGAATCAAATGACTCACCTGTACAAGTTAATTGCAGATAAGGGGCATGGAACAATGGTTGAATTGAATTTATAGCACTTTACTTTCATACCTGAGTAACACAAAGTACACTAGGAACAACATGTTGATGCAATGTTGTTACATAGTACTTCAGTAACTGCATTATAATTGCACAGAACTAGATTTGACCTATAATCCATTCAAATACTGAACTGAGTGAGCTGCAGTGTGTAATGAATAGGAATGTCTTACTGCCATGTTCCCAGTAGATGGAGCTGATATTCAGGATACCGATCGTTCTACGCTCCTGGTAGAAGTTGCCCTTAGACAGATCTAAGATCAGCCTACTCTCCCCAAATCCTAACAATTAGGGGGATGCAAAACTTAACTTATATTACTGATCTTGCTGTATTACTGAATACAATTTCTATTCATTTGAATTTGAGACAAATACTGTGGCTGTATCAACACAATAAATGGAGTGGGACGTGGCCTCATTTTGACCAAAGGCAAATGTTCATGTCAAACATCTGACAAACTTTGATTGTGGGGTGAACTGACACTTTAATAGATTATCTTACCTTCTACAGTCAGTTTCGCAGAGCATGTGTGCTCTCCAACCTGCACACTGTAAGTTCCCTCATCGTCCAGTGCCACCTGTTGAATGACCAGCTTGCGATAGCAGCCCTCACTGCAGATCTCAAAGCGCTCTGAGGGCAGGATGACATTGCTGCCTTTGTACCAGCGGATACTGCACCGAGGGTTGGATACTGAGCAGTCCATGATCGCACGACTCCTCTCAAGAGCTACCTTGTCCTGGAGAGGGTTCGTTATGTTCAATGGAAGCTCTGCAAGGATAAAATACAAATTTGCTTCATTTCTGAATGTGTCGCAAGGTGTGTTCTGAGACCTGACAATAATTGATTTGGCCAAGTGGCAGGCACCAATATCAATAATTCTATATTTACCTACAGTACCAGTCAAAAGTTTGGACACACCTACTCATTCAAGGGATTTTTTTTATTTTTACTATTTTTAATATTGCAGAACTAATTGTAAAAAAAACACGTATTAACAAAAAATTCAAAATATATTTTCTATTTGAGATTCTTTGAAGTAGCCCCCCTTTGCCTTGATGACAGCTTTGCACACTCTTGGCATTCTGTCAACCAGCTTCACCTGGAATGCTTTTCCAACAGTCTTGACGGAGTTCCTGCATATGCTGAGCACTTGTTGGCTGCTTTTCCTTCACTGTGGTCCAACTCATTACAAACAATCTCAATTGGGTTGAGGTTGGGGGATTGGAGGCCAGGTCATCGGATGCAGCACTCCATCGCTCTCCTTCTTGGTCAAATAGGCCTTACACAGCCTGGAGGTGTGTTGGGTCGTTGTCCAGTTGAAAACAAATGATAGTCCCACTAAGCGCAAACCAGGTGGGATGGTGTATCGCTGCAGAATGCTGTGGTAGCCATGCTGGTTAAGTGTGCCTTGATAAATAAATCACAGACAGTGTCACCAGCAAAGACCCCCCACACCATCACACCTCCTCCATGCTTCACGGTGGGATCCACACATGCGGAGATCATCTGTTCACCTACTCTGCGTCTCACAAAGACACAGCGGTTGGAACCAAAAGTCTCAGACCAATGGACAGATTTCCACCAGTCTAATTTCAATTGCTCGTGTTTCTTGGCCCAAGCAAGTCCTCTTCTTATTGGTGTCTTTTAGTAGTGGTTTCTTTGCAGCAATTCGACCATGAAGGCCTGATTTACGCAGTCTCCTCTGAACAGTTGATGTTGAGATGTGTCTGTTACTTGAACTCTGTGAAGCATTTATTTAGGTGCAATTTCTGAGGCTGCTAACTCTAATGAACTTATCCTCTGCAGCAGAGGTAACTCTGGGTCTTCCTGTCCTGTGGCGGTCCTCACGGGAGCCATCATCACGCTTGATGGTTTTGCGACTTATAGAAACTTCCAAAGTTCTTGAAATGTTCCAGATTGACTGACCTTCATGTCTTATAGTAATGATGGACTGTCATTTCTCTTATGTTTATTGGAGCTCTTCTTGTCATAATATGGACTTGGTCTTTTACCAAATAGGGATATCTTCTGTATACCACCCCTACCTTGTCACAACACAACTGATTGGCTCAAACGCATCAAGAAGGAAAGAAATTCCACAAATGAACTTTTAACAAGCTACACCTGTTAATTGAAATGTATTCCTTGTGACTGCCTCATGAGAAAATGCCAAGAGTGTGTAAAGCAAAGGGGGGCTACTTTGAAGAATCTCAAATATAAATATATTTTGATTTGTTTAACACTTCTTTGGTTACTGCATGATTCCATATGTGTTATTTCATAGTTTTGATGTCTTCACTGTTATTCTACAATGTAGAAAATATTAAATATATATATTTTAAACTTGAATGAGTAGGTGTGTCCAAACTTTTCACTGGTACAGTAGGTCTATCCTATTGGGAACAAAGCATCTGATGTTGACATAGATTTTCTATATCCGCCCCCATATGCCATTTTCCCCCAAAATATTATTTTGTTACTACAATAATATATATATACTGAAAACTGAACTGAACTCAATTGAAAACTGCTGTTCACAAATGCTCTCCATCCAACCTCACTGAGCTCGAGCTGTTTTGCAAGGAGGAATGGGAAAAAATGTCAGTCTCTCGATGTGCAAAACTGATAGAGACATACCCCAAGCGACTTACAGCTGTAATCGCAGCAAAAGGTGGCGCTACAAAGTATTAACTTAAGGGGGCTGAATAATTTTGCACGCCCAATTTTTCAGTTTTTGATTTGTTAAAAAAGTTTGAAATGTCCAATAAATGTCGTTCCACTTCATGATTGTGTCCCACTTGTTGTTGATTCTTCACAAAAAAATACAGTTTTATATCTTTATGTTTGAAGCCTGAAATGTGGCAAAAGGTCGCAAAGTTCAAGGGGGCCGAATACTTTCGCAAGGCACTGTATATATTAAACCTTGAATGAGTAGGTGTGCCAAACTTTTGACTGGTACAATTAAGCAATAAGGCCCGAGAGGGTGTGGTATATGGTCAATATACCACGGCTAAGGGCTGTTCTTATGTACAACGCAACGCAGAGTGCCTAGATACAGGCCTTAGCCATGGTATATTGGCCCTAAACCACAAAGCCCAGAGGTGCCTTACTGCTATTATAAAATGGTTACCAACCCAATTAGAGCAGTAAAAATAAATGTTTTGTCATACCCGCGGAATACGGTCTGATATACCACGGCTGTCGGCCAATCAGAATTCAGGGCTCGAACCATCCAGCTTATAATGCATATATATAATATGCCATTTAGCAGACACTTTTATCCAAAGCAACTTAGTTGTGAGTGCATACATTTTACGTATAGGTGTCGACGGGAATCAAACCCACTATCCTGGCATTGCAAGCACCATGCGCTACTAACTGAACTACAGGGATGAGTTTACCTGATATTTAAACGCGGCCAGTTTTTTCCTGCCTACACTACATCAGGAGATTTGACTATATTTCATATGTACAGGAAAGAAGAGGTGGTCTATAATGGTTAGTGCTACCAGAGTTGACAGGGGTTTAAATCTGAACCACTGCCCTTCCGACTCACACTCCTCCTACCTTTCCTGTCGCTTCACTGGCCTATCCATTCAATAAGACCACACAAGTATGAAAGGAGTGGGAATACAAAGACGAAGTAATCATATTACCCTCCACCTCCAGATAGGCTGTGCATTCCACGTGTTTGGCGACAAACTTGATCTCTCCGGAGTCCTCTCCTCTCACGTTGCACATTAGAAGAAAATGCTTGGTCCCTAAAAAGACATGCAAAATCAGTTACCATAGAAGCTTTGTTTTTTTCCTGGCTATATTAGTGTGTTGAGAATAAAGTCATGTTTTTAAGAGCCACATGTTTACAAAGCATTAGACATGCACTTAAAGCTAGAATCCTTAATTTAAACAATAACAAAGCTTTCCTTACCCCTGTTTCGCTAAAAAGCTAAGGGTTGGGGCTGGACAAATGTAACAACTCTCAAATTCTTAGACCGCTATGGATGCAAGGGACTGACCATACATGATATAAAATGTATAGTTTTAACCATGTTTTGAGGCTATAAAATGTTTGTTTACATTTACGTTGTTTATAAACATTGGAGTAAAACAAGCTCATATTTTGGGTTCTGATGAGGTACGATGAGTTGAACTAAGCTCATGAGGCATTTATAAGTTATATCTGTATACCCACTGATTCTTGAAGAATATATCATGAATTTAGTCCAAAAATGCATTTAGCGACTAAGGATTCTAGCTTTAAGGTGCCAAGTGTCACCCCATAGGGCATTATAAAATGTATTATAAGCACTTATAATAGGTGGTAAAATGCATCATAACATTTGTTTCAAACATATATAAATACCTATAATGTATAAATAAATTAGTTGCTCATAGAAAGTATTGTCACTATCTACAGATCGACATGCACAGACTTTGATATAATGTTTAAATCCTAGTCAGATGTCTTACTGGACCAAGACAGAATAATGTAAGTTTTCAAAGGTAGGCAGGTAACACTTTATAATAACTTTCATTACTAACTATAAATACAGCACATACTGTTGATAAATGAGTATATCATTAGTTGTAAACATAAATACTTTTATAAGCATTAAAATGCATATGGATTGATAATATATATAAGAATTTATAAAGGCTTATATATGAAAGTTGTTATAAAGTGTAAACCCCCAAATGATTACTACGTGTCATAAGAGATGATAACAACTGTAAGGATGACCTTCCTGGCGGATCTTGATGGTGCTGGTTGGTGTAATTCTCAATCCATTTTTGAACCACTCTCCAGGCACATCCTCCAGGGAGATCTCAACTACAAACACAGCATTCTGGTCTTCCTGTATGTCCAGGTCCTCCAGGCCTTGCAGGACCACAAGCTCCCGTTCTGCCAAGGGAAGTAAAGACAGAAGCTCTCATGTCAACACGTCATTTAAATATTTTACAAGGTTGAATTTTTTTTATTTTTTACCTGTTTGTGTCATGTGAAAGAAAGGAAGCAGTTTCAGAAGGGAAGCAATGTTTTAGATGTGCAAGTGTGACAGAGTAGTTATATAATCTTTCAACATACTTCTTTATAAGCTTTGTAAAATGCAATGTCTGTAAGTACATTTGTTTATTAACACAAGATAAATGTTTATCACATTTAATTGTCATGTTTCTGTAAAATATTAATTGAGTTAGCTGTTAGACACTTTGCATTAGATTTAGTGCTATTTCTCACTAGGGACACCTGGCTGAACAATATCAAGCATTCAGTTGCATCCTAGTAACTTCATTTTATATTTGACTCGAGATTGAGCACTCTAAATCCTTATTTCGTACATTTAGTGCAGTTATTGTGGAAGACATTCTGTGTTCTATACTACTGTAACTGAAAACATGTATTTTTGTGTTTGTTGCAGTTTCACACTGTGATTCAAGTAAACTTCCAAAACAGCACCCTGCTTCCCACGGAGTTATTTGAATGAGTGTTTAGCTAACTGGATAGCTGGATAAGGGCTACTGTACATTTAGCGATCCCAGTATATTACCCCTTCAAAACAATAAAATAGTTGGAAAAAGGTACTTTTTTTCATAAAGACCCCATGTAACAATACTGCCCTACAAAGGCAAAACTCAGTAACTATGCCAATGGAAAAACTGAGAAAAATGGCTTTAAAATATGTTTGCTAACCAGCCAGATATGTTGTAGGTAGGTAAGTGATAATGCACTGATGTATCATCTTTATATCAAAAATGTTTATGCATATCAACCATGACCACTGATTTGACCTATGACCCCTTAAATGCAGATACTGCACCCTGCCTTTGTATGACCTGAAACAACTATATGGGCAAAGTGCAGTATCTACATTCTAAATGTGTTAATCCAACTTTATTGTTGTTTTTCTATTTGGCTTTGTATGGTCATTTATTTGACTTTGGGGTCATAGGTCAAATCAGTGGTCATGGTTGATATGCATAAAAAATTACTTCATAATAAGATAATAAATCGGGGTATTGTCACGTGTCTGGACAGCAAATAAACTTTAAAGCCATTTTTATCAGTTTCATAGTGGAACAAAGCCAAAGTACAGTAACTTTAGTTACTGCTGTTTGCCTTGGTTTTTACTTGGATTTTGTAGTTACTGAAAATTCCACACGCCATTTTCCCTGAAACAGAACATAATTGAATCAGGATACTTTGTCACAAGATAAAACAGATACTAAAAAGCCTAATTTCAGTCTGAACTAAATGTTGACCAAAAGTGTAGTTACTGCATTTTGCCTTTGTACGACTTTGTACGGCTTTTTAAACACTTTTTGGGGGGATTACGGTGACGTAATTAAAAAAGAAAATACTTAGTTCCTTAGTTCCCCCGAAAGATGTTGGTCGTGTGCAAAAATGTGTGTAATCCACAGTGCTGTGGTGTCTTCATATGACAGTGCTTTATTAAGGAAGTATTCACATCCCTTGACTGTTGTGTTAAAAAATGTTGTGTTACAGCCTGAATTTGAAATGGATTCAATTTAGATTTTTTTTTGCCACTGGCCTACAAACCATACTCCATAAAGTCAAAGTGGAATTGTTTTTATTTATTTATTATGTATTTTTTATGTATTAATAAAAAATGAAAAGCTGAAATGTCTTGATTCAATAAGTTTTCAACCTCTTTGTTATGGCAAGCCTAAATCAATTCAGGAGTAAAAATGTATGTAGCATTGCATTGTGCAATAAACACCCTACACTGTAATTGGTAGCACAGTGTGTGTGTTTGTCTTTCATTATGATTAAACCATTCTGTTATGACAAAATACAATTTGCTCATAACAACTTTCCTATACATATTAAATCTGTCAGCCCTGTCAGCCCTGACTACCACCTACCACTAGGCCTCAACTAGCCCAGCCTTCCCGAACACTGCCATCTTCGTGCTGAAGATCAATTACTCTCATACGATGCCGTTGGCCGACCGGATCAACTTGGATATCCTGAATGGATTGATTGGCCACAGACAACATGTCCCTCTGCTGCCTTCATCACAGTTCCACTCCTGACAGGATGGCCTGCACTGGACCCCGGTCATGGCGATGTGGCAATTGTGGAGCCGCTGTTTAAACTAAGTGTTCCGCTCACTGGCCCAGACCAGGGGGAGAGTGACCCTCTTGACGGCACCAAGCCACCTGCCCACCATCCCGTGCCCCGACCGGCGGGGCCGTACCCGACCATGACAAAGACCAAGACCCTCAGATGGACTCGGGCGCCGGGGACCACGCACCCGCCCGCCTCCGACCCAAATTCAGGGAGAACGACACAGACGGGCAACCCCGCCGATGACCACCACACCACCGAACCAAGAGTAGGATAACAGGGGGCTGGACTCTGCCACACCGCACCCACTGCACTCTTATCGAAGCACGGGGGAGACCGGCATAGAGGTAGTGGTCCTGTCGTGCATCTTCACACCCATAAAGCCCTAACTCTCCCTGTCCCGACGAGGCCTCTCATTCATGCCCACGCTCGACCCGGGCAAGGAGGCATGTATCCGGTTCCACCCTGAGATTCCCGACTACCACTGTCAGCTCAAAGTGGCCGACTACTTTGGCAGCCGCAAAGGCAATGCACACCGCGGAACCCAGAGGGAACAGCAACCGTGGAGAGGGCCCACCAGAAAATAAACAACTATTCACGGAACCTTCAGGGAAGGAGCCGCCCGACACGAACCTGCAGCAGAGCGTCCGCTACCTATTGGAAACCGACTGGAAAACCTTAAACTCGACCCCCCCTCCCCGACCTGCAAGGGGCACGGGACAACCTGCCCAAGTAGGAGGTCACCGCCCTCAGACAACTGGAGAGGGACACGATCATCAAACCGGCGGATAAAGGGTCAGCTGTGGTCATCCTGGACAGGGGTCCATACCTGAAGAAGACTGAGCTCCAACTCGACCAGGAGGAGAACTACTGGTGGCTGGAGCAGCCCATCTTCCAACGGATGGCTCTGCTCATCAGAGGTGTGCTCGATGGGCTGGTGACGGACTGGACCCTGGGGCCCAAGCAATGCGCCAACCTGGTGGGAACCACGCTGGCCAAGAGCAGGAACCTCTACCTCTTGCCAAAAATCCACTAGGTGCCCCACGAGGTGACCCACGGCTGACTCATCGAGTCCGACTGCGGCAGCGAAACCTACGGCGTGTCGGAGTGGATAGACGCCTAACTACGCCTGCTGGTGATGAGGCACGACAGCTACATCAAGGACACGGATGACTTCCTGGACAAGGCGGCAGCAACCAAGGTGGGCGCCGGTCGACTTCCTGTTTGCCATGGATGTGGACAGCCTCTACACCAACATCAAAGTTGGAACCGGCCTGGCCGCAGTCAGCGCTCACCTCGAGCGCCACCCTCAGGACAGTAGACCGGACAAGCAACTGCTGCGGCTGTTAGAGCTCTCGCTCACCTGCAACGACTTCGAGTTAAATGGAAACACCTACCTGCAGGTCAAAGGAGTGGCCATGGGAAAGCGGTTCGCCCCTGCCTATGCCAACATCTACCTGGCAGAATGGGAAGCCACCGTGTTCCCCCTGTGCGCTCTCCGACCATCATGCTTCCACCGCTTCCTGGACGATGAGATGGGAGTCTGGCTCATTTAAGGACCAAGTTTTCTGCTTGAGCAAGAGGACAAGTACATTAGAGTGTCTAGTTTGAGAAACAGACCCTAACAAGTCCTCAATTGGCAGCTTCATTAAATAGAACCCACAAAACACCAGTCTCAATGTCAACAGTCAAGAGGCGACTCCGGGATGCTGGCATTTTACTATTTAATGAAGCTGCCAGTTGAGGACTTGTGAGGCGTCTGTTTCTCAAACTAGACACTCTCATATACTTGTCCTCTTGCTCAGCTGTGCACTGGGGACTCCCACTCCTCTTTCTTTTCTGGTTAGAGGCAGTTTGCACTGTTCTGTGAAGGGAGTAGTACACAGCATTGGCACAGCTGTTGATTTTGTTTGGTCCTTAAATGAGCTACAGTAGTTGCTGTGGTAACCAAGCAAACAAATTTGCTAGTTTAGCTAACCAAACCATTAATCCAAGCTTGCTATAAGTTAAATGAACTTCAACAATTCCAATAATGTTTTAAATTAGACATTAAGAATGAACTATAGACATTGAGTTTGACCGTGCTGATATACCGTGAGTTATAGGGAAATAATGCATGCTCTAGAATGCCCTTCAAGCAAATAAGAAACTAATATTCAACAATGCCATGGTATAATAGTGTTTATCATGATTTTTTAATGACTACTACATCTCTGTAGATACAATTATCTTTAAGGTACCTCAGTCAAGCAGTGAATTTCAGCGACAAATTCAACCACAAAGACCAGAGAGGTTTTCAAATGTCTCGCAAAGAAGGGCCCCTATTGGTAGATGGGTAAAAAATAACAAAAGCAGACATTGAATATCAATTTGAGCTGGGTGTATTGATACCCAGTCAATACAAAGATACAGGTGTCATTCCTAACTCAGTTGCATGAGAGGAAGGAAACAGTTGCATCGCACCCAATCTGGACACCTTCCAACACTAGACAAACACTCGCTACCAGGAATGGACAGCGAGCAACCGGAAGCAAAAAACCTGACGTGGAGTGACAGTCCCAAACAGGAGCCGCCTCCTTACCGGGGATCGCCCACCTCACTTGTCCCCATGCAAGGGGAACACCCTTTCCCTAACCCTACTACCCTAAACCAAACTCTAACCTTAACCTAAGCCTAACCCTAAACCTGGCCCTACCCTAACGCTAATGAATGGATGGAACCCACGCTCAGGAGGAACCCACAACACATCTACTTAACCATTGCACCCCATAAACAACTTGCCAGACGCGGGCGGCTGGTGTGCCGGCGATGGCATGAGATGGATAACTTTTGCTGCAATAACAGGATGTACACAAGACCACACTCTTCACCCCTGGGCTAGTTGTGCCTGGACCAACTAGGCACAACTAGCCCAGGGGTGGTGCACCTCCCCCTTGTATCCAAACTAAGGATAAAGGGCGACTACAGCTGGCAGGTGTAGGACAACGGGTGCTACAACACTGAAGGGATGGAACCACCACCTTCACTCAAGACCCCACTCTACAGTCCTGGGCTGATTGTGCCCGGACCCCCCTGGCGCTCCTGCTCGGCAAGCGGAGTGCCCCTCCCCCCGGTCTCTGCACAGCTTGAAGGTGTCAGATCGACCCTGCGGATTCATAATCAAAACATAACCTGGCCAGACTCTTGGGTGTTGTGCACCTGGGGGCCCGGACATAGTCAGCCACAGCATCGTTCCATTGCACCGAACGGAACCTCCACCAAATGGAACCTCCACTAAACGGAACCACTGCTTTACAGATAGAAAGGCAACTGCAACGGGCAGGTGTTGAATAACAAGTGCTACAACAACATACAGGGGATGGAACCACCATCTTTACTCAAGACCCCACTCACACAGAATCCTCCACTCTACGGATACAAGGTGGACCACAACGGACAGGTGTGGGACAATGGGTGCTGGTACAACAACACAAAAGGGATGGAATCACCACCTTCGCACCAGCCAGAGGAGTGGCTAAGACGGGCAGGTGGCCAACACTCAACAATGCAATGTAACTACCACCCCTACCCTAGCCGAAGGAGTGGCTACTATGGATGGGTGACCAACACTCGACAACGGCTGGACAAAAAGCCCAACACAAGAACCAACTACGACACATGGTGGGTCAACACAGGGTGTTAAACACAACAACGGAGGTGTCTATGGTGGATTTCAGTGGTTGGATGATAACGACAGGGAAAGAGGTTAGAGGTGGTGATTTGGAACCTGAGCTCATTAGCCACGTTTAATTGGAATGGGGCCACAAAAACACACACAGACAAAACATACAACAGAACCTGAACACATCACCAAGAGGACAAAATCATGAGGACCCATCCAGGTAAGTATTGTTCGAACAAGTGTTCCCACCCCAGGTAGGTAAGTATCTTCTTAGCACTGGTGGCACACTAAACGGACAGATGACTCACAGGTAGCGACCATTCACCAAACAGAGGACAAGGTGCACAGCTATGGAGATCCCATTGGACCACAAAACACCTCACAGAGACTGCCCCCTGGGCTAGTTAGAACCCCACAAGGTCTGACTACTGCCTCCAACACTTACGGAGTCTGTCGCTAACCCACACTATGGGTTGGAACCAAAAGAACACTGGAGGAGTACATCGGAACCCAAATTAGAAGACATTGTGAGGTTGCCAAACACCGCACAGAGGCTTCCCCTTGGGCTGGTTAGAACTCCACAAGGGCGGACCCCTGCCTTCAACAGGTCCTTAACCTGTCGCTACCTCACAACGGGAGCAGGAGTACATCGCTCCCAAATCTCTATAGAGAGACAAATAGGAAAATGGAGGTCAAGGCACCCAACTTAGAAGGCCCCCTGTTTCAGAGCGGGGCAGCCAGGGACAGTGGGGAGGCAACAGTCTCCGACATATACCCGATGCCTCTGAAAGCGCACTGCCAACCCTATGGGGTTACGCCTCTTTTCCCTCCGTCTTCCAACAGACACCCTACGGTTGGCAGTCACGGAGCAGACGGCACCGGTCACAATGCAGGAGATCACAATGGAGGATAAACTACCGACCAATGATCCAAAACACAGTAGGGCCGAGTCGGTAGCCACCTTCTTCTTCCACCCCAGCGGCAACAAAGGAAGCCTCATCGGAAGAGGAGTAGAGGATTCCATCTCCACACTCAAGGCATAACAGATGCAACCTGTCGGAAACACCACTTGGCTGGAGCGCATGGAGAAAGGAGACTAGGGGCCACAAGGAGGACGTTGGGAGACACCACAGGAACAGACACGCAGACGCGGGAAGAAGGAGAGAGCCCCTCAGACCGCACAACGAGGAGGAAAGAGGACCGGCAAGACCAATAGGCTGACACCACCATCCCCAGAACACCCAAGACCCGGCCAAACCCAAACCCGGGTGGCACAGGGAGGGCTTCCGATGCGGAACACGACACAGTCTGACCTCGGCCCAGACCATGCCCCGACCAGGGTGACTGGACACAGAAAGGCCCTCGGCCACACGCCAACCAGGGGGGCAGAAGACCCCATGGACATCAGTGAGGGACGGAAGGAGACAGAGAGCCATACCCCACCCAGAACGCTGACCGGACCGTTCCGTCATACCCCAAACAAGGTGACACCGGGGATTGGGAGGATGGTTGAGCTTCTGGCAGCCAAGGGGGGTGGCCTCCCAATGTTCCAATGACCTCTCCGTCCGCCCCCCGGTGATCTTGCGACCATCACTGTCTCCCCTCCGCCCCTCATGGACCCCTCGCCCATGGATCAAGAGGACCTTAACATCCTGGACAACACCGTCTTCATGAACGCGGTGACAGAGCTCTGTCAACAGATACGAATGGACACACCAGAAAATAAACAACTATTCACAGAACCTTCAGGGTGGGAACCACCCGACACTGACCTGCTGCAGAGTGTTGCGTCCCTCTCCCACCAGGGGCACGGGGCAACCTGCCCAAGGAGGAGGTGACCGCCCTCAGGCAACTGGAGAGGGACGCGACGATCACCATCAAACCGCCGAAAAAAGGGTTGGCTATGGTCATCCTGGACAGGGGTCAATACGTGAAGAAGATGGAACGCCAACTCGGCCAGGAGGACAACTACCAGAGGCTCGCAGGACACGGCGGCCTTCCTGGCCAAGGTTGGCACCAGCGACTTCCTATTCCCCTTGGATGTGGACTGCCTCTACTCCAACATCAAATTATTACAAGTTACAGAAAACGTCTACATTCTCATCTCTCATTTCATGTTGGGCATGGACACGTAGGTCACATCATGGAGGGGGTTTTACGCAAGTCCAAAACTTGACCTGCATGGTTTAAAAAATGTGGGCCTGCTTACAATGCAGATATAAAATGGGAATGTCAGCTAACTGTTTTACTCCTCTCAAACGTAATATTTTAATAAAGCTTTGGTGATTAAGATTTATTTCCAAGTGGTCTCAAGAGCCAAAGCCTTTATCGACAATCTTAACTACTTCGCGATTGCATTGGGCAAAAAAAAACTGAATTGAGAGGAGGCTATGCTTGGTTTTAAATCAAATTAAACAAAATTGTATTATTTAAAAAAATATATGTTTCTAAATACAAAGTATACAGGCACCAAAAGCAGATTAGGGCAGTATGTGTCACGGCTGGATAGGTTGCATTTGCACTTTCAAAATTCATACCATAACCAACTGTTTTACCGCTAAAACCAGCATTTGGTTGGTCATAAATATCCCTGCCTGAAATTAGCTCTTTGGATCATATTTTTAAGGACACAGAAATTTCCATCCCGCCCATCTGAGCACAAGCGAGCTGATATAAGACAGGTAAATTGCCGAACCTGGCATTAGGGCGGGAAAATGCCAGTGCGCCAGATTTTACATGACGAAAATGCGTTTGACACTAGCTCCGCCTTAACGCCAGCCGAAAACAAAGCCCTAACACTGTAGTGTTGCCATACTTTAACACTGAAGTGTTAACATAAAGTACAGTATATCTGATCAAACCTAGAGGTGAGGCAATGAATGACTAGCAGGTTTTATTATAAGCTTAGTTAGTCATCAAAATATTGTTCATATGGGAGATTATTAAAGCGGCAGACAGTACCGTAGACCGCTATATTGCAGGATGTACTGGAGTCTCCAGCGTCACATGAGTATGTGCCAGAATCACTGACTTCACACTTCAGGATTTGGAAGTAGTGTTTTCTTCCCATAGCATAAATACGCAAATCCTTGCGTGGTTTCACCTCGATCCCATTCTGAAGATAAAACATTTTTAATTGAGAAATAGTCATCATATCCACAGAAATCTGTCATATCATTTGAGTAAATGAATAATGTATAAGTAAACTGACCATTGTCGATGTTGTATTTTACAAACCTAGCTATTCATGGACTGCACTTCCCGTCATTGCCATTGTTATCAACGTTCTACAGATGCCTCAGCATATTTATGTACGACTGATGGTTAATGCTCAGTCTTTTTGAACGGTTGTTAATGACTGTTTGGTAAAAATTATACTATAGTGACCTGGAAATACAATGACATTGCTAAAGTTGACAAATAATTAGTAGGAAACAATTTTGACACCATTATGACGTAGTCAAGTTTACTTTAGAGAGATGGCAATGTTGCCATGAGCTAGCAAAGTTTGTCAGAAATAGCTAGCAATACTAATGTTAGCTAACCAAAATTCTGGAGATCTTCCCTCAATTTTAGCTAGCTAACTAAAGTTGTGCTGCATCTAAAGTCAATCTGGCGACATCACAAGGATTACAAAAGATTGTCCTACTAATTATTTTGAAAGCCATAGTCAATCAATCAACAATATAATAATACTCTTAGGAAAGGTTTTCATCTTAACTCTCAATATTTTTTACAAATATTTTTAAAAATGTATTTAACCTTTATTTAACTAGGCAAGTCAGTTAAGAACAAATTCATATTTTACAATAACGGCCAACCCCAACCAAACCCTCCCCTAACCGGGGCGACGCTGGGCCAATTGTGCGCCGCCCTATGGGACTCCTGATCATGGCCAGTTGTTTTACAGCCCGGGATCGAACTAGGGTCTGTATTGACGCCTCTAGCACTGAGATGCAGTGCCTTGAAACGATGCACAACTCGGAAGTGGATCTGTGGATACTATGCGGTTAGAAAGGTTAAAAATATATGTAAAACATCACAGCACAGTAAAATATATGGCACATGGAAACCAAACGAGGGTGGTCTACGGTGATAGGTAAAATGGGCTGAGAGTAGCTGAGGGGTGGGATTAAAGAGCTCATGGTCGGTAATGGTATTATTGAAAACACTACACATAATATAATATATACCGGAGTAAAATCTAATTTATGTATACTGAACAAAAATATATATATGCAACATGTGTTGGTCCTATGTTTCATGAGCTGAAATAAAAGAGCCTAGAAAGCTTATTTCTCTCAAATTATGTGCACAAATTTGTTTACAGCCCTGTTAGTGAGCATTTCTCCTTTGCCAAGATAATCCATCCACCTGAATGGTGTGGTATATCAAGATGCTGATTAAACATCATGATCATTAAACAGGATGAGGACAATAAAAGGCCACTCTAAAATGTGCAGTTTTGTCATGGAACACAATGCCATAAATGTCTCAAGTTTTGAGGGAGCGTGCAATGAAATGCTGACTGCAGGAATGGCCACCAGAGATGTTGCCAGATATTTTAATGTTCATTTCTCTATCCTTTACCACCTCCAAAGTTGTTTTAGAGAATTTGTCAGTACGTCCAACCGGCCTCACAACCTTAGACCATGAGTATGGCGTTGTGTGGGTGAGCGATTTGCTGATGTCAACGTTGTGAGCAGAGTGCTCCATGGTGACGGTGGGGTCATGGTATGGGCAGGCATAAGCTACGGACAACAAACACAACTCATTTTATAGATGGCAATTTTAATGCACAAAAATTACATGATGAAATCCTAAGGCCTACTGTGAGGCCCATTTTATTTGCGCTATCTGTGACCAACAGATGCATATCTGTATTCTCAGTCATGCAAAATCCATAGATTAGGGCCGAATGAATTTATTTCAATTCACTGATTTCCTCATATGAACTATAACTCTTTGAAATTGTTGCATTGTGCGTGAAATTTTTGTTCAGTATATTTATGTATGTACAGTGCATTTGGAAAGTATTCAGACCCCTTGATTTTTTTTTTTTGTTAAGCCTTATCCTAAAATGGATTCAAAATTGTTTTTTTTCTCATCAATCTACACACAATACCCAATAATGAAATGTTTACAAATGTATTACAAATTAAATACTGAAATACCTTCTTTACATAAGTATTTAGACCCTTTGCTATGAGACTCGAAACTGAGCTCAGGTACATCCTGTTTCCATTGATCATCCTTGAGATGTTTCTACAACTTGATTGGAGTCCACCTGTGGTAAATTCAATTAATTGAACATGACTTGGAAAGGCACACACCTGTTTATATAAGGTTTCACAGTTGACAATGCATGTCAGGGCAAAAACCAAGCCATGAGGTCAAAGGAATTGCCTTGTAGAGCTCCGAGACAGGATTGTGTCGAGGCACAGATCTGTGGAAGGGTACCAAAAATGTCTGCAGCATTGAAGGTCCCCAAGAACAGTGGCTGCCATAATTCTTAAATGGAAGAAGTTTGGAACCACCAAGACTCATCATAGAGCTGGCCACCTGGCCAAACTGAGCAATTGGGAAGAAGGGTGTTGGCCAGGAAGGTGACAAAGAACCCAATGGTCACTGTGACAGAGCTCTAGAGTTTCTCTGTGGGGATGGAAGAACCTTCAAGAAGGACAACCATCTCTGCAGCACTGCACCAATCAGGCCTTTATGGTAGAGTGGCCAGACGGAAGCCACTCCTCAGTAAGGCACATGACAGCCCGCTTGGGGTTTGCCAAAAGGCACCTAAATACTCTCAGACCATGAGAAACATAATTATCTGGTCTGATGAAACCAACATTGAACTCTTTGGCCTGAATACCAAGCGTCACGTCTGGAGGAAACCTGGCACCATCCCTACACCGATGCATGGTGGGGGCAACATCATGCTGTGGGGATGTTATTCAGCGGCAGGGACTGGAAGAATAGTCAGGTTCGAGGGAATGGCGAACGGAGCAAAGTACAGAGAGATCTTTGATGATAACATGCTCCAGAGCACTCAGGACCTCAGACTGGGGCGAAGGTTCACCTTCCAACAGAACAACAACCCTAAGCACCCAGCCAAGACAATGCAGGAGTGGCTTCAGGACAAGTTTCTGAATGTCCTTGAGTGGCCCAGCCAGAGTCCTGACTTGAACCTGTACATCAAACATCTTTGGAGAGACCTGAAAATAGCTGTGCAGCGACTCTCCCCATCCATCCCAACAGAGCTTGAAAGGATCAGTTAAGAAAGAGAGAAACTCCCTGAATGCAGGTGTGTCAAGCTTGTAGCGTCATATCCAAGAAGACTCGAGGCTGTAATCGCTGCCAAAGTTGCTTCAAGAATGTACTTGAGTAAAGGGTCTGAATACTTATGTAAATGTGTTTTGTTGGTATTGTTTGTAGATTGATGAGGGGAAAAAACTATTACATCCATTTTAGAAGAAGGCTGTAATGTACCAAAATGTGGAAAAAATCAAGAGGCCTGAATACTTTCCGGATGCACTGTATGTATGTATGTATGTATGTATGTATGTATGTATGTACGTGTGTATGTGTGTATGTGTATGTGTGTGTATGTATGTATGTCTATACACTTAGTGTACATTAAGGACCACTGCTATTTCAATCACATAGACTGACCAGATTAATAAACAATATATACACCTCATTTTGAAATGTCATCATGTTTCCAAGCCACAGTAATGCACTTTAGACTCAATCTTAATTAACCCCTTAATTAACCCCTATTGAGACTGCACTGAGTAGAATGCTCAATTGGGTATCAGTCCCAAAACTACCGTTTAAAACAACATTGTGACGAAACGTGCAACCCATGAATATGACTTCATGCGATTCATCATGCACCATAGTATTATTGAGTGGAAGGTTGCTAACAAAATAGTGTAATTATTGGGTGGAAAGGGTATGAATTGTTTACCTTCATCCATTTCACTTCAACATGAGGCCTTGATAGCTCACAATCCATTGATGCCACAGCTGCTTCTGGAAAGCGCAAGTCCTCCAGTTTTTTAATGACTGTCACTGGTGGCTCTGAGAACAAAATGAGAACAAAATCAAGGTGAGAGAAAGAGTAGAGATGAAACTGTATAATTAGTGTGAGTCTGAAATGAGTGTGAAAAGCTTTGTGTACTGTGACACTGCCTCGAGTGTGAGGTGACATGAGCACATACATACTTCACTGGATTAAAGTTATAAAACCTTTGTATCTTTTCATTTTCATAATGTTAACGTAAAGTATCTGCCAGTTCGGACTGCATTATTTTGACTAGCAAAATCCAAGACTGGTCAAATCTAAGTGTGATCCTTGGGACGTCCAACTCTGATGTCACCCCATTGACTTTGACATTTAAAATGTTTAAGGTAAGGTTTAAGGTTACGGTAAGGGTTAAGGTTTGGGTAAATGTAAGTGTTAAAGTTAGGGTTCTGGTGGGGTCATCCCAAGGATTCCTCTTAGCAACTTAGCATATACCATTTATGTTGCATGTCCCTTTATTTAAAAGAAGATGTGGGTAGCATTTGGGGAAATGTTTGGTGTACCTGGGGCTGAGAACTTATTGGCTTAAAAAGCCTCGAAATAGCCATTAATTAAGTCTATAAACTGCTCATATTTGTGGACTTTACTCACCCTTCAAAGGAGTAAGGTTTTTGTTGGCTTTGAGAATACCATTCCGAGGAAGTCTTTAGAAGGCCGGATTTCCCTTGCTACTGGGCAATTACACGGTAACAGATTGACGCCGAGACTCACTTTTAAATGTATGCCAAGCAAAAACCATTGATTGCAAAGTTCAACAAACCATACACCTATATGCAGAAATAAATACTCCAAACATAGCCTGGGACAGTAGCGGGATGCGATAGATCCCAAATTAATACAACCACGAGCATCAAAAAAACTGTTTTAAGTAAGGAGCTTGACGCAACAGATGAGAAAGTTTATCAACATTTTAAGCTGAACGATTAGGCTATTTCTGTGCATCATTTTAAGAAGTTATATGGCCAGTTTAATTGTGATACAAATTAAAGCATATATGATTATGGGGTAGGCTACATGAGGCGATGATTTGAAGAAGTCAACAACAAAAAAAAGCTGGTGATGTTTGCCTTATGCTGGGAATCATTCAAGTGATAGTCTAATATTGTCACCCATCACACTATTCTCAATATAATCTTTACATATATTATTTAGTATACAGTGCCTTGCGAAAGTATTCGGCCCCCTTGAACCTTGCGACCTTTTGCCACATTTCAGGCTTCAAACATAAAGATATAAAACTGTATTTTTTTGTGAAGAATCAACAACAATTGGGACACAATCATGAAGTGGAACGACATTTATTGGATATTTCAAACTTTTTTAACAATTCAAAAACTGAAAAATTGGGCGTGCAAAATTATTCAGCCCCCTTAAGTTAATACTTTGTAGCGCCACCTTTTGCTGTGATTACAGCTGTAAGTCGCTTGGGGTATGTCTCTATCAGTTTTGCACATCGAGAGACTGACATTTTTTCCCATTCCTCCTTGCAAAACAGCTCGAGCTCAGTGAGGTTGGATGGAGAGCATTTGTGAACAGCAGTTTTCAGTTCTTTCCACAGATTCTCGATTGGATTCAGGTCTGGACTTTGACTTGGCCATTCTAACACCTGGATATGTTTATTTTTGAACCATTCCATTGTAGATTTTGCTTTATGTTTTGGATCATTGTCTTGTTGGAAGACAAATCTCCGTCCCAGTCTCAGGTCTTTTGCAGACTCCATCAGGTTTTCTTCCAGAATGGTCCTGTATTTGGCTCCATCCATCTACTCATCAATTTTAACCATCTTCCCTGTCCCTGCTGAAGAAAAGCAGGCCCAAACCATGATGCTGCCACCACCATGTTTGACAGTGGGGATGGTGTGTTCAGGGTGATGAGCTGTGTTGCTTTTACGCCAAACATAACGTTTTGCATTGTTGCCAAAAAGTTCAATTTTGGTTTCATCTGACCAGAGCACCTTCTTCCACATGTTTGGTGTGTCTCGCAGGTGGCTTGTGGCAAACTTTAAACAACACTTTTTATGGATATCTTTAAGAAATTGCTTTCTTCTTGCCACTCTTCCATAAAGGCCAGATTTGTGCAATATACGACTGATTGTTGTCCTATGGACAGAGTCTCCCACCTCAGCTGTAGATCTCTGCAGTTCATCCAGAGTGATCATGGGCCTCTTGGCTGCATCTCTGATCAGTCTTCTCCTTGTATGAGCTGAAAGTTTAGAGGGACGGCCAGGTCTTGGTAGATTTGCAGTGGTCTGATACTCCTTCAATTTCAATATTATCGCTTGCACAGTGCTCCTTGGGATGTTTAAAGCTTGGGAAATCTTTTTGTATCCAAATCCGGCTTTAAACTTCTTCACAACAGTATCTCGGACCTGCCTGGTGTGTTCCTTGTTCTTCATGATACTCTCTGCGCTTTTAACGGACCTCTGAGACTATCACAGTGCAGGTGCATTTATACGGAGACTTGATAACACACAGGTGGATTGTATTTATCATCATTAGTCATTTAGGTCAACATTGGATCATTCAGAGATCCTCACTGAACTTCTGGAGAGAGTTTGCTGCACTGAAAGTAAAGGGGCTGAATAATTTTGCACGCCCAATTTTTCAGTTTTTGATTTGTTAAAAAAGTTTGAAATATCCAATAAATGTCGTTCCACTTCATGATTGTGTCCCACTTGTTGTTGATTCTTCACCAAAAAATACAGTTTTATATCTTTATGTTTGAAGCCTGAAATGTGGCAAAAGGTCGCAAAGTTCAAGGGGGCCGAATACTTTCGCAAGGCACTGTATACCCGTAGTATGTACTCTGTCTATGCACACAAGGTAAGACCTGGTCGTACCACCCCCCCTGTATTTTGGTTATCGCGCCAGGTGGTGTTAAGGTAGGCAGGTAAGGTAGGAGAGACAGGACCTCTATACCAAGCAGTGTCAGAGGAAGGCTGTAAAAATTGTCAAGGACTCCAGCCACCCTAGTCATAGACTGTTCTCTCTGCTACCACATGGCAAGCGGTACCGGAGCGCCAAGTCTAGGTCAAAAAGGCTTCTTAACAGCTAATAAAATGGCAACCGAGACTATTTGCATTGTCCCCTCCCCCTCTTTTACGCTGCTGATACTCTGTTTATTATCTATGCATAGTCACTTTAACTCTACCTACATGTACATATTACCTTGACCAACCTGTGCCCCCGCACATTGACTCTGTACCGTTACCCCCTATATATAGCCTCGCTACTGTTATTTTACTGCTGCTCTTTAATTATTTGTTATTTAAATTTGTTACTTAACACTTGTTGTTTTAATTGCATTGTTGGTTAAGGTAAGTAAGCATTTCACTGTAAGGTCTACACCTTTGTATTCGGTGCATGTGACAAATGAAATTTGATTTGATTATGGTTGCTGTCCTTTCAGAATCACAAACCTGTCACACACACTGAAGGCCTATAGGTTTGTCACTGTGCAAAATGACCTGTAATAGATATAAAAGCTGATATTAATGTTTCAAGAAAGGAGTATATGTATTTGGCCTGGTGAAGTGGTTTTATGTGCTGAATGAATGGAAGGTGATAATTATACGTTCTCGGCTGGTTGGGAAGAAATTAGGAGGCCTCACTGTCCGAGACCGAGTACAAATGTATCCTACACAACACCAAGACAAATCCAGTCTTGAGTACTACAATACTAGTATGAGTTTTTATTTTATTTATTTAACCTTTATTTAACTAGGCAAGTAAGTTAAGAAGAACAAATTCTTATTTACATTGACGGCTTACCCCAGCCAAACCCTAACCCAGACATCACTGGTCCAATTGTGCACCACCATTTGTGATACAGCCTGGAATTGAACCAGGGTCTGTAGTGATGCCTCTATGCACTGACTTAGACCGCTGCGCCAGTCAGGAGCCCCTGAGTTAACAGAATATGAACTTTTAACAGTGAGATTTTCACTGGACAGTTACTTTAATATGACTTTGCTTTTGTTGCTCTCACACTGAAAGTATTTCCTCAAACCTTTAAATTGTAACTTATTTGTTTGAGTTCCAAGCTGATTCATACAGTGCTGTTTTACCAGTATGAATCATTTGAAAAGTGAAAGTGCTCTCCCGTTAACTTAAAATCTCAACTACAATGTCCTCTGACAGTAATTACCCTTTTGTGACTAGGGGGCAGTATTTTCATTTTTGGATAAAAAAACGTTCCCGTTTTAAACTGGATATTTTGTCACGACAAGATGCTCGACTATGCATATAATTGACAGCTTTGGATAGAAAACACTCTAACGTTTCCAAAACTGCAAAGATATTGTCTGTGAGTGCAACAGAACTGATGTTACAGGCGAAACCCAGATAAAAATCCAATCAGGAAGTGCCCCATATTTTGAAAGCGCTGCATGCCAATGACTCCTTATATGGCTGTGAATGGGCTACCAATGAGCTTACGCTTTCTATGTATTCCCCAAGGTGTCTACAGCATTGTGACGTCTTTTTACGCATTTATGTTGAAGAATAGCCGTAAGGGACCACATTGAGCAAGTGGTCACATGATGGATCCCGCAGAAAATCTTGCGTAAAGTACAGAGGTAGCCATTATTCCAATCGCTTCTAATGAGAAACCAATTGTCCCGGTGGATATATTATCGAATAGATGTATGAAAAACACCTTGAGGATTGATTGTAAACAACGTTTGCCATGTTTCGGTTGATATTATGGAGCTAATTTGGAAAAAAGTTAGGCGTTGTAGTGACCGCATTTTCCGGTCGATTTCTCAGCCAAACGTGACGAACAAACGGGAGCTATTTTGCCTACAAAAATATTATTTTTGGAAAAAAGGAACATTTGCTATCTAACTGGGAGTCTCCTGAGTGAAAACATCCAAAGTTCTTCAAAGGTAAATGATTTAATTTGATTGCTTTTCTTATTTTCGTGAAAATGTTGCCTGCTGCTAGCAAGGCATAATGCTATGCTAGGCTATGATAAACTTACACAAATGCTTGTCTAGCATTGGCTGTAAAGCATATTTTGAAAATCTGAGATGACAGGGTGATTAACAAAAGACTAATATATTTCATTGGTGATTTTCATGAATAGGAATATTTTCTAGGGATATTTATGTCCGATGCGTTATGCAAATTAGTGTGATTAGCGATGATTACACTCCCGCATGAGGGATTGAGAGTTAGTAGAGGTTCAAGCCAAACTGAATGCCTGACACAAATTTGGGAGCACTATACTTATAGTACACATGATCTGCACCACGACATCATCAGTACAATAGCCTGTGTTTTAGTGTTAAGACGTGTTTGGTATGGCAACTGAATTATTTACTGGGATGACATTTTAATCCAATTGTCATCATTGATTTCAGAACCCTGGCTCAATTGGATGGGACGTATTGAGTGACTCTGTATAAGGGAGAGATTACTTTACAGTGTGAGGTTAACTTAGGGAGTGACTGAGAAGAACAAGTAACCTACTTGCGATGTATGGTACGTGGCTATTTTGTATTTGTAACATGAGGCGCAGTAAGAACGGTAGCAGAGCAGTCACTCCATTTCTTTATCATGCCGTCGCTTATTCTGACATTGACAAAAACAAACCTGTCATTAAGCCTTACAAGCCCTGGCTGGCAGATGCCAGTGGAGTAGACAACACGAGAATTCAGGCTTTCCTAGAATTGTATATGACACCTCGGCATCAAAAGCTTAGGTGTCAAATACATATTCTCATTCTGTATTACATACACACCCTCACACTCTGCTTGTAACACTACTATATAAATCTGTTGTATGTAAATCTTTTGCGATAATTGCATTTGATGTAGAAAAAGCATAGTGACATAAAATATTGTTATTTTGAGAACCGATCAGAAAGACACTGCTGTTTGTGTACACTGAATGTGGCCAGGCAGCCCACTCTGACAGCAAACTAGTGTACTGTTGCTGTCTGACCATCTATGTCCGTGCCCTACCTTTAACAATGAGCCTTGCTGATGATTTCACATTTTCCGCAGATAACACAAATGTGCCTGTGTCGTCCAAGGTGAGGTTGGAGATGGTGAGGCTGTGGACACACCCTTTGGCACTCATGCGCCAGTGGTTGTTGGGCTTTAGCTGGTTCCCATCCTTTAGCCAAGTGGCTTCTACATTGCTGTGAGACAGCTCCACCTCGAAGGATGCTGTTTCACGTTGAATGGTTTGGATGTCAGTGAGTCCTCTCCGAATTGTAATTTTTCTGGCTGTAGGGAGAAAATGGTATTGCAGCCAAAGGCAATAATAACAACAATAATCACTTAATTAGTAAGTTAATCATATAAATCATGTAAATCATCTATAACAGGGGTAGGCAACACTTGTCCTGGAGTGCCTCAGGCACTCACTGAACTGATCAATTAGCTCAGTTGGTCAGGTGTGGTGTCTAGTTGGAATAAAATCCAGCAGTACCTGCGATATTCCAGGAACAGGGTTGCCTACCCCTGATCAATAATTAAATCAACACATTTACATGTTGCATGTTTGACAGGGACAAACAAAGAAATCCTGTGTATGATGCCGTTTTTATATCAGCAGTTGCTTTTACCGTAGCACGGCCTAGACCAAAAAGAGCAAGCAGAAGCAGAAGCAGAAGCAGTGGCACATTGGCTAGGAAAACCTCCAGAAGGAAGAAACCTAGAGAGGAACTTGGCAAAAAGGGACTCGATATATACCTTTTTTTTTAATATATGGTTTTAACTTCCCTTATAGAAGTGTTTTATTCAATCATCTGTTATTTCATGTATTATTTAATCTCTAGAAGCATTCCATACAATGTGATCCCTCTGCAAATAATACAAATACCAAATCCAAAGGCTATTTCTTAGCATTTACTTTCATGTTTCTTCCATTTTCATATAGAACGTCACTATAACAGAAGTCATGTTACAGTATGTGTGATACAGACTGACAAATAAAACATGTAGCCAGTTGGAATGAAAGAAGCAAGTCTTTTTATCATTCATAAACAGTACTTTACACCAAAGCCTGTTTCAAATCTGCCAACATTTTTACTTATTCTAACACAGATATGCATTCCCCAAGGAGAAGAAGCATTCATTTCTTAGACTTGATGACAACAAACTCGATTTTGAAGGCCAGTGCATAAATTTAGATTCAATGAGAGGAGATCCAAATTCATAAGCGGTGCCAACAGCAACCGAAGTCCAGACTTACCCCTTCCCAACCAAGCTGCTGCTGAAAAGACAAGCTCTATCTCACCCGCACCTCACAGCACTAACTCACCCACAAAACAAGTAGGAAGAAAAGAGCTACAGTACATCTTAACTATTAGACCCTTTGGGGTTAAAGCAGCCCTTAGACATAGCTCGACTCTGCAATAATAAGCAAAGAGAATGCTCTCAGAGTGCTGTGCTTGTGTGAATGTAATCCTAGTGCTCGTCTGATAACATCTATATCTTCAGTGCCAAGCAAAAGGGGCTTAAATAGTTCCTGACGAGTACTTCCTTATAGCCTCCAATCTGATTCCCCTTTGACACGCTTAATGAAACCATTATGGCTCCAGTGATCCTGTGTCAATACACAAATCTGCTCCCTGAGAACAAGAGGGTGGGCTAGCGGTCTGTCTGTACTTCACCTGTTTGCAGCCATCACCATGGAGGAACAAGTGCCACCCCGGTCCCATTCGTTCAAATTACTCTTACTCAGTTATTGACGTTGCTCCAAAAGCAACAACGGCAACAACAGGGGCAGCGTGCGAAAGCGATGTTGCCGGCAACGGAGGTAAACAAACAACAACAGCGCATAGTGACAACACGTGCGCACTCACGTTCCACGATGAGTTGGGCTTGCGTGCGGTCGTGGAGAGTTTCGCAACTGTAGGTGCCCCGGTCAGAAAGGGCGAGCTTGTGGATGGTGAGGCTCCGTCGCCGGCACTTTTGCTTCAGGGTGAACTTTGGCCCCGGGTGGATGACTACACCCTGCCTCATCCATTGCACCTCTCCAGAGTCGAGACCCACCTCCACCTCCAGGGTAGCCTCCCCGAATTGCTCAGCCACAACGGGCACCATGTTTTTGGTGAACAACACTTGTTGTTCTGAACAGATATACCCACAATTACTGTGTGTGTGTGTGTGTGTGTGTGTGTGTGTGTGTGTAAAGCAACTGGTATCACACAAGTATTATATTTGAACTCTAATTGACATTAAACTTCAACTACATATCCAGACTGCCATACACAAAGTGAAAAAATAGCACTTTGTAAGCTACATTATAACTATATAACTAAAGATACTAATAAAATTATATGATAAACAAACAAAAATGTAGCACAAGTTCTGTTAAGGAGAGGCGATTCAATCATCTTAATAGTCCCGATTTCCTAAGTGTTGTAGCATGTCTCCGGCACCATTTGTCTCTGTCAGTCACCCCATGAATTCTAACAGGAGACGCTGCTAAGCGCTAGCCGTCAAAGGCGCCCCTTCAACAATTTGATCTTGTCTGACGAGGTCATTATTTATTGAAAATATGTTGTGGCATTAAGGAGGCTTTCTAAGAGCATACTGTTGCACTCATTCCCCCAATAGTTATAAAGAGGGAAGGGGAGGCAAGGATGATGAAACTCATTTTTGCCAAAGCTTACTTCAAAATTATCTCTTAAACTTCAAGGAATCAACAGTTGTATAAAGTTATTGCAAATGTGGAATGACAATTACAATTAAATGTCTCTAAAACATTGACATACACTGTTGTTCAATGGTCTCAACAGCGCAACTATGAGAATCAAGGGAAATTAATAAAAGGTTTGGGGGGAAATGTCAATTTCCTAATTAATCAGGGAAAATAACATCTTGTCAAACTGTAACTATATAATTATAAGAGCACAGTCATGGGGCTACTTATCAATTTAAAGGTGCTCTGTTTGTTGTATGATATTTATATTTTGGTTAGCTTAGAAAAACCTGAAATAGCTTAGCAATACTTTCTTATCTCATCATCATTTAAATAAGACATCCATTGTTTTCAACCTCCAAGAATGTGAATAAGGAAGATGCTGCTGTTTGAAGGGTGACATTCCAGGAAAAACAAGCAACTTTACTAGCTTCAAATGCCATTCTAAAATTATATTTTTATCCCGTGGGATTTTTTTTCTTTACTACTACAAATATATCGTTGACATTTAGGTCTATTTGTAGGTGGAAATGTTGCATATAGCACATAAAACTGGACCAGAATATCTTGAGTACCAAGCTAGCACAATGTTTACCAATCTCACCTTGAACCTGGAGGTTTGCTTCAGACACCAGCCCTTCTGCCTCGGCAGTCACCGTGGCACAGTCTGAGACCTGGCAGTTGTAAATGCACAGCATGTGGCACAGTCCATTACTTGAAATGACAAACCTCTCACTTGGAACTATAGGCTGGCCGTTCAGGCTCCACACTAGCTGTGTGTCCTCTGGCGAAACCACACACTTAAATGTAGCATCTTCCCCCTCCAGTACAGTGATATTGTGTAGCTCTGCGATAATCTCGACAGTAGGTGGAGGCACTAAGGGATAGAACATGAACATGACTTAGAATAATAACACACAGCGCTTAACTCACACAACTTCTGCGTAAATCATGCAATGAGAGGTCAATGGGCGGTATGAAAACAGTACACAACTTAATTTGTTGCAAAGCCTTGCTTGGAAACGTGTTTACTCTCAAAGGATTTGTCCCATTGAGAGTTAAAGGTCCAATGCAGCTTTTTTTAAATCTCAGTATCAAATCATTTCTGGGTAACAATTAAGTCGTTTACTGTGATTGTTTACAATTAAAAAGGTTTAAAAAAAATAAACAAAAATAGCTTCTTAGCAACTGCCAATTTGTCATGCAAGAATTTTGCCAGGACTGTCTGGGAGTAAGTAGTCTGAGTGGGGAGGGGAAAACTGAAAATTAGCTGTTATTGGCAGAGAGGTTTGGAACGCACCTTCTTTTTGGTCTATGACCTAATTTACTGTATTTTAATTATCTGTATTGTCTAGATGTTGAATGTTTGAGAAGTCTTGATTGTGGTTGTTTGTAATGTCTTGTTAATTCGTGTTGGACCCCAGGAAGATTAGTTAGCATGATGGCGTTAGCTAATGGGGACCCTAATAAAAAAATGTAAAATACAAAAATATCACCATGGAAGGCAAAAACTACATCCCACAAAAACATTTCAGGCAGCTTTTTTAAACAGCTCTTACACTAAAGGGGCATTGTCAAAAATTGCACAATTTCACAGGATTATTACAACCTCATACTGTGGAAATACAGTGGGGCAAAAAAGTATTTAGTCAGCCCCCAATTGTGCAAGTACTCCACTTACAAAGATGAGAGAGGCCTGTAATTTTCATCATAGGTACACTTCAACTATGACAGACAAAATGAGAAAAAGAATTCCAGAAAATCACATTGTAGGATTTTTTATGAATTTATTTGCAAATTATGGTGGAAAATAAGTATTTGGTCACCTACAAACAAGCAAGATTTCTGGCTCTCACAGACCTGTAACTTCTTCTTTAAGAGGCTCCTCTGTCCTCCACTCGTTACCTGTATTAATGGCACCTGTTTGAACTTGTTATCAGTATAAAAGACACCTGTCCACAACCTCAAACAGTCACACTCCAAACTCCACTATGGCCAAGACCAAAGAGCTGCCAAAGGACACCAGAAACAAAAATGTAGACCTGCACCAGGCTGGGAAGACTGAATCTGCAATAGGTAAGCAGCTTGGTTTGAAGAAATCAACTGTGGGAGCAATTATTAGGAAATGGAGGACATACAAGACCACTGATAATCTCCCTCGATCTGGGGCTCCACGCAAGATCTCACCCTGTGGGGTCAAAATGATCACAAGATCGGTGAGCAAAAATCCCAGAACCACACGGGGGGACCTAGTGAATGACCTGCAGAGAGCTGGGACCAAAGTAACAAAGCCTACCATCAGTAACACACTACGCCGCCAGGGACTCAAATCCTGCAGTGCCAGACGTGTTCCCCTGCTTAAGCCAGTACATGTCCAGGCCCGTCTGAAGTTTGCTAGGGAGCATTTGGATGATCCAGAAGAACATTGGGAAATGTCATATGGTCAGATGAAACCAAAATATAACTTTTTGGTAAAAACTCAACTCGTCGTGTTTGGAGGACAAAGAATTCTGAGTTGCATCCAAAGAACACCATACCTACTGTGAAGCATGGGGGTGGAAACATCATGCTTTGGGGCTGTTTTTCTGCAAAGGGACCAGGACGACTGACCGGTGTAAAGGAAAGAATGAATGGGGCCATGTATCGTGAGATTTTGAGTGAAAACCTACTTCCATCAGCAAGGGCATTGAAGATGAAACGTGGCTGGGTCTTTCAGCATGACAATGATCCCAAACACACCGCCTGGGCAACGAAGGAGTGGCTTCGTAAGAAGCATTTCAAGGACCTGGAGTGGCCTAGCCAGTCTCCAGATCTCAACCCCATTGAAAATCTTTGGAGGGAGTTGAAAGTCCGTGTTGCCCAGCAACACCCCAAAACATCTCTGCTCTAGAGGAGATCTGCATGGAGAAATGGGCCAAAATACCAGCAACAGTGTGTGAAAACCTTGTGAAGACTTACAGAAAACGTTTGACCTCTGTCATTGCCAACAAAGGTTATATAACAAAGTATTGAGATAAACTTTTGTTATTGACCAAATACTTATTTTCCACCATCATTTGCAAATAAATTCATAAAAAATCCTACAATGTGATTTTCTGGATTTTTTTTCCTCATAGTTGAAGTGTACCTATGATGACAATTACAGGCCTCTCTCATCTTTTTAAGTGGGAGAACATGCACAATTGGTTGCTGACTAAATACTTTTTTGCCCCACTGTAAACACAGTACCAGTCAAAAGTTTAGACACACCTACTCTTTCAAAGGTTTTTCTTTATTTTTACTATTTTTAGAATAATAGACATCAACACTAAGAAATAACACATATGGAATTATGTAGTAACCAAAAAAGGGTTAAACAAATCAAATTCTATTTTATATTTGAGATTCTTCAGAGTAGCTTTGATGACAGCGTTGCACACTCTTGGCATTCTCTCAACCAACTTGATGAGAATGCATTTCAATTTACAGGTATGTCTTGTTAATTTGTGGAATTTCTTTCCTTCTTAATGCGTTTGAGACAATCAGTTGTGTTGTGACAAGATAGCCCTATTTGCTAAGATACAAAGTCCATATAATGGCAAGAGCAGCTCAAACAAGCATAGAAAAATGACAGTCTATCATAACTTGAAGACATGAAGGTCAGTCAATCCAGAAAATGTCAAGAACTTTGAAAGTTTCTTCAAGTGCAGTCGCAAAAACCATGAAGTGCTATGATGAAACTGGCTCCCATGAGGACCACCACAGGAAAGGAAGACCCAGTTACCTCTGCTGCAGAGGACAAGTTCATTAGAGTTGCCAGCCTCAGAAATTGCACCTAAATAAATGCTTCACAGAGTTCAAGTGACAGACACGTCTCAACATCAACTGTTCAGAGGAGACTGTGTAAATCAGGCCTTCATGGTCAATTGCTGCAAAGAAACAACTACTAAAGTACACCAATAAGAAGAAGAGACTTGCTTGGGCCAAGAAACACGAGCAATGGACATTAGACCAGTGGAAATCTGTCCTTTGGTCTGATGAGTCCAGATTTGCGATTTTTGGTTCCAACCGCTGCGTCTTTGTGAGACGCAGAGTAGGTGAACAGATGATCTCCGCATGTGGGGTTCCCACCATGGAGGAGGAGGAGATGTGATGGTGTGGGGGTGCTTTGTTGGTGAGACTGTCTGTGATTCATTTAGAATTCAAGGCACACTTAACCAGCATGGCTACCACAGCATTCTGCAGCGATACGCCATCCCATCTGGTTTGCTTTTAGTGGGACTATCATTTGTTTTTCAACAGGACAGTGACCCAACACACCTCCAGGCTGTTTAAGGGCTATTTGACCAAGAAATAGAGTGATGGAGTGTAGCATCAGATGACCTGGCCTCCACAATCACCCGACCTCAACCCAATTGAGATGGTTTGGAGTAGGACTGTAGAGTGAAAGAAAAGCAGCCAACAAGTGCTCAGCATACTGTATGTGGGAACTCCTTCAAGACTATTGGAAAAGCATTCCAGGTGAAGCTGGTTGAGAGAACGCCAAGAGTCTGCAAAGCTGTCATCAAGGCAAAGCCTGGCTACTTTGAAGAATCTCAAATATAAAATATATTTAGATTTGTTTAACCCTTATTTGATTACTACATGATTCCATATGTGTTATTTCATAGTTTTCATGTCTTCACTGTAATTAAACAATGTTGGAAATAGTACAAATAAAGAAAAACCCTTGAATGAGTAGGCGTCCAAACCTTTGACTGGTACTGTGTATAAAACAGGAAAATCACGCTTTTTAACTTCACTGAGCCTTTTACATAATGTGAGTCATGCTGGCTTCACGTGCTCGTTGGATATAGGAAACTGAAAGCGGTTAGTCCGACATGATTGTATTCAAGTGCTTTTGGAGTCGCAACAATTCTTCAACCAATAACATTTTAGCTAGCTTTATAAGCATGCTAACATTGCTTATAATAAAGTTAGCTAGCTTGCTTAACATTGACAATATGTTCAGACTAGCTACATTATACATATTGATGAGGTTGTAATTGTCAAAAACTGATTTGTTGTAATCTTTTGGTTGAATAGGTTAAAAAAAAAGTCAGTGGTGAAATGTCAGGTAACAACATTTTCTCAGTTTCCCACTTGTAATTCCAACTTGGAGGGTCATTCAAGTGAAATTCCCACTGGGAACTAGGAGCATCTGATAATTCCGATAGCACATAAGCATGGCATTAAACATGCGCTGACATTAAAAACTATGTTTGATTCATATGATTATCACCCAATAATGTTAATTTAGTTATTTCAAATATTAGCATAACCGTAACTGCCCATATCCTTACTTTCTACGCCGACAGTGGCAAAAGTCTTATCGTCTGTGGATTCACAGGCATATTCCCCAGCATTGTCTAGCATTAGCTGGTGGATAGTGATGCTTCGCTCCCGACCCTGTGCCCTTATCGTATGTCGACGGCTGGGCTTAATCTCCTGGCCATCTTTGAGCCACTGAACATCTCCTTTAGGTTTGTTGACCTCACACCTCAGGGTAAGGGTACTGTCCTTCAGGGCTACGATATTCTGCAGAGGTCTGGAGAATTTCACTTTCATTTCTAGCAAAACAAGTTTAATAATCAGTTTTCCAGTTATGGCAGCATAAATACTGTGTTTAACTATGTTAAACCTTATTCTTAGGCATTTTGTCCAAAAAATCTTACCTTTGACCTGGACAATGAAATACATTTCATCCGTGTTGATGTTACAGACAAACCCTCCACTATCTGATAGTTTCAGGGGGTTGATGGTGAGGGTGTGCATTTTACCCGCACTGGAGATGTGAATATTATCCCCATTCAATAGTTCACCATCTTTAAGCCATCGCACATAGGCTTGCTCCCGATTCACCATGGCACGCAGTGTCACACTTTCATTTTCGTAGCCTGAGATGGTGGTTCTGGCTTGTTTGTTCACAAACTTGACTGGGGGCTCTGAGGAGTAAAACATAATTTGAACATGGCATCTTGTGACTTTTATGTTTATGTCATGTCAATAACATAGGTATGTTTTTGTAATTTATTACATGCATTGAAAATGTAAACACTTTTACCTTGGACCTCAACTATGGTTACCATTTTGTCATTGATGGCATCCAATATGTACTCTCCAGAGTCCGAGGGCTGAAGTCCTGATAAAACAAGTTTCCTGGTGGCACCGTCACTGTCTATGTGAGTGCGAGCGTCTGAACTTAGTAACTTTCCATTCCAAAGCCACTGGACAGTGGCATTCGGACAAGATATCTCGCACTCCAAGATGAGTTTGTCGCCTGCGACCAGGCTATGATGTTCTGGGTTACCCGAGTTGCCAATGATGGTCACAGGGGGTTCTAAGGAGAAAAACAACAGTCTTATTTTAGTAACACTTTAATTAAATTGAAATCTCCCAATGTTTCTACTTCATATCCATCATCTCCAGCACCACCCCAACATCAACACGTGAAAATGACTGCACTCTATGTTTTGAAATAAAAAGATAGAGACCACATGAAACAAAAGTGTTTCTGGATGATGTAGGAAGCACTTGTCTTCTGGTCAGCATCAAGTGATTTTAACCTGTTCAGAATAAAGGTTCAAACCTGTTTGGCTATGCCTGGATAAGTTCATTTCCTAAAGAGTGCCATGAACAATATCTAACTCTGATCTGATCTTCACATTTCTGGTTAATTTATTTATGAGATATAGTCACTTTTCACCACTTTACTAGCGAATAGTACAAATATGATAAATTATGAAAATGTGATGATTTCATATGCTATGAACAGCCTATTCATGAAAAAAGGCTGAATAGGGTCTTAAATATTTTCAAAATCATGTAAGTACAATGCATTACCAAACGTATGTGGACACCTGCTCTTTCGAACATCTCATTTCAAAATCATGGGCATTACTATGGAGTTGGTCCCCCCTTTGCTGCTATAACAGCCTCCACTCTTCTGGGAAGGCTTTCCACTAGATGTTGGAACATTGCTGCAGGGATTTGTTTCCATTCAGACACAAGAGCATAAGTGAGGGCAGGTACTGATATTGGGCGATTAGGCCTGGCTCTCAGTTGGCGTTCCAATTCATCCCAAAGGTGTCCGATGGGGATGAGGTCAGGGCTCTATGCAGGCCAGTCAATTTCTTCCACACCGATCTCGACAAACTATTTCTGTATGGACTTCACTTTGTGCACAGGGCCTTCCCCAAACTGTTGCCACAAATTGGAAGCACAGAATCATCTAGAATGTATTTGTATGCTGTAGCGTTAAGATTTCCCAGAGGCCTAGCCCGAACCATGAAAAAGAGCCCCAGACCATTATTGCTCCTCCACCAAACTTTACAGTTGGCACTATGCATTGGGGCAGGTAGCGTTCTCCTGGCATCCACCACATCCAGATTCGTCCAGATGATGAAACGTGATTCATCACTGCAGAGAACGTGTTTCCACTGCTCCAGAATCCAATGGTGGTGAGCTTTACACCACTCCAGCCGATGCTTGGCATTGCGTATGGTAATCTTAGGCTTGTGTGCAGCTGCTCGGCCATGGAAACCCATTTCATGATGCTCCCGACTATAAAAACAAAGAGAGTCGCACACCCCATATTTATAACCTCCCAGTAATTTATTGGATAAAAAAACACCAATGTTTCGGCATCCTTGTGCCTTCTTCAGGGTATTGTCATGAATGCTTGAATCAGGTTATGTAGCCAAACAGTGCAATTAGTGCAACCAATGACAATAGGTAAGGGGTGTCTCATAATTGCTGCATTGATCAGAATTAATTGAGCTAAATTGTTAAAAGACAATAACCTACAGCATATTGAATATATTATGCCATTGTTATCATTAGCATTAGCATAACATTAGCATGAATCATTTAATTTCACTTCTTAAATATTTCCAATTTCATTCAAAAAAATCTTACATGTAATATTTTGGTTCAACCATAATGCATAATAAGCATCATCAACAGGGTGAACATACGGGTGTTCTCTGATGAGCTGTAGAAAGAATACATTCATTTACATGACCTAATCACAGAAAATACCATTGGTCATACAAAGGGCCAGAGATCAAAGTCAATATTCAGACCACTAGGGGTCAATGTTTTTAAATATGATATCAAGTAGGCCTCCCTCTGTAGTAGTAGGATCTCAATGTTATTGTGTATTTGAGGAGGAGTTGGGATGGTTAGCTTCATCAAAGTGAGCTGCTACTGGATAGTCAGTGATCTTACACCTGATTGAGCTGCGGTGTTCAGCTATGCGTTGTTTAATTGTCTTTTTGTTTGTACTACGTAGGCTTTCCCACATGTACAGGTGATGAGATAGATTAGTCTATGAGATGATGCCCATAACAGGGATTTTTCGGCCTGTATGTGGGTGTCTGGAGAAGGATGTCTTTGTAGTGCTATTGCACTGTGTACATGAGCAATATTTGTAGTTCCCATTTGTAATGGGAGTCAGTGGCTGAGTGTCAGTGAATGAGTGTCTGAGTGGCCAGGTCAGATCTAACCAATCTATCCCCAATATTGTGACCATGGTTATAGACCACCAGTGGGGGCTCCTTGAAGAGGTATGCCATTTTTTTGTCTGATTGCGGAATATGCCAGTGCTTTTTCAGGATTGCTTTCATTTTCTCCAAACACTTGATGTACTTAGTGCAAAACACTGTTGTGTTATTTTTCTTCTTTGGTTTAATTTTGAGCCAATTCCTCTCTTGGTTTTTGAGATATTTTCATCATTGCAGCATTAAGAGGTTTGTCTTCGTAGCCTCTCATTTTGAATGTATCTTTCATGTTCTTATTATTACTGTAAAAATCTGACTGGTGGCCACAGATTCTTTTAACCCTGGATAACTGGCTATATGGTAGATCATTCTTGAGGGAAAGGGGATGCATACAATCCGCACGTAGTAGGGTATTGCGGTCTGTGGGCTTTGTGTATGAATCTGTATGTAATGCATCATTATCTTTGATGATCAATAAGTCCAGTTAATTTATTTGTATCTCATCAATCTGCATGGTGAATTTGAGATATTCAGAGCTCCAGAGTTTGGAATTCATTTAGTTCCTGCTGACTTCCTTCCCAGAGCACAAAGACGTCATCTATGTATCTCTTCCATAGGATGATTTTAGAAAGTAGGTGGTGTGTCTCTCTTTTGTAAATGAGTGCTTCCTCAAATTGTCCCACATACAGGTTCACATAGTTGGGGACAAAAGGGGAGTTCATGGCTACACCACGAATTTGAAGGAACAAGTCTGACTCAAAGATGAACAGTTCTTGTGCTGAAGTTCTTTCCAGAGGAAGTTTGGAACTCGGTAGTGAGTGCTCCAACCGAGGACAGGCGATTCTTAGGTGCCACACGCTTCAGCACTCGGCGGTACCATTCCGTTGTGCTCCTAGACGTTTACACTTCACAATAACTGTACTTACAGTTGACCAGGGCAGAAAATTGATGAACTGACTTGTTGGAAAGGTGGCATCCTATAACGGTGCGACGTTGAAAGTCACTTCAGTGAGGCCATTCTACTGCCAACATTTGTTCATGGAGATTGCATGGCTGTGTGCTCGAAGTAACCAAATCCACTAATTTGAAGGGGTTTCCACATATTTTTGTATATACCGTACATACATACATACACACATTTGAAGTCGGAAGTTTACATGCACGTCGTTTTTCAACCACTCCACAAATGTCTTGTTAACAGAATATAGTTTTGGCAAGTCGGTTAGGACTTACAAAGTTATCTACTTTGTGATGACACAATTTTTCCAACAATTGTTTACAGATTATATCACTTATAATTCCCCGTATCACAATTCCAATGGGTCAGAAGTTTACATACACTAAGTTGACCGTGCCGTTAAACAGCTTGGAAAATTCCAGAAAATGATGTCATGGCTTTAGAAACTTCTGATAGGCTAATTGACGTAATTTGAGTCAATTGGAGGTGTACCTGTGGATGTATTTCAAGGCCAAGTCTGGTTCACCCTTGGGAGCAATTTCCAAACGCCTGAAGGTACCGGGTTCAGCTGTACAAATAATAGTACGCAAGTATAAACACCATGGGACAAGGCAGCCTTCATAACGCTCAGGAAGGAGATGCGTTCTGTCTCATAGAGATGAACGTACTTTGGTGCAAAAAGTGCAAATCAATCCCAGAACAACAGTAAAGGACATTGTGACGATGCTGGAGGAAACAAGTACAAAAGTATCTATTTCCACAGTAAAACAAGTCCTACATCAACATAACCTGAATGGCCGCTCAGCAAGGAATAAGTCACTGTCCACAAAACTGCCATAAAGAAGCCAGACTACGGTTTGCAACTGCACATGGGGACAAAGATCATACTTTTTGGAGAAACGTCCTCTGGTCTGATGAAACAATAATACAGCTGTTTGGCCATAATGACCATCATTAGGTTTGGAGGAAAATGGGAAGGGTTGCAAGCTTGAAGAACACCATCCCAACCGTGAAGCACGCGGGTGGCAGCATCATGTTGTGGTGGTGCTTTGATGCAGGAGGGACTGATGCACTTCCCAAAATAAATGGCATCATGAGGTAGGACAATTATGTGGATGTATTGAAGCAACATCTCAAGACATCAGTCAGGAAGTTAAAGCTTAGTTGCAAATGGGTCTTGCAAATGGACGATGACCCCAAGCATACTTCCAAAGTTGTGGCAAAATGGCTTAAGGACAACAAATGCAAGGTATTTATTGGAGTGGCCATAACAAAGCCTTGACCTCAATCCAATAGAACATTTGTTGGCAGAACTGAAAAGGCGTGTGCGTGCAAGGAGGCCTACACACCTGCCTCAGTTACACCAGCTCTGTCAGGAGGAATGGGTCAAAATTCACCCAATTTATTGTGGGAAGCTTGTGGAAGGCTACCCGAAACGTTTGACCCAAGTTAGCCACGTTAAGGAAATGCTACCAAATACTAATTGAGTGTATGTAAACTTCTGACCCACTGGGAATGTGATGAAATAAATAAAAGCTGAAATAAATAAATCTCTCTACTCTTATTCTGACATTTCACATTCTTAAAATAAAGTGGTTATCCTAGCTGACCTAAGACAGGGAATCTTTACTTGGATCAAGTGTCAGGAATTGTGAAAAACTGAGTTTAAATGTATTTGGCTAAGGTGTATGTAAACCTCTGACTTCTGATGATGATGCAGACAATTACATTGATCGAAGCTACAATCTATCTGTAATATTAAAGCTGATCTACCCCCTAAATTAAAAAATGTAATTAAATAATAAATAAACGGGGCTCTCAGACAAAACCGTCAGGAAGTTAATAGGCTTTACAGGGACTGATTCATTAAGCAAATTGCCTTGATAAAACAATTAAAATAAACAGATCAAAGTTAGTAAAAATCATGATGCACACCAGATGATGGCGGTAACACGTGTCTTCCTCTATCTTTTTCACTACAAAACATAGAAATGTGCTGTTTTCACATATGTTTATGTTGGAGTGGTGTTGGAGATGATGAATATGAAGTTGACATGTGTATTTATTTCTCTGTTAACTAACACAAACATGCAATGCTTCATGAAGCCTTCATAAACCTTTTGTAAGGACTATATAGACACTTCAGATTTTTTTTAGAATGTGACGTTACATAAACAAGATAGCATGAACCTACGAAACAAGAATTTGTACCTTTCACGGTGATATAGAACACCATCTTATCATCCCCGGCATCACAGGTGTACTCTCCAGAGTCGTCGATCTCAGCATTTAAAACCACCAGTGAACGGAAAACACCCTGCTCCTCACTACAGTAGCGCTCATTGTCATCTATTTTTTTGTTGTCTTTGTACCAGACGACCATGCAGTTGGCTCTTGAAAGCTCACACCCTAAGACAATGTCATCTGATGCGAAGAACTGCTTTTGAGTATTCACATCGTTTTTGCTCAGGATCTTTACAGGTGTCTCTGAGAATGAAAACAGCGAGAAAGCAAGTAAAGGGTACTTTAATGGGCATCTGAATGGAGTAACATAAAGTGGAAGGTACTCTAATGGGCAGCTGTATGGATTAACATATTGTGAAACGTACTCTAATGGGCATCTGTATAAGAGTAACATGAACAGTGACAAAGCAAGTGAAAGGTACTGTAACAGGCATTTGTATGAACTAACATGAATATGTGATTCAATTTATATATCTACCTTTGATCTTGACCTGGAAGTCCATCACATCATCCTTGGCGTCACAGACATATTGCCCAGCGTCCTCCAATGTCATGGAGTGGATGGTTAATTGCCGCATGACGCCATCCTCAATAACGGTGACATTACTGCTCTCTTCCATTTCCTCTCCATTCTTCTTCCAGCTTACAGTGGCATTTGATCTAGACACCTCACAGTCAAGAACCAAAGAATCTCCAACAAACATCTCGACCCGACTTGCCATCTTTCTTGGGCGTACGAAACGGACAGGAGGATCTATGGATAAAAAAAACATCACTTAAAAATTAAGCATCTCTTCAGCAGTAAAGGGGTTTCTTCTTGTGACATATGATGCACTCTGCACCAGCAACAGATCACTAAGGTACCATTAATAAGTTAACACTCATAAGTAATCTGTCTGTTTCTACTTTGGATATCAAGTGCCCTTGAAAAAAGTATATGATAGTAGACATCTGTAGTAGGCACCTGCAATGTTGACAAAGAACGTCATGTTGTCATCAGCCGTATCGCACACATATTCTGCTGAATCTTTGACTGTGGTCTCAGGTATAATGAGTCTCCTGTAGACCCCATCCACCTCTAAGATGAGGTTGTCATTTTCCTCCACCTCAAGCCCGTCCCTATACCAACGCACCACAGCATTGGGCCTTGAGATCTCACAGCTCAACACCATCCTCTCAGATGTTTGCTGGCAGAGCTCCATTTGCGACTGACTTGGAGATATAATTTGTACTGGAGGCTCTAGAAAAAGACAGCACCGACAATGCATCAAGACATGCAGTATGACCAAAACACTTAATTGTTTGAGTAAATAATGATCTCGTGACAGAGCAAGCCAGTTACTACAGCAAGCATTGTGAACCTGCATGAAAACAAGATGTTATGCTCTTGATTGCTCTCCTTACCTGTTATGCTGAGATTAAAGAATATTGAATCATCAGCCGTGTCACAGACATATTCGCCAGAGTCTTCGACTCCACTACAAAGAATCTTCAGTCGCCTGTAAGGGCCCTCAATCTTAAGTTTAATGTTTTCGCTTTCTTGCAACTTTTGCCCATCCTTGAACCAGTTTACGACACCATTTAGACGTGAGAGTTCACAGCTGAGAATGATCTCCTCCGGCACATGCCGATCAAGGTGGACATCTTCTTTAGGGTATACAATCATCACTGGTGGCTCTGTAGATGACACAGAGTTACGTGAGTGAGAACAGAACAGCAAGCATGACATCTCAGTATCACAAGTCATAGCATAGTCTTCAATGCGCAATTCACAATTGACAAATGCTTGTTTTACAGTTAGTCACATAGCTTATGAATGCAGTATGCCACTAGATTATGAATCATTCACAAAAATGATATTCTGTAGGCTTGATCTGATGTTGTACTTCATTCATAGTAAGAATGAAATGTCCTTGCTAAGTCATTACCTCGTATGTTAACCTTGAACATTAAAGCTCTGTCTCCGGCACGACATGTGTATGTCCCAGAGTCTGACAGCTGAGCTGACTGGATGGTCAGCATCCTAACAGTGCAATCTGCGTGTACAGCAATGTTGTCACTAGACTGCGTTTCAACCCCATCTTTGTACCACTGGACAATGGCGTCAACCCTGGAAACCTCACAGGACATAACAAGACGATCTTGTTCCACAACACTTTTGAAGAGGTCTTCCTCAGGGATATCAACAAACGTCACCGGAGGTGCTGCAGAAAGCAATATAAATGGTTCAGTGGAGTGAAATAACAAGAGAAGTCTTATTAGATGTAAAAGGCCTGCTTTGTGCAGGTTAAACATGCATTGACTTCAAGCACTGACGATGATGCATTGACTTCAAGCATTGCCGAGGATTGCCTGGATAGTTCTAGAGAAGTCTGCGTCCACTGTTGAAGCAAAGATAAACGGTTAATAAAAGCTGTGCAATGATGAACTGTAGTGCAATTAAGTAATTGGGAAAATGACAGATCACGGTACATGCTTTTTTTCTCCTCCGATGGCCTCTTCAGGTGTTTAGCCTTTAATGAAAAGTATCAAAATATCTTATGAATGGCAACAAGAGATGACAAAAGGGAAAAAAGTATTATGATGACCATAGCTCAGTTTAAGAACACAAATGGCTCCTACGTTATGTGTTTCTAAGGGTAGATGCATAAGTAGCTCCTAAAAGCAAAACTCAATGAACATGTCCAATGTCCAAAGATTGCGTGCTCTGAAAAGGATTTTTTTTATCTGCAACATGAAGTTATTAGTCACGCCGAACTTGACATTAACGGAAAAGCTTTACATGTCACCTTTCACATCCACATAGAATTCGCTGATATCATCGGCTGTTTTACAACTGTACACCCCAGAGCTTGAAAATGTGGCTGATTGGATAACCAGGGTCCTCATGGTGCCCTCTGATTGGATGTGTATTCCATATTGAGGGAGGAGCTTTATTCCATCCTTGTACCAACAGATCTGTCCACTGGGGTCTGAGAGCTCACATTGCAGTACAATAGGACAGCCTGCTTCAATGGACGTGTTCCTCTCAACCTCTGGGGCAGCTGAGAACCTCACTGGTGGAGCTATAGGTGCTTTAATTAATTTAAAGAAATATATTCAATGGAGGTATCATTCTAACATTAACATGTACATACAAAAGCAATTTGATTAAGTAAATCTGAAGATGTATGATATTATGTGGCTACCGTCCTGGCTACTTGTTAGATACTAAAAAGAGGGCACAATTGATTAATAGTTGTGTCTAGAGTCACCAGAGTTGAAGTTATTGCTTTAACAAATTTCTATTTTGTAAATATCATGAGATGATTTGAAGGAGATAGTGGTACTTCACTCATCTCAGGAGGTTAGACACTTGAATGCTGAAGCTATTAGATACACTGCTTTGAGTATAGCTTTCCAATTTGTACCTGAAAAGGTATTGCTTTTCCGAGAGTAATTAGTGGTAAATCTCACAGATCCTTTGAATTAAATGTATTCATTTAATTCCATGCAATCAAAATCAGCATTTCTCTTAGTCGAATCTGCTACTAGAAATACTATCAAGGATCCACTTTTCTACTGTGTATATCACATAACTACCTCTTCCAAACGATGCTTAGGCCTGCTAATGACTGATGGAATTTAAATGAAGATTTGATGTTCAATACAAACCTGAACGCTTGCACACATTACAAAGCATTAATCAACATATTAGTTAGTGATTTTGACCAAACTCAAAATTCTTAGATCACCTGCAACATCCACCTTGAATGCTATGCAGTCATCTAAAGCCTCACAGCTGTACACCCCAGAGTGACTGAGCTCTGCTGATTGGAGGATCACAGCCCTCAAAGCGCCCTCTGATTGGATGTCGACTCCATTCTCTGGGAGGAGCTTTGTTCCATCCTTGTACCAGAACACCTGGGCAGTTGGATCTGAGAGCTCACATTGTAGAACAATGGGGCAGCCTGCTTCAATGAACTTGTTCCTCACAACTTCTGGAAGTGCTGAAAACCTCACGGGAAGAGCTATGGGGTTTTCAAAGCATTTAGGAAAAATATTTAACAAAACACGAAATGCACCTGTTTCAAAGTGCTGATTCTTGTTCTATGTTATGTTAAAAAGCTATGGGTACCTTTAAAACCTACTGTAGATCCCCATTTTTCAGGGATACACTCATTATTACAAAGATATATATATATATACTGTATCACAACTATTAGTTACAATACAAAAACGTAATGAAATGGATATTACTATTGGTTCTTTGTAAGTCATATAGAACATGTGCTACACCCCTAAAAAGCTGTTAAAAAGGGATGCATAAAGAGGAAAATCACCTTGAACATCCACCTTGAATGTCATTGCATCGTCAGCAAGACTACAGCAGTAGAGCCCAGAGTCAGAGAGCTCCGCAGAGTGAATTACTAGTCTCTTCACATTGGCTTCACTTTGGATATCGAGGCCAGTTTTGGGAAATAGTTTCATTTCATCTTTAGACCAGCAGACCTGGGCTAGAGGATCTGAGAGCTCACACTGCAGTACAATGGGAGTACCAATTTCTACCGACTTGTTCCTCTCCATTGGTGAAAGTGGCATGATCTTCTGTGATGGAGCTAAAGGTTATGAATATGTGTGGGGAGAAAATGGTATGGCTTTGAAGTTGTGTTGCAAGACAATTGTATTAAGTCTTGTGCACACCGGTTGCGTCAAACTGTATGTGTTCTGGTGGAAGTCCATTTATTTCAATGGAAGGCAATCCGCAACTGCTCTGACTCATCTGCCGGACTAGGTTGCGGTGCATAGCTCTGTGTGCAGTGTGTCGCACACAGAGGATGTTACCAACTTGCTTTGCGGTGTGGTATCAGACACGTAAGTAGATAATGTGTAGCGTGATTCTTTTTGTTATGTTGTGGCGCATGGACTAAGACTACGTAAAATGTACTGTACGGCAATGTAATATTGCAACCTGTGTGCACGGGACGTTAGGCTACTTCATTGATTAAAAAACACATATTGATCTAGCGGTGCTAAAGTTCAAGTAGTTGTGGAAGGAAAGTAGTAGTTAATGTCCTCCCAGACCATCAAATATAAGAACACATTAGATACTGTAAGAGTTAAGGAAAATATTGCAATAAATGAACAGTGGCTACACCAATGAGAATATAAGCATAAGCTCCTATTATGTGTTGTGTAGCTACAAAATAGATGCAAATCACCTTTGATCTCCACTTTAAATGTGATGGTATCACCTGCTGTTGAGCACTCATATGTTCCACCATGTAATATTTCAGCTGATTGGATGAGTAGTGTCCTTTTGATGCCATCTGACTGGATTTCCATTCCACTTTGAGATAGGAGCTTTGTTCCATCCTTGTACCAGTACACCTCGGCAGTTGGATCTGAGAGCTCACATTGCAGTATAATGGGGCAGCCATCTTCAATGAACTTGTTCCTTTCAGCTTCTGGAAGTGCTGAGAACCTCACAGGTGGAGCTATGGGTGTCAATGATTATAAAGGGGATCACAATGTTAATTTTCTTACATGTTTTTAAATTATTCAAAGATTTTGAAGATATGCAATACATGTATTTCATTATGAGGGAAGAAACTGCAAGCAGAGCAAACTGATTAAGACCTGGCTCAAATGACAGAAAAACATTAAAACGAGATGCCAGACACAGTTAACAAAGATAAGACACAAAGCAGGAACAAACAAGAACCGAAGAGCAGAGAGTGCAAGAGTCAAGGATTGTGCAATCTCAAAGCAGCTAAAGGTTTACAGAGAATAACATGAAGGACAAGAGACAGGCAAATGAGGTAACAAATGACAAAGAGGTGTCTTCATAAGAATGAAGGAGGATAAAAGGAATTTGTTAAACAAAAGATAAAGGTAATTGTTTAAATAAAAGATGAGTCAAGATGTGGTAAGTAGGCACCAGGGCATAATTCACATGCGTATCAATGGATACTTACAGAATGGTTTGGCATTTGCAATATCCCCCTAACAACCAATTGTAAGTTATGTACCAGTACACTAATCTCAATAGCCAAATAGGTATGAACAAATTCTCCTCAAATGTTGTCCATTGGTTCGTCACTACCTTATTTTTATCTGCATATTCGGTCACCATATTACTTGAACATATTGTCATCTTAGTAATGGTTGTGTTTTCATGTGATTGTTTAGCCTTCATAGAAGACTATCCACTAATTGTGTGGCTGAAATAAGTACCCCATCATCAAGGCTATCTGTAACATGATTAAGTTTGGCTTCGGCCAGTTAGGGCAGTATACAGACTAGATATCTGTGCACTTAACTTTCACGTTAATTATTAATTGTGAGTTATGCGTGCAGATCTCAGGTGTGAGTATCTACTGTATAAGATCACGAAACAATGGAAACAAACAATGGAAACGGACAAGTGATATCTTTTCTGTTAGATACTCTGCCAAGCAACACCAAACACCACCAGCCATCAGTTAGTTACCACTGCAGAACATGATTGTTTGATTTTTAATTAATTTATAGATAGTTTTAACATCACCTTTTACTTCCACAGTGAATTGGAGGCCATCTTCCATTGTCTCGCAACGGTACACTCCAGAGTGAGACAGCTCTGCTGATTGGATAACTAGAGTTCTCATAGTTCCATCTGATTGTATGTCTACTCCACTTTGGGTTAGGAGCTTTGTTCCATCCTTGTACCAGTACACCTTGATGGTGGGATCTGAGAGCTCACATTGCAGTACAATGGGGTAGCCTGATTTGATGTACTTTTTCTTGTCAGCTTCAGAAATTGCTGAAAACTTCGGAGGTGGAGCTACAGGGTTTAATATGAAGAAAATGTGGGTTACTGAACATGTAATGTCGGCTTATCATCTGAAATCATCTGCAACATTCTCTACTGAACATTCATTGACTTGTTTCATATATCGAGAAATTTGAAGGAAAACCTGAAATGTGTGATATAACGCCTACAAAACACTGTCACAAGCATGACAGACCTAATACCTGCTGTAACATTCCACCACCAATTATATCTGATTTAAATCAGGGTTGGGCTCAATTCAGAATGCAGTATTTTAACGATCAAGTTGACCCTGAGGCCTTCAAAAATAAGCCAAACAAATGAAATTGTTGGTGGAAAAAATAATTGGTTATTCTAAGCACAAAGGTTAAAAGAGTATTTGAACACTGTTTCCAGAGAAAAGTTATATATCCTTTGGCAGTATGACTGAGTGGAACTTATTTAATTACACCAGAAAGGAAAAGAGTAAAAGAGCAGGGTTTAGTCCACCCAAAGTCTGTCCACATGAAGCAGATCATTAATAATTAAGCAAATGAGTAGTTTTTGCATGGCGGAGTCGAGATAAAAACAAATAGTTATTTTTGTCCAAGAAGACCAAGAACAAGACGCAGCGTGAGTAGAGTAACACATATTTTTCATAAACCGAAACTCAGCAAAACAAAAACAAACAAGCACCAACGAAAAGCTACTGGTACACACAGGCAACTATCCGTAGACAAGATTTTTATTTTACCTTTATCTAACTAGGCAAGTCAGTTAAGAACATATTCTTATTTTCAATGACGGCCTAGGAACATTGGGTTAACTGCCTGTTCAGGGGCAGAACAACAGATTTGAATTTGCAACCTTATGGTTACTAGTCCAACACGCTAACCACTAGGCTACCCTGCCGCCCCAGATCCCACAAATAACAAATGAGGAAATTGCTACCTAAATATGATCCCCAATCAGAGACAACAATAAATAGCTGTCTCTAATTGTTAACCATATCAGGCCAACATAGACATACAAAAACTCCAGATGACCCACCCTAGTCACTATCATGCCCCAACCAACATAGAGAATAAACAGCTTACTATGGGCGTGACAGTACTCCCCCCCAAAGGTGCGGACTCCGACCGCAAAACCTGACTCAATAGGGGAGGGTCCGGGTGGGCATCTATGATGGATGACAGACCGTGGGTCGTTGCCGGAGGAACCGGATTGTGGATTGTCACAGGAGGATCTGGACAGAGAAGCCTTGCTGACAGCTCCGGGCAGAGAACCCTTGCTGAAAGCTCCGGACCGCCGACCGTCATTGGAGACTCCGGACCGCCGACCGTCGCTGGAGGCTTCGGACCACAGACCGTCGCTGGAGGATCCGGACCGCAGATCGTCTCAGGAGGTTCCGGACCGCGGACCGTCTCAGGAGATTCCGGACTGCTCTCTCTAATTCTCTCTTTCTTTCTCTCTCTCGGAGGACCTGAGCCCTAGGACCATGCCTCAGGACTACCTGACATGATGACTCCTTGCTGTCCCCAGTCCACCTGACCGTAGACCGTCTCAGGAGGTTCCGGACTGTAGACCTTCTTTGGAGGTTCTGGACTGTGAAACGTCACCGGAAGCTCTGGACTTGAAACTGTCGCCGGAAGCTCTGGACTGGGAACTGTCGCCGGAAGCTCTGGACTGTGGAGGTGCACTGGAGGCCTGATGCGTGGAACCGGTACAGGTGGCACCGGGCTGATGACACGCACCTCAGGGCGAATGGGGGAGGAGGCACAGGATGTACTGGACTGTGGAAGCGCACTCGAGACCTGATGCGTGAGACCGGTACAGGTGGCACCGGGCTGATGACACGCACCTCAGGGCGAGTGCGGGAAGGAGGCACAGGACGTACTGACCTCTGGAGGCGCACTGGAGGTCTAGAGTGCAGAGCTGGCACAACCCTTCCTGCCTGGATGCTCAGTCCAGCCCGGAAAGTGTGGGAAGCTAGCACAGGATGCACTGGGCTATGAAGGTGCACTGGGGATACCGTGCATAGAGCTGGCGCAGGATATCCTGGGCCGAAGAGACGCACTGGAGGCCAGGAGCGCTGAGCCGGCACAATCCGTCCTGGCTGAATGCCCAATCTCTAGTGGTGTGGGGGCTGTGCTTTGGCAAAGTGGGTGGGGTTATATCCTTCCTGTTTGGCCCTGTCCGGGGGTGTCCTCGGATGGGGCCACAGTGTCTCCTGACCCCTCCTGTCTCAGCCTCCAGTATTTATGCTGCAGTAGTTTATGTGTCGGGGGGCTAGGGTCAGTTTGTTATATCTGGAGTACTTCTCCTGTCCTATTCGTTGTCCTGTGTGAATTTAAGTGTGCTCTCTCTAATTCTCTCTTTCTTTCTCTCTCTCGGAGGACCTGAGCCCTAGGACCATGCCTCAGGACTACATGATGACTCCTTGCTGTCCCCAGTCCACCTGGCCATGCTGCTGCTCCAGTTTCAACTGTTCCGCCTTATTATTATTGGACCATGCTGGTCATTTATGAACATTTGAACATCTTGGCCATGTTCTGTTATAATCTCCACCCGGCACAGCCAGAAGAGGACTGGCCACCCCACATAGCCTGGTTCCTCTCTAGGTTTCTTCCTAGGTTTTGGCCTTTCTAGGGAGTTTTTCCTAGCCACCGTGCTTCTACACCTGCATTGCTTGCTGTTTGGGGTTTTAGGCTGGGTTTCTGTACAGCACTTTGAGATATCAGATGATGTCCGAAGGGCTATATAAATACATTTGATTTGATTTGATTTGAATCTAGCACGGCAACTGCGGGGAGCTGGGAACAGAGCGCACCGGGCTATGAATGCATACTGGAGACATTGTGTGCATCACTGCATAACACGGTGCCTGACCAGTCACATGCTCCCCATGGTAAGTACGGGGAGTTGGCTCAGGTCTAAACCCTACCTCCACCAATCTCCCCGTATGCCTGCCTCTCGGGCTGCCTCTCGTGCTTCCGTCGTTGGGCTATCTCCTCGTATCGTCGCCGTTCTGCTTTCGCTGCCTCTATCTCCTCCTTCGGACGGTGATACTCCCCGGCCCTTGTCCAGGGTCCTGCTCCCTCCAGGATTTCCTCCCAGGTACATTCCTCCTGGCCACGCTGCTTGGTCTGTTTTTGGTGGGATCTTCTGTCACGTTCGTCGTAATGAGTAGACCAAGGAGCAGCGTGAGTAGAGTTCCACATATTTTTAATAAACCGAAACTCAACAAAACAATACAAACAAGCACAAATGAAACATGAAGCTACTGGTGCACACAGGCAACTATCCGTAGACAAGACAAGACAAATAACAAATGAGGAAATGGCTACTTAAATATGATCCCCAATCAGAGACATTGATGAACAGCTGTCTCTGATTGGGAACCATATCAGGCCAACATAGACATACAAAACCCCTAGATAACCCACCCTAGTCACTATCACGCCCCAACCAACATAGAGAATAAACAGCTACTTATGGTCAGGGTCGTGACAATTTTAATATGTAATGCTTATTTGAAATGCAATAGAAGTTTCGTAATGAGTAGGTTGTTACGAGTGTACTGATGTAAGTGGGATGCACATGACATCAACATGTCAACACCCCTTACTGAATATTTAAAAAGTATTCAAATAACGAGATGTATCCACCAATCCAAAGAGAGAACAGGAGCTTGACATCCTGCCGTTCCACTCTGAGGACAACGGCATAGGCATCTCGTCATTATATCCATAATCTCTGATTGCACCAAATCACATTTTACATTCCTGTCACTCAAACTCAAATTCTACATCCAGTAAGGTGTTCAATTCAATTAGAATTTCAACTCATGAGTTTTATAGTAGTCAATTCCAAAATTCTTAATTGAGCAAAACCCTGATTTTGGGAGAGAAGAAATCTCAAGGGGGGGGTAATGAAGGGAGGGTGACCACTGAGGGGGAGGGTGACCACTGAAACTGCATTGAATGAATTCACAATGATTATCAAAAATGCAGTCAATGATCCTCAATGATCCAGATTTTATGGGATGCCATTAAAGGTGTTATTAAAACCAGTGCAACTGCATTCACATCTGGGCTGAATAAATCAAAATTAAAGAACATTTCAGAATTGGAGAAGTTATTAACACTTTTTCAGACCAGGTAGCGACTACTCTTCTCAAAGTCAAGACAGAACTAAATCTACTGGTAACACAGACAGCAGAATTTTCCATCCATCGAATTAGACGCAACCATTAATTCCAAATAGCGGATATTGCAAGTATTGAATCTGAATCAGGTGAATTACTATCAGAAAAAAAGTATATATATATACATAATTAAAAAATCCTGAACCAATACTTGTACTTGACTCCCCCATCTCACCCCCTTCTAGCTCTGACTTTGCTGATTGCTACTTTATTGAGGAAAAGTGTACTTACGATGTCTGTGATACATGGCTGTCCCATCTACAGTAGCTATCTTAAGATGAATGCACTAACTGTAAGTCACTCTGGATAAGAGCGTCTGCTAAATGACTAAAATGTTCAACGTAAATGTAGAACCAAAATTCATCAACCAAAGATTATCCCGCTTCTATATTGTACACCTCGTATAATGTACACCTCGTATTGTAAATAAATCGATTGAGTAATTGATTGAGTAATTCAAAAATATATATAAGAACTCCTCTTCTTTCAACTGAGGAAGCTGGCTTGCTGGTAGCCCTCATCTCTCTTCATGAACTCAAAAGGGCATTGGGTAACATGAATACAGGCAAATCACCTGGTTGTGCTGGTATTCCTCCTGAGGTCTATTTAACATGTTGGAACCAGTTAGGTCCACTATTAATTGAAATTATTAACACAGCACAAATGTTTGTTTTTACAGAGCGAAAACATTTGGACCAAAGCAGGTTTGTTAAAAAAACGATTATCCTCAGATAACCTCCGTTGCTTATTACATATCTTACATGCTTCATCAGAAATGAAAGCTCCTTGGGCAGTTCTATCTCTCAATGCAGAAAAGGATTTTGATAGACTAAAATGTCATATCTTCGGTTGGTTTTGGAACATAAGGGAATTGGCTCCAATTTCATTCATATATTTAAAACACTATATGCCAATCCCTCAGCCCTAATCATAACAGGCAATAAATGCTCTGTTCCGTTCATAATAACTAGAAGTTGTAGGCAAGGTGATCCCATCTCACCTCTGCTATTTTTATTGCCTATGGAAGCCCTGGCCAAGGCAATTCGACAACTGAAAAAATTACAACATCATCTCTCAATTCCATGGATCACATAATCTCATTATATGCCGGCAATGTATCTCAATCCCTCCCAAAAGCTCTGAAGACCATAGACAAATTCAGTTCGATGTCAAGTTTTAAAATAAATCTAACGAAATCTGCCTGACTGCCTCTCGAGACCCCGATGGAGGACTGCATCTCTACTTATGGAATCCCAATCGTTTCCCAATTTAGATATTTGAGAATAGATATATTTCCTCCCTTCAATAAAACCACTTGCAGAACTTTAACAGAACGCTCAAATCAATTAAATTCATCCTCAGTAGATGGACTAATATCAATTGTCAAACATTGCGACATCAACATTTCTGTATTTCAATGCTTCCATTTACTCCCCCTTCTGGCTATTGGGATAAAATCTATAGTGTGGATTAAAACATGTATATTGCAAAGTAATCGGGTCGGATAAAATTAACAAACTTGCAAAGAAGGAAAGACGTAGGAGTACTATCTGTACCAAACTTTAAATTGCATTTAGTCTCATCCTAAATTTGTTAAGACATGATTCTTCCGCCCCCGTGGCTGAGTATAGAGAGACATATGGTGTCTCCTATTGCCTTGAAAGAGGTGGTCTTCGCTGATATATCCTTTAAATAATGTAAACTATGCTTTGGTCCTATTATTGTGCGCACAATTTATATTTGGCACAACATTTTAAAACAATGTAACTGGGAACTGTCTTGCCCATTCTCAAATATTTCACAACAAAGCTTTGCGATCTGAAGGGTGGCCTTTTGCGTCCGCCTAATGGTCCAAATGTGGAATCTATCCCCTTGCTGATATCATGGACAGTAATGGTTTGAGAATATTCCAATATTTGGAAGACACAAATTACCAGGCATATCTTTTTTTCTATATTTACAATTTAGGTCAGCTATGCTGGCTATGGAGTCCCTTGGGAAAACAATGATGCGATTTATAAATAATGAGACGTGGTGTTGTTGGGAGGTTGTTTATACCCCCCCAACAAAAAAATACAAAACAAAGAAAATGTTGGTCACCCAAAAAATAAGAGAAGTTATTTGACAACATCAATCCACCATTTTTACATGCAATGTATCTTAGCATATTACTATGTTGTGCTAATGCTAGCACTGGCTTTCACTGGTTCGTACTTCTCAAAAAAAATCTTAAAATAGATCACACATACTTCAATCTAATTTATACCGTGAGAAACAGATTTGACTTGGAATTAAAGATTTTGGAATGGAAATGGTTCCAATTATTATCATACGTTTCTACGCTACGTTTCCTTACAGGCTCTACAGAAAGTCCTTTGAAGTGCAGAAAGCATGGAATGTAAGTATAAAATCTTGGTTTGATACAGTTCTGTTCAAATAACTTTATTTCTTCTGTTGCGATAATCCCGATATAAATTGGAATAAAGAAAGAGCTGTTTTAGGATGTTTTTAGAGAACCAATGCAAATAAATTGGATACCAATAGTAGCAATATGCTAACATGAGCGCTATAACATACCATTGGTGGATTGCTCTGAAGTCGTCAAAGGATTTCTCTCCATTTGAGAAAACATATTGGGGTAAAAACTGAAAACTATGCATTTAACACTGTGGTGCTGTCATGGTTACAATTTGAAGTCTGAAATGGTGCTCTTCTACATACGTTTACATCTGTCCATTTACTTTATATGTTTTATTTTATTTAACCTTTATTTAACTAGGTAAGTCAGTAAAGAACAAATTCTTATTTACAATAACGGCCTACCCCGGCCAAATCCAGACGAAGCTGAGACAATTGTGCGCTGCCCTATGGGACTCCCAATCACAGCCTGGATTCTAACCAGGGACTGTAGTGACGCCTCTAGCACTGTGGTGCAGTGCCGTAGACAGCTGCGCCACTCGGGAGCAAGGTCTTCATGAAGACAATTGAGGAAGACGATTTTATATGTCACTGTAGTGACCGATTCCAGGTCTCTTGCACACCACAGGGATAAACTAAAGCCTAGCCATTAGCCTTTGACCTAACACATCTGTAAAGGTCTAATTACTGTATCCTTTCATTGGTAAATTATTAAACTGTCCAACAAAAAAACGGAAAAAATGATTACCTTTCACATCCACATGAAACTGCATTGCATCATCTGTTGTCTTACAGCTGTAGCTCCCTGAATCAGACAGCCTTGCAGATTCCACATCCAATGTCCTTATGGAACCTTCTGATTGCATTTCTAGTCCATTCTCTTCGTGTAGCAGCGTTCCGTCCTTGTACCAGGAAACGTGTGCATTTGGGTCTGATATCTCACAACGCAGGACAATGGGACCGCCTGCTGCAACGGACTTGTTCCTCTCAGCTTCACAAGGTGTTGTGATCCTCACAGGAGGTGCTGGGGGTGTGTGAAGTAGTATTAAGAGAGAATCGCATCACCATTAAGAAATATGTGCTACAATAAAATGACTCAAGTATCTTAAGAGCAAATATCACTACAGAGATTAGTCATGCCAATAACTCTCAAGAATCTCAAATGAATAAGCAAATATCACTAATTCTGTCACGTTTACTATATAAGTATAACTTAATTGTTTTATTAGAGTTGATATATAAAATTTAAGGGGAGGATATTTTTGGTTAGACTGAGATACCTATGAATACAAGTTAATGTGACTGAATCTTACATATAGAATAATCAGACAAATAGTTATAAAGCACCCAAGCTCAAAGTATCACAATGACTAATTTTCAGTATTATTTTAGTATGAGATAAATTGAATAAGAGTAAATGTAGCAATTGTCAAGTGTAAAAGATTACTTATAGCAATCAGTTGATTTTTACACAATGTCAACATTGTGCCTGTCAGTTGTTTTGTTTGATAAAGCTAACCATATTTAATCACCTTCAACATCCACCTTAAATGCAATGTCATCGTCATCCAATTGACTGTCACATTCTCCTAATTGATAGAGCTCTGCTGGTTGAAGAGTTGGTGTCTTCATGGAGGTATAGAGCTCTGCTGATTGGAGAGTTGGTGTCTTCATTGAGCAGCAGAGCTCTGCTGATTGGAGAGTTGGTGTCTGTACTGAGCCACAGACCTCTGTTGGGTGGAAAGTTGGTGTTTGCGTGGAGCCACATACCTCCGCTGATTGGTGAGTTGGTGTATGTATGGAGCCATAGAGCTCTGCTGATTGAAGAGTTTGTGTCTGCATAGAATCATAGAGCTCTGCAGACTGGAGAGTTGGTGTCTGCATGGAGCCACAGACCTCTGCTGATTGGTGAGTTGGTGTATGTATGGAGCCATAGAGCTCTGCTGATTGAAGAGTTTGTGTCTGCATAGAATCATAGAGCTCTGCAGACTGGAAAGTTAGTGTCTGCATGGAGCCACAGACCTCTGCTGATTGGTGAGTTGGTGTATGTATGGAGCCATAGAGCTCTGCTGATTGAAGAGTTTGTGTCTGCATAGAATCATAGAGCTCTGCAGACTGGAGAGTTAGTGTCTGCATGGAGCCACAGACCTCTGCTGATTGGTGAGTTGGTGTATGCATGGTGCCATAGAGCTCTGCTGATTGGACAGTTGGTGTCTGCATGGAGCCATAGAGTTCTGCTGATTGGACAGTTGGTGTCTGCATGGAGCCATATAGCTCTGCTGATTGGAAGGTTGCTGTCTCCATGGAGCCAAAGAGCTCTGGTGAATGGAGAGTTGCTGTCTCCATTGAATAGTGTTCTGCTGATTGGACAGTTGGTGTCTCTATGGAAAAGTGCTCCACAGATTTGAGACTTGGCGTCTCCGTGGAATATATTCCATATGTTTGAAGATGTTGACCGTACTTGTAGTGGAGGATCTGGACAGTAGAGTCTAAGGGCTCACAGTGAACCTCAACGGGGCAGACCTCTTCAATGGACTTGTTCTTCTCAATCGCTTGGTCAGCTGAGACCCTCACAGGTGCAGCTATATGCATTGTGGTGCACACAGAGAAAGGTTTTCAATTGATGTTCTGTGTGCCTTCTCTTATTTAAAAATCCTTTTCTAAAGGTACTACACATCATTGTGTGTTAGCATGGATGAGTTAAGAGAAAACCGATGACAAAGGTTAACAATTAAGAGAGGCGACCAGATTAAGAGCTGGTCTAAAGACAAGATAAATAAGAACTAACAGTACATTTCCTAACACAGAACTCAGTTCACTACATCACTCATTCCTGTTTAGCCACTCGTACAAACATTTTCACATTTTGTGATAAAGGCTCATTGAGACAGGTACAGATTCTGGGCAGCAAAGGGAATGTGAAGATTGGATGATGAGCAAGACATAAGATGTGCTATCAAGAATGGCAAAGCTGCTTGTTACAAGCGTCATTGTTGTTTGACTCTGTTAAGAATGACGATATGATATACTAAACAATTAACATGAATTAGTATGAAGAAATTCAGCCGCTCACAGACCATTCAGATGTTTGATTAAAAGCCAAAATAGCAGGGAATCAGATGAGATTGGGGGGTGAAAGGATCACAAAAAGAAACACATTTAAACTACTGTCTTTATATGCTTTGAAGGATGGAATACACTAGCTAATTCACCACCATTGTTAGTGGCATGTATATGTTGGGTTAAAATGGAGAGTGCTAATGTTGAAATAGCATTATATCACCTTTGATATCCATAGTGTATTGGGAAGACTCATCAGATATCTCACCCTTCTCACTGCCAGGGTGAGACAGCTCTGCTGTTTGAACAAAGCCACAGAGAAAACAGTAAGCTGGATGATAGCTTCAACCATGTAAATGCTTCTGTCAGATTTTGATATGGAGTAGAAAAGGGTTTATGTGGAGCACCACCTTTGATGGCCACATTAAATTGTGTGGTATCGCCAGTTGTTTGGCAGTCAAACCTCCCACCACAGGACATGTCATCTGGTTGGATGAACAAAGTCCTCATGCTGCCCTTTGATTGTCTGTCAAGTCCACTATGTGGGTAGATCTGTGTTCCATCTTTGTCCCAGCAGACCTGGGCAATGGGGTCTGAAATCTCAAACTGTTGTACAATTGAGAGGCCTGCTTCTATGGACTTGTTCTTCTCAACTTCAGGGGCAACCAAGTATGTCATGGGCGGAGCTATAGGTAATCATTGAGGGGATAATTCAGTGTGAATTATTTTGAGTGGTTATAAAATGGCTAATGTAAAGAGACAATATCAACACTAAAGCATCTAGCTTTTTAAGTATTAGCTCAGAACATGTAAGAAGACAATTAATCCAAAAGCTACAGAAAGAGAGTTAGTCGCAACTGAAACTAGAGAAAAACAAACATTTGACAAAAATCACCTTGGTTCTGTACAATTAACGGGGCAACATCTTCCGCTGTAGCACAATAATACGCCCCAGAGTTGGAGGGGTGTGCCGGTTGGACAACCAGGTTCCTCCTGATGCCCCCCATTTCGAAAGGTCCAGTGTCAGAGATGGGCTCTACTTTGTCCTTCTGCCGTGACACCTGGGCAATGGGGTCTGAGATCTCACAGGGTAGTTCAATGGGGCAGGTTGCTTGAAACGGCTGGCTCTTCACAACCTCTGGTGAAGGTAAGAACTTCACTGGTGGAGCTAAAGATGATTATCCATGTTATAATTGTGGAATTTACAGCAGTTAACAATATTTTGGGGGAGGGAGGGGGCTTACAGTAAAGCTTCCCCAAACTGACTAATCTGTCATTTCTCAAACCAGTTTCAAAGAGGCAAACCTATTGCTTCAAACAGTAAACAAACAACAAATATTTCCTTATTTAATGAGATGAAAAGCAAGTGTCTCAATTAACTTAAGAAGAAGAAGTAAGTCCCCACAGACAGACAACACAAATAGCCACCAATGTTAGTTGCATCTAATCTCCACAAAACTGTCTAGGGTTACTCTGTATGAGATTTGAACCAAAAAGCCACAAATCACCTTTGATATCCACAGTAAACTGGAGAGTGTCGTCAGAAGTTTCACAGTTGTACAGCCCTGAGTGAAAGACCCCTGCTGATTGGACAATGAGCTTCCTCATGGTGCCATTAGATTGGATGTCCATTCCAGTCTGTGGGAGGAGCTTTTCTCCATCCTTGCACCAGTAGACCTGGGCAGTGGGATCTGTAACCTCACATTGCAGTTGAAAAGGGCAGCCTGCTTCAACCGACTTGGTCTTCTCAACATCAAAGATAGCTGAGAAGGTCACTGGCACGGCTAGCAATGAGGATGAATGAAATACCATATTATAGAGATAAATATTTAAATGTATGTCATACAGTATATACACTTTTATGTGGCTTCAAATGATTTGAGAATAGAAAATGAGTAAAGTGATCATCAAGTATGTGTAAATAGATAGCCACAGCACTGCAAATCAATCGAGCACAGGAAGCAAGGCTATATACAGTATTCTATTCTGTAAAGTTATTTGTTCATGAACACAGAGAAAGCAGGGATTATTAGTTGCATTTGGAAAATGACACGACTGTTAAAGGATGTAAAGCAAAGGCAGAAAGGGCAATATCACCTTTGATATCCACATGGAACTCCATGGTATCATCCACTGTGGTACAACTGTAAGTGCCAGAGTGAGTCAGTTCTGCTGACTGAACAACCAACGTCCTCATGTTGCCTTCTGATTGGATGTCTAGTTCATGGTTTGAAAAGAGCTGTATTCCATCCTTGTACCAGTAGACCTGGGCAGTTGGATCTGAGAGCTCACATTTCAGTACAATGGGGCAGCCTGCTTCAATGACCCTGTTCCTCTCAGCTTCTGGAAGTACTGAGAACCTCACAGGCGGAACTATAGATATGTTTAAGTCTTAGATTATGGTAATCTATAATTACATTGTTGGTTTGATTAGAGATTTCATTACTTTTGTCAGTTTAAAATGGCAGTTTAAAAAAAATATATTATCGAAGATCAAGCAGATCAAGCATTGTATTGTAATAAAAGAAGGGATGATCATAAAGCTCATTGTTAATAGGCAGCAAGAAAAAGAGTGACAGAAAACATACAGTACAAGACCATCATTGTTAGTAGCTTTGTTAAGAGGGAGCTTGTTAATTTTTCGTAGAGCCCAAAATAAAACTTTTTCACCTTTGACTTCCACATTGAACTTGATGGCATCACCCTTTGTCTTGCAGCTGTACGACCCAGAGTAGAATATCTCTGCTGACTGGACAACTAGTGTCCTTGTGATGCCATCTGACTGGATTTCTATTCCACTTTGAGGTAGGAGCTTTGTTCCATCCTTGTACCAGTACACCTGGGCAGTTGGATCTGAGAGCTCACATTGTAGTACAATGGGGCAGCCTGCTTCAATGGACTTGTTCCTCACAGCTTCTGGAAGTGCTGAAAACCTCACAGGTGGAGCTATGGGTGTTTAGATGTTATGATGTTTTTTATGTCTGTGTGTTACATTCATCTTATGTTTGATATGTGATGTTCAAGTGCAATCATCAAATTTAACACATACTTGTGGAACAGAAGTCTTTCAGGTCAGAAGGTCACAAGAAAATGTGCTAGTAACCTTGCCAGAATAAATTAGTTCAACAGAAACCACTTGCCACTCACCCTCAACTTCCACGTTGAACCTTATGACATCGTCAATGGCGTCACAGCAATACACTCCGGAATGGGAGAACTCAGACGATTGGATGACAATTCTCCTCATTGTGCCTTCTGACTGAATATGAAGACCCTCGACTGTGTGTACCTCCACCCCATTCTTGTACCAGTGTACTGGAACTGCGGGGTCTGACAACTCGCAGTAGAGTACAATGGGGTTGCCAAGTTCAACAAATTTATTACGATCCATCTCTGACAGTGGTGTGAACTTCACTAGAGGAGCTGCAAATTTCAGAAAAATCATGAGCATTTTTCTCATCACAATTATAACACTTTGACCAAATTTAAATTGGTACAATACAGTAAGAAAGGACATTTTTCTCATACACCTAATTTTTGGCAGTAATTAATACGTACCTTGAATATAGAGTGCTGCTGAATCTCGTATTCCATAGGCAATGAATGTGATCTCAGCCCCGTTGTCGGTGTCTCGTACACCTTGTATGCGTAGGGATTGGTGCGTTCGAGACCGCCGCATGGAGTAACGGTCGTCCTCCAGAAGCTGAGTGCCATTCAAGAACCATGAGCCAATAACTGAGGCAGTGAGCTCAATTGAGAAGCAGGCATCCTGGCCTTCTGGCACCAAGGCATCCTGCAGTGGGGCTTGTATTCTGGTCACAGGGACTGAAAAACATAGCAATATTACACCTCAATTGCGCTCTGCATTCTACTTCAAACTCAAATTCGGTCACCCCTTATGCAAAGCAGGTTTCAAAAGGGTTATAATGTTAAGTATCTTTAGGGTTTTGTTTCCGCTAGGAGCTGCTCCACATTCAAGCCGGCTTGATTTCTGATTGTCTACACTTGTTCTAATGGTGTTTGCTGAGCACAGCATTGAAACTATCTCACAGTTCAGTCATTTGAGCTAGCTAGCTTTTAGGGATCAGGTTTGGATCGTTAGCTAGTTGCCGAATGGCTAGCATGCTAAGAATGATAGTTAGCCAATACTAGCTTAATATTATGCTAGTAGATGATAATGCTAACCAATGTTTTGCTGGCTAAACATTTGGCTAGCTAGCAGAATGGGAGTAGTTACAGTAGTGAATTATTTTGACAGACATCACACTAGCAATGGCTATCATGTTACACCATTAACATTAGCAATGGAAATACAAATTAAGCTTTGCCATCTAGTCCAGTTTGGCTTGAATCCAGCTTGGCGCTAATGTGCCAATCGAAAGGTATATGTAGCAGATTTTCAGTTGGGAGGGCTTCTGCTTACCCAGGTGAACTGCCCTTGGGAACTCCACATTGTTGCTCCTGCCATACTTGTTGACACTGCATATGCGAAAGCGATAATCTGCCTCACAGGGGACGCTGTCACCAAGAATCTCCACTGAGGTGGCCGAGTCGGTGGTCAAACATTGCAGCCACTCCTGAGAGCCGGTGCCCACCTCTTGCCTCTCCAACACGTAACCCGATGGGGGGTTCTTCCGGGTGTCCTGTGCCGGAACCCATGAGAGGAGGGCAGCGTTGGCACGCTCTGTGTTGATTTGCACACCCACTGGACAGCTGGGTGGGCTATGCCTGGCCGCTGAAAGCAGAATATACTATATACTGAATGTAATGTATAAAACGCTAGCACATGTTCTTATATTTGGATGTAGATTCATTTTGGTGAAATTGGATATGAATTCAGTAGAATTAGGCTTGACCACCTTAGGAACACCATTTCTATCCCTTTTGTCTGACAAATTCACCACCTACAAAATCTAATCCCAAACAGATGCCACAAGTATTGTACCTTTTACCCTCAGCTGAGAGGAGGTTTTGGATCTTCCCACAAAGAAGGTCACAAGGCCAGAATCCTGGGGCGTTGTGTTGACAAAAACCAGAATGTGAGTTTTTCCAAAGGACTTCAGGATGGTCTGATGAGTCTCACGCAGCTCCGTCCCCTCTTTGTACCAATGTATGTCCATTTCCTCCTCCTCCACTTCAACACAGAAGGCAGCATTTTCCCCCTCCAAAACATCCACCTTACGTGGAAGCTTACGCACGATTGTGCCTACAAGGGGACAGAGTAACTTGTAAGGACATCAATAGCTGTGAAAAAATAACTGCGCTGTACTGTGGTGTGACGTCAAACTGTAAGCGTGGCAAATTTGTTCATTCAACTCAACCAGATCTTACATGAATTTCCTAAATCCACCCCAACCATATCATGCTAACGATGGCTTTCTGTGTGTATCAGTCCAGATATTGTGTGTAGAATATATAAATACAGAATTTACCTTTAACTGCCACCTCAGCAATACTCCTCCCCCCATCCGCCATCTCGCAAAGATAAATCCCATCGTCGTCGACTCCGATGTCACGAATAGTGAGTCGTCGTTTTGTTCCCCACTCTTCCATCCCATATTTGGCTCCTGGCTGTAGCCGCCTGTCCTCCAAATACCATGTGATGGGAACAGAGTCCTCAGGAACCTCACACTCCAGAACAGCCAGGTCCCGTTCCCACACCTCCAGATCAATGAGGGGCTGCTTAAACCGCACAGGCGGCTCTGACATTAAGGAGACGGAGGGATACCATTAAACGGGTTAACGGCCACCTACGTAGGACTCAATCGAAGGACATGGTAAAAGAAAAAATGACTCAGACAAGGAATTCATATGTTCCTTTTATCAGAGATGTCTGGCCTCAAAGCTAATACAGTAGTATAACATTGTAAAGAGGTAGCTCTGACACAGAACAAAGTCTACTGACTTAGCAAGACTAGTTATTTTTTGATAAATCACTTTATTGCACTATAATGTGGTGTTTTAGACATGTTACCCCAAAACTGTCTTGACTGTAGCCAGTGGAAAATCATGTTCATTTGTATTTATTCTATTGGTTTAAATATTTGAATTCTAGTTTTAAAACATGGTAAAGATGTTACTTTATATAGTGCTGGTTTACACTAGGAATAACTCCTGTTAAATTCAGACAACACTCACTACTGTTCGTGTAAATACTGTCCATGTGAAATTCCAAAAATAGCTGACAACTGCACTTAATCTGTGTCCTTGGTCTAGAACTATGTTATAATCTGTAAATTGAAATATATTTCATAGTAAATACCAATATAGCAAACAAGTTAAGAAGAATAATATGAGACAAGTGGCTTCATTCAGTTGGTATGGAAAGACCATTAACACATTGGGGCGTTGGATAGGCAATAAACTGTTTGTAACTGACACCATCAGACAGTACCAGTTATAAACGAAAGAATGTGAACTACTCTTTGAATTATGTGTGTATTTAGCTGACTATATCGGACCCACAAAGAGCTTGATGATCCAATAATTGAGGAAAGACTCTTAACAAATTCACCTATTTAAACCTCTACACCCATCTGCATTACCAGGATAGCAGTGTGTAAACATATACTTTCTAGCCTGCCATAGCTCTAACACAATGTTGCTTTCTAGCCTGCCCTAGCTCCAATACAATGTTGCCACCAGTGCTTTTCTCTGCACCATGTGCGAAACATGATCCCACCTCTAGAGACTTCGATCACATGGATCCCCCCTCCCAGACCTTTAAAAACCTAAGTGACTTTGCAGACATTGGACCGGTTGGAATCCACTTCATGTCGATGAGCTTGGCCAGGTCAGGTACTTTGAAATATCTCTGTTCAAGTTTCAGATAATTAAGACGTATCATTAATCCTCTGGTGGATTAGGGATTGAATTGCTTTGCAGGAGCCAAATGATTTGGCTGCTGATTACACTGGCCGTATGCAGCTAATTGACTTGTTAGCGTATTCATTTAGCAATGCTGATTACCTGTTAAAAGGCTTATATATGGTATTAAGTCAAGGGGAGATGTACACACCTGGATGGAGTTATATTTTATACATGTTATATTGTTCCATGAAAGTCATTCTAGTTCTCTACTGAAGTATTTTAACAGCCAACTCTGTAGCAATGGACAAATACCAGTTTGACTTACCTTTCACAGAGAGATGTACAGCACTGAGGGTTTGTCCTGCAGTGTTTGATGCAGCGCAAACATAAACCCCGTTGTCCTGTTGCTTACAATACAGCACTTTAAGTGTGAAGTAACCCTCCCTGTCTTCATATAACAGGTACCGTCTTCCGGACATGATCAGCCTGCCATCTTTCCTCCATATTATTTCTGGTTTGGGCTTCCCAGTCACAAAGCAGCGGAATTTGGCATGCTTGCCCTCTGTCACGGCAAACATTTTCACTTGCTTGGCTTGGTTGGTCACTGGGTCGTCTTTGAGCCGTGTGGTCAGCTGCCTACCACTCCTCTGTTTGCCTTGATGGCCTTTCCAGTGGCCGTTTGTGTAACCGTTACGGTTTCCCTCTTCCTCGTGACCCGGGCCTGCATCGACGAGCAACACGGCTCCAGCCAGCCCCTCTCCAAACTCATTTCTGGCCTTGCATGTATACACTCCACCGTCGGGTGCACGAGTCTTGAAGATTTTAAGCTGGAACCATCCCCCGTCCTGGTAGCCCACATTGAAATGTGTACTCTCAAATATCTCATTGAGTTTTCTCCCGTCCTTTTCCCAGACCACCTCTGGCCGCGGGTTTCCCCACAGCTTACAGGAGAAGACGGCGTCTTCGCCGCGGCCCACCCGGGTGGAGAGGGGCTTGATCAGGAAACGAGGCTTGTTCTCCTCCCGGAGCTCCATCTCTTGGGCCTCACCCTCCACCTTCAGGGTCGCCGCGGCATATGTTTCCCCGATGCTGTTCTTGGCCTTGCATGTGTACTGGCCGCTATCCTCTGTGGTCACCGATGAAATTATGAGATTGTATACATTTCCATCCTCGAAGAGACGGTAGCGACCCTCTGGGTGGATCTGTTCGTTGTTTCGCTCCCAGATGACCGCTGGCCTGGGGTCCCCGCCGATCTGACACTTCAGGACAGCATCAGTGCCACTCTGCACTACTACGGGGCGAGGGTAGGCCAGGAAACGTGGGGCACCACCAAACACATCCATCTCTGCTAGTTTGCCAGCCTCACCTCACCATAGGCAGGCCACCGGCATGCAGTTGCTCCCTCACTGGAGTTGGGCTGCCCACTTATGTACTGTATAAGGTTCTAAAAGAAAAGAAACAGAAAGATACAATATGGTGCAATACCTGGCAGACAATGTGTTGGCATACCTATGTTTTTTGCCAGCGTTACAGACGGCTATATCGGTCCGCTAATACAGGACTAGTAAAGGACCAGTGCACTTTTTTAAGAATGTTTTTATTTTATTTATTTATTTATTAAGATTTGATTTTATTCAAATATTTCAGGGGGACAACTTCAGCACCCCTACATCCTGCGTCTATGTGTGTTGCTGCAATCGGATAATTTGATTTTGAAGATGGAATGGAGCTGGAATGAACAAAGAAATAACTAGGAATTGTTTCATATGAAAAAATGATTCTCTGGGTATGCCCATGTTAATTACGTAATTTTCATTTTCAAAAATGTTAAGAGCACTGTGTAATTTATTCAAATATGAAGGCTAAATCAGGAACATTGAACTATTCTGACACATTGACCTAAGCAGCCTCTGCTATTCTTAGATACATATGCATTTATAAGGAGTGAGGCAGAGACATTCCTCACCTATATATATTGTATATTGAGTAGAGAAGAAATTTAGAGGCGAGAGCTGCTGAAATAGTAGTTGGCCTGATTCAAACCCGTGCTGCAGCAGTACATATGTGTCCCAGAGGCAGGGGCTTAGACCACTAGACCACCCTAGGCCACTGATAATTCTGCATTTGTACACATTTAGCTGCTCACAGGCGTTGTAGGATAAATTATCTGTATTATGGCATTTCAGTGGGTGGCAAAATATGACAGAATGGACAGTACGGTAGCTATTTGCCATAATACTGCAGTAAAAATGCATTGTAAGATGTGTCATAAGTATATGAACTACTTATGTCTTACTTCATATATGATTGTGACTATACAACTACATGATTATACATTACATAGTAAGACAATAAAATTATAAGAAAGTATAATGGCTCAATGTTATAACAGGTAATCAAGGAATATACAGTGCATTCGGAAAGTATTCAGACCCCTTGACTTTTTTTTATGTTACAGCCTTATTCTAAAATTGATTAAATTGTTTTTTTTCCATAGTCAATCTACACACAACACTTCATAATGACAAAGCAAAAACCAGTTGCTGCCTAGCTATTTTCAGGTCTCTCCAGAGACTTAGAACGGGTTCAAGTCCGGGCTCTGGCTGGGCCACTCAAGGACATTCAGAGACTTGTCTTGATGCCACTCCTACGTTATCTTGGCTGTGTGATTAGGGTCATTGTCCTGTTGGAAGGTGAACCTTCGCTCCAGTCTGAGGTACTGAGCGCTCTGGAGCAGGTTTTCATCAAGGATCTCTCTGTACTTTGCTCCGCTCATCTTTGCCTCGATCCTGACTAGTCTTGCTGTCCCTGCCGCTGAAAAACATCCCCACAGCATGATGCTGCCACCACCATGTTTCACCGTAGGGATGGTGCCAGGTTTCCTCCAGATGTGAAGCTTGGCATTCAGGCCAAAGAGTTCAATCTTGGTTTCATCAGACCAGATAATCTTGTTTCTCATGCTCTGAGAGTCTTTTGGTGCCTTTTGGCAAACTCAAAGTGGGATATCATGTGCCTTTTACTGAGGAGTGGCTTCCATCTGGCCACTCAACCGTAAATTCCTGATTGGTGGAGTACTGTAGAGATGGTTGTCCTTCTTGAAGGTTCTTCCATCTTTACAGAGGATCTCTAGAGCTCTGTCAGAGTGACCATTAGGTTCTTGGTCACCCCCCTGAGCAAGGTCCTTCTCCCCCGATTGCTCAGTTTGGCCGGGTGGCCAGCTCTAGGAAGAGTCTTGGTGGTTCCGAACGTCTTCTATTTAAGAATGATGGAGGCCACTGTGTTCTTGGGGACCTTCAATGCTGCAGACATTTTTTGGTACCCTTCCCCAGATCTGTGCCTCGACACAATCCTGTCTCGGAGCTCTACGGACAATTCCTTCGACCTCATGATGTGGTTTTTGTTTTGACATGTACTGTCAACTGTGGGACATTATATAGACTGGTGTGTGCCTTTCCAAATGATCTCCAATCAATTGAATTTACCACAGGTGGAATCCAATAAAGCTGTAGAAACATCTCAAGAATCATCAATGGAAACAGGATGCACCTGAGCTCAATTTTGAGTCTCATAGCAAAGGGGCTGAATACTTATGTAAATACATTTGCAAACATTTCTAAAAAACTGTTTTCGCTTTGTCATTATGGGGCATTGTGTGTAGATTGCCGAGGATATGATTTATTTAATCAATTTTTAAAAAAAATTAAAATGTAACTAAAAGGACAATACAGCGTAAGAACTTGGACAACTACACTAGTTCAGAATAGTATATATTGTCTCAGGGTGGAGACTGCATAACAGCTTATAACACTAAAATGTGTGTGTAAAAAATACTTGTATCATTAAAACATTGCACCATTTAGTATCCATGATGTGTTTTGGGTGATTAGGTGGTATTACTATTAGTGTTAATTGAATTACAGGGGGGGGGGGGGGTGTAAGACAGAGACGCAAGTTAGCCATTCAGGGGTGAACGGCCTTTACTTTAGTCCTATTGCAACAGCAGCCACCACAACACATAGCCAGCACAGCTGGTGCTGTATTTCAATGGGAAAGTGCTTAATATAGTATGCCCTAAATAAAGACCTGTGAGAGAGCCTGTGTCAGGTATCACAAAGCACACCCTGGAACCCGTGTGCTCACACAAACATAGATCTAACTCACAGTGCTCACACCCCTAGAGAACTTACAGTCAAAATATGCTAAGCCTTCATCACACCCGTTGTTGGCACTCTTATTCTAGAATTCATACTCTAAATATCATTGTTAAAATTGTTTTTCTCTGTCATTTTCCACAATAAATAGAATGCAGGGATTAACAATTCCCTAGCATAAATAAATTATCTTCACAGTGTTATGGCATATTGAACAACCTGGTCCTCTCAATTATATATATTTTTGGCTTCTCAATTTTGGTAGAAGCAGTTGAAGGTTTGCCCTGATGGACATTGGAGCCATCTATTAGTCAGGCTATGACTTTATTCACTTTAAGCTCAATGTGTATGTTTGCTTTCTGTAAGCTCTGATGCATGGTTAGGGTCTCAAGGAAGGTGAGCCAAATCTAGAATGCTTCCGAGCCATGTTTGTCAATGCGTCCACCAGTTTACTGCATGGGCCACAGTGTGCACACACACATGCAACACACACACAGTCAAAGGCACATATAATAAGAGTAGTATATGGTGATACATGTACTGAATCTTAAATCGTATAACTAGAAACCAATATGACAATGTGTAGTAGTCTGGTTTACCTCTAAAATCATCGCTATTCTGTCACCCTTTCAACCCTTTCTCTCATCCCGAACCTGTGCCACGTCAATATGCTGAAAAACCTTTTCATCAGTCAGAACTTGTAATATCCACTTTATCACCTCCAATGGCAGGTGCCAGTAATTATTTCCCTGTTAGCCACCTGTTCCACAAAAATGATTGAGGACAATACATTGAAAGTGGTCTCAATATTCCCCCTGGGGGTTTAAGAGGAGATTAACCTTTGTGTTTACTCATCTGGTTTAATTGGAAGGACCCTTGCCCCCAGTGAATCTGCACTACGTACTCCTCACATGACCTACCTCTCTTTGGTCCCAAGGAGCGACCGTCAACATACATTCCGCACTGGCACTCTTCTTCAAGCCACTGAGGCTATATTCCCCGCCTCCAAACTGCTGAGTAATGTCACTTACTGGTCGATTCTTTCCCCGACACCAACTGTAATCCGGTTGGGGTTCTTTCTCTCAAATATCAACCAATGTGGAGCTTTGTTTTCACAGTTTCCAAGTGATCTTTTAGTACATATTGACGGGCCTGTGCCAGACCCATCCAAGAAAAGTAAAGAGAATTTGAGTATTTCCCCCTCAGCGCCCTTTCTACACTCCAGAGCGGTCCCCCAATCTCTGTGGCGTTCAACCCTGAGACACCCCGAGTGTCATTGTTCGTGGAAGAACGTTAAATGCTTTTGCAGCTGCTGCTGTCCCCTAAAAATACCATCAGCCTTGATGACAGCAGTGAAGATAAGTTGGGCACTTCCATTCACTTGCTTGCATGGGCTAAAGATAGCTTTAGATGGCTGGTTCAGGGCAGACTGCTTAGCTTACTTGAGACCTTGCAATAAAACCTAAGGAGAAGGGCAGTCTTCTCTGGGCTCTAAAAAAATCTTTAAGACCCCTCCATGTTTTCTTGTAATTCACCACAATCTAGAAAAGAGGAGGTTAGAGATACTGATAATACTCATCATTGTAGATATCCAGAATAAGTGGCTTCCGGATCTAACATGGCATCCACTGTAAATTGATGCTCTCCGCCGGCTGAAACCATGTGCTTAGCAAGTGAACAGTGAGTTTTATGTTAAATTTAGATTATTGTGTGGTGTATCAGGGGTTGACCACACTCACAAGGACCATGCATAGGTGTGGTCTCATTCCAAAAGCTTCTAAACAATCTAAACAATTACTGATGTACAATGATAATTTAAAAAATGAGACATACCAATTGATTCTTGAAGAATATATCTTGTAAATCAGGGCTGTCCAACCCTCTTCCTTGAGATCTACCGTCCTGTGGGTTTTCAATCAAATCAAAGTTTATTTGTCACATGCGCCGAATACAACAGGTCACCTTTCACCTTACAGTGAAATGCTTACTTACAGGCTCTAACCAATAGTGTGAATTTTTTTTTGTGTATGTGTGTGTGTAGGTAAGCAAAGAAATAAAACAACAGTAAAAATACATTTAAAAATAACAGTAGCAAGGCTATATACGGACACCGGTTAGTCAGGCTCATTGAGGTAGTATGTACATGTGGGTATGGTTAAAGTGACTATGGATATATGATGAACAGAGAGTAGCAGTAGTGTAAAAGCAGGGATTGGCAGGTGGTGGGACACAATGCAGATAGCCCGGTTAGCCAATGTGCGGGAGCACTGGTTGGTCGGGTATGTACATGAATGTATAGAGAAGCAGCAGTGTAAAATATGGGTTGGGGGGGAACACAATGCAAATAGTCCGGGTAACCATTGGTTACCTGTTCAGGAGTCTTATGGCTTAGGGGTAAAAACTGTTGAGAAGCCTTTTTGTCCTAGACTTGGCACTCCGGTACCGCTTGCTATGCGGTAGTAGAGAGAACAGTCTATGACTGGAGTGGCTGGGGTCTTTGACCTTTCAGGGCCTTCCTCTGACACCGCCTGGTGTCGAGGTCCTGGATGGCAGGCAGCTTTGCCCCAGTGATGTACTGGGCCGTACGCACTACCCTCTGAAGTGCCTTGCGGTCGGAGGCCGAGCAATTGCCGTACCAGGCAGTGATGCAACCCGTCAGGATGCTCTCAGTGTTGCAGCTGTAGAACCTTTTGAGGATCTCAGGACCCATGCCAAATCTTTTTAGTTTCATGAGGGGGAATAGGCTTTGTCGTGCCCTCTTCACAACTGCCTTGTTGTGTTTGGACCATTCTAGTTTGTTGTTGATATGGACACAAAGGAATTTGAAGCTCTCAACCTGCTCCACTACAGCCCCGTCGATGAGAATGGGGATGTGCTCGGTGCTCCTTTTCCTGTAGTCCACAACCATCTCCTTAGTCTTGGTTACGTGCTGTAGTCAATGAATAGCATTCTCACATAGGTGTTCCTTTTGTCCAGGTGGGAAAGGGCAGTGTGGAGTGCAATAGATATTGCATCATCTGTAGATCTGTTTGGGCGGTATGCAAATTGGAGTGGGTCTAGGGTTTCTGGGAATGTGGTGTTGATGTGAGCCATGACCAGCCTTTCAAATCACTTCATGGCTACAGACGTGAGTGCTACGGGTCTGTAGTCATTTAGGCAGGTTGCCTTTGTGTTCTTGGGAACAGGGACTATGGTGGTCTGCTTGAAGTATGTTGGTATTACAGACTCAATCAGGGACATGTTGAAAATGTCAGTGAAGACACTTGCCAGTTGGTCAGCACGTGCCGGGAGCACACGTCCTGGTAATCCATCTGGCCCCACAGCCTTGTGAATGTTGACCTGTTTAAAGGTCTTACTGACGTCAGCTACGGAGAGCGTGATCACACAGTCGTCCGGAACAGCTGATGCTCTCATGTATGCCTCAGTGTTGCTTGCCTCGAAGCGAGCATAGAAGTGATTTAGCTGATCTGGTAGGCTCGTGTCACTGGGTAGCTTGCGGCTGTGCTTCCCTTTGTAGTCTGTAATAGTTTGCAAGCCTTGCCACATCCGACGAGCGTCGGAGCCGGTGTAGTATGATTCAATCTTAGCCCTCTATTGACGCTTTGCCAGTTTGATGGTTCGTCGCAGGGCATAGCAGGATTTCTTGGAAGTCTCCGGGTTAGAGTCCCGCACCTTGAAAGCGGCAGCTCTACCCTTTAGCTCAGTGCGAATTTTGCCTGTAGTCCATGGCTTCTGGTTGGGGTATGTACGTACAGTCACTGTGGGGACGACGTCCTCAATGAACTTATTGATATAGCCAGTGACTGATGTGGTGTATTCCTCAATGACATCAGGAAGAATCCCGGAACAGTCCTGTAGAACTGATTTAGCTTCTGCTTCATCTGACCATTTTTTTATAGACCGAGTCACTGGTGCTTCCTGCTTAAATTGTTTTTTTGTAAGCAAGAATCAGGAGGATAGAGTTGTGGTCGGATTTACCAAATGGAGGGCGAGGGAGAGCTTTGTACGTGTCTCTGTGTGTGGAGTACACGTGATCTAGAATTTGTTTCCCTCTGGTGGAAATTATTATTATTATTATTATGGTGGGAAATAAGTATTTGGTCAATAACAAAAGTTTATCTCGATACTTTGTTATATACCCTTTGTTGGCAATGACAGAGGTCAAACGTTTTCTGTAAGTCTTCACAAGGTTTTCACACACTGTTGCTGGTATTTTGGCCCATTCCTCCATGCAGATCTCCTCTAGAGCAGTGATGTTTTGGGGCTGTTGCTGGGCAACACAGACTTTCAACTCCTTCCAAAAATTTCCTATGGGGTTGAGATCTGGAGACTGGCTAGGCCACTCCAGGACCTTGAAATGCTTCTTACGAAGCCACTCCTTCGTAGCCCGGGTGGTGTGTTTGGGATCATTGTCATGCTGAAAGACCCAGCCACGTTTCATCTTCAATCACCTTGCTGATGGAAGGAGGTTTTCACTCAAAATCTCACGATACATGGCCCCATTCATTCTTTCCTTTACGTGGATCAGTCGTCCTGGTCCCTTTGAAGAAAAACAGCCCCAAAGCATGATGTTTCCACCCCCATGCTTCACATTAGGTATGGTGTTCTTTGGATGCAACTCAGCATTCTTTGTCCTCCAAACACGACGAGTTGAGTTTTTACCAAAAAGTTATATTTTGGTTTCATCTGACCATATGACGTTCTCCCAATCTTCTTCTGGATCATCCAAATGCTCTCTAGCAAACTTCAGACGGGCCTGGACATGTACTGGCTTAAGCAGGGGGACACGTCTGGCACTGCAGGATTTGAGTCTCTGGCGGCGTAGTGTGTTACTGATTTTAGGCTTTGTTACTTTGGTCCCAGCTCTCTGCAGGTCATTCACTAGGTCCCCCCGTGTGGTTCTGGGATTTTTGTGATCATTTTGACCCCACGGGGTGAGATCTGCGTGGAGCCCCAGATTGAGGGAGATTATCAGTGGTCTTGTATGTCTTCCATTTCCTAATAATTGCTCCCACAGTTGATTTCTTCAAACCAAGCTGCTTACCTATTGCAGATTCAGTCTTCCCAGCTTGGTGCAGGTCTACAATTTTGTTTCTGGTGTCCTTTGACAGCTCTTTGGTCTTGGCCATAGTGGAGTTTGGAGTGTGACTGTTTTAGATTGTGGACAGGTGTCTTTTATTTCTGATAACAATTGGTGGCTGACTAGATCCTTTTTTGCCCCACTGTAAACAGCCACAATAAGTATAGCTGAGAACTCTCTAGGCAAGTAGTGTGTCCGGCAATTTATCACATTTATCACTCTAGCAAAATCTAGAGACTTCCTTAGATTTCATGCACCAGCTGTTGTTTACAAATATGTACAGACCGTCCCCCCCCCCCCCTCCCCTTGTCTTACCGGAGTGTGCTGTTCTATCCAGCCGGTGCAGCGTGTATCCATGGATCATCACTGGAGGCTTCTTGCCATGGATCATCACTGGAGGCTTCGTGCCATGGATCATCACTGGAGGCTTCGTGCCATGGATCATCACTGGTGGCTTCTTGCCATGGATCGTCACTGGAGGCTTCTTGCCATGGATCATCCCTGGAGGCTACTTGCCATGGATAATCACTGGAGGCTTCTTGCCATGGATCATCACTGGAGGCTTCGTGCCATGGATCATCACTGGAGGCTTCTTGCCATGGATCATCACTGGAGGCTTCGTGCCATGGATCATCACTGAAGGCTTCTTGCCATGGATCATCACTGGAGGCACCGGATACACTGGGCCGTGGAGGCACATTGGCGGTCTCAAGCGCAGAGCTAGCACAATCCGTTCTGGCTGGATCTCCGCTTCCACCCGGCAAATGGGGGACGCTGGCACAGAGCACACCGGCCTGTGAATGCTCAACCGAGACACCGTGCGCATCACCCCATAGCATGGTGCCTGACCAGTCACATGCTCGCCACGGTAAGCACGGGGAGTTGGCTCAGGTCTGAATCCTGACTTTGCCACACTCCCCGTGTGCCACCCCCAAAATAAATTTGGGGGCTGCCTCTTGGGCATCCTTGCTACCCGTGTTCCCCCACAAATACAGGTGGGAAAAAAGGCTCAATAGGAGACAATGATAGACAGCTGTCCTTGATTGAGAACCCTACCCGGCCAAACATAGAAATACATATAATAGAACATAGAATACCCACCCCAAATCACACCCTGACCAAACCAAATAGAGACATAAAAAGGATCACTAAGGTCAGGGCGTGACAATGCCTTCAGGAGACAGGATTGGTCTGCTCCAGTTGTAATATGTTTGTAGCCTGCATTGTTTGACTTCCAACTGTATTGTTATATACAAAGTTTGCTAACATAAGCACACGTATAACCCATGGCATACAAGGATGTGCCAACAGTCTCTTGGGACATCTTCATCTACAGACAGGCTTTCACAGCTCTCCATATCTGAGGACGGACAACATCACAAATAAACACGCTATATTACAATTAGACAGCACCTACAATTATATATGTCTGTCTTCATAGTTTTCCTCTCTAGAGACTAGAACTGGACAATATTTTCATAATGTCCTCCCACAACCTGCTCTATCTAACGATGGTGCCTTCAGAAAGTATTCACACAGCCTAACTTTTCACACATTTTGTTGTGTTAGAGCCTGAATTTTGTATTAAATATTGATTTAAAAAAAATGATATGCACACAATACCCCATAATGTAAAAGTGGAAATATATTTTTTGGAAATGTTTACATATTAATTAGAAATTAATAGCTGAAATGTCTTTACTCAATAAGTATTCAGCCCCTTTGTTTTGGCAAGCCTAAAAAGTTCAGGAGCAAAAATGTGCTTACACCTCTAGAAGTCTAAGCTAACATATGGAATTGTTTTAAGATGATGATACCATGGATCGTTTAGCTATTTGATTTGGAATTTTAGGACCGCTTTAGGCATAAAAATATAAATATATATATATTTGATCCAATATTGCATTTGGCCTTTACTACCATAGCCCATTGAAACGCATTGAATAACACCTTCGTACATGGCAAACAATTAATTACAAGTGGGTTTTTGGACACATACAATGCCTTCAGAAAGTATCGAGGCCCCTTGACGTTTTCAACATTTTGTTACATACAGCCTTATTCTAAAATTGTTTTTTTTTCAAATCCTCAGCGATCTGCACACAATACCCAATAATGACAAAGTGAAAACAGGTTTTTAGAAATGTATGACAATGTATTAATAATATGTTATTAACATAAGTATTCAGAGCCTTTGCTATGAGACTTAAAATTGAGCTCAGGTGCATCCTGTTTCCATTGATCATCCTTAAGATGTTTCTACAACTTGATTGGAGTCCACCTGTGGTAAATTCAATTCATTGGACATTATTTGGATTAGCACATACCAGTCTATATAAGGTCCCACAGTTGACAGTGCATGTCAGAGCAAAAACCAAGCCATGAGGTCGAAGGAATATTCAGTAGAACTCCGAGACAGGCTGGTGTCGAGGAACAGATCTGGGGAAGGGTATCAAAATATGTCTGCAGCATTGAAGGTCCCCAAGAACACAGTGACCTCCATCATTCTTAAATGGATGACGTTTGGAACCACCAAGACTCCTCCTAGAGCTGGTTGCCCGACCAAACTGAGCAATCGGGGGAAAAGGGCCTTGTTCAGGGTGGTGACCAAGAACTCGATGGTCACTCTGACAGAGCTCTAGAGTTCCTCTGTCCATTGTTCCATAGAGTGGTCATAATAGTTTTTTATGCCAGACCGTTTGGACACTAGACACATTTTTGTGAGTATACCGATTTTTGAGATGTCTCATGGTCTGACAAACAAAGCTGTAGGTCACCACCTTCCACCACAGATGCAGAAGGACAACATAGTTGGATGTGGTGCATTGAGACAGCCCATGCAACAACTTATATCTCTATCTTAAATTGATAGATTTTGATGGGGATTGTTTGTATTATGTTACTTAGATTGAAGCACAGGTGCATCAATAGACTCTTAAGTCACAAAATAAGTTACATGGACTTACTGTGTAATAATAGTGTTTATCATAATTTCTAAATGACTACCTCATCTCTGTACCCCACACATACAATTATCTGTAAGGTCTTTTAGTCGAGCAGTGAATTTAATCTGAAGCACAGATTCAAGCACAAAGACCAGGGATATTTTTAAATGGTTCGCAAAGAAGGGCACCTGTTGGCAGCATTGTGTTCGAGATCACCTAAAGCGAGACCGATTCAAGACCAAGACTGGAGCAAATTGAGTCAGAGTCAAGACCAAGACTAATGGGAGGCCAAGACCGAGTCAAGACCGAGACCGGGAGGGGGACAAGGGGTCAGAGTCCGAGTCAAGACCTAGACCAGCAAAATGCTAGTCCAATTCAAGACCATGATTGTAATTTTGTCAAATCACCATCATAATAACAGCTCAAAATGTCCAGTACGCACGGTTCCCCGCACGGTTCCCTGCTTCAGCATTGATTGTCATATTTCCTTATAAACCCGTGTGCTGACGCTGTTCCTGTCTTGTTTCATGTCTGTTCCTGATTAAATGCTTGACTCCCCATACCTGCTTCTCTGCTCCAGCATCTGTTCTTACAGAATGCTGAAGTCACCAAACGAAGCATCAGGGAGTTGTGGCATTCCGGTTGGGGGTGACGTCGGGTCCAGGGGCCTCCACTGATGGAACTGGGGATGCCTAAGCCAACTCGTTGGGTTGTCACGCGTTCGCTGGCTTGAGAGGTTTCTTGCACCGGTTGGCTCGGAAGGCGCCCATCCCACATCAAGCCTCACCGGATCGTCAGGTTTTTACACCCAGCCGGCTCACCAGGATGCTCCGCCTCCACAGGATCATCGGCCTCCCACAGCTCAGTGGGATTGACAGGCTTTTATGTCAGCCGGATCGTTAGGCTCCTATGCCTCAGCTGGCTGGCTTGGCTCTTCCACGCTTCCCCCCTAGCGCTCGAGGGTGCCATGCTCCCCAGCATTATGTACTCCTGCAACCATCATTACACGCACCTGCCTTCCCATGACACGCGCATCAGCAATTATTGGACTCACCTCAATCACCTCTGTCATTACCTCCCCTATATCTGTCTGTTCCCCTGCACTTTTCCCCGCTTCAGCATTGATTGTCATATGTCCATATGCTTGTGTTCCTAGCTCCAACAGTGCAGTAGTATCTAACAATTCACAACAATTCACACAAATCTAAAAGTAAAATAATGGAATTAAGAAATATATAAATATTAGGATGAGTAATGTCGGAATGGCATTGACTAAAATACAGTAGAATACAGTATCTACATATGAAATTAGTAAAGAAGTATGTAAACATTATTAAAGTGACTAGTGTTCCATTATTAATATGACCAGTTGCAGGGTTGAGGTGCAGGGTTGAGTAACCAGGTGGTAGCCAGCTAATGATGGCTATTTAATAGTCTTATGGCCTTGCGATAGAAAGGTTTTCAGTCTCTCTGGCCCAGCTTTGATGAACCTTTACTGGCTTGGGTGGTTGATGTCCTTAATTATTTTTTGGAAACTTCCTGTGACATTGTGTGCTATAGGTGTCCTGGAGGGCAGGTAGTGTTGGGGAGACCACACCACCCTCTGGAGAGCCCTGCGGTTGCGGGCAGTGCAGTTGCCATACCAGGCGGTGATACAGCCCGACAGGATGCTTTCAATTGAGTATATGTAAAAGTTTGTGAGGGTCTTAGGGCCCAAGCCAAATTTCTTCAGCCTCCTGAGGTTGAAGAGGTGCTGTTGAGCCTTCTTCACCACACTGTCTGTGTGGGTGGACCATTTCAGGAACTTACAGCTTTTCACCTTCTGTCCCTGTGTTCAGGATCAGCGTAGTGGAGTTGTTGTTTCCTACCTTCATCACCTGGGGGCTGCCCGTCAGGAGCTCCAGGACCCAGTTGCACAGGGTGGGGTTTATACCCAGGGCCCCAAACTTTATGATGAGCATGGAGGGTATTATGTTTTTAAAGGCTGAGCTATAGTCAATGAACAGCATTCTTACATATGTATTCCTCTTGTCCAGATGGAATAGGGCAGTGTATAGTGTGATGGCGATTGCATCATCTGTGGAATTATTGGGGCGGTATGCAAATTGAAGTGGGTCTAGGTTGTCAGGTAAGGTGGAGGTGATATGATCCTTAACTAGCCTCTCAAAGCACTTCCTGATGACAGAAGTGGTGATAGTCAGTTAGTTCAGTTACCTTTGCTTTCTTGGGTACAGGAACAATTGAGGGCATCTTGAAGCAATTGGGGATAGGGAGAGATTGAATATGTCCGTAAACACATCAGCCAGCTGGTCTGTGCATGCTCTGAGGATGCGGCTAGGGATGCTGTCTGGGCTGAAAGCCTTGCGAGGGTTAACACATTTAAATGTCCTACTCACGTTGGCCACGGAGAAGGAGAGCCAACAGTCCTTGGTAGAGTGCCGCGCCGGTGGCACTGTATTATCCTCGAAGTGGGCAAAGAAGGGGTTTAGTTTGTCTGGATGGAAGACGTCGTGTGTCCGCGATGTGGCTGGTTTACCTTTTGTAATCCGTGATTGTCTGTTAGACCCTGCCACATGTGTCTCGTGCTTGTTTGATTGCCAAGTGGAAGGAATGATTACTCTGTTTGTATTCTGCCATATTCCCAGTCGCCTTGTATGGTTAAATGCAGTGGTATGTGCTTTCAGATTTGCGTAAATACTGCCATCTATCCACGGATTCTGATTAGGGTTGTCTCATGATGAACTCAGTCACCGTGTCTGTGTATAAGTCAATGTTATTCTCAGAGGAAACCCAGAACATATCCCAGTCCACGTTATCAAAATAATCTTTACGAATGGATTCCCATTGGGCAGACCAGTGTTGAATAGACCTTAGCATGTGTACTTCTTGTTTGAGTTTCTGCCTATAGGGTACAGCAGGGAGGAGCAGGATTGAGTCGTGATCTGATTTGCTGAACGGAGGTTGGGGAAGGTAGCCATCGCGGAAGGGAGAGTAACAATGATAGAGAGTTTTTGATGTCCGAGTGCTACAGTCAATGTGTTGATAGAACTTTGGAAGTGTTATCCTCATATTTGCTCTGTTAAAATCCCCAGGTACAATAAATGCTCCCTCAGTATATGTGGTTTCCAGTTTGCAGTTCAGTGCAGTTCCTTGAGGGCCGTCATGGTATCGGTTTGAGGGGGAATATACAGTTGAAGTCGGAAGTTTACATACACCTTAGCTAAATACATTTAAACTCAGTTTTTCACAATTTCTGACATTTAATCCTAGTAAAAAGGCTGTCTTGGGGCAGTAAGGATCACCACTTTATTTTAAGAAAGTGAAATGTCAGAATAATAGTAGAGCTTCAGCTTTTATTACTTTCATCACATTCTCAGTGGGTCAGAAGTTTACATACACTCAATTCGTATTTGGTAGCATTGCCTTTAAATTGTTTAACTTGGGTCAAACGCGAAAGCAATCCAAGCGTTTGTGCAAGTTTATCGATCGCATGGTAAACATTAAGTACTCTTAGCATCAGGTAGCTCGGTCACGAAAATCAGAAAAGCAATCAAATTAATCGTTTACCTTTGATGATCTTCAGATGTTTTCACTCACGAGACTCCCAGTTACACAACAAATGTTCCGTTTGTTCCATAAAGATGATTTTCATATCCAAAATACCTCCGTTTGTTTGTCGCTTTATGTTCAGAAATCCACAGGAAAGAGCGGTCACGACAACGCAGACGAAAATTCCAAATAGTTTCCATTATGGCCACAGAAACATGTCAAACATTTTTATTATCAATCCTTAGGTTGTTTTTAAAATATGTAATCGATAATATATCAACCGCAAATGTCTTTCACAGTAGGAGAGGGAAAGGAAATGGCTGTCCGAATTCTGTTGCGCAAGCAAAACTCATGTGACCACGATGCAATGTTATCGTTCTGGCTCATTTTTCAAAATAAAAGCCTGAAACTATGTCTGAAGACTGTTGACACCTTGAGGAAGCATTAGGAAAAGGAATCTGGTTCATATCCCTTTAAATACAGCAAAGGGAGGCTATGGAAGATGGAGTTTTCAAAATAGAAGCCACTTCCTGTTTAGATTTTCCTCAGGGTTTCGCCTGCAATATCAGTTCTGTTATACTCACAGACAATATTTTGATAGTTTTGGAAACTTTAGAGTGTTTTCTATCCAATACTAATAATAATGTGCATATATTAGCAACTAAGACTGAGGAGCTGGCCGTTTACAATGGGCACCTTTTCATCCAAGCTACTCAATACTGCCCCTGAAGCCAATACGGCCCCTACTCCAAACAGGGAGTGAGAAATCTGAGGTTGGTATATATTCAACCCAGGCCCTATTGAATTCACATTGGGATATGAATTAAGTTGCACTTCCTAGGTCTTCCACTAGATGTCAACCATCTTTAGAAACTTGAATGAGGCTTCTGCTGTGTTGTGGGACCGAATAAGAGCTGAATGAGTCAGCTTACTGGCAGAGAGCCATTTTCTGGTCATGCGCATTCCACATGATATCGACTTGCAATCCGTTGCTTCTGTAGACACAAAGGAAATCTCCGGTTGGAACTTTATTGAAGATTTATGATAAAAACATCCTAATGATTGATTCTATACTTAGTTTGAAATGTTTCTTCGACCTGTAATATAGCTTTTTGAAGTTTTTGTCCAAAATTTCTGTCCAAACGCACGGGCGTTTGGATATGTGTACCTAACGCTAACAAAAGTAGCTACTTGGACATAAATAACGAACATTATCGAACAAATCAAGCATTTATTGTGGAACTGCGATTCCTGGGAGTATATTCTGATGAAGATCATCAAAGGTAAGGGAATATTTATCATGTAATTTCTGGTTTCTGTTTACTCCAACATGGCGGCTAATTTGATTCATTTTCTGAGCGCCGTCTCAGATTATTGCATGGTTTGCTTTTTCCGTAAAGTATTTTTAAAATCTGACACAGCGGTTGCATTAAGGAGAGGTATATCTATAATTCCATGTGTATAACTTGTATTATAATCTACATTTATGATGAGTATTTCTGTTGAATCAATGTAGCTATGCAAAATCACTGGATGTTTTTGGAACTAGGGAAACGGAACTAACGTAACGCGCCAATGTAAACTCAGATTTTTGGATATAAATATGAACTTTATCAAACAAAACATACATGCATTGTGTAACATGAAGTCCTATGAGTGTCATCTGATGAAGTTCATCAAAGGTTAGTGATTCATTTATCTCTATTTGTGCTTTTTGTGACTCTTGATTTCTGGGTGGGGAGGGGGGCGGATAGGGACTGGGTGGGGGTAGGGGTTGGGGTTATCTGTGTGTGCATTTCTTTGATTGTTTTTGTACGTCTAACCTCCTCCCCGAATAAAAGGTTGGTCAGAAATAAGCGATTAGTGGTCAGAAAATAAAGAGAGAGTTTGCATGCGTGTTTTGCATGCGTGTTTTATTATTTTTAAGTGTGTACTTTGTGTGTGAACATGCATGGGTTGAATGGAGTGGCATTGAAGAGGGATAGTACTATAGCATCATCATGATCGATCTACTTTCCTAGTTTTTTAGAAATGCGTCTACCTTTTGATTGTCAGGTGCTTGCTAACCTGTCCCTGCTCGTCACAGAAATAAGGTCTGCATAACAAAATGAAACGGCCCTCTTTGCCACTTATCCATCAGAGCTCAGATGCTACCTACTGCATCACACTCCAATGCACATGCAGAATCTTAGGACCCTGGCAGGTACATTGAAAACAATTATAATAGACATATACTGTACTGTACATCATTTTAAAAAGTAACACAGTATTTCTGTCCCAATTTCTGAAGATCAGCACAGTAGAGGGGAATGGGAATGAGGAAAAGGTCAAGATGCCATATCAGCTTTTTTTATTGTAATATTGTATAATTTTAAGTTGTGAGTAACCTTTCATGCTTTGAGTTTGTATTGCTCTGTGTGTCTCCCTCTGAGCTGGCCTCACCCAAGCAGCTCTACCCCAGAAGCCAGACAATCCTCAATGTCCCGCACACCACTTCATGGAGAAATAGGTGAGCGTTCTCCATTGTCTATACCGTAGCTTTAGAAGTGCATTCCCTAACATTCCCTGCTTTTTAAATGGAATGAAAGCGAAAGTTCACTCCAAAATCTAAGTTTATTAATGTTTTCAAACTTAAAAAAGTAATCTAATGTACTGAAATATACTATACTGTACTCTACTGTACTGCACTGTACTGAACTCTACCCTACTCTGTTGTACTGCACCATACTCTACTGTGATCTGCTGTGCTGTGATGTTCAAACTCGTGAACCATGAGAAGAATGACATTCATATCCATAATTATGCATTTCTGTGTAGTGCAGATCAAGGATCCATGATGTAATTCCATTACTGTAATTCTGTTATCAGGTGTAAATCCACTTATCTTACTGTAGTTCAATAACCAAAAGAGATTTGTTCTAACGCAAGGTGTCATGTCATAGCGGACACCCCATTCTTTCTGCAGACATTTTTGGATCTTAATTATTTTTTTATTTTTTTTTGAATCGATATTTAACTAGGCAAGTCAGTTAAGAAGAAATTGGTGAGGGTTTGGCCGGCAGGGATGTCCTTGTCCCATCTCGCACTTGCGACTCCTGTGGTGGGCCGGGCGCAGTGCACGCTGACACTGTCGCCAGGTGCACGGTGTTTCCTCCGACACATTGGCGCGGCTGGCTCCTGGGTGAAGTGGGCATTGTGTCAAGAAGCAGTGAGGCTTGGTTGGGTTGTGTTTCGGAGGACGCACAGCTCTCGACCTTTGCCTTTCCCAAGTCCGTACGGGAGTTGCAGCGATGAGACAAGACTGTAACTACCAATTGGTTACCACAAAATTGGGAAGAAAACATGTAATACATTTTTTTTAAAGAACAAATTCTTATTTACAATGACGGCCTACCCTGGCCAAACCCGGACAACGCTCGGCCAATTGTGCACCACCCTATGGGACTCCCAATCACAGGCGGATGTGAGACAGCCTGGATTTATCCCAGGGACTGTAGTGACGCCTCTTGCACTGAGATGCAGTGCCTGAGACCACTGCACCACTCGGCAGCTGTAAAAACTGTAATTTAGCATCTGCACAGTTCTTCCACTAAATTCATTTTTATACATTCTTCAGTGGGAATTGTTAATTATAGTCCTTGTGCATAGAGTTGTATAGCTTGTTAAACTTTGAAATCTTAGCGTAATTCCAATACTGTGTAATTTCCCTGATATACTTGATAATATTGGTTAGTAACAGTATTTAAAAAGTATTGTTCTGTGTAACAAGTGGTATGCGTGGCCCAGTTGACATCTAACTCAATATTTTAATTATATTCCCAATATTTCCACAGAGCTGTCCATTCTGAGTCAACCTTGCTGCTTCTAGACCCTACTGCAACTCCAGCTCCCTACCAGAATGCAGAATATACAGTATATGCTTTCCCATGTTCTCTTATGTCACACCACTCCTCTGCTGGCTTCCTGAGGCTGCTTGAAACAAATGTAAGATTCAGATTCCGTGTTTAATAGTTACATGTATACATGGTTGCAGGTGAGATTGCAGGGTACAATGAACATCTTAGGCTCTGAGCTCTAAAATGCAGGACTAAGTTAAATAAAATAATGAAAGAAACAACAATATAAATAGCACTATATACATCATAACAACTGTAGCAGTGATGAATAAATAAATTACAACGAGGGGCACTCCTCCTACTTTTGCAACATTGAACATCTAAACAGAGGAAAACAAGTGTGTGTGTTTTTCCATGCTGATGTGTCACGGCTTTCTTCCTGGGAAGGAGAGGCGGACCAAAACGCAGCGTGGTTATAGTTCATGGTTCTTTAATAAGAGACACTAAACATGAACACAACTACAAAACAAGAACCGTGAAAACCCGAAACAGTCCCGTGTGGCACAAACACTGACACAGGAAACAATCACCCACAAAATACCCAAAGAACATGGCTGCCTAAATATGGCTACCAATCAGAGACAACGATAAACGCCTGCCTCTGATTGAGAACCAATCCAGGCAACCATAGACTTACCTAGACACCTAAAAGAACACAACCCCATAAATCTACAAAAACCCCTAGATAAGAGAAAACACATAAATCACCCATGTCACACCCTGGCCTAACCAAAATAATAAAGAAAACAAAGATAACTAAGGCCAGGGCGTGACATAATGCCACCCATCACCCTTATAACAGTGCCACTCCATGTGATGCCTTGTATGCATTTGTGACTGAACTGATTAACATGTGTCAAAATATAAACCATATACTCTTTACCATATACTCCGGTCTCCATGATTCTATTTTAATTCGCTACAATGTTCTGCAGTGTAGGAGAACGCTTTCATAGCCTAGTAGCTTGGCGAGTCTAACAGCTATGCCTAGGCTATATGACAAGGGGAACGTTCAGAATAGGGGGGAGCAAATCTGTGCGTAATGGTAGACTAGGCCTATGATGACCTTATTGGATGTGCTTTACTAACAGTGTTAAATTATGACAACTATTCTTCTACTGACTGTAGTAAGTGAGTGCGCCCAATTGAAATGAATTATCTTGGGATCCTGGAGACCACGGGGGCTATGTGTGTGGGGGCTATGTATGTGTATGATTCCCATGTCCCATCAATTGTAGAAAATAACAGAAAGGCCTGCACACTGAATATGCTCTTAATTACCACCTTTATTGGCAATGTTTCGATCCAAAAATATTTTTGTCAGGTCAAACCGATGGGGTCAAACGGACTGAGCGCTCACATCCCTAAATATACGGTATGCATAGTGGGGGTGGAAAAATTCTAAGCATGGCTATACAAAAAGCTCTTTCATGCATAATTAATCATTAATAATCACAGTGTTACATGTGGTCAAAAATAATGACATTCATAAATACCAATCAGGCAGAGTTACAACCCAAGCAGCACTGTATCAGGTATACCACATTTGTGTAACATGTAGGCCTTAGTCTTAATGGCCTTGCCTGTGATGGTGTGATTGAATGGACAGGCCTCGTTCATTTCTTGGGGAAGTTACACTGGGTACAGTACATCGGCCACATCTGTAATTGCCGTCCGGCACATTGTAGAGGAAGGTGCTACATGGTCAGACCAGACCTAACCACCATTTGACAGTGACTGATGTTGGGGGCGTGTTTGAAGACCACCAGCAGGGGTTCTTTAAACATATTTTTCAGTGTTAAAGACACCCCCTCCCTCTTTACCGAAAAGTCCAGAATACTTGTTCCATTAGCATCAAAGGTGAGAGTGAATTTCAGATGTTCACTGGCTGCAACACTGCAATTATTGATGATTGATTTAGCAGCAAGCAGCACTGTTGAATCAGAACGGAGCTCAGAGCTCTGTGGAAAGAGTGGGAATAGAATTAAATATTGCGTTAATGTCAATTGGGCAACACACACCACTTGTTACACAGAATAAAACATTTGAAATACCCTGTTACTAAACAATATTATCAAGTTTATAAGGGCAATTCCATGGTAACATAATTAGCTGAGACTCCATTTTTCACTTTAAAATGTATGCCAAACAAGAACCATTGATTACAAAGTTTAACAAACCATATAACTCTATGCACTACGTTTAACAATTTCCACTAAAAAATCTACAAAAACTAATTTAGTGGAAGAATTGTGCAGATGCAAACTTTGGTAACAGAAGTATGGCAAAATCTCCCTCAGGTTTTTATGCGACCATGTTTTCAAAAAAACCTTGAATGTCTGCTCCAAATTAAGATTTGTAATGTATAAGCAGGGAGTCAGGAAGCAGGTGCAGATGGTGAGTTTAATAATGAAACGATACAAACAAACAAACATGAGAAGCTTACTGAACGTGAGATAAAACAATACTGCCTGATGACTGAGGCTCACTGAGAGCTATACGAAGGGAGAGTAATCAGGTTGGTGAAGTTTAGGTGTGCTTAACAATGGGGAGTGACAAACACAGTCTGCTTAAACTAATAACACACAAACTATTATATGTTTTCATGTCTTTATTGAACACACCGTTTAAACATTCACAGTGCAGGGTGGAAAAAATATGTGAACCCTTGGATTTAATAAGTCGTTGACCCTCCTTTGGCAGCAATAACCTCAACCAAACATTTTCTGTTGTTTTTGTATTGGTATTTATTATGGATCCCCATTAGCTGCTGCCAAGGCAGTTTATACAATTTTAAAAACATTACCATACATTCAGATTTATAATGTCGGGATAGTGATGGGTGTGGAGTCAGACTCAGAGAGCAGAAGGTAGACGGGGAAAAAACGCTTTAATGTCCTCAAGCACAGTAACAGGGACAAACATGGGTGAAGCCCAAAACATAGGCGCAACAAAACCCAAACCCACTGTTACCAAAATAACGGACAGCGAAAACCCAAAAGTACACAAACACCACTGACGTAAAATAACCACAAGCCCGCACAAACACCAGCGGGCTAAATAAACTTAAATAACACCCATCCCAAAACCCCAACAAGGAACAGGTGAAAACAATTAGACAAAAACAAACAAAAAGGAAAAAGGGATCGGTGGAAGCTAGTAGACCGGAAACGACGATCGCGGATAGCGCCACCCGAACAGGAAGGGGAGCCAACTTCGGTGGTATTCGTGACAAGATTTCACAACACATTGTGTGCCCTCAGGCCCCTACTCCACCACTACCACATATTTACAGTGGTTCCTCCTTTAAAAGTTGCAAGCTTGCTCCGCGGGACTGAGAGGTACCCAGCGGCACGGCTTCATTGCTCCAGACCACCATAAGCATAATTAGAGCACTCATTATGCATTTGGGTCTCAAGGTTTTTATATGACCAATCATATTGAGTGGTTCCAATGACAAATTTTGACGCGATCCACCTGTCCCTGGTGGCCTTCTTCAACAACGACGGCTGACAAAACATTACGGTGAAACCAAATGCAAGTAGTTATAACGTCATAACGAGGCAAGTAAAAACTGTACAATTAAGAGAAATATATTAGTTATTGTAGAGACAGATGTTTGTGCATATATTTAAGTTACTTTACGAAAATTGCTATTCATTTCAATCCTGTCCACATTCCCACAGCTCACAAGTAAACATAAATTCGGAGTGCAACGAGAATCAGAAAACCGATCGTAATGCCCATGTAAAATGTGGTTTGACTTTGGATATCCCTATGGGGCTAGTTAGTAAATTGCACAATGTACATGGGACAATATGATAAAATTCCAATATCTTCACATTTCAATTACTTAAACACCTCAAGCCAACTATAAATTATAGAAATTAATGTACAAATATTGAAAGCATTTAATGAAACAACTAAAATATGTAACGTGAAAATATTGTCTCATTTACAGTGTGTAATTCATTTACTGATGGTCCCCAACTAGCCCCGGCGATAGGCTATCCAAGATCAAGATTTTGCCACAGTCGCACACCAGTCAGCTAAAGCTAATTGGCAAAATTATTAGTCTAACTCTTCCCACCGGCGAAAATACAAGAGACACCCACATCAAACCACATCCCAAACCCAACTCATGTTTGAATTCAGTCATGGCTGCTAGAATTTTATAATGAACCAAATCTAAAATGAAGCCAAATCAGGAAGTTCACCCGCCCTTTAAGATTTTATATTATTTAATGCAAACAGAGCACTCAAGCTGTAAAACAAGCTGGTCCAGAATCAAACGCTAGAGTGCAATACAGCAATATGCCCACGGGTCTTTGCTTAAAACGAGAATCAGCAAACCTTTCTAATCCACTTTACTGGTGACATTAGGTGTCATGACTCATGATCCCTACAAAAGTTGTGCCACCAACAATTCGCTGTAACATTATTGATAACACTGACATCTTCAACAGTGCGGCTGTATTTACACTGAATGCAATCAATAATGATGGTACACTAGTTATAATCTTTTGCTTTGTCTGTAATAATAGCTATACAGTGCCTTCAGAAAGTATTTTCACCTTGTCACGTTCTGACCTTAGTTCCTTTGTTTTGTCTTTTGTTTTAGTATGGTCAGGGCGTGATTTAGGTGGGTTGTCTATGTTAGTTTGTCTATGATTTTCTATTTCTGTGTTTGGCCTGGTATGGTTCTCAATCAGAGGCAGCTGTCAATTGTTGTCCCTGATTGAGAACCATATTTAGGTAGCCTGTTTTCCATTGTGTTTGGTGGGTGGTTATTTTCTGTTTAGTGTTTTTCCTTACAGGACTGTTTGTTTATTGTTTTGTTTTCAGTGTTCATTAAAATATTTAATATATGAACACTTACCACGCTACACCTTGGTCCTCCTCTCCTTCCCCAGACGACAAGCGTTACACACCTCTTGACTTTTTCCACATTTTGCTGTGTCACTGGCCTACACAGAATACCCCACAATGTCAAAGTGTTACAAATGAATAAAAAAGGAACATCTGAAATGTCTTGAGTCAATAAGTATTCAACCCCTTTGTTATGGCAAGCCTAAATAAGTAAAGATTGGTTTAACAAGTCACATAGTAAGTTGCACGGACTGTGATAATAGTGTTTAAAATGAATTTTTATTGGCTTCTTCATCTCTGTACCCCACACATACAATTATATGTAAGATCCCTCAGTCAAGCAGTGAATTGCAAACACAGACTCAACCACAAAGACCAGGGAGGTTTTCCAATGCGTCGCAAAAAAGGGCATTTATTGGTAGATGGGTAAAGAAAAAGCAGATGTTCTATATCCCTTTGAGCATGTTGAATTTATTAATTACACTTGGGGTGGTATATCAATACACCCAGTCGCTACAAAGATACAGGCGTCCTTCCTAACTCAGAGGAAGGAAACCACTCAGGGATTTCACCATGAGGCCAATGGTGACTTTAAAACAGTTGCAGAGTTTAATGGCTGGGAGAAAGCTGAAGAAGGATCAACAACATTGTAATTACTCCGCAATACTAACTTAAATGAGAGAGTGAAAAGAAGGAAGCCTGCACAGAATACAAATATTCTAAAACATGCATCCTATTTGCAAAAAGGCACTAAAGTAAAACTGCAAAAATGTGGCAAAGAAATGAATTGTATGTCCTGCTGGTGGTGGCTGCATCATGTTATGGCTATGCATGTCATCGACAAGGACTAGGGAGTTTTGTAAGGAGGAAATTAACAGAATGGAGCTAAGCACATGTAAAATGCTAGAGGAAAACCTGGTTCATTCTGCTTTCCAACAGACATTGGGGGACAAATTCACCTTTAAGCAGGACAATAACCTAAATCACAAGTTCAAAGATACACCGGAGTTGCTTACCAAGATGATGTTGAATATTCCTGAGTGGCCTAGTTCCAGTTTTGACTTAAATTGGCTTGAAAATCTATGGCAAGACTTGAAATGGCTGTCTAGAAATGATCAACAACCAACTTGACAGAGCTTGAAGAATTTTTGAAAGAATAATGTGCAAATATTGTACGATCCTGGTGTGCAAAGCTCACCCAGAAAGACGCACAGCTGTAATCACTGCCAAAGGTGATTCAAGCATGTATTGACTCAGGGGTGTGAATACTTATGTAAATTTGATATTTCTGTTTCAATACATTAATAAAAACATCTAAAAACAGGTTTTCACTTAGTTTTTATCATTCTTCTACACACAATAATGACAATCTGGTAAGGTTGGTAGACTTTAGAAAAGCAAGCATTTACTAAATATACTGAATTAGATTCCTTTCAATATTTTACCAAGACTTTAGCAGAGATGCAGAGAAGCATATACAGTATAGCTTCTTGAAAAATATAGAAGGATACAGACAGCTCAAGAGGTCTGCTTAGATATGCAACTAAACATATTTTTGAAATACAGTTAAGCATAATGATTTGGGCTCCTAAGTGGGCTACTGACTGGAACAGCGGTCTAAGGCACTGCATCTCAGTGCTTGAAATGTCACTACAGACCCTGGTTCGTTTCCGGGGCTGTATCACAACCCTCCGTGATTGGGAGTCCCATAGGGCGGCGCACAATTGGCCAAGTGTCGTCTGGGTTAGGGGAGGGTTTGGTCCGGGGTAGGCCGTCATTGTAAAATAAGAATTTGTTCTTAACTGACTTGCCTAAATATTAAATAGAAAAATAATGATTATGACTCTAGATTGCAGGAAAAAGCAGTTTCAGATGTTTAAAAAATTCCAAATTACCCACCGCGAAGACATCCTCATGTACTTGGTTCCCCAAAACATTGGGAGTGGCTAACAAACTGTTGTATGGTTTGAAAAGCAGGCATTGCTTGCAAGCAAGCCTACATGGAGCAGGAAAGAGGTATCTTAATTTCTAGCGTTTTCAATCAGATAATGTTAAAATTTCATACCTCCTCACCAGTCGTGAAAGACTGCTTTGTGCTGCAAAAAAATCACAGATTGGAAAGATGACTTGCAACATTTCTCATTCGTTAGCTATCCAGATCATTACATCAGGATTTCAAAACTGAGTGCTTCTTCATAATTTACAGATTCCTGAATTAACAATAAACTAGTTAGTTTAAGTTTGGTTGTTCATCTAAACAGTTGATGACTGCAACGTTAGCTAGCTAGCAGGGATAGTGAGCTGATGCCGAAAGCACACACTTAGGTTTTCAACTGCAATGATTGAATTTAACATTAACATTAAAATCATTTGTTGGACATTTTTACATAATTTGTTGAATGAAACATTTTTATACTCACATTTCATTAAGTTAAGTATTCTAGCTAGATATTAAGTATTCTAGCTAGAATGTGTTCTCCCTAGAAATGGCTGAATGAGAATGCCGTGATGTCATCACTCTCCACATCACGTGACACAAATATTATCCCAATGAATGGAAATAGCCAACTCTCATCTGAAGCCACATTTGTGGATTGTAAAATGTCCTATCTCACCTTGTCTTGTTAAAACTACTTTGGGCTTGGGGGCAGTATTTTGACGTCTGGATGACAAGCGTGCCCAAAGTAAACAGCCTGTTACTCAGGCCAAGAAGCTAGGGTTTGCATATAATTGGTAGATTTGGATGGAAAACACTCTAAAGTTTCCAAAACTGTTAAACTAATGTCTGTGAGTATAACAGATCTGATATGGCAGGTGAAAACCTGAGGAAAATCCAACCAGGAAGTACTATTATTTTGAAAGGCTGTTTTTCCATTGAAAGCCTATCCACCATACAAAGACTTAGGACCCAGTTCACTATCTCTATGGCTTCCTCTACATATGGCCAGTCTTTAGGCATTGTTTCAGGCTTTTACTCTGAAAAATGAGGGAGATACAGCACTTTCAATGAGTGATCAACAGTAGAAGATGGGAAAGGGGAGACCCCTTTCGGACAATCAAAGCCATACAGCTGGAAGGCCAACAATTTTCCAAGAAGGTTTGGTTCTCACGAACGAACAAAGTCATTTCACACGTAAATACATTCATGATTTCTTATTCCAGACGGGCGGTGGTTCGTGTGCAAGATATATGATTAATGTGAGGACAGTCCTAGAACGTATCCACAATAAGTGTCCTTTTTCTCTCTCTCTTCCCCCCTCTCCATCAATGTTGTAACAAGCTGTCATATCTTACCAGTCCACATGGGACCTTTGTCTCATGTAAGTGTGTGTGTATTCTGTGTTATTATTTAGTTAGCTTGTAAACAAATTATTAAACCAATTTGTGTAGTATGATTAATAAAATGACTGTTTATCAATGTTATAGGTAAAAGACCTTATAGAGTTTAATTCAGAAGATGGCAACTCTCTAAACAACTTCTTCTGTGGTGCCCCAAGTCCTAATGAGTTAATTAAATAAATAAAAGTCATCAAATAAATACAAGTAAAGTCACAACAATACATTGCCAAGAAAGCAGCCCTGTCCTCTACACATTTTTATGATTTTTTTTAAAACTAACGTCTATCTGTCTTAGCTACTTAGTTAACGTTAGCTGGCTAGCTTGCAAGCATATCTCTGCATATCCTCTCAAGCTTTGCTGCAATGGGGAGCATTGCAGCACAGCTATTTTCAGGTATCTCCAGAGATGTTCAAGTACAGGCTCTGGCTGGGCCACTCAACTACATTCATAGACTTGTCCTGAGGCCACTCCTGCGTTGTCTTGGCTGTGTGCTTAGGGTCATTGTTGGAAAGTGAATCTTCGCCCCTGTGTGAGGTCCTGAGTGTTCTGGAGCAGGTTTTCTTCAAGGAATTCTCTGTACTTGGCTCCATTCAATGTTCCCTCGATCCTGACTCGTCTCCCAATCCCTGCCACTGAAAAACATTCCCACGGCATGATGCTGCCACCACCATGTTTTACCTTAGGGATGGTGCCAGGTTTTCTCCAGACGTGACACTTGGCATTCAGGCCAAAGAGTTCAATCTTGGTTTCATCAGACCAGAGAATTAGGTTTTTCATGGTCTGAGAGTCCTTTAGGTGCCTTATGGCAAACACCAAGTGGGCTGTCATGTGCCTTTTACTGACGAGTGGCTTCCATCTGGCAACTCTACCATAAAGGCCTGATTGGTGGAGTGCTGCAGAAATGGTTGTCCTTCTGGAAGGTTCTCCCATCTCCACAGAGGAACTCTGGAGCTCTGTCAGAGTGACCATCGGGTTCTTGGTCACCTTCCTGACCACGGCCCTTTTCCCCCGATTTCTCACTTTGGCAGTGCGGTCAGCTCTAGGAAGAGTCTTGGTCGTTCCAAACTTAATCGATTTAAGAGTGATGTAGGCCACTCTGTTCTTGGGGACCTTCAATGCTGTAGAAATGTTTTGGTACCCTTCCCCAGATCTGTGCCTCGACACAATCCTGTCTCGGATTTCTAGGGACAATTATTTCGACCTCATGGCTTTGTTTTTGCTCTGACATCCACTGTTAACTGTGGGACCTTATATAGACAGGTGTGTGCATTTCCAAATTATGTCCAATCAATTGAATTTACCAAAGGTGGACTCCAATCAAATTGTAGAAACATCTCAAGGATGATCAATGGAAACAGGACGGACCTGAGCTCAATTCCTAGTCTCATAGCAAAGGGTCTGAATTTTCGAAGAACCTGTTTTCGATTTGTCATTTTTGGGTATTGTGTGTAGACTGATTAGAATTATGACTTACATTCTGATATCTTGCTCTTATTTCTCTTCCTGAGTATCCCATTGATCAAATGAAGTGCCGTTTTCTTTGATAAAATCAATTTTTATAGCCTAAATCTAAACATTTTGTAAACTATTTGTCTGGTGAAATCCATCTCTATCATTTTTTTACGGAGCATTCGGCGTGATTCGACCATGTAAACAATTGTTTATATAGTCATGGTGAGTTTCAGTGCATTCCTCTGGATGTTCGCAACACAGTCAAACATCATTGTTTTTTTTTGCGGGGAGAATTGACCGAAGTGAGCTGATTTGAAGACAACGATAAATGACTACCTGACGCACCAATAATTTTAGCGAAGCTTCATTGATGGACTATATTTCTGCCCAATGACCACTGATCTTCTTGAAATCTAGCTGGGTAGATAGCCAATGAGCTGAGGTAAACGCCAGTATGTAATGGTTTGGGGTTGGACCACAATTCCTTGGTTGTAATCGCACGCGCAGGGAACTCCATTTTCGCCTTGACGATCAGAGCAGTTGCTGTAATGCTTTTTACGTGCAGCTGTATTTCGAAAAGTTGTAGTTTCAACGATTTCATTGAAGATATCCTGGCGAATTACATCATTGTTGCCAGAATTGCCACAATTTACCACAATCTCCCACCATCTACCACACACGGTCGCGGCATAAGCTCAAAACCATTAAAGGAAGAACCACTGTACCAAATGGGCTAAATGCCTCTTGTGCTCGCTTTTAAGCAAGCAACACTGAAGCATGCATGGGAGCACCAGTTGTTCCGGACGACTGTGTGATCAACGCCATAGTGCCCACATATCTCATCACTAAGCTAAGGACCCTGGGACTAAACACCTCCCTCTGCAACTGGATCCTGGTCTTCCTGACGGGCTGCCCCCAGGTGGTAAAGGTAGGCAACAACACATCTGCCACACTGATTCTCAACATGGGGTCCCTCAGGGGTGCGTGCTTAGTCCCCTCCTTTACTCATTATTCACCCACAATTGTGTGGCCAAGCACAACTCCAACACCCTCATTATGTTTGCTGACTACACATCGGTGGTAGACCTGATCACCGACAATGATGAGATAGCCAACAGGGAGGAGGTCAGATACTTGGCAGTGTGGTGAAAGGACAACAACCTCTCCCTCAACGTGAGCAAGACTAAGGAAATGGTCAGGGACTACAGGAAAAGGAGGGCCGGACAAGCCCCCATTCACATCAACAGGGCTGTCGTGGAGCGGGTCGAGAGTTTCAAGTTCCATGGTGTCTACATCATCAACAAATTATCATGGTCCAAACACACCAAAAAAGTTGTGAAGAGAACACAGTAACGCCTTTTCCCCCCTCAGAACACTGAAAAGATTTGGTATGGGTCCTCAGATCGTCAAAAAGTTCTACAGCTGCACCATCGAGAGCATCCTGACCAGTTGCATCACCGCCTGGTATGGCAACTGCTCAGCATCTGACCGTAAGGCGCTACAGAGGGGCACACTGGGGCCAAGCTTCCTGCCAGCCAAAATATTGTCAAAGATTCCAGTCACCCAAGTCATAGACTGTTCTCTCTGCTACCGCATGGAAAGCGAGACCGGAGCGTCAAGTCTAGGTCCAAAAGGCTCCTTACAGCTTCTACCCCCAAGCCATAAGACTGCTGAACAATTAATAAAATGACCAGCCAGACTATTTGCATTGCTGCTACTCACTGTTTATTATCTATGTGCAGTCACTTTACCCCTGCCTACATGTACAAATTACCTCGAATAACCTGTATCCCCGCACATTGACTCAGTACCGGTACCCCCTGTATATAGCTTCATTATTGTTATTGTATTGTGTTATCTATTTATTTTAAACTTACATAAGTTTATTTTGTAAATATTTTCTTAACTCTATTTTCATAAAACTACATTTTTGGTTGAGGGCTTGTAAGTAAGCATTTCACGGTATTGTTGTATTCATGGCGAATGTGACAAATAACATTTGATTTGATTTTATATACATTCTACAGACCCAACAATACCTTTACTGTGGCAACCAGAATAGTTCTTGCTCTAAATCATTACATTCCATTGACAGTGATTCACATTGCGGTCATTTATTTGACTTTGGAACATGTTTTAAAACCCAGACTTAATGCAGATGTCACTTAAATAAGAACAAATATGAATCATTGCATATTATTAGTAGTATTGGATAGAAAATACTCTGAAGTTTCTAAAACTGAATGTTGTCTGTGAGCAATACAGAACTCATATGGCAGGCTTAAACCTGAGAAAAATCCAACCAGAAAGTGGGAAATCTGAGGTTTGTAGTTTTTCAACTCATTGCCTATCGAATATGGGGTCATATTGCACTCCCCCAGGCTTCCACTAGATGTCAGCAGTCTTTAGAAGGTTGTTTGAGGCTTCTACTGTGAAGTGGGGACAAATGAGAGCTGATTCAACCAGAGGCCTGCCAGAGTGCCATGACATGATCACGCGCGCAAACGTGAGAACGACCTGCGTTCATTGCAATTCAAAAGACAAAGAAATTCTCAGTTTGGAACATTATTCAAGATCTATGTTAAAAACATCCTAAAGATTGATTCTATACTTCGGTTGACATGTTTCTACGAACTGTAATATGACTTTGTGAACTTTTCGTCTGAACTTTCGCCTGGACTTGCACGCACCTCGTGAGTTTGGATTTGTTAACCAAAAGCGCTAACAAAAGGAGGTATTTGGACATAAATTATGGACTTTATCGAATTAAACAGTTGTGGAACTGGGATTCCTGGGAGTGCATTCTGATGAAGATCATCAAAGGTAAGTGAATATTTATAATGCTATTTCTGACTTTTACTGACTCCACAATTGGCTTGTTTTTGTGTCTGAGCGCCGTACTCAGATTATTGCATGGTTTGCTCTTTCCGTAAAGCTTTTTTGAAATCTGACACAGTGGTTGCATTAAGGAGAAGTATATCTATAATTCTGTGCATAATTGTTGTATGTTTCATCAAAGTTTATTATGAGTATTTCTGTAAATTGATGTGGCTCTCTGAAAATTCGCTGGATGTTTGAGGCACAACATTACTGTGTCATGGCCGTTGAATGAAGAGGACCAAGGTGCAGCGTTGTGAGTGTACATATTCCTGTATTTATATGATGCCGACAAAAACAATAAACAATCCAAAAACAATCGTGAAGTAAAAGGCTATAGTGCTAACAAACAAATACAACTTCCCACACTGAAAGGAGGGAAAAGGACTACCTAAGTATGGTTCCCAATCAGAGACAACGATAGACAGCTGTCCCTGATTGAGAACCGTACCTGGCCAAAACATAGAAATACAAAATCATATAAAACAAAAACATAGAATGCCCACCCCAAATCACACCCTGACCAAACCAAATAGACATAAAAAGGCTAGAGTCCTCACCTCAAAGGTGTGGACTCCAGACGCAAAACCTGAACCTATAGGAGAGGGTCTGTGTGGGCATCTATCCGCGGTGGTGGCTCAGGTGCGGGACGCAGACCCCGCTCCACCAGACCCTCCACCGGACTAGGCACCCTCGCTGCGGGCCCCGGACTGGGTACCCTCATTGCGGGCTCCGGACTGGGCACCCTCGTTGCGGGCCCCGGACTGGGCACCCTCGTTGCTTGAGGCTCCGGACTGAAGGACGTCTCTGGAGGCTCCGGACTGGAGACCGTCTCTGGAGGCTCCGGACTGGAGGCCGCCGCTGGAGGCTTTGTGTCATGACTCCTCACTGGAGGCTTCGTGCCATGGATCATCACTGGAGGCTTCTTGCCATGGATAATCACTGGAGGCTTCTTGCCGTGGATCATCACTGGAGGCTTCGTGCCATGGATCATCACTGGAAGCTTCTTGCCGTGGATCCTCACTGGAGGCTTCTTGCCATGGATTATCACTGGAGTGGAGAGACACACAGGAGGCCTGGCTCTGGGAGAAGGCACAGGACTCACCAGGCTGCGGAGACATACAGGAGGCTTAGTGCGTAGAGCTGGCAGGAAGCTTAGTGCGTAGGGCTTACCGGGCTGGGCAGACGTACAGGAGTCCGGGTGCGTGGAGCTGGCACAGGATATACTGGGCCGTGGAGACGCACCGGAGGTCTGGAGCGCAGAGCTGGCACAACCCATCTTGGCTGGATGCTTACACTAGCCCGGAAACTGCGGGGCGCTGGCACAGGACACACTGGGCTGTGGTTGCGTACCGGCTCCTCAAAGCAACTGTCTTGCTCCATACTCCAACCCCTCCAAACACTTTTGTCCCTCTCCACTGCCATCCACTCCTCGCTCAAACGGTCCAAGAATTCCTCCTCGGTCCCGGACTCACCCCTTAGCACCGACCCCACGTCATCTGCCCCATCAAAAAATATTTTGGGGCTGCCTCTCAGGTTTCCTCTCCTCCTGACCACGCTGCTTGGTCCCTTGGTGGTGGGAAGTTCTGTCACGGCCGTTGAATGAAGAGGACCAAGGTGCAGCGTGGTGAGCGTACATATAAACACATACCCTCATTGGGTTATGCTCTTACAGAATCCTGAGTTTAAAGTCTTTACATTAAGAATTGACTGATTTACACAGGGTTGAATGCAGTGATTTTCACAATCCACAGGTAGGTTATCTCAAAACACCTTCCGGTTGCTCCAGGAAGCTTAGAATCGACACAGGTAGACCTCATAGTGGCCTGATGGATTGTCATCGAAGACAGGTTCATAAGGCATTATTAACAAACATAGGCTTCAGGTTGAATTTAAGGGAGCAGGCAATGTATTCTTATGGGGAGAGATGTCATTGTAATCTGTGAGATGAAAACACCCTGTTTTTACTGTTAAGGGTTAATGCCACACGGTCAATGTTAGGCTTGCACAGATCGGGAGGACCTTAGTAACATTCCTGTGGTTGAATTGTCCTTCTATCCCTAACGGTTCTGCCGCTGTTCCTAAAAAGCACATAAAATTTAGGGCCAGGCTTCATTTTGGGCCTACTGTTTTCACGGTCGCTGCGCTCAGAGCGAGCTATGGTCAAGTGGGGAGTCTTGTTGAACTCGGCACGGCCTAGAGACTATGGTGATGCCATTTTTTAGTGTTGATTTCAGTTTGTCATTTTGGTGATGGTTCCTCACACATTGCAAATGTACAAAAGTCAACTAGCAAGTCAGTGTCCATCAGTCAATTTGATATCATTCTGACACCAAACTGATATCATCTGACACCAAACCCACTTTTTACAACTTGTTTAGAAGCCAACTATGACATATTTCAGAGCAGGCCCATAATTCACAGCGCCTTCAGTTTAAACCATAATAAAAATGTAAAACACGTAGTTACATTCTAGCTGCGGGTCCAGCTCTGACTTTATGTGTAGGCCTATGTGAGGCAACCCCGAATCCCGAGTTTCGGCTCGATAGGTTATTGTTCGGGGCTGTTTATATCGATATGTTCGAGGCTGTTTCTCGGTCCGAGAACCTTCTAGACTCACATTACTCACCACACACTATCAACCTGAGCTCTAAAACAGGTTTCTAAAGTTTTCAGAGCTCTAGGTCTGACGGTTCTTTAATAGTTTGAACAAAGGTAACTATTGCAGGCTCTGTGTGTCTCTAAGCTCCACACTGTGTCAATCCGTCGTAGCTGTGTGTGTGAGTTTTTCTTGGAAATTTGATGGGAGACATGACTGATTTAAAGTTCATGAGGGTTGCCTAATCACACATATGAAGTTTTGGAAAGATGTGACTTTTTTAACCATTCGAAACAGCCCCTAACACCCCAATTTAAGGCACTTCCGGTAGGCACAGGAAGCTGAACGTGAAAACATATCCTCAGTGGGGTAGGTTTTTGCAGAATCCTGAGTTTAAAGTCTATACGTTAAGAATTGACGGATTTACACAGGGTTGAATAAAGTGATTTTCACAATTGCAGGTTATGTATTTCAAGACACCTTTAGGGTGAATTTAACCACTTCCGGTTGCTCCAGGAAGCTTAGAATCGACACAGGAAGACCTCATAGTGTCTTGATGAGTTGTCATCGAAGACAGGTTCATAAGGCATTAATAACCTACATAGGCTTCAGGTTGAATTTAGGGGAGCAGGCAATGTATTCTTATGGGGAGAGAAGTCTGTGAAAACTGTTTGATGTAAACACCTTATTTTCACTGTTAAGGATTAATGCCACATGGTCAAGTTTAGGCTTGCACAGATCGGGAGGACATCAGGAATGTTCCTGAGGTCGAATTGTGCATCTAACTCTAACTGTTCTCCCGCTGTCACACAAAAGCACCTGCAATTTAGGGCCAGGCTTCATTATGGGCCTACCTTTTCATGGTCGCAGAGCTCAGACTGAGCAAGCTACGATCAAGCGGGGCATCTCGTTGAACTCGGCCTAGAGATTATGGTAATGCCATTGCAGGCTCTGAGTGTCTTTAAGCACCGCACTTTCTCACTCCATCCTTGCTGTGTGTGTGTGTGTGTGTGTGTGTGTGTGTGTGTGTGTGTGTGTGTGTGTGAGAGAGAGCTTTTCTTTGACATCTGTTGGGAGAAATGACTGATTTACAATTCATGAGGGTTGCCTAATCACACATATGAAGTTTTGAAAAGAGCTGACCTTTTTAATCCTTCAAAACAGCCACTATGACACCATTTTAAGGTACTTCCGGTTGACACAGGAAGCTGAAAGTGAACACATATCCTCTTTGGTGTAGGCTCTTATAGAATTTTGAGTTTTAAGTCTTTATGTTAAGAACTGACTTATTTACAGAGGTTTGAATGAGTGTGTGTTATTTCAGAAAATCACAGAAATCTCGCAGACCCCCGAAACCCACTTAAAAAATATTTGTCTGAACACGCTGCAACTGGATCTGTAACTTTTTGGGGAAAAAAATACAAAATAATTTGACATCACCAATTGTACATTGTACGATTTCTCTTAAATTACAATAGATAAATGGCTGGTTCTTTATTTCCTGACACAGTAGGTTCATGTACTTTGATGTGAAGCGGTCAAATTAGAGCTCTATTTTCATTTTTGACCTTAAATCCCAGAAAAATGGCCATTACTCAAAAAGCGTTTTAGGCCTCGACGCCATCTTGTTCGGGGCCAACTGCCCATTATGTCAAGCCTATGCTCACCAAGTTTCGTCTTCAAAGTCTTTTCCGTTTAGGAGAAAAGGCCACGTTGTGATTGGTGATGTTTTGTACATTTGCAATATGATTCCATTCGCCCTCTGGTGGGATTTACCGGGACAGCGGAAAAATGACCAAAATTTGAACATTTTATAAAACGGAAACCGAATGTCCGAGAGACTTTGTTCAATGACTTCCCGGAAGACCTGGCCCTCGTACATGTTCCGCCGCCATCCGCAAATTTTACAAACGTTAGCGGACGTCTAGTAAGGGACCGTACATTTGCAATATGGAGTTTCTTATCAACCATACAGCAAATGTCAAAATGTTCCCTTCATATTGATTAATAACCTGAACCAGATTAAAGGCACAGGTTAGAGTAAGAAGCTTCCTTTGAAGCAGAGAGCTTGATTAATACCAGACAATATTCAGGTCCCCAAGAAAGTAGACCTCTCTGTTTACATCACATACACTATCAAGCATTTCACACATATTATTTAGATACTGACAGTTAGCACTTGGTGGTCTATTGCAACACCTCAAAAGAAAAGGCTTTAAAACAAATCAAATCAAATCAAATGTATTTATATAGCCCTTCGTACTTCAGCTGATATCTCAAAGTGCTGTACAGAAACCGAGCCTAAAACCCCAAACAGCAAGCAATGCAGGTGTAGAAGCACGGTGGCTAGGAAAAACTCCATAGAAAGGCCAAAACCTAGGAAGAAACCTAGAGAGGAACCAGGCTATGAGGGGTGGCCAGTCCTCTTCTGGCTGTGCCGGGTGGAGATTATAACAGAACATGACCAAGATGTTCAAATGTTCATAAATGACCAGCATAATCAAATAATAATAATCACAGGCAGCAGAGTTGAAACTGGAGCAGCAGCATAGCCAGGTGGACTGGGGACAGCATGGAGTCATCATGTCAGGTAGTCCTGAGTCATGGTCCTAGGGCTCAGGTCCTCCGAGAGAGAGAAAGAAAGAGTGAAAGGGAGAATTAAAGAGAGCATACTTAAATTCACACAGGACACCGGAGAAGACAGGAGAAGTACTCCAGATATAACAAACTGACCCTAGCACCCCGACACATAAACTACTGCAGCATAAATACTGGAGGCTGAGACAGGAGGGGTCAGGAGACACTGTGGCCCCATCCGATGATACCCCCGGACAGGGCCAAACAGGAAGGATATAACCCCACCCACTTTGCCAAAGCACAGCCCCCACACCACTAAAGGGATATCTTCAACCACCAACTTACCATCCTGAGACAAGGCCGAGTATAGCCCACAAAGATGAAAGAGCACCAGTAAGCCAGTGACTCAGCCCGTGTAATAGGGTTAGAGGCAGGGAATCCCAGTGGAAAGAGGGGAACCGGCCAGGCAGAGACAGCAAGGGCGGTTCGTTGCTCCAGAGCCTTTCCGTTTACATTCACACTCCTGGGCCAGACTACACTCAATCATATGACCCACTGAAGGTTCACTTACATGTGCCAAGTGAACCTGCAACCACAATACTTCAGTAACACTTGACATAAGATATTCTCTAAGCATTACAGGGATATGGCTCTGAATATATACAGCAACACCTCCCCCATAAGCATTTCTGTCTCTTCTATAGATGTTATATCCTTGTATTGTTAGTGGTGTATCATCTCATGAATTATCTACAGTGGTTCCTCCTTTAAAAGTTGTGAGCTTACACAGCAGGACTTAGAGGTACCCAGCGTCAGAGCGTCATTTCTCCAGACCACCGCAAGAGGGAGTTAGAGCACTCATTATGCATTTGGGTCCCAAGGTTTTTATATGACCAATCATATTGAGTGGTTCCAATGACAAATTGGACACAAGCCACCCGTCCTTGGTGACTTACTTCAGCAAAGATGGCTGACAAAACATTACGGGGAAGCAAATGTAAGTAGTTATAACATCATAACGAGTCAAGCTAAAAATGTACAATTGAGAGGAATATAGTTAATGTAGAGACAAACGATTGTTTTTTGTTTGTTTTGATTGTGAATATCTTTTGTCATGAAGTTAATTTACGAAAATCGCTATTTAGCAAGTTAGCTGACTAGCTAACATTAGACAGCTAGCTATCTGGTGTAATGACATGAGTTTGACAATGTCATTTGTGTTGTTTAATATTTTAGGGACTCCTTAGAAAACCAGCAAACCAGGTTGTCGTCTTGGGAAACACTAGCATTTACTGCAAATTAAATTTACAATTGTGTAAGTTTGCCTTGACATTCAACGCAGCTGAAGTAACATAGCCAGCTAACTATTTACTTGCTTATTGTGTAGTGGAGGATAAAAATAACTGTCTAATAAATAAATGCCTATGTCACGTACGTGAGGAGCGACGGACCATGGAGCAGCGGATGTTGAGTTCCACATAATTTATTAATAAAGTGAAACTTAGCAAAAACAAAATAATAAATCAATAAACTAACAACGAAATGTGACTACGTGGTGCACATGAACAAAACACAAAATAACATCCCACAACCCAGGTGGGAACAATGGAGAACTTAAGTATGATCCACAATTAGAGACAATGATAATCCGCTGCCTCTAATTGGGAACCATACCAAGCTCACCAACATATAACTAGGAAAACTAGAACACAACATAGACATACATATACTAAATCACCCCCTAGTCACGCCCTGACCTACTACACCATAGAGAAACAATGGTTTCCGGCTGCAAAACCTGAAACAAATGGGGAGGGCAGGGGGGGTGATCAGTGTCGGTGGCGGCTCTGGTACAGGTCGTAGCCCCCACCCAGACCCTGGATCCGGCTATCGTGACAGGCTGAATGCCGTGCCTGGACTGGGCATTGGTGCAAAGGAGGACCGTCGCTGGAAGTACCGCACTGTGGACCATCGCAGGAGGTTCCGGACTGTGGACCGTAGCAGGAGGTTCCGGACTGTGGACCATCACAGGAGGTTCCGGACTGTGGACCGTCGCAGGAAGCTCCGCACTGTGAACCGTCGCCAGAAGCTCTGGACTGGGAACCGTCGCTGGAAGCTCTGGACTGGAAACCGTCGCCGGAAGCTCTGGACTGAAAACCGTCGCCGGAGGCTCTGGACTGCGAACCGTCGCCGGCGGCTCGGGACTCCGAACCATACCAGGCCAACATAGAAATGAAAAAACTAGACTACCCACCCTAGTCACACCCTGACCTAACCAAAATAGAGAATAAATGATAAAAATGATCTCTAAGGTCAGGGTGTGACAACGGGAGACAGGGGAGCAGGAACAGAGTATTTTTGCCGAGCAATGCAATCAAGCTGGATCATTCTGGCAATGATACCTGCACCATCTACACGCTGCAAAGACTCCCTAACTCTTCGCCATTGTACACGATGGCCCATTGCTCGGAGACATCCTTTGACCATTCTAAAGCCCGCATGGGGTACCCTTGCCTTAATGGCGCTGACTTTCTGGTCTACCTCTTCATCTGACATATCAGAATAGCATTCCATGACAGACATTGTATTCTTTCATCCTTCTGTTAAAAAAAGCTAACCGTTCACTGTCATGAAATATGATTATATACTGTATCGACTATGAAACAAAGTGGACATGGCCTTCTTATGAGTTGCCATGAAAGACAGTTAAATGCTAAATGCTTTTGGTTAGCTTGAGATTCTACGGTATGTATGTATGTAATATAGTACAATGTTATGAACCGACACTGAATCTTAGGAGCTAACTACTAGTTATGTAAAAGTTGGACGGAAGAACACCCAGTTCTGCTTACCTGAGATGCCATCATCACACAGTCCTTCTTTGTAGGTGTCCACTGTGACTTATTTTGTGTCAGAAAGAAAAGCTGAACAGTAATGGTTATAGCCAAACTGACACTCAAAAAATGGCCAAAATGGAGGGTGGTTGGTAGCGAAATTAAATTGGAATTTAGTTTTCAAATACATTTTTCGTTCTCAAAATATTTTTGTGGAATAAAATGCAGAATGATTTGTGCTCTATTACAAAATATTTGATTGCAAAAAAATGTTTACTTTGAAGAAGCCTTGCTTCTAGCCTAGCCTTGCTTTTGCTTTCAGAACAATTATTTTTGATTGAAAATAAAATGTTGCTTTCAGAAAAATTATTTTGGATTGAAAAAACTAAATGCCCTCTACACAAAGACATCCATTCGTCACAAGTTGGGGAGGGATGCTAATAGCTGAACAATAGACTATTCAACCTTTGCTAAAGAATAGTGTAATAGCCGAGCTAGGTGTGAAAAAACCCTGTTCTATCACAGACCAGATTTGCCCTAAGGACCAAGGGGGAGTTAGAGCACTGTTTATGCTTTTGGGTCCCAACGCACTACTGTGTCTCTAACTGACAATGAATGGGCTATATAAACCAAATAATAAACTGATAATTGTGCACGACTTCAAATGAAACAAGCAGGGTGCATTCTTGCCTTCTTGCCCAAAGACCATTGACTGTGCACCAAAATTATGCTCAAGCCACAGAGCCAATAGAGCACGGTAGCTTGCTACTCAATGTAATAAAGTAATGACTTTTCAAATAAGTTACCTTACATGTTAATGTTGGCTGACAATTTATTAGCTATGCTGTCCTTACGAACCACATAGCATATCATTACAGCAGTATGTACCGGTATGTTAGCTATCTGCCTAATGTTAGTAGTTATACATCAATCTTATACATCAATATTAACTATAGGCTATCTAACTACCCAACGTTTATTGACTTGATTATTCCTGTCATTCTTAGCTTATCAAAATGGTATAGTCATTGTGTGTTCTCAATGGACATTCGGATGCTTTCGTAAAATGCTCTGGCTATCTACACAGATTTCAGAGCACTCTCGTCTGAGTACCAGAGCGCAGAATAATGAGTATAATGAGTTTACACCCGTTGAATATGGCCGGTGTCAGTAAAAGTCGGCAAAAAAAGCATAATTAAATTGTTTCCAGTAGCACAGTTACAGTCACCAATGCTCTGGTTAACACGAAAACTGCCTAACCAGCTCTGCTAGGGCAAGTAAAATGGTCAGAGTGGTCTCATTTGTGTCTGGAAGTAGCTAGCAAGCTAACCAATGTTAACTTGTGCGCTTGACTGCCGTTGTAAGGCCAGAACGCTCAAATCAACCCTACAACGTGTGAGCGAAATGGTCTGAATTTACAAACTGACATTCTGACAACGCTCTGAATTTCTGAGCATCACGTTGTACAGCGTCATATTTTCCGTTCCATTCCTACCAGAAACCCAGAGGGTTTTTCATTTTTCATGGAATAGAAACACCATAATATTAATCTAATTAATTAAGTAAGTACCAGTCAAAAGTTTGGACACACCTACTCATTCCAGGATTCTTCTTTATTTTTACTATTTTCTACATTGTAGAATAATAGTGAAGACATCACAATTATGAAATAACACATATGGAATCACTTAATTTCTTATTTACAATGACATCCTAATCATACATACTTCCGGTGCCGACAGAGATGGCCGCCTCGCTTCGCGTTCCTAGGAAACTATGCAGTTTTTTATTTTTTTTAAGTGTTATTTCTTACATTGGTACCCCAGATTCTCTTAGGTTTCCTTACATACAGTCGGGAAGAACTACTGAATATAAGAGCAACGTCAACTCACCACCAGTACGACCAGGAATATGACTTTCCCGAAGCGGATCCTGTGTTCTGCCTTCCACCCAGGACAACGGAATGGATTGGGATATTTTCCGCATTGCATCCAACAACAACATTGACCAATACGCTGATTCGGTGAGCGAGTTCATTAGAAAGTGCATTGATGATGTCGTTCCCATAGCAACGATTAAAACATTCCCAAACCAGAAACCGTGGATTGATGGCAGCATTCGCGTGAAACTGAAAGCGCGAACCACTGCTTTTAACCAGGGAAAGGTGACCGGAAACATGACCGAATGCAAACAGTGTAGCTACTCCCTCCGCAAGGCAATCAAACAATCAAGCGTCAGTATAGAGATGAAGTAGAGTCACAATTCAACGGCTCAGACACAAGAGGTATGTGGCAGGGTCTACAGTCAATCACGGATTACAAAAAGAAAAACAGCCCAGTCAAGGACCAGGATGTCTTGCTCCCAGGCAGACTAAATAACTTTTAGGACAATACAGTGCCACTGACACGGCCCGCAACCAAAACCTGCAGACTCTCCTTCACTGCAGCTGACGTGAGGAAAACATTTAAATGTGTTAACCCTCGCAAGGCTGCAGGCCCAGACGGCATCCCCAGCCGCGTCCTCAGAGCATGTGCAGACCAGCTGGTTGGTGTGTTTACGGACATATTCAATCAATCCTTATCCCAGTCTGCTGTTCCCACATGCTTCAAGAGGGCCACCATTGTCCCTGTTCCCAAGAAAGCTAAGGTGACTGAGCTAAACGACTACCGCCCCGTAGCACTCACTTCCGTCATCATGAAGTGCTTTGAGAGACTAGTCAAGGACCATATCACCTCCACCCTACCTGACACCCTAGACCCACTCCAATTTGCTTACCGCCCAAATAGGTCCACAGAAGATGCAATCTCAACCACACTGCACACTGCCCTAACCCATCTGGACAAGATGAATACCAAGTTGAGAATGCTGTTCATCGACCCTGCTCAGCATTTAACACCATAGTACCCTCCCAGCTCGTCATCAAGCTCGAGACCCTGGGTCTCGACCCCGCCCTGTGCAACTGGGTACTGGACTTCCTGGCGGGCCGCCCCCAGGTGGTGAGGGTAGGTAACAACATCTCCACCCCGCTGATCCTCAACACTGGGGCCCCACAAGGGTGCGTTCTGAGCCCTCTCCTGTACTCCCTGTTCACCCATGACTGTGTGGCCATGCACGCCTCCAACTCAATCGTCAAGTTTGCTGACGACATTACAGTGGTAGGCTTGATTACCAACAACGACGAGACGGCCTACAGGGAGGAGGTGAGGGCCCTCGGAGTGTGGTGTCAGGAAAATAACCTCACACTCAACGTCAACAAAACAAAGGAGCTGATTGTGGACTTCAGGAAACAGCAGAGGGAGCACCCCCCTATCCACATCGATGGGACAGTAGTGGAGAGGGTAGTAAAGTTTTAAGTTCCTCAGCGTACACATTACGGACAAACTGAATTTGTCCACCCACACAGATAGCATCGTGAAGAACCTCAGGAGGCTGAAGAAATTTGGCTTGTCACCAAAAGCACTTCTACAGATGCACAATCGAGAGCATCCTGTCGGGCTGTATCACCGCCTGGTACGGCAACTGCTCCGCCCACAACCGTAAGGCTCTCCAGAGGGTAGTGAGGTCTGCACAACGCATCACCGGGGGCAAACTACCTGCCTTCCAGGACACCTACACCACCTGATGTCACAGGAAGGCCATAAAGATCATCAAGGACAACAACCACCCGAGCCACTGCCTGTTCACCCCGCTATCATCCAGAAGGCGAGGTCAGTACAGGTGCATCAAAGCAGGGACCGAGAGACTGAAAAACAGCTTCTATCTCAAGGCCATCAGACTGTTAAACAGCCACCACTGCCAACACACTGACTCAACTCCAGCCACTTTAATAATGGGAATTGATGGAAATTGATGTAAAATATATCACTAGCCACTTTAAACAATGCTACTTAATATTTTTACATACCCTACATTACTCATCTCATATGTATATACTTTACTCGATACCATCTACTGCATCTTGCCTATGCCGTTCTGTACCATCACTCATTCATATATCTTTATGTACATATTCTTTATCCCTTTACACTTGTGTGTATAAGGTAGTAGTTTTGGAATTGTTAGGGTAGATTACTCGTTGGTTATTACTGAATTGTCGGAACTAGAAGCACAAGCATTTCGCTACACTCGCATTAACATCTGCTAACCATGTGTATGTGACAAATACATTTGATTTGATTTGATTTTGATTTGATTGGCTCATTCCCCCCTGTTGGGGAATTGACCCCAGTCTCCTGCGTGCCCTCCCCATCTCAGGTAATGCCAATATGGAAGCCTATCAAATGCTTCTCAAAGATGCCCTCTGGTTGTCAAACTAGCACTAACTTGCAGCAACAGAATAAATGGCTGACAATTAAATGACGCGCTACAGAATGCTGCAGAATGCTTTTAAAGGAGGAACCACTGTAAGTGAGTTTCAGAAATGGCTAATATATGAATGTTATCTGATGTTATTAAGTTATTGATTTCATGGTCCTAATTTCTAAGGCTACATATAGTATTAATATGGGCTATCTTCAACCCTTTCCTGGGTAGCATATCAGAGATAGATATAATACTGAAAAGAGCAAACAAAGCAAGAGAGAAAAATATACATTCAGCAGTCCATTAATCAATTGATGTGTGTGTGCAATTAACATATTGTTCAGTGTTGTGTTGTGTTGTGTGGTGGCTTATCTGGCATGCATCTAAAAAAATGTTGGGGAGTTTGCCACATCAAGATTTACATGCTAAAATCGCCACTGCCAAAGTCAACCTTTTAAAGATCATAAAAGTATGTGCCAGGGATGGTCTTTAAACTGATACATATCTTCATTTATTTGAGAAGAACAATTTACAGCCTCATTTTGAAATTATAGCATAGAAACACACACACACGCAAAACAAAGTTATTTGTCTGGCTGGATCCATTAAACATTACCTGATTAATTGACTTGGAGATATGATCATTCAAGTTTGAAATCTATCTCCATGACCAAAATATTCTCCTATCTAATCTGGAGAATATAGAGACAAAAGTTGTTACTCCTGGTAGAGCGGCGATAGTGGTAGCTATCTTGTGTAAACATATGGCTTTTGAGAGGCACGTGGATGTGCGCTGGGGCAGTACTACAGCCGAGCAGGGATGGTTGGGACATGCCTGCACTGGCCAGGGAGAACGTCGCTCATTTGAGGTGATGGCCCGTCGCTCTGTGTGGACAGTCCGATTTGTTCAAAAGTGTCTTAGAGGCTTTGGACAGGTTAAGCACATTCAGCAATATCAAGGGAACTACTGGTCAAATAACAAGGGATGTTAACAAGGGATCAAGCTTTTTTCTTCTGTACAATTGAATATTACAAAATGTAACACCGACTGTGTTACATCATGCGCCTATTTTTGGTGATAAGTTGATAGTGATATCAGCCACAGTATTGTTATCTCCTTTAATGATAGACAGTGACGTTTTGGGTTTCCTGCCAGCAGAGTGAGGGATGTACTGTGAAGGTTAGCAGGGTTAGAGGCAACTTGTATTCCAACACCCCTAAATGTTTTCCTATCCTTGTGACATGTCCGTATCGACCACAAAATAAACAGAAGAGATGAATGCTACTGTCACCTATGTGGGTACTTTCCAGATATACTAGAGGATATAAATAAATATACTGGCATACCACACACCCCCGCAGCCCCCTCACCAGATAGCATATGAATACGCCATAAACCATAACATAAATGTTTTGGAAATTAGCTGTAAAACTGCATAATTTACTCTCAGTCTCATGGAAAAATGTATAGAATTGCAAGAAATTTGCTTTAAAACAGCAACATTTTATTTCAGTATCGTGTAAAAATGTGCAGAATGACAGGACAACTAGTTATGTTATTAGGGTTGCTCTGTGTTACTAACTTGAGCAGTTACAGTATACACTGCTCACATCCCGTTAGCATCTCCTATGTATTTGACCCCAGACAAGAATTTATAAGGGCAATTCCTTCCCGGTCAAATGACCTATCAAATCCTACTGATGTCAGGAGAGTATTTATAAGGTATGACTGCATCCTCTGTAGTACGTCATACAGCACATCTCGCCACGCTAATGCACTTTATTAGCTGACTTAACTGAGTTTAAGGGAATTGACCACAACCCTGGCCAATAGATTTATTTAATGGCCTGACTGGTAAACTCAATAGAATATCCTAAACTTTGTTCAGAGAATGGTCTGCATGAACACCGCATTTCTACAAGCTAGTTTTACCTCTAACCTACACTAGTGAGTGGTGTCAACTAACTTACATCATACGTCAAGAGTTGAATACATTGCACTACCTCCAGGCACATTTCTCAAGTTATAAAGGCCATCTGGGCCTCTTGAGGTCGCACTTTCATGTTAATGTGAGAAGAAAACCAAATCACAGCCAAAAGATAGTTGAATTTCCAATGTGTCATCAATATGCTTTCAACCATTTAGAAGTACAACCAAATTCCAATGAAAAAACAATGTCTTATTTTTGGTTTAGATGTCACCCAAATGTCTATCACCTTTCAAAGCACAGCAAAGTCCAGATGGGAATACAACGTCAGATATTTTGTTTATTTATACAACATAAGTGTTATCACTGTGCTTCCTCTGATAGCAGAACGAAATTACCTGGATTGCAGTTGAGATTACATTAAAAGTACATGGTGTAAGAGATTCTGCAACAATTGTGAAGATCTCCACAGACCTGTGATATCCTGTGCATGTTATCTTGAACATGCACACTTTATATGATTACATAAGATGAAATGTATAGGTACAGTATCCTCAATTTGGCCATGAATGTTTACTCATTTTAAGTTTGAATGTTAAATTAAAATCTCACTACCATCAAATATTGTATTATTGTCAATTTCTGTCTGATATTATAACGTCTGCTTCCAACTCACACTCTCAAACACATAGATCCCCTGAATGCAGCTCACTTTCCAGCTCACTTTCCAGTCCACTTTCCAGCTCACAAAGACATAGAACCCCTGAACGCAGCTCACTCTCCAGATCCCAATCACCAGAATTCTGGTCACCTGTTCACACACCTGTAGGTCATTTACACACACTATTTAGTTCTTTGCGCCGAGGTATTGTTTGTTTTGTTACACTTTCTATTCGGAGCTCTGTTCATTTTTCCATATTAGTCCTCCTGTGTATCATAGTTTTTGGCTATCCTCACCTACGACGCCCTGCCTGTACTTTTGCCTATCTGATTTCCTGTCATCAGCCTCTTGCCTGATCTCCCAGATTACATCATTAGCCTTTACCCTGCCTGTACCGTTACCTGTTTGTACTCCCTGTGTATGACCTTCTGCCTGTCCCTGGACCAAGCTACCTGCTTCCTCCTGTGGTCCTTTTCTAATAAACACCTGCTGCTCCCTGCGCTTGAAACCAGTGTCTGTCTCCTATCGTATTCATTACAGATATGGACACCATTTATCTTCAACCCCGTCACAGACAATATGAAAGTTGTCTGAATATTATTATAAAAGATACTTGTTAAAATAAATTAATATTTACCTAATGCTCATGTGTCCCCAAACAAATTAAATTATTATGAATATAAAATGTATGTCAAATCTCAGAATTTTACTATATTAAACCCTGAAATAGACACAAGTGTCAGCATTTAAATTAAAAAATGCTTTCAATTCAGAATTGTAACATACGTCTAATTTTCTTGGGATTGTCCTTAACATTTCAGACTGAGCTCAGAAAACATCAAATTCATATTTATTAATCGTTGCCATTTTATTTAACAAATATTGTCATGTGGCGGGGTTGAGACAAGGGTGACAGGGTTGAATACTGTAACGGGGTTGAAGAGACACATCGCTTTCCATATAAACTAGTTTAGTTTACTATCAAAATCCCTCCCAGATTTACCCCAAAACATTGCAGGTGTGCAAGGTATGCAATGATGTACTTGCGAAAGTATTCACCCCCTTTGCATTTTTCCTATTTTGTTGCCATACAACCTGGAATAAAATGTTATATTTGTGGGGTTTGTATCATTTGATTTACAGAACATGCCTACCACTTTGAAGATGCAAAATATTTTATTGTGAAACAAACAAGAAATAAGATTTTTAAAAACTGAAAACTTGAGTATGCATAACTATTCACCCCCTCAAACTCAATACTTTGTAGATCCACCTTTTGCAGCAATTACAGCTGCAAGTTTCTTGGGGTATGTCTGTATATGCTTGGCACATCTAGCCACTGGGATTTTTGCCCATTCTTCAAGGCAAAACTGCTTCAGCTCCTTCAAGTTGGATGTTTCCCCTTAAACCACTCGAGTGTTGCTTAGCAGTAGGGCCATTGTCATGCTGGAAGGTGAATCTCCATCCCAGTCTCAAATCTCTGGAAGATTGAAACAGGTTTCCCTCAAGAATTTCCCTGTATTTAGCACCATCCATCATTCCTTCAATTCTGACCAGTATCCCGAGTCCTTGCCGATGAAAAACACCCCCACAGCATGATGCTGCCACCACCATGCTTCACTGTGGGGATGGTGTTCTCAGGGTGATGAAAGGTGTTGGGTTTGCGCCAGACATAGCATTTTCCTTGATGGCCAAAAAGCTAAATTTTAGTCTCATGTGACCAGAGTATCTTCTTCCATATGTTTGGGTAGTCTCCCAAACGTGTTTGCTTATTTTTTTTCTTTAAGCAATGGCTTTTTCTGGCCACTCTGCCGTAAAGCCCAGCTCTGTCGAGTGTACTATGGACAGATACTCCAATCTCCACTGTGGAGCATTGCAGCTCCTTCAGGGTTAACTTTGGTCTCTTTGTTGCATCTCTGATTAATGCCCTCCTTGCCTGTTGCATGAGTTTTGGTGGGCAGCCCTCTCTTGGCAGGTTTGTTGTTTAATAATGGATTTGATGGTGCTCCGTGGGATGTTCAAAGATTTTGATATTTTTTTATAACCCAACCCTGATCTGTACTTCTCCACAACTTTATCCCTGACCTGTTTGGAGAGCTCCTTGGTCCTCATGGTGCCGCTTGCTTGGTGGGGCCCCTTGCCTAGTGGTGTTGCAGAATCTGTGGCCTTTCAGAACAGGTGTATATATACTGAGATCATGTGACAGATCATGTGATACTTAGATTGCACACAGGTGGACTTTATTTAAATAATTATGTGACTTCTGAAGGTAATTGGTTGCACCAGATCTTATTTAGGGGCTTCATAGCTAAGAGGTTGAATACATATGCAGAGGTTGAATACAATACATAAGTGATTTTTTTCATTTCACTCACCAATTTGGACTATTTTGTTTTTTCCATCACATGAAATCCAAATATTTATTAATATATATTTATTATTAAAATATTTATTAAGAAGATTCCAGGATGGCAGGAAGCTTAGCCCCAGTAATGTACTGGGCCGTACGCACTACGCTCTAGCGCCTTGCGGTCGGAGGCCGAACAGTTGCCATACCAGGCGGTGATGCAACCAGTCAGGATGTTCTCGATGGTGCCCCCCAATGGAGGTGTCATAATACCCATAAAAACTAGCAATCAAACAGGGAAATGGTTCCAATTGTTATTCCACCATTTATTTTTCCCGTAGCAAATTTTTAGAAACACTTAAAATAAGGTCTGTGTTTCATGTAGGCTTACCCTTGTGTGATGTTTTGATAACCATGTAAAACTCTGTTTACTCTGATTCAAAAATGCGAATTATCATCAAAGTAGACATCATGCAAGACTACAAATCCATGCAACCTCCTACACATCATCTGACACTTTTGCTAACAGGTACTGTGTCAATATAAAACTTGAAATTTTAGAGAGAGATAGAGATTAGAGATTCTTACCTTTGCCCTGATTCGGCAGTCTCGTCCAACTCATCATGGCTTTTGTAGTTCTTTATGATAGCCACACCAGCAGGTAATTATTATTTCAGTTTTGGGGGTAAATACAGGCGAATATATGGTTAAAAGCCACCGTGTCCTCGAGAGATATACACAGCTATCAAAATGTCATGCCACGGGAAACCTACATGAAACACAGCCCTTATTTTAAGTGTTTCTAAAATCACCTATCGGAAAAATGTATGGTGGAGAAATTATTGGAACCATTTCCTTGTTTTTGTTTTATAGGTATTATGAATCATGCTGTGGTACTCTATACTGAATGATGTAAGAGCAGCAGGACAATGGCAAACCATGCACCTTAACAGTCACAGTAGGTTCACACAACATTGCCGAGGCGAACTGTTTAAATATGAATCAAAAGTTAATGAAATGTAATATGATTCTCAGCATACAAGGTGAGTAAAAAGATACCTGGCTATTTCTGCGCAACTTGTTGCTTATAGCATATAATAACAGTCAAGGAAATGTACCCACAAGTGCAGTTACAATGTTGTCCGTTAGGTGGCACCAGCCATCTAATATCTATGAAGAACACTAGCCAAAATGATATGATGGCAGGCATATACAGTGCATTAGGAAAGTATTCAGACACCTTGACTTTTTCAACATATTGTTACATTACAGCCTTATTATGAAATTGATTTTTAAAAAGTCCTCATCAATCTACACAGAATACCCCATAATGACAAATCGAAAACAGGTTTTTAGTAATGTTTGCAAATGTATAAAAAAAATGTATTTACAAAAGTATTCAGACCCTTTGCTGTGAGACTCAAAATTGAGCTCAGGTGCATCCTGTTTCCATTGATCATCCTTGAGATGTTTCTACAACTTGATTGGAGTCCACCTGTGGTAAATTCAATTGGACATGATTTGGAAAGGCACATACCTGTCTATACAAGGTCCCACAGCTGACAGTGCATGTCAGAACAAAAACCAAGCCATGAGGTCGAAGGAAATGTCCAAAGAGCACCGAGACAGAGTTGTGATGAGGGCACAGATCTGGGGAAGGTTGCCAAAATGTTTTGTCAGTATTGAAAGTCCCCAAGAACACAGTGGCCTCCATCATTCTTAAATTGATGTAGTTTGGAACCACCAAGACTCTTCCTAGAGCTGGCTGATCGGCCAAACTGAGCAATCGGGGGAGAATGGCCTTTGTCAAGGAGGTGACCAAGAACCCAGTTGTCACTCTGAAAGAGCTCCATAATTCCTCTGTGGAGATGGGATAACCTTCCAGAAGGACAACCAATCTCTGCAGCACTCCACCAATCAGGCCTTCATGGTACAGTGGCCAGACGGAAGTCACTCCTCAGTAAAAGGCTCATGGAATTTGCCAAAAGGCACCTAAAGACTCTCACACCATGAGAAACAAGATTATTTGGTCTGATGAAAGCAATATTGAACTCTTTGGCCTGAATGCCAAGCATCACGTCTGGAGGAAACCTGGCACCATCCCTACGGTGAATTATGGTGGTGGCAGCACCATGCTGTGGGGATGTTTTTCAGTGTCAGGGACTGGGAGACTAGTAAAGATCGAGGGAAAGATGAACAGTGCAAAGTGCAGAGAGATCCTTGATGAAAACCTGCTCCAGAGCGCTCAGGACCTCAGACTGGGGCGAAGGTTCACCTTCCAACAGGACAACGACCAAAAGCACACAGCCAAGACAATGCAGTGGTGGCTTCGGGACAAGTCTCTGATTGTTCTTGAGTGGCCCAGCCAGAGACCAGACTTTAACCCGATCTAACATCTTTTGGAGAGACCCATCCAACTTGGCAGAGCTTGAGGGGATCTGCAGAGAAGAATGGGAGAAACTCTCCAAATAGAATGTCACATTGTACATTACGATGAAGCAGTATTTTAACAATCAAACACAAAATATGTGTAGGCTGTGCAAACAATTATTTGAATGTTTGTGTTAGAAAACAACATATTTAAGTAATCCATGTTCCTAAAGTAGGCTATAGGGGCTTTATCTACTCAAGATGGAAATTGTTGGCTATTACATTGTTAACATAACATGTTACTATTATGTAATATAAACATATTATTGTTATATTATTATACATACTTGCATCAATAAATGTTTCTTAAATGTGATTAAATTAGTAATATTATCTAAAAAACAAAACCTAACTAATTAGAATTATATGTATTTGGTCAAATCAGACAAGACAAAAGCTCTTCAATGGATGCTACAGATGATATCTAGCCATGGTGGATGTTGATGGCTTTCTCAATGGCGTATAGGTGAGTCACATCTTAAGCTGTGTACACTGAATTGGTGTTGTGGGGGGGGGGGGGGGTATCATGCTGTGTTGTCGGGCCTGCTTTGTGTTGTTGGGGGTTAGCTTTGGTGACGTGGGACAAGTGCCCTGCCACACATTCAAATGTGTTTGTCAGCTGCTGAAGCACAGTGTGAACGCTCTTAATCTCACGAGGAAATTAAAATTAAGAACATAAATATCTCATTTACATAATTATTCAAACCCCTGAGTCAATACATGTTTGAAACACATTTGGCAGCGATTACAGCTGTGAGTCTTTCAGGGTATGTCTGAAATCTTTGCACACCTGTATTGTACAATATTTAATATTTAATATTTATCCTGAAAACCTCTCCGGTCTTTAAAGATTACAAGCATATCTATAACATTTTGCAGCCAGCACTATGCTTGAAAATGGAGTTTGGTTCTCAGAAATGTGTTGTATTGGATTTGCCCCAAACATAACACTTTGTATTCAGGACAAAAGTTAATTTCTTTGCCACATTTTTTTTGCAGTATTACTTAAGTGCCTTGTTTCAAACAGGATGCATATTTTGGAATATTCGTATTCTGCACAGGCTACTTTCTGTGAATAAGGTTAGAATTGTGGAGTAACTACAATATTGTTGATCCATCCTCATTTTCTCCTATAACAGACATTAAACTCTGTATCTGTTTAAAGTCAACATTGGCCTCATGGTGAAATCCTTGAGTGGTTTCCTTGCTCTCTGGCAACTGAGTTAGGAAGGACACCTGTATCTTTGTAGTGACAGGGTGTATTGATACACTAGTCGAAGTGTAACTAATAACATCAGCATGCTTAAAGGGATATTCAATTTCTGCTTTTTTATTTTTACCCATCTACCAATAAGGTGCCCTTCTTTGTGAGGGACCTCCCTGGTCTTTGTGGATGAATCTGTGGTTGAACTTCACTGCTCGACAGATCATTGTTTGTGTTGGATACATTTGAAACTCATGTTACACACTATTATTGTACACCTAGTGAGTCCATGCAACTTATTATGTGACTTTTTAAGCACATGTTTACTCCTGAACTTATTTAGGCCTGCCATAACAGTGGTTGAATACTTATTGACTATAGACATTTCAGCTCTTCATTTTTATTGAATTTGTAAAAACGTCTAAAAACAGAATTCCACTTTGACATTATGGGGTATTGTGTGTAGGCTCGTGACACAGTCTCAATTTAATCAATTTCAAATTCAGGCTGAAACAAAAGGTTGTGAATACTTTCTGAAGGCATTGTATGTTTGGGCCAGTATTCGTTTATGTTTCACATATGCTTTATAGTGCAGATCAGGGTAACACACACTCCAGGATCCAGATCAAAGCATCCTTAAGAAGCAAAAAAAATGGTGCTAAAAAATTGAATTAAATATATTCCAAGCACACCTCTTGCAGATCGAAGACGAGGCTAAGCTGGACGAAGCAGAGGAGCTGGAAGCTATGGCGGAAGCGGAAGTATTGTGCTATTCTCTTGGCACGAGTACAGTTGATGATAATGAGTAGACGATGGTGAAGAAGAGTGGAGTAGGAAGGACTAAAGTTAGAAATGACCAGGAGTTCATGGTTAAAGTGCGATTCACGAGCAAGAATGATTTTTTGGGTGACCCGTTTGCGGTCTCGAAGTTGATAAAGGAAGAATTGGATAAAGTGGAATTGGTCAGAGTGACCAGGAGCGGTATGATGTTGATTTCGTGTGTCAAAGCGCAAAAGGAGAAAGCTCTGTTGCTCTACAAGATGTTAACGTATGATGTGGGAAGCTATGATTGTCAGAGTAGGGCACCGGTGAAAGGTGTCAACTCTGGTGTCTCATTGGACAAAGAATCTGTGTGATTTAAGGAAAACATTCCAGGAATGGTAGACACACGTTGCTTGAATCGAATGATAGATGGAAAGAAGATATAAGCCTATCGGTTTTACTGTTGTTTGATGAAGTGGTTCTCCCAATGTATATAAACTTGGGTATGTGAGATTTGCGGTGAAACCGTATGTGCAGAAGCCATTGCAGTGTTACAATTGTAAAAGAAAATTGGACCCATGGCAAGTGTTTGTTGAAGGAATAAATGTGTAGTAGTTGAAGAGTCAGATTAAGCATCTTGTTGAAATTGTGAGGGTGTCACGACTCCGACCGAGTCCCCTTCCCATGGCCCCTTCCCGTGGCCGTCGTCGCCGGCCTACTAGCTGCCACTGATTCTTTCCTCCCCCTCCTTATGTGTTTATTGGTTACACCTGTTTTGAGTTTGTTGTAATTAGTTGGGCTTTATTAGTCAGCCGGCCCGCCCGTTTCTTTGTGCGGGATTAATTATTGTAACCTTTGTGTTTGGTGTAGACGAACGTGTTGGTTTATGTTCGTGGAGTTTGCTGGACAGTTTTCGCCCCCCGTGTCTGGGGCATTTGTTTTGAGCACCCAGTGTTTCGTGGGGTGGCCGTTGTTCACCGTGTGTGCATTAAAAGAGCACTATATTGAACTCTCTGTTTCCTGCGCCTGACTTCCCACTCACGACACCCAGAACGTTAGAGATGGTAATTACATTCCCGAGTTCCCGGAGTGTCCTGTAAGGATGAAGGAGGTTGCAGGAGCTAGGATCAGGGCCATCCAGAAGGTCTCCTATGTGGAGGAGCAGTGAAAATAGCTGAAGGAGTGAATAGAGAAGAGATGTTAGTGAATGTCCCACAATCTGCAGTGAATGCCATGCAGGAGTAGGATCCCGACACACTAATAGTGAAGAAGGTGGATTTTGTTGTGTTTATAGCGCAAGTGATAAATTGTGCTACTCGAACTAATAAAAAAAATCAAAGCTATACATCATTGTCAAGGCGGCAAATAGATTTCTGGCTCTCCAAGGCTTTACGGCTGAAATATTACAGTGAGTACTGAATGACGAGGTTCCCCGTCCCAGGTTCCTGAGCCTGTGTAGGGATCTGACATTTAAATCCGACTGAAGGAGTTTTTGTTTGAAATTCAGGGTAGTAGCGTGAATTTGGTTAGTGTTTTTTATTTATTATTTATTTATTCGTATGAATTTGTTCATCAAAAACATTTTATTTTAGGGGTATTTTCTACTACCCCGTACAGCAGGTGGCGGCACTACACATTATGAGTGTAGTCTGTCAATAAACCTCAAAGAAGAAGAAGAAAAAAAATAAGACCACCTCATGCAGTCAGGCCCCTACAGGGCGAGAGAGGCAGGTTGCAGTTTCCTGAGTTAGGAGTAGTGCAGAAGTTGTCATATGCTGAGGCAGTGAAGAAAATAGAGTAAGATGGGTCATGGGCAGTGGCAACCGGTCATTCAGGGCAGAGCCCCACCTGTTTTGAACCCCACATTTTTAGCAAAAAATATAAATGAATAAATAAATAAATACATACATACATATACAGTGGGGAGAACAAGTATTTGATACACTGCCGATTTTGCAGCTTTTCCCACTTACAAAGCATGTAGAGGTCTGTAATTTTTATCATAGGTACACTTCATCTGTGAGAGATGGAATCTAAAACAAAAAATCCCGAAAATCACATTGTATGATTTTTAAGTAATTAATTTGCATTTTATTGCATGACATAAGTATTTGATACATCAGAAAAGCAGAACTTAATATTTGGTACAGAAAACTTTGTTTGCAGTTACAGAGATCATACGTTTCCTGTAGTTCTTGAACAGGTTTGCACACACTGCAGCAGGGATTTTGGCCCACTCCTCCATACAGACCTTCTCCAGATCCTTCAAGTTTTGGAGCTGTCGCTGGGCAATAAGGACTTTCAGCTCCCTCCAAAGATTTTCTATTGGGTTCAGGTCTGGAAACTGGCTAGGCCACTCCAGGACCTTGAGATGCTTCTTACGGAGCCACTCCTTAGTTGCCCTGGCTGTGTGTTTCAGGTCGTTGTCATGCTGGAAGACCCAGCCACGACCCATCTTCAATGCTCTTACTGAGGGAAGGAGGTTGTTGGCCAAGATCTCGCGATACATGGCCCCATCCATCCTCCCCTTAATACGGTGCAGTCGTCCTGTCCCCTTTGCATAAAAGCATCCCGAAAGAATGATGTTTCCACCTCCATGCTTCACGGTTGGGATGGTGTTCTTGGGGTTGTACTCATCCTTCTTCTTCCTCCAAACACGGCGAGTGGAGTTTAGACCAAAAAGTTATATTTTTGTCTCATCAGACCACATGACCTTCTCCCATTCCTCCTCTGGATCATCCAGATGGTCATTGGCAAACTTCAGAAGGACCTGGACATGCGCTGGCTTGAGCAGGGGGACCTTGCGTACGCTGCAGGATTTTAATCCATGACGGCGTAGTGTGTTGCTAATAGATTTCTTTGAGACTGTGGTCCCAGCTCTCTTCAGGTCATTGACCAGGTCCTGCCTTGTAGTTCTGGGCTGATACCTCACCTTCCTCATGATCATTGATGCCCCACGAGGTGAGATCTTGCATGGAGCCCCAGACCGAGAGTGATTGACCTTCATCTTGAACTTCCTCCATTTTCTAATAATTGCGCCAATAGTTGTTGCCTTCTCACCAAGATGCTTGCCTATTGTCCTGTAGCCCATCCCAGCCTTTTGCAGGTCTACAATTTTATCCCTGATGTCCTTCCACAGCTCTCTGGTCTTGGCCGTTGTGGAGAGGTTGGAGTCTGTTTGATTGAGTGTGTGGACAGGTGTCCTTTATACAGGTAACGAGTTCAAACAGGTGCAGTTAATACAGGTAATGAGTGGAGAACAGGAGGGCTTCTTAAAGAAAAACTAACAGGTCTGTGAGAGCCGGAATTCTTACTGGTTGGGAGGTGATTAAATACTTATGTCATGCAATGAAATGCTAAATAATTACTTAAAAATCATACAATGCGATTTTGGGGATTTTTGTTTTAGATTCCGTCTCTCACAGTTGAAGTGTACCTATGATAAAAATTACAGACCTCTACATACTTTGTGAGTAGGAAAACCTGCAAAATCGGCAGTGTATCAAATACTCGTTCGTGGCCCGGTGTGTGCTTGTTTGCCAACTTTTTTGTACAGCTCTGACAGTGCTATCGATAATAGCGGTGGCGCTTGGCTTGCACATTCAAATTCAGTACACACAACATTATATAATATAATTGTGTTATTTGACGTGTCAAATTAAAAGATGATTTAACACGTCATATAGTGTTATATGACATGTATCTTTTTTGACACGCAAAGACCCAAACAGCGTTTAATGTGCCTCACCCTAATCATTTGGTCTATTTTCACCTCTTAATTTTGCCTACTGTTCTAACTTGGTGGTGCACATGTAGCCTATAACCTGTTTTAGAGAAATGTAATCATCGAATATTGTATGAGTTTTCATTGTCTTATTATATGCCCCCTTTATTTATCTTACAGTTCTGACTTGTTGTTCAGGAAGTACACTGTAACAACGACCCATGTTCTGAATTTTGTTTCTGTAGTTTTCAAAAGTGCTGAACAAATAATTATATTGACTACATCCGTCGTTGCTCGCTCAATAATGTCTTAATCGAAATGACGGATTGCCTCTTATCGCTGTTCGTCCTTATGCCATAGTTTGTACATCTCAACTGTCAGTAGAAGCCACATTTGTTTAAGCAAGTCAGCAATATCAGCTATGTTTTTTTAAAAGGCAGTAAACGAGCCTGAAAGAACTGTTTCGATGCCAGACAAGGCTCCGCTGAAAGCCAGGTGTAGCAGTGGTAAGGTGGTGGGACTCTGCTGTCCTACAATTGTGCAAGTTCTCCCACTTAAAAAGATGAGAGAGGCCTGTAATTTTCATCATAGGTACACTTCAACGATGACAGACAAAATGAGGGGAAAAAATCCACAAAATCACATTGTAGGATTTTTTATGAATTTATTTGCAAATTATGGTGGAAAATAAGTATTTGGTCACCTACATACAAGCAAGATTTCTGGCTCTCACAGACCTGTAACTTCTTCTTTAAGAGGCTCTTCTGTCCTCCACTCGTTACCTGTATTAATGGCACCTGTTTGAACTTGTTATCAGTATAAAAGACAACCTCAAACAGTCATACTCCAAACTCCACTATGGCCAAGACCAAAGAGCTGTCAAAGGACACCAGAAACAAAATTGTAGACCTGCACCAGACTGGGAAGACTGAATCTGCAATAGGTAAGCAGCTTGGTTTGAAGAAATAAGCTGTGGGAGCAATTATTAGGAAATGGAAGACATGCAAGACCACTGATAATCTCCCTCGATCTGGGGCTCCACGCAAGATCTCACCCCGTGGGGTCAAAATGATCACAAGAACGGTGAGCAAAAATCCCAGAACCACACGGGGGGACCTAGTGAATGACCTGCAGAGAGCTGGGACCAAAGTAACAAAGCCTACCATCAGTAACACACTACGCCGCCAGGGACTTGCTAGAGAGCATTTGGATGATCCAGAAGAAGATTGGGAGAATGTCATATGGTCAGATGAAACCAAAATATAGCTTTTTGGTAAAAACTCAACTCATCGTGTTTGGAGGACAAAGAATACTGAGTTGCATCCAAAGAACACCATACCTACTGTGAAGCATGGGGTGGAAACATCATGCTTTGGGGCTGTTTTTCTGCAAAGGGACCAGGACGACTGATCCGTGTAAAGGAAAGAATGAATGGGGCCATGTATCGTGAGATTTTCAGTGAAAACCTCCTTCCATCAGCAAGGGCATTGAAGATGAAACGTGGCTGGGTCTTTCAGCATGACAATGATCCCAAAAACACTGCCCGGGCAACGAAGGAGTGGCTTCGTAAGAAGCATTTCAAGGTCCTGGAGTGGTCTAGCCAGTCTCCAGATCTCAACCCCATAGAAAATCTTTGGAGGGAGTTGAAAGTCCATGTTGCTCAGCAACAGCCCCCAAACATCACTGCTCTAGAGGAGATCTGCATGGAGGAATGGGCCAAAATACCAGCAACAGTGTGTGAAAGCCTTGTGAAGACTTACAGAAAACGTTTGACCTCTGTCATTGCCAACAAAGTGTATATAACAAAGTATTGAGATAAACTTTTGTTATTGACCAAATACTTATTTTCCACCATAATTTGCAAATAAATTCATTAAAAATCCTACAATGTGATTTTCTGGATTTGTTTTCTCTCATTTTGTCTGTCATAGTTGAAGTGTACCTATGATGAAAATTACAGGCCTCATCATTTTAAGTGGGAGAACTTGCACAATTGGTGGCTGACTAAATACTTTTTGGCCGACTGTATGTTTCAGTAAGATTGGATTTTTAGCATTTATAGCAATGGTTAAAAATTGTACTGCAGGGACATAACGTAAATTGCAGAAAATTGAGGCATTTGTCGCAGCTGCAGAGGTTTTTTCGGGTGTGCGAGACTTTTCAACAGAAGAGTTACAGGGTGTGTTAAGTGGTGTAAGGGAGTTATACTACAGTGTAATAAATAGGTGGTGGTAATGCAACATTTATTGGATGCCAACCGCCACTAAACCTCATTGAAGAAGAAGACGCAGAAGGCCCCTACAGACAGAAAATAACATTCTTTAGGACCCAGAAGGATTCTCCTTTGTCAGATTATGTAGGTCACTTTTCTCTCCCACAATTTTCTCTGTAACCAGCCGAGCATCAGCTGTTCAACCGGCTTGGAATCAATCGTGGGGGACCAGGGAAATAGCGAAAAGTTTTACATTTATTTGCCCAGAAATCACATGTAGCCTTTGAACTTGGTCACTACCAAAACAGAGATGGAAATGAGGTATTTTTTTATTCATTTACGCTCTTGGTGGATGTAAAGAAATCGAAAGATATTATTATTATTATTAATACACGATGTGCTACCTCGTTGCAGGTGTTGCTCGTGGCCACCACTGTGCTTTGTCCTGGTTCTTCTGACACCAGCAGCATCGCAATGGCCAGGTAAGCCCTAAGAAAAACTATAAACAATTTGGAAATGTAGCTGCTCAGATGTCTACAACTTGTTGGGTCTTTGTCTCTCGAAACGTCGTAATGTTACCGTTGACAGAACATTTGGGAAGATTGTTGGTAATGTAGGGATACAGTTTTAATAAAAGAGTAAAATATTGAAATACACTTAGACGATGGTTTTACAACTTTCATTGACCAAAACTATTGGAAGGTTGACACCTGTAGGCGAATGTAAAGTAGGGCTGTCTATGCTAAATTACCTTTTGTCCTGAAAATAATCTACAGTTATTTGGGAAATGCTGTTTGCGATGATGTAACTGTGCTATAATGTAACCAGCGTCAGCTATTAGAAACATTGTCCGTGTCGTTTCTTATTGTGAACGGTAGATTACTTTCTTCGAGTCAATATTTATTGTATGAGTTATTTTATATTGGCCCTGCTGATAAGGAACCATCAGGGGAGAAAATAGTTGCAGGTGTACCGGTTAATAAACAACCTCAGGCTGTATTTCAATTTGCAAGGCTTTCTGAATTATTTCATTTGATCATCCCTGCACGTTTTTTTTTCTGAAATAAGTGTAAATGGACTGAGTGATTGATATATTTAATTCCATGTGATCTTATAGACCAATAACAGAGTTCCAAACCTCTTGGCCAATAAGAGCAAATGTTCAGTTTTCCTGTATTGGACCTTTAAAGCTGCATCCACAAAAAAAATTCTCTGTCCAATGACAAAATGTGTAGATTTGCAGGAAAGTAGCTTGGAAACGGCAAAATGTTCTCTCTGATGACAAGAGCCAGATCTTTAAAATGTTCCTAGCCGTTGCCGGAGGTTTGGTTAGTCCGGCCATGCACTGCAGAAGTCCTAGTTAAACTCCTTGTATGCTATTTTTATCCCACTCTAGTTGTTTTCTGATTATGATGGGATCCCTGATTAATTTGCCATCACCAGGGTCTCTATTCCAAAAAAGTTTGAGAACCCCTGCTCTAAGGCAAAAATATTGGTGAAAGTAATGATACAATTAGTTTTCATTGGTATTTTGTGAATTATGTTGAACTGTGTTTTTAAGATTTTGGTTGATTCAGTGATATTTGGCTAGTGAAAGTGTGTTCCATAGCATAGTCCCATGGATAGCATAGTTCCACAAGCAAACACTATGTGCTGGATTGACATTGTATACCCAATAAAAATGGAGTTGTGATTGAGACCTAGTCTATTGAATGTCGATAATCAGGTCAGGATGCAAAGAGAACGATATCTTTCATCTGAACTTATAATTCCACTTTGATGTGCACAGAATGACTTTGGTCTGTTGACAGGGGCTTTCTCAAGTCCAAAGTCTGCCCTCAGAAATCACATTCCTTCACTGTTTGTCCAGTGTCTTGCTTCATATCTAACCAGAGGTTGGGATGGGGACCCTTGAGTAGAGCTGGGATGATAAAATGAAAATTAACATCACCGAAATTGCCTTCCTCTTACCGAAATGTTGGTCATTTACTACACAACTGTTTCTGTGGATTGTTCTAAAACCATTATTTAGCCAACAGTAATAGCCTATGCATTATCGTAATACTTGCTATGCAAGTTTATGTGCCTATCCCTGTTTCACTGTGGGCTGCTGACTCTCACTCCCTCTCCCAACTGTGCGCACATAGGAACTGAGAAGCACAAGCATGACCGTTGCTCAAAATGCTATTGCGGGGGAAAAATACATTTTTCAAAGCAGCTACTATTGTAGTTGTAGAGAGGAGCGTCACAGCTTTCTATAAATATAGAATGTTATTTCTCACCTCTTAATATTGAGTTTATGTTGAGTGCACCACTTCACAACCGGATTAGGATCTAGTTAGTATGGTTTTGATGCTCCTGCAGTGCGCGCCGTTTGCAGTGAATATGCCTACATCAAGAGAGCGTAGTTATGGTAAAACATGGTTTGATTTATCAGTATGTATTTTTGTTCATATCGCCCAGCTCTTCTCTGGAGTGTACTAAGCTCATGCAGTGCACACTAGTCTGGAGAAAGTGGAGTTTCAGAATGGAACTATTCCATACTAAATGATGTATCTCTGAATCTCACTGCAGCCCATTATTTAATTTGTCAAAGTTCTGTCCATTGATTTGTGCAGCTGTCAGATTGAATACAGGGAGGAGATCGACACTTTACTCACTTACCTCATAGAAGCAAGCTGTAGTCGAAATTGATAGATTGGGGAGCATTATCTACATAAATGTAATAAATGTTTTGCAATCATTAATGACGCTTGTTATTGTGTTAATAGTAGTAAGAACTCACAAGGGAAAGCTTAGTGGTGTAATACTGTGAGTAGGTGTTATGTCCAACGAGCTGGGATATTTTACACCTGTATAATTTGGTCCAAATGTCTTTCACATGATTTAAATAACTATTGCTACATAAGAACCAAGTCAAACTAGAATTGAATCATGTTCACTTTATCTAGCTCATTGGGATACATTTCTCCATTTTAAACAGTGTATTGTTGAGACCAGCCTTCAGACTTTTACAAAGTGCCACGTTGGCAGCAAATACGTCAGAAACACTCTAATTCCAGTTGAAAATACAATGTTAGCGACAATGCCGTGGAGCTTATGGTGCCATTAGTTTGGTGAATCCTTATTTGAGGCTAAATTGATTTTATTGATGTATTATATTAAGTTAAAATAAGTGTTCATTCAGTATTGTTGTAATTGTCATTATTAAAAAAAATTGAAAAAGAATTGGCCGATTTAATCGGTATCAGATTTTTTTGATCCTCCAATAATTGGTATCGGCGTTATTATTCATATTCCGGACACCTGCTGCTAATTTCCTGCAATTCTATCCAATGTGCTATGGGGTTTTGTACTGTGTTTTTATATACTGTATTCTCGATATACAGTTGAATTCGTAAGTTTACAAACACTTAGGTTGGAGTCATTAAAACTAGTTTTTCAACCACTCCACAAGTATCTTTTTAGCAAACTATAATTTTGGCAAGTCAGTTAGGACATCTACTTTGTGCATGACACAAGTAATTTTTCCAACAACAGACAGATTATTTCACTTATAATTCACTATATCACAATTCCAGTGGGTCAGAAGATTACATACACTAAGTTGACTGTGCCTTTTAAACAGCTTGGAAAATTCCAGAAAATTATGTAATGGCTTTAGAAGCTTCTGAAAGGCTAATTGACACAATTTGAGTCAATTGATGGTGTACCTGTGGATGTATTTCAAGGCCTACCTTCAAACTCAGTGTCTCTTTGCTTGACATCATGGGAAAATCAAAAGAAATCAGCCAAGACCTCAGAAAAAAAATGTAAGACCTCCACAACTCTGGTTCATCCTTGGGAGCAATTTCCAAACGCCTGAATGTACCACGTTCATCTGTACAAACAATAGTATAAACACCATGGGACCACGCAGCTGTCATACCGCTCAGGAAGGAGACACATTATGTCTCTTAGAGATGAACGTACTTTCGTGCAAAAAGTGCATATCAAACCCAGAACAACAGCAAAGGATCTTGTGTAGATGCTGGAGGAAACGGGTACAAAAGTATCTATATCCACAGTAAAAATGAGTCCTATATCGACAACCTGAAAGAAGCCACTGCTCCAAAACCGCCATAAAAAAGCCAGACTACTGTTTGGAGAAATGTCCTCTGGTCCTCTGGTCTGATGAAACAAAAATAGAACTGTTTGGCCATAATGACCATCGTTATGTTTGGAGCAAAAGGGGGAGGCTTGCAAGCCGAAGAACACCATCCCAACCATGAAGCACGGGTGTGGCAGCATCATGTTTTGGGGATGCTTTGCTGCCGGAGGGACTGGTGCACTTCACAAAACAGATGGCATCATGAGGATGGAAAATTATGTGGATATGTTGAAGCAACATCAAAACATCAGTCAGGAAGTTTTAAAGCTTGGTTGCAAATGTGTCTTCCAAATGGACAATGACCCCAAGCATACTTCCAAAGTTGTGGCAAAATTGCTTAAGGACAACAAAGTCAAGGTATTGGAGCGGAAATCACAAAGCCCTGACCTCAATCCCATAGAAAATGTGTGGGCAGACCTGAAAAAGCCTGTAAACCTGACTCAGTTACAGCAGCTCTGTCAGGAGGGATCGGCCAAAATTCACCCAACTTATTGTGGGAAGGTTGTGGAAGGCTACCCAAAACATTTGACCCAAGTTAAACAATTTAAAGGCAATGCTACCAAATACTAATTGTGTGTATGTAAACTTCTGATCCACTGGGAATGTGATGAAAGAAATAAAAGCATTCATAAATCGTTCTCTCTACTATTATTCTGACATTTCACATTCTTAAAATAAAGTGGTGATCCTAACTGACCTAAAACAGGGGATTTTTTAACTAGGATTAAATGCCAGGAATTGTGAACAACTGATTTTAAATGTATTTGGCTTCCGACTTCAACTGTATGTACTGAGATCATGTGAGGGATCATGTGATACTTTGATTGCACACAGGTGGACTTTATTTGACAAATTATGTGACTTCTGAAGGCAATTGGTTGTACCAGATCTTATTTAGGGGCTTCATAGCAAAGGGGGTGAAGACATATGCACACAGTTTTTTTATTTATTTTTTATTTCACTTCACCAATTTGGACTATTTTGTGTATGTCCATTACAATTTAAATTGCAATGCAACAAAATTGGAAAAACTCCAAGGGGGATGAATACTTGCAAGTATTACAAGGCACTGTGGGTAGGGTAGTGTGACTATGCATAGATAATAAACAGCGAGTAGCTGCAGCGTAAAAAATGGGGGGGAAATACTCTGTCTTCCTTTTCCTGTAGTCCACGATCATCTCCTTTTTCTTGAGGGAGGGTTTGTTCTGGCACCACACTTCCAGGTCTCTGACCTCCTCCCATTAGGCTGTCTCATCATTGTCGGTGATGAGGCCTACCACCGTTGTGTCGTCAGCAATGATGGTGTTGGTGTCATGCTTGGCCACACAGTTGTGGGGGAACAGGGAGTACAGGAGGGGGCTGGGCACGCACCCCTGAATGGCCCCCTTGTTGAGAATCAGCATGGCAGATGTGTTGTTGCCTACCCTTACCAACTGGGGGTGGCCCGTCAGAAAGTCCAGGATCCAGTTGCAGAGGGATGTGTTTAGTCTCAGTGTCCTTAGCTTAGTGATGAGCTTTGAGGGCACTATGCTGTTAAACGCTGACCTGTAGTCAATGAACAGCATTCTCATGTAGGTGCTCCTTTTGTCCAGGTGGAAAAGGACAGTGTGGAGTGCAATAGAGACAGCATCATCTGTGGATCTGTTGGGGCAGTATGCAAAATGGAGTGGGTCTAGGGTTTCTGGGATGATGGTGGTGATGTGAGTCGTGACATGCCTTTCGAAACATTTCATGGCTACAGACGTGAGTGGTACGTGTCGGCAGTCATTTAGGCAGGTTACCTTGGTGTTCTTGGGCTCAGAGACTATGGTGGTATGCTTGAAACATGTATTTATTACGGACTTGGCCAGGAACAGGTAAAACATTTAAGTGAATCAGAGTACACATCCTGGGAATCTGTCTGGCCCTGCGACCTGGGAATGTTGAACTGTTTGACGATCTTACTCACATCGGCTACGGTGAGTGTGATCACACAGTCGTCTGGAACAGCTGCTGCTCTCAGACGTGCTTCAGTGTTGCTTGCTTCGAAGCAAGCATAGAAGTATTCAGCAACCCTTTGTTGTTCATAATATTTTGCAAGACCTTCCACATCCGACGAGCTTCGGAGCCGGTGTAGTAGGATTCAATCCTATATTTATGCTTTGCCTGTTTGATGGTTTGTTAATCAAGGTCAATGGCAGCTTCCACAGGTATGAAAAGCAGTGAATAGGTACCATGCTCATTACTGTTCAGTGGGCGCAGTTAGAGCTGGGCGAATTTATGTTTTTGCGTGATATTCCAAAGGTGGGAAGGCAGGCGACCAAGCTTAGGTCCAAAATAAGCCCAGAGAAACGCATTGAGTTTATATTGTACAGAATTTGGCGAGAGTGATACCTCTCGCGTCACCTCTTCCTCTCTGTTCACACACACACACACACACACACACACACACACACACACACACACACACACACAAGTAGCTCCCCCTGCCACAACAACAAAGATGAGATCACTTCTTCCTCTGAGAAGGGTCTTCAACTAGCTATGCATTTGAGGTTTGATCCAACCTTTGTAAAGATACCATTTTTATGTCTCAACTACTCAAATTGCGCAGAGCAGACACTGCTAAAAGGGGAGAATTAACGAACATTTACTGTGGAAAATTAATGCTTAGTTTGTTAAGTGCGCGGCATTCCAGTACCAGAAAACATCTGAACTCATGAGGGGCTGCAGTTGCTCGCATACCCACATCCAACATAATTTTTGTACATTTTGATCAATTCCACACAGTTTGCCATAGAGTAGAGCAAATTTGCAGTTTTAAAGCAAGTCTGCTGCAATTCTACAAATATTCCCGGTGGCTAAACTTGAAATATAGAGATTAGCTGCCTACTCACTAGCACGTGGGCTTGTGGTTGAGAGATTGTTTGAGAGCTGTGTTCTTTTTCTATAATGCTTGCTACAAAGTTAATAATTGTTAGTGAATGTGCACTATGCATGATTCTGGTTAAATTTGTAACAAAAATATTTTAATGGACTGACTTGAAAGCCAGATCAGTGATTATTGCAAAAAAACAGGTACAAATATTTTGAATAAATAATTAGTGTGTCTTATGATTGTGGAAGGTTTAAATTTAGCCTAGGTATAACTTCACAAGACTTCCATTATATTATTACTGAGTGTTTTGAAATGCAGTGTATTTGACCTTTTATTATACAACAAAGCTTTTTTGCAGAGAAAACATTTAGCTATAGATCATGAATCATCCATAGTTTTAAAATAACTGAGATGTATATGATTTTAGGCCATGTCTCCCAGCCCAAGGCCATGGTGTCTAATCCATAGATTTTCCGGTCAATAAACTGATTTACCCATTGTTGAAGTCTCTAAGCGTGCCCATTGTCATGGCTGGGAATGTTGTTGCTAGGACATGAGTCATGGTATAGTAGAGTTTCTTGCTCACTCTATGCAAAGTGCCACAGTTATCACTGTAGCCTGGCCAATAATTTAACCCACTTGACTGTTGTGGGAACTGGGAATAGCTGGGGGTTGAAAGGTTGTGTGTGTGCGTGTGGCAAATAGTTCAACCCACTTGACTGGTATGGGGGTTGACGTGTGTGTGTGTGTGTGTGTGTGTGTGTTGCAGGCAGGGCTCTGCAAGCTAAAGTCTTGCTGTGTTTTGGTTCTAAAGTATATTATTAATTGTAAATACTTGCTAGTACTCACATATTCCATTACTCAGAATTAGCGATGCACAATATATCGGAATCGTCCGATATTAGCTAAAAATGCCAACATTGGTATCGGCCCGATGTCTGTCTAGTTTAACGCCGATGTTAAAAACTGATGTCAAAGCTTGCATACCTAAACTCAGCAAAAAAAAGTTACGTCCTCTGACTGTCAACTGCGTTTATTTTCAGTAAACTTAACATGTGTAAATATATGTTTGAACATATGTCTCAGTTATTGAATCTTAAACTGAACAAGTTCCACAGACATGTGGCTAACAGAAATTGAATAATGTGTCCCTGAACAAAGGGGCATTCAAAATCAAAAGTCAGTCAGTATCTGCTGTGGCCACCAGTTGCATTAAATACTGCAGTGCATCTCCTCCTCATGGACTGCACCAGATTTGTCAGTTCTTGCTGTGACATGTTACCCCACTCTTCCACCAAGGCACCTGCAAGTTCCCGGACATTTCTGGGGGAATGGCCCTAGCCCTCACCCTCTGATCCAACAGGTCCCAGACGTGCTCAAGGGGATTGAGATCCGGGCTCTTCGCTGGTCTTGACAGAACTGACATTCCTGTCTTGCAAGAAATCACGCACAGAACGAGCAATATGGCTGGTGCCGTTGTCATGCTGGAGGGTCATGTGAGGATGAGCCTGCAGGAAGGGTATCACATGAGGGAGGATGTCGTCTTCCCTGTAACGCACAGCGTTGAGATTTCCTACAATGACAACAAGCTCAGTCCGATGATGCTGTGACACACCGCCCCAGACCATGACGGACCTTCCAGCTCCAAATTGATCCTGCTCCAGAGTACAGGCCTCGGTGTAACGTTCATTCCTTTGACGATAAACGCAAATCCGACCATCACCCCTGGTGAGACAAAACCGCGGCTCGTCGGTGAAGAGCACTTTTTGCCAGTCCTGTCTGGTCCAGCGATGGTGGGTTTGAGCCCGTAGGCGATGTTGTTGCCGGTGATGTCTGGTGAGGACCTGCCTTACAACAGGCCTACGAGCCCTCATTCCAGCCTCTGTCTATTGCTGCTGTGAATATTTACCCCCGGAGAGTGATAAGGGAATGTAGACCGTGTAGTTTATATGTATTAGGGCTGTCCTCGACAAAAACAATTATCTTGGTCGACCGAGAGTCATCTGTTCATTCGACCAATCAATTGGTCACTATTTTGAAACGTGTATTGTTCCATACTGTATATTGACACATCCTATGCATTTTAATCAAATAAGCTATATGCACTGAGCTTGTCTGATTCTTTAAGCGCTCTGTTTAATGAAATAATATTACAATATTACAAGAGAGAGTCCGACCTCAATTGATTTGATTTGTTTTTTAAAAGAACAGCGAGTGACCGTGACTAGCACCCGTTGTCTCGCACTCCTCCCTGCTGCAGCAAACACCACAGGACATCAACAGGGATTATCGCACTGTCCATATTGGTGAAGCTGCAACATACAGTGCATTCGGAAAGTATTCAAACCCTTCCACTTTAAAAAAACTTTACAGCCTTATTTTAAAATTGATGGGGATTTTTTATTTATTATTTAATTCAATCTACTCACAATACCCCATAATGACAAAGCGAAAACAGGTTTTTAGAAATGTTTGCAAATGTTAATAAAAAAAAAAGTATTCAGACCCTTTACAAAGTACTTTTTGAAGCACCTTTGGCAGTGATTATTGCCTCGGATTTTCTTGGGTATGACGTTACAAGCTTGGCACACCTGTATTTGGAGAGTTTCTCTCATTCTTCTCTGCAGATCCTCTCAAGCTCTGTCAGGTTAAATGGGAAGTCACTGCACATCTATTCTCTCTCCAGAGATATTAAACTCTGGGCTCTGGCTGGGCCACGCCAGGACATTGAGACTTGTCCTGAAGCTACTCCTGTGTTGTCTTTTCTGTGTGCTTAGGGTCGTTGTCCTGTTGGAAGGTGAACCTTTGCCCTAGTCTGAGGTCCTGAGCGCTCTGGAGCAGGTTTTCATCAAGAATCTCTCTCTTTGCTCCATTCATCTTTCCCTTGATCCTGACTAGTCTCCCAATCCCTGCTGCTGAAAAACATCCCCACGGCTTAATGATGCTGCCACCACCATGCTTCACCGTAGGGATGGTATTGGCCGGGTGTTGAGCGGTGCCAGGTTTCCTTCAGATGTGACTCTTGGAATTCAGGCCAACGAGTTCAATCTTGGTTTCAGCAGACCAAAGAATCTTGTTTCTCATGGTCTGAGAGTCCTTTAGGTGGTTTTGGCAAACTCCAAGTGGACTGTTTTGTGCCTTTTTACTGAAGAGTATCTTCCTTCTGGCCACTACCATAAAGGCCTGATTGGTAGAGTGCTGCAGAGATGGTTGTCCTTCTGGAAGGTTCTCCAATCTCCACAGAGTAACTCTGGAGCTATGTCAGGGTGATCGAGTTCTTGGTCACCTCCCTGACCAAGGCCCTTCTCCTCTGATTGCTCAGTTTTGGTGGGCGCACAGCTCTAGGAAGTTCTTGGTGGTTCCAAACCCTTCCCCAGATCTGTGCTTCTACACAATCCTGTCTCGGAGGTCTACGGACAATTCCTTCGACGTCATGGCTTGGTTTTTGCTCTGACATGCGCTGTCAACTGTGGGACCTTTTTATATAGAGAGCGGTGTGTTTCCAAATCATAAAATTATTTTATCAATTTTAGAATAAGGCTGTAACGTAACAATATGTGGTAAAAGGGTAGGGGTCTGAATACTTTCCGAATGCACTGTAAATGTTAATAGACATGGGTACTCCAGCAAAAATGTTATATTTGGGCAAATTAGTTTTTGGTCAAAACCCTACGTCCCCATGCTTTCCATTAACGTCTATCAGGTTAGCAGCACATTGAAGTTCAAAGACTGATGTGAATTGTGAAAATATGCATTACACAAAGTATCCCATCCAGACATACCATGTTTGACCCTGAGAAGGTGAGGTGGAGCAACCTCTGTCGTCACTCAAACCAGCTGCTCTCTTATTGCGTTTACATTTGAATGTCCTTCAGAGAAAAAGTGTTGGGCTTAGATCATAAAGCAGTGACCACTCTGAGGTGAGATGACTAGTCCTGCGTGGTTCTAGTTGGAGATGTGGAATGAACTTTGGGAGTGATTTTGGCCTGACTCCTAGCATAATTGTTGGCCGTCTGGAAAGGTTGCGTGTGGCTCAGTTGGTAGAGAATGGTGCTTACAATGCCAAGGTTGTGGGTTCAATTCCCACAGGGGACCAGTACTAATAAAAAATGTGTGAAATGTTTGCACTCACTACTGTAAGTCGCTCTGGAAAGTAGAAACCCCTCCTCTCGAATGAATTGTGTCATAGCATGGTGACCAGGGCTTGGAATTTTTATTCAAATGTGCAATTTGTAGCTTTCATCTCCTGTCAAAAGTGTGGCCCCTACACTTGCTGTAAACTGAGGTAGTGGAGGCCTTAGAAAATGTAACTATTCATTTTTTGTTTGGCTGAATGTGTTTTCTAGTTGGCTTCCCATTTTCTTTTGAACTGGTGAAATGAAGTTAATGTTTGTACCTTTTTATAACCGCATGAGAGATCAATTGCTGGGGTTCACAACGGGTGGGTCAAAACAAGTAAATGAAGATTCAGTTTGGTAACAATTATGTCAACAAAACATGCCTCCTTTTGCCAAGCTCCACATTCAAATCACCCCTCCGTCCACTTCGCTTCCCTTCATTGAATGGGGAGCCGTTATTTCATCACCTCCAACGCGTTCAAAGGATCAGACGTTTAAGACTGAAAAGCCCAATATGGATTGACCATGCAAGGACTGCTTCAAGCAGGATGCACAGCCATCTGGTTTGCATGCCCTGCCGAAGGACCCTATCATGCAGAGCAGGTCGTTGGAGTTCGTTGGTCCCCAGTGGTGGTGAGTACACCTGTAGCTAGACTGCTTGTTATGTATCTGCTTATGTGTATTTTGATAATCATTTTCACTCTCATTGCTAGCATAGCTTACATTTTAGCGAGCTAGCTACCCTAACTAGAAAGCTGGCTAATGTTAGCCTACCTCAATACAACCCGATTTGGTTTGGAAACACTCATTTCAAAAGAAGGCAAATAATCATTAGGAAAACCTTTTGTCATGATTGTGGTGCCAGATTGACTTTAGTTGCAATATAACTTTAGCCAGCTAACTAAGATTGAGGGACCACCGTATTTTAGATGGCAAACATAGGCATTGGTAGCTATTTTTGAAGATCTTTGCTAGTAACAGTAATGGAAACATTGGCATAATATATATTTCCTACTAATTATTTGCCTACTTTAGTAATCATTGTATTTCCAAGCCACTCTTAGTGTAATTTAGACAGTCACAATGGCTTCCGAGACTTTTTCCACATTTTGTTACATTACTGCCTTATCCTAAAATGGATTACATTTGTTTTTTCCTTCCTCAGTCTACACACTTTCTGAAATACTGAAATATCACATTTACATAAGTTTTCAGCCCTTTTACTCAGTACTTATGTTGTAGCTCCTTTAGCAGTGATTAAAGCCTGGAGTCTTATTGGGTATAACGCTACAAGCTTGGCACACCTGTATTTGGGGAGTTTCCCCCATTCTTCTCTATAGATCCTCTCAAGCTCTGTCGGAATGGATGGGGAGTGTTGCTGCACAGCTATTTTCAAGTCTCTCCAGAGATGTTTGATTGGGTTCAAGTTTGAGCTCTGGCTGGGCCCACTCAAGGACATTCAGAGACTTGTGCCGAAGCCACCACTGCATTGTCTTGGTTGTGTGCTTAGGGTCGTTATCCTGTTAGACTGGCGCAAAGGTTCACCTTCCAAGGTCCTGAGTGCTCCAGAGCAGGTTTTCATCAGGGATCTCTCTGTACTTTTCTCCATTCATCTATCCCTCAATTCTGACTTGTGTCCCTGCCACTGAAAAACATCCCCACAGCATGATGTTGCCACCACCATGCTTCACCGTAGCGATGGTGCCAGGATTCCTCCAGACGTCATGCTTGGCATTCAGGCCAAAGAGTTCAATCCTGGTTTCATCAGGCCAGAAAATATTTTCTCATGGTCTGAGAGTCTTAAGGTGCCTTTTTTTGGAAAACTCTAAGCGCCCTCATGATCCTTTTTACTGAGTGGTTTCTGTCTGGACACTCTACCATAAAAGCTTATTGGCGGAGTGCTGTAGAGATGGTTGTCCGTCTGGAATGTTCTCCCATCTCCACAGGGGAACTCTGGAGCTCTGTCAGTGTGACCATCGGGTTCTTGTTCACCTCCCTGACCAAGGTCCTTCTCGCCTGATTGCTCAGTTTGGGCGGGCCGACAGCTCTAGGAAGAGTATTGGTGGTTCCAAACATCTTCCATTTAAGAATGATGGAAGCCACTGTGTTCTTTGTGGACCTTCAATGCTGCAGACATTTAAGAATGATGGAAGCCACTGTGTTCTTTGTGGACCTTCAATGCTGCAGACATTTTCTGGTACCCTTCCCCAGATCTGTGCCGCTACACAGCTCTACGGACAATTCCTTCGACCTCATTGCTTGGTTTTTGCTCTGTCAAGCGCTGTCAACTGTGAGACCTTATATAGACAGGTGTGTGCCTAAATAAGGGGATTCTGTTTTTATTGTTAATACATTTGTAAATGTTTCTAAACTTGTTTTCGCATTGTCATTATAGGGTATTGTGTGTAGATTGCTGAAGTTTTATTTCTTCCATTTTAGAATAAGGCTGTTACATAACAAAATGTGGAAAAAGTCGAGGGGTCTGAATACTTTCCGAAGGCACTAAGTATTTGATGCAGCTATGGTGGAACTAGTTAACCCATGTCTGACTACAACAGTGTACTAACTAGCAGCAACAAACTCAAACCAACCCAGGACCATAGCAAAACATGTCAAAGTTGGTTGCATAGTGTAATGGCATCACCAGCCTGAATCTAATCCAATCTGGAGCCATTCAGTCTGCATCTGTAAAGCATAGAATGAGCTTCCAAACAAGATTACGCTATTTCCCGAGCTATGTTTATAATTGAGAGGATGACAATCGTTTACCCTGTTTTTCAAAGTGCACAGTTGGGTGTCAGACTGATCCCCTGGTCATGAAAGGATGCCGGGACCTACGAGAAGGAGCAAAGGTGGGTATCATAACATGTCGTCCGGCAATGTGATTGCAGTGGTTTAGCGACCTCCAAAAATAATTTAAATAATTGTTCACTTGCTATTTTCACAGCTTGTCAGGCAAGACCTCAGAATAAAAGTGTGTCATGCGACACAAGTACCCGAGTTACTGCCCTGATGACACAGACAGCTTCATCAACAACAGGCAATGCGTTATGATGTGAAAAGTTGTATTAAAAAAATATTCTGTTTGATAAACTAGTAAGCTCATTCCCCAGTCAAGCAGCTACAACTAGTAGAGTAATTTTGGTTCTGAAGTGCATTAACAAAAAGCTTTGTCCTTTAGAAAAAAAATGCAATTCACCACTTGGTTGTCTATGAAATCACCCTGTCACAGGCCTTCCCAGTCATCACCACCTCATAAGATTGCCTGCTGCAGTTTGCAGCCGAACATGCAGCATAGGGAAGACCAGCCATGGGGCCCTCATCAGCATCATGCAGACATGCCCTCGCTGTAAGCATTCCTGTGAATGGAACGGTCAGCCACATGTTGGCAAGTATCCAGCCAGCAACCTTCAACAGCAACAGATTTTACAGGCTCATTATTTGTACAAATACACAAGGTAACCTTCATTTCTTTAATACATTTGATAACCCAATTGTGAAACATAAATGTCAGTTTACATAAATTATTTGTTACTTGTTTTCTACTTGGATGCATATAATGTCCAGGGCATAACCTAGTCTGGTGGAACCAGCCTGATCGCTGTCTTCATTCTTTTTCACTTTACATTTTATAATAACTGAAGTGAAATAGAAAGGTGAACACAGCGAACAGGTTAGTTCCACCAGGCTAATCATAACCATCATTAATCATGTAATAAATGCTCTGTCTGTTTGTGTGTGACCGACCAGTATTTTTGGTGAGGCCAGGAGCTGATCTTTGCTACAATGCCCATCAATGGGGCTCTGTCAAAGGCGTCACCTCTTGCTTGCTCACCAACATTCGTCAATGGGGAGAACAGAATTATGTAGGTTTAGTCAGACCTGTTCAAACTTGAACATAGTATATGTTTTTGTCAGATATTACGTATCCCTAACTGCCATTGGTATTTGAACAGTGACTGTGTGTATGTGTTCACAGATACATGAGGTACAAAGAGACCTGGCACTCAACACATCCACAATGAGGTGATGACTAATAATACAGTACATCACAAATGTCCAGTAATACAACACCCTTTTCATTCCATGTGTCAGTGATGAACTCTGCCTCAGCTCTGCCTATTTCTACAGATGGACTGGAGATGCTATTGCCAGACTGCAGCCTCAGTCATTTGATGGGGAGACCATAATTGGCTAGGTTCAATCTGACCTGTTCAAGCTTCAACATAGTACCTGTTTGTGTGTCAGATATTACCAATCCTAACTGCCATTGGTAATAAAACAGTGATGATGTGTGCAAGTGTTCACAGAAACATGTATGGAACCTGCACACGGAGACTTCCAAGTCCAGACTGACAGACGGCCTTGATACTGACATTGGAAAGACCTGGCATTCAAATTTTACTACACATCTTTTATTTGTACTGTCTTTTTTATTATTGAATTGAATGGTATCAGTCAAATTGTATTGTGCACCAGGATCAGGGAACTCCTGTTCTATACGGGACACCACACAGGAAGGTATGTCCACTCTGGCATGTTTGCCAAGGTAGCCCCCATTACCAACAGACAAAATGCCACAAGGCATAGGCACCTGTATCAGCTGGGAATGACAATGAAAAGTGCACATTGTTATATTAGCGGACCAATGCTTCTGTGGTATTATGTAAAGGGTTATTTATTCTACATGGATTTGTTCCTACATTTGAAAGTTATTATCAAAACACTTACTTTCGAATATCTACGTAAATTCAGCAATTGCATTCTCATTTTACTCTGTAGGCTACTGACCTATTCAATGCTTCCTCTGGCATCTCACCATACATCTGTCTGTAATTATTGAACTCAACCTGCAGGACGTTTGTGATTGAGTGGGGCGAAACATCTGTGGTCAAGGTTCTGACAGGTGGGTGTGTCTTGGTGGTGGCAAGGACATACCCAAGAAACAGCCACATCAAACAATATCCCCAAGCCAACGCTCATTTGGCTTCTGTCATGGCCGCCAGCATTTCTTGAGGAGGAAGCCAAAAAATGTGATATAGATTCTGTACTCCTATAAAGATGATAGACCAGTCCCCTCTCAAATATCTGCTTTGAACCATCAGACATTGGTTTCTGATGTGCGCACAGAATAGGGGGTTAATGTCAACAAAAGCGGTGCTATTTGCTATCATCTATCTTCTTCCGTTTCAGGAGAAGTATTCTACAAAACATCCTTTAGAATCGCACTGACAGTTGTTATTAGTATTTTAATATACTGTCTCCGCTTACTATTTCAGGTGCTCTCACCCAGACTCATACCAGCCCAATGTAAAAAACTGGTTTGACAGTTCCAAAACACAGAGGGAAACAATAATTACTGCTTATGTTTTAAGGATGGTGGATTTGTACCTCCACTTCTTGTGTACCTAGCCATCTCCAGTGCTAATAGCACACTGAGCCACCTTCTTAGCTCACATAAGTCTTTCCTGTTCAATGTGAAACCCTCACTTGTTTGCTCTTCTTCTTTCACAGCCATAATGTAAGTGAAAGCTAACAGAACTTGATGCTTCACCCAGCAAATGACAGGTCTCCCGATACCTTGTTTCCCTGAAATTGCAATTCACTTCAGAACAGGGTGCCAAGTAGAGGTCTGAGTGGGACTGATTTTTTTTTCTTCATCCCACTCCTGACTGCACCTGCAGCTTTTCATACCACATACGCCCTCTGGCTTTCTGTCCGACTCGCTCCCACAAGAACTGATCCCGAACCCAACTTTTTAGGAGTGGGATGATTTTCATACGGACACAGATTTGGGTGATCAATATACATTTTTAGGTAATGAAGTAAACTATAGTAAATTTCCTTGGAAAGATAATTAATTACCTCATGCTTCACTGCCCATGCATAGGCTGTAGCCTACTCTACTTGATTTCGCACAACAAACTAGGTTGGCATAGGCTAACGCATACAAAGCAGAAAGGCTTTCCAATCAATCTGCGGGACCCAAAAAATATTTCAATCCCAAAGTTGTCCATCTGACCGCCTGCTCCCACCTGCAGCATGAAAAATGCAGAGCGAGCCACAGTGATCTCTGTCGGGACCCACGGGAATTACGGGGCACGCGGGAGACCGGGGTTCAAATCCCTGTTGGGGAGGAAGGATTAGTCTGTCCTTGTAAATAAGAATTTGTTCTTAGCTGATTCCATATGTGTTATTTCATAGGTGTGATGTCTTCGCTATTATTCTACAATGTAGAAAATTGTAAAAATATAGAGAAATCCTGGAATGAGTAGGTCTGTCCAAACTTTTGACTGCTGGAACGGAAAATATGGCCCTGTACAACGTGACGGTCGGCAGTACAGTACTGGGCTGTTTAGCTCAAGAATCCACACACGGCACGTGGAATGAGTAGGTTTTCCTTACACTAAGCATAACATTTCTGCACCCTACTTTTCTAATTCTTGTCTAACCAATTACCCAAATATAAAACTCTCATTGATTTATCAAGACCAGTCCCCATGCTTGCCACAGAGCAGGACGAAACGGTGCTAAAATAGTTGTAGGCTTTTGCTTCTAGCTTTTATATGCTCATTTAATAGATAAGACCTACACCATTTTTAACAGCACATTACTCAACACTAGTGAGACTCATTTCGCCTATGGTAGGCCTTCATTATATATTTTTATTTTTATTTTTTATGAATTGAGTCCGTGAATAATTAACTTCAATATGCTCTTTAAATGAATGTCCTACACCATTTTTAACAGTATATCTACAAATATTTTTTTCAATTATGTGACTGAATAATTACATTTAGAGGATTGAGGACTCTATATTAATATCTAAGGGGCATTTTCCATTAGGATCTGTGAGAATATCTAAGGGGCTTTTATCTAATTCTAAAATAATTAATAATAATAATAATCGCTTTGTTTAAAAAGTAACAATATTTTGGAGATTTCATTTTCATTTAACCTAAAGTGAGTGAGGAAAAAGGAAACTCTTGAACATTTGTAAATAAAGCCAGTTTGTTATTTAGAATGATTTATTTCTGGAGAAACCTCCTAGATTATTTAGCAGACATCACTTGCGTATATTTATGAAGATGATGAGCGATCGGCAAAGGCAATCTTTAATCTGCCTGCATCACGGGACGATCACGCTACACAAAAAAGGAAGATCAAGCAAGCCGAGTCCCAAGCATCCGCTCAAACTCCATATGTGGGGGGCAATTTCTCTCCAGGGACCAGGCCCGTATTTGATTTTTGATGGTAAGTTTGGCTATTTACAAAGCAAAAGGTACATAAAATATTGCAGCCTCCACCACAGACTTGTGTACCACAATAATTCACTCTTGCCTCCTTTTTCAGGTATCATGGCTTGAGATTTCTTTGAGGAAAAAATAATCAAGAGATATGCTGGACCCTATGTCAGACAGGTGTTTCTGGGTACACATCGTTTCTTTCAAGGTAGGATTATAGCAATATTTTGTTACGTTTAGGCCTATTTACATTTTGGCTGTTGTTCTCCAAATGCAGACAATGATCCAAAACACACTGTTGCCCGGGTTTGCAATGCAAATGAGGGCATAAACTGAGTCAAGGCGTCAGCAGAGTAAGTTGACCTTTATGCAATAAAATAAAGGTTAAATAAAAGACCTACAACACCTTCGGTAGGCCTACAGTATATCTAAAAACATTTTTTTTTATCTCTACATGTAGGTCTCCTGATTTAAACCCGATAGAACTTATTCGGCTCCAACTGAAAATATTCATCCGTAACTCTGTCAAGCCGACAGGCCAAAATGAACTGGTCAAGGCCATCAATGTTTTGGCTAGAGAAATTTACGATCCAACAATGCAACAAAAACATTGATCATCATCAAGTTTTACCTGTGGTCATGGACCTGGGTGGATGTGTGACTAAAATGTAGTTCATATAAACATCTGCATGTATTTTTTTCTCATTATTTTATTAACAATAAAGATGTTAATGAAGAAATTCTGTACTACTGTTTTGAGTTAGAAATGTTACACTTTAGAGTACTTAAGCATCGGATTTTCACAACAGTAGCCGGGTTATAAAAAGTATATTGTCCTGCTAATAGGAAACATTTGCATGATGGGCTACACCTGCTACAGTTGTGATGTCTTCACTATTATTCTACGATATAGAAATTTGTAAAAATATAGAAAAATCCTGGAATTAGGAGGTGTGTCAAATTTTGACTGGTACTTGCTTAATTGATTTGATTAATATTATGGTGTTTCTATTCAATGAAAAACCCTCTGGCTTTCTGTTCAGATGTAACGGAAAATATGGTGCTGTACAATGTGAGGGTCAGCAGTTTTATTTATTTTAATTTCATTTTTTTTATTTCACCTTTTATTTAACCAGGTAGACAAGTTGAGAACACCTTTATTTAACCAGGTAGACAAGTTGAGAACACCTTTATTTAACCAGGTAGACAAGTTGAGAACAAGTTCTCATTTACAATTGCGACCTGGCCAAGATAAAGCAAAGCAGTTTAACACATACAACAACACAGAGTTACACATGGAGTAAAACAAACATACAGTAGAAAAATAAGTCTATATACAATGTGAGCAAATGAGGTGAGATAAGGGAGGTAAAGGGTGCAACACTTGCATAACAAGTTAGCTATATTTTCAGCACCAGCCACTGTTCACCTCCTATTGATTGCGCTGTGGTTGCCGCCAGTTGTTTTTGAAAATTATTACAATTATTTAACTAGGCAGGTCAGGTAAGAACAAATTATTATTTACAATGAAGGCCTACCCCGGCAAAACCCGGATGACGCTGGGCCAATTGTGCGTTGTCCTATGGCACTCTCATTCACGGTCGGATGTGATACAGCCTGAATTCGAACCAGGGACCATAGTAAAGCCTCTTGCACCGTGTGTAGGTAGATGTGGAAAGATGGATACAGATGACTTGTTGCAAGTTGGGGTGGGGGGTTGGGTTCACAACTAGCTTGGCTATTAGACAATTCTTTAGTAAAGGTTGAATAGTCTATTGTTCAGCAAATAGCCATCCTGCTACGCTTGTGAAAAATAATAATAATACTTTTTCCACTTTCCACATGTTAAAGATTCCAATTGATTGTGTTTTTAGCCACAATCGGCCCCAACCCCAATTAATTCATTTGGGCACAGTTGATAGCGTGCTGGACTTCGGGCTAGAATGTTGAGAGTTCAAAACCTGTTCTCTGCTTGTTTCATTACATTGTTATGCTGGTCTCAGAGCAAATAGGCTGGATTGTTACTCCTAACTCGTTCCTCGCTCTCTTCTACGCGTCATTCAGCACGCTTGTGGGCGTGCTGGCAGGATGTACTGTTTTTTATTCTGTATATATGAATTACAAATCGGCCTTTACTTAAATCAAGTTTCTAGTCTATTGCATAGTTACAATGTGTAATCATTGATGTCCCAGGAGCAGGAGTGGTAAACACTGTTGAAGTGTGTAATTGTAATACATACTTGCAGACACGGCATCATTCAAATAATGGAGTTTGATGCACCTGGTATTGGCTATGACTGAAAAAAACTTGCTAAATGGCGATTTTCATAAATTAACTTTAGAACAAAGAAATATGCACGATCGTTTGCAATACGCATAAGCTGTGACGCTGGGTACCTCTAAGTAACGTGGTGTAAGCTCACAACTTTTATTTGAACTGTGTGCTGAGCAATGACTGTGGCTCTGTCTGGTGGGAGATTGATTTGCAGTGGATGGAAAAGATGTTGGCATTCAGATGTGCTCATGCCCTTCACACACTCACCTTTTGCTAGTTGTTTTTTTTTACCCACTTCCACAGTGGAAGAACATGAGTTAATCATTGAATCAATATTTTTCATCAGACATTTGTGTTGGTGAATGTGTGTTTCTGCTAGAACAGAGAGTGCCAACAATCAGTGCTCTGCTCCGATGCTCAACCCTTATTTTGGTAGTTTGGAAATCAACCTGGACTTTTTGAAAAATCTGTATTCCACCTTTGGCTTCATACGAAAGTGTTCCTGTTCGCTCCAATCGGCCCTCTCAATGGTCAAAGAAGCCCTGAGAACCTCCATAATTAAAATGCCAGTGATCCAAGAAATCCGCAGCCTAAAGGTTGATGAAAAATGTATGCGCATAATGTTCAGGATTAAAGTGTGATTTCCCTCTTGCTCACTTTCTTTCATTATCTGATTTTCTCCAACCCCATCAACTGGTAAACTCTTGCTCAGCAAGAAACATTGATGACCCTCTTCCTACGTGGAGCGCCTCTCTCTACATTGAGAGGTGAGAGCTGGTGCGGTGCCAGCTATAACCACTGATGGCTGTGGACAGGCAACTTCCGCTTACCCGCATGTTAAAAAGCCCATTCTGCTAATTATAATTCTGTCGAGGGGCAGTGGGAACCATAAAACCTAGTGGTCAAACAAAGAAATGGTTCCAATCATAAAAGTAATCTTGTCCTAGAGAGATTTACACGGTTATCGTAAAGCGAAAGACAGCACTTATTTGAAGTCTTTCTAAAATCTAAAGTCTTTCTTTTTTTCCCCAATTTCGTGGTATCCAATTGTTCGTAGTTACTATCTTGTCTCATCTCTACAACTCCCGTACGGGCTCGGGAGAGACGAAGGTCGAAAGCCATGCGTCCTCCGAAAGGCAACCCAACCAAGCCGCACTGCTTCTTAACACAGCGCGCATCCAACCCGGAAGCCAGCCGCACCAATGTGTCGGAGGAAACACCGTGCACCTGGCGACCTGGTTAACGTGCACTGTGCCCGGCCCGCCACAGGAGTTGCTAGTGCGCGATGAGACAAGGATATCCCTACCGGCCAAACCCTCCCTAACCCGGACGACGCTAGGCCAACTGTGCATCGCCCCGTGGACGTCCCGGTCGCAGCCGGCTGCGACAGAGCCTGGGCTCTAACCCAGAGTCTCTGGTGGCACAGCTAGCACTGCGATGCAGTGCCTTAGACACCTCTAACAGCATTGAGTGAGCTACATACAATACAGAAAATTGTTGCGCTTTCGCCTACATGTATAAATGCCAAAATGAGAAGATATTGCCCAAATAGTTTGCCTTAGACCACTGCGCCACCCTGCCTTAGACCACTGGGCCACCCTAAAGTCTTTCTAATATTCTAACCATTCTAACCATTTCTGTTTGACCACCAGGTTTTATGGGTATTATGACTCATACATAAAAATTTGATTTATTTGTCAGATGCTCCGAATACAGCAGGTGTCGACCTTACTGTGAAATGCTTACTTACAAGCCCATTAACCAACAATGCAGTTCAAGAAATAGTTAAGAAAATATTTACTTTGATTACATCAGTTTATTTCGTAACACAATAAAATAACAATAATGAGACCTGTATACAGTGGTACCGGTACTGAGTCAATGTGCGGGGCTACAGGTTAGTCGTGGTAATTTGTACCTGTTGGTAGGGGTGAAGGGAATGTGTAAATATTCTGGGTGCCCATTTGATGCATTGTTCAGCAGTCTTATGGCTTGGGGGTAGAAGCTGTTAAGGAGCCTTTTGGACCTAGACTTGGCCCTCCGGTCTCACTTGCCGTGCGGTAGCATAGAGAACAGTCTATGGCTTGGGTCTATGACTCTATGACAAGTCTATGACTTGGTATCTGGAGTCTTGGGGAAACAAATGTGGCCTTCCTCTGCCTAGTATATAGGTCTTGGATGGCAGAAAGCTTTGCCCCATTGATGTACTGGGCCGTATGCACAACCCTCTGTAGAGCCTTATGGATGGATGCTGAGGAGTTGCTATACGAGGCGGTGATGCAACCAGACAGGATGCTTTCTGGTGCAGCTGTATAACTTTTTGATGATCTGGGGACCCATGCCAAATCTTTTCAGTCTCCTGAGGGTGAAAAAGGGTTGTCGTGCCCTCTTCACGACTGTCTTGGTGTGTTTGGACCATGATAGTTTGTTGGTGATGTAGCCACCAAGGAACTTGAAACACTTGAGCCTCTCCGCTACAGCCCTGTTGATGTGAATGTGGGTGTGTTCGGCCCTCCTTTTTCCTGTAGTCCATGATCAGCTCCTTTGTCTTGCTTATGTTGAGGGAGAGATTGTTGTCCTGGCACCACACTGCCAGGTCTCTGACCACCTCCCTATAGGTTGTCTCATCGTTGTTGGTGATCAGGGCTACCACTATTGTGTCATCAGCAAACTTAATGATGATGTTGAAGTTGTGCTTGTCCACGTAGTCGTGGGTGAGCAGGGAGTACAGTAGGGGCCTAAGCACCGAGCTGTAGTCTCAGCCTAACACTGAGCTGTAGTCTTGCTCACATCGGCTACGGAGAGCGGGATCACACAGTCCGGAACAGCTGTTGCTCTCATGCATGCTTGACTGTTGCTTGCTTAGAAGCGAGCATAAAAGGCATTTAGCTCATCAGGTAGGCTCGCGTCACAGGGCAGCTCTTGGCTGGGTTTACCTTTTGTAGTCTGTAATAGTTTGCAAGCCCTGCTACACCCTACAAGCGTCAGATCTGGTGTAGTAGGATTTAATCTTAGTCCTGTATTGATGCGTTGCCTGTTTGATGGTTCGTCTGAGGGCATAGTGGGATTTCTTATAAGTGTCCGGATTAGTCTCCCGCTCCTTGAAAGCGGCAGCTCTAACCTTCGCTTCCAGAAAATATTCCAGTCTGTGCTATCAAAAACAGTCCTGTATCCTAGCATCCGCATCGTCTAACCACTTCCGGATTGAGCGAGTCCCTGGTACTTCCTGCTTTAGTTTTTGCTTGTAAGCGGAATCAGGAGGATAGAATTATGGTCAGGTTTGCCAAATGGAGGGCGAGGGAGAGTTTTGTATGCATGTCTGTGTGTGGAGTAAAAGTGGTCCAGTTTTTTTTTCCCCCCTCTGGTTGCTAGTAAAAATGTGATAAAACGCATATAAGTTTGCCAGCATTAAAGTGCTGCTTATGGATCAGCATTTTCTTCTTTTCTTATTGCCTTATACAGCTCGTTGAGTGCGGTCTTAGTGCTAGCATCGGTTTGTGGTAGTACATAGACGGCTACGAAAAATATAGATAAACTCTCTTGGTAGATAGTATTGTCTACAGCTTATCATGTGGTACTCTACCTCTGCTGATGCACGGGAAACCCAGCCAACTGTATATTATCTGTGTCATTATTCAGCCACGACGCGGTGAAACACAAGATATGACAGTTTTTAATGTCCTGTTGGTAGGATAGTCTCAAACAGAGATCATCCAATTTATTCTCCAATGATTGCATGTTGGCCAATAGAACGGATTGTAGAGGCGGGTTACCCACTTGTCAACGAATACTCACAAGGCACCCCGATCTCCGCCCCCTGTATGTCTGTCTATTCTCCATGTGAATGACAGGGATTTGGGCCTGGTCTCGGAGAAGGAGTATATCCTTCACGTCGGACTCATTAAACCTCTTTGGGCTAGGTGGGACGCCAACATCCGGTTAAATTGCAGAGCGCGAAATTCAAAATACAACATTCGGAATAGTAAACATTCATGAAAATACAAGTGTCTTACATCGTTTTAAAGCGTAACTTCTTGTTAATCCAGCCGCTTTGTCAGATTTCAAAAAGGCTTTATGGCGAAAGCACACCATGTGATTATCCGAGGACAGCGCCCCGCATACAAAATTGCAAACATTTTCCAACCAAGTAGAGGCATCACGAAAGTCAGAAATAGCGATAAAATAAATCACTTACCTTTGAAGATCTTCCTCTGTTTGCAATCCAAAGGGTCCCAGCTACATCACAAATGGTCTTTTTGTTCGATAAAGTCCTTCTTTATACCCCAAAAAAGTAAGTTTAGTTGGCGCACTTGACTCAGTAATCCACCGGTTTCCCTCTTTCAAAATGCATACAAATGAATCTCGAAAGTTAACTAACAACAACTTAGTCCAAACAAGACAAACAACGTTTCTAATCAATCCTCAGGTTCCCTAATATGTAAATAGACGATCAAATTTAAGACGGAGAATAGTATGTTCTTTATCGGAGATAAATAACGGAGTGTGCACTCTCATCCACGCGCGCCACAACACTACAGCCGAAATGGAAGCCACTTAGAAAAACTACAAATTCAAGCTAATTTTTCTAAAAACTAGCCTGAAACTCTTTCTAAAGACTGTTGACATCTGCTGGAAGCCCTATGAACTGCAATCTGGGAGGATTTCCATTGATTTCCCTGTAGACAGGCATTTTAAATGGTGTCGCCTCCAAAAAACGTTTTCCAGATGGATTCTCCTTGGGTTTTTGCCTGCTATGTCAGTTCTGTTATACTCAGACATTATTTTAACAGTTTTTGAAACGTTCTAGTGTTTTCTACCCAATACTACCAATTATATGCATATCCTATCTTCTGGGCCTGAATAACAGGTAGTTTACTTTGGGTAGCTCATTGATCCAAATTTCTGAGTACTGTCCCCTATCCCAAAGAGTTGAAAGAAAAGGTCTTTGTCCAGGTTGAGGTGTGTAACCACTGTTCTAATATCCAGAAGCTCTTTTTGGTCATAAGAGACGGTAGAAGCGACATTAAGTACAAACAATGCGAAAAAACACATAAAATAGCACAGTTGGTTAGAAGCCCTTAAAACGGCAGCCATCCCCTATGCCGGCATTATAATACTTTTATTATCTACTCTATTAGGTACTCTATTAGCAGGAACACGTTGGGAGGAGGGGGAGGCTTTTATGGGAACCCAACCCTTTCCACAGCATCCAAATGCAAATCTGTGAAGAGTTTTGGTGTTAGGTGGCTGTTTCATGTCCCAGTGTAATGACGATTCAGGAGATAATAGCAACATTTAGGCTATGTCTCCACAGCTTTCATGAAACTTGTATCATCATGATCCCTTAAGTAGGATGTAGCCTTGCTAGGCATAGTATTGTGCAATTAGTTAGTTTGCGACTCTTTATTAACCAAATGAAAAGTTCCCGAAATATAGTAGTGGTAATCGTTTATAAATACCAGAGTTTTTGAAAAACATTTTAAGGCGTAATTCTCTTAGTGCTAAATCTTCTGCTTTATGGTCGTCTAGTTCCATTCACATCAGTCAGTACGTCAGCCCTCTGTCTGAATGATGGTTGCCATGGCTACTAGGTACAGACTTGTTAGACACAAAGCAGTGTTTGGCCCCAGTGAGAGGGAGAAACTGGATCCCCGGACCTGGTACTTTGTCCCCTTCAGCTTTAAGGAGTGTTTACATGTTTACAGGGAAGAACAAAACCAGTGAGGCCCACACTCCCCAATAGAAATCCATACCATTGCATGGAAACTGAATTGGAACAACTACCATTGTAAGGTAGTTATTAAATAAAGGTAACCAAAAGTAAAGTTTAAAGCTATGCAGTGGGGAGAAGCTTTCTCAAGGCCCTATATGTATTTACATTGCACCTATTTGGACCTCACTCATGGCTATACCCCTCATCCTCCTCTTATCTCCTGACTGACCATCAAGATGGGCAGCCTTTTCAAGACATCTGAAAATTCCTCCTATTCATCTGTCCTTCAGGACTGGCAGTCTCCATAGACAGTTCTCGTCTCGCTTGCTCACAAATCTCACACCGTGGGGGGTGTGAAAGAAAATTTGCCCCTGGGCAGGGGAGATTAACATTGAGTGCACAGCGACAAAAAGGGGATTTGCAGAGTCCGTTACCTCGTCCTCTGGTCTCTTTACGGATGCCGGTAATGGGGGTTGTGGGTTGAACATGGCAAAAGTTGAAACGCACATTATTATTTTTCTGCTCATCTGTAGATTTTTATTTTTGAATGCAATACAGACATTTTGATTTGACATGTACACTTGCATAGAAATACTAAATTCAAGGGGGGGGGGGTTAAGTAGGTTTGGGCAGTATACTGGGGTATTTGGAAAAAGCCACGTTATATGTTTGAAGTTTTTCAATATTTTTTAATATTTGTAGCTACTTTTTGATGTAAATTCCTGGAGTCAACTTGTGTAATACTTTAGGAGAGAAAGTAGATTGCATTCTTCATTTCACCTGCCACATTATTTTACATTATGAATCTTACTGTAGTTCCCCAGAACAGTTGAGCCAGTCATGTGTTTTGTTTGTAAATAGCACAACGGGAGATAACAGGAGCTGGTGAGTCCATAGTGTTCCAGATCTATCGGCGGGTCTATGTTGTCTGGCCCACATGAGGTGATGAAGTTACACTTGTATGTAATTCACTACTAAATGTTTGCCATCATTTATCTCCTAAATGTGCCAGAAGTCAAAGCACTCTGGATGTGTTATCTGTTCCATGCGCTTCCTACTAGCATTTTTTTCTCCTCCTTTCTTCTCCCCTCTGCTCTGTGTACAGATGCATGTTTTTCTGAAGGAAGAGCAGCATCACAACTTTGTTCATTTGCACAATTTCGCTCATTTACTTTCGCTTGTAAATGTCCACACTCACTGAAAATGACATCCAGTAGCTACTAGCTATGCTTGCATACATTTGTGCTGGATTTGCTTGTCTTTGCAGTTACTTTGTTGGTTTTTGCTTGTTAGAATTTAGCGAACAGCGTCGATGATTTCGCTATTAGATTGCCATACAGCTAAAGCCTAGAATTAAGTAATTACAAAAGTTTGACTTCTCTGTAAAGCATGAACACTGCTCTTGTTTGGTCTCTTATGGTGGCATTCCCTGCATGGGTCATGCCACTGTATCCTCTAATATCTCAACAAATATCTGTGTCACCTAACAGCTATCAACTCCTCTGCTTGAATCTGGTTCTAGGCCGAAGACTGAATTGTGTGCTTTTGTGTTGGGTTGAGGTTTTTGATCATTGTAGAGAAACTCTCATCTTGCCATGGCTAATAGTATATAAGAGGGTAAAATATGTTCACAAGAATTATCTTAAATGTTCACTAAAACGAAAAGGTGTTGAGTATTCACCTCCCTTTAGAATATATTATCAATAGACAAAATTGGCTGCAAGGTGCCTCAAAGAGGCACAGAGAAGGGACAAGAGGGTCTCCTTTCACAAAAAGCCTGCTTCAGCACTTGATGCCAAAGAGCCAAACTGAATGCCCCAGCTCAGAGGCTGCTAAGGTCTCATTCGTGAATCGAGAGTGGGGTGGACAATGAAGGAAGCCCTATATTCACTTTGGCCGGTGTGGCCAGATGGCACAGTGCCATGCATTGAGATACACAGAGAGGATAAGAGGCGAAGGTGACTTAAGCCGACCGTAGGGTCGTTAAAGCATTTAAGGAGCCAGTGAAATATTTGAAGGTGATTATTTTGGCCCAAGCCAGTGACATTATCAATCTTGCTGAGTGGGAGGTCCAGCAGTCTTGACATGTCTGCAGTTACCCTCTGTCATTATTGAGGGCAGAAATATCCAATGAGGCTCCATTTTGCGCCGTCGGAAAAGAAACTAACAGAGGCGGGCCCTGCGTTTTCACGTTGCCAGTTTGCAGCCATAGTATCTTGTTTGGAAAATGGACTCTTCTTCTGGAGATATCTTTTTTCTGTCTCGTATAGAACCGACACGCTGTCAGGTACATACAGATTTTCATTGCCTTGAGTTTCCTGTCTTGAAGCTGTCGGTCTCAATTTAATAGCCCACAGCAAGGTGAAAGTAAAGAGACAACCTTGTCAAGTGTATTCTGTGCCTCTCAGTATGGCGTTAACTGGGCTGGGAGGTTGGTTAGAATCAGTTTGTTCACCCACACCCTACAGCTAATATTACAGTCTTTGTATAACTATAAGGTGTGAGGGATATATTTCTTTATTGAATATAATACTTCCCTCCCACTCTACTGTATTCTCTTTTCTCCCAATGTCTTTCTTTTTCTTCCTCACTGAGTGAATTAAATACCCGGTAACGTTATACCACGCCTCTGACAGAGAATACATGTCGATGTTATCATGTGCTTATATGAATGAAGTTGTAATGTCTTATCGTGGCAGAGAGCAAATATCTCCCGCTCAATCCAGAGTGATCTTTGCCTGCCCCAGAATGTCTGCCTGCCTTCCACCTTGAAATTGAATGCTTCCCTCTTATCACATACACCAAGGAGCAGTCAAAATGTTTAGTCATGCTTAGTTATGCTATATTATACTCCTTATCGTTTATAGCTGGATAATGTCACCTAGCCATCACCTATGGCTGCTAAGATAATTCAGTGATTCAAGTCACATTTCCATTCTTTGTACGAACATAGCAAAGCAAGTGTGTAAATAGAGTAGCCAACATAAACAAGTTGCAGATGTCAGTTCTACGTACCTGCCTGTAAACCCTTTAATTACAGTGCATTCTGAAAGTGGACCCCTTGACTTTTTCCACATTTTGTTATGTTACAGCCGTGTTCTAAAATTGATTAAATCATTTTTTCCCTCATCAATCTACACATAATACCCCATAAAAGGCAAAAACAGGTTTTTAGACATTTTTGCACATTTATTAAAACAAAGAAAATGAAATGTCAGATTTACATAAGTGGTAAATTCAATTGGTTGGACATGATTTGAAAAGGCATAAAGCTGTCCATATAAGGTCCCGCAGTTGAAAGTGCACGTCAGAGTCAAAACCAAGCAATAAGGTTGAAGGAATTGTCCGTAGAGCTCCGAGACAGGATTGTGTTGAGGCTCAGATCTGGGGAAGGATACCAAAAAAATTCTGCAACATTGAAGGTCTCCAAAACCACAGTGGCCTCCATCATTCTAAAATGAAAGAAGTTTGGAACCACCAAGCCTCTTCCTAGAGCGAGCCACTCGACCAAACTAAGCAATCGGAGGAGAAGGGCCTTGGTCAGGGAGGTGACCAAGAACCCAATGGTCACTCTGACAGATCTCCAGAGTTCCTCTGTCAAGATGGGAGAACCTTCCAGAAGGACAACTATCTCTGCTGCACTCCACCAGTCAGGAATGATGCAAAGATGAACAGTGTGAAGTACAGGGAGATCCTTGATGAAAACCTGCTCCATAGCACTCAGGACCTCAGACTGGAACGAATGTTCAACTTCCAACAGGACAACGACCCTAAGCACACAGCCAAGACAACGAAGTGACTTCGGGACAAGTCTCTGAATGTCCTTGAGTGGCCCAAACAGAGCCCGGACTTGAACCCAATCGAACATCTCTGGTGAGACATAAAAATAGCTGTGCAGTGACGCTCGCCACCCAACCTGACAGAACTTGAGAGGATCTGCAGAGAAGAATGCGAGAAACTCTCCAAATACAGGTGTGCCAAGCTTGCAGCATAATACCCAAGAAGACTAAAGGCTGTAATTTGTAAAAAAATTCTAAGACTGTTTTTGCTTTGTCATTATGAGGTATTGTGTGTAGATTGATGAGGGGGAAAAACTATTGAATCAATTGTTTTGAATAAGGCTGTAATTTAACAAAATGTGGAAAAAGTCAAGGGGTCTGAATACTCTCCGAATGCACTATACTCACCTTCTAAGGGTTGCCAAAACATTTCCATGTAGCCAGTGACTGCCAGACTGAGTTGTTTCTCTCCCCTGAGATCAAGAGTGGCCACAATTTTCAAAAGTCCCTCTCATGGATTAACATGCCTTACCTTGGTTTTAGGGAAAGCAGAGGAAGAGAGCCGTGGCCTGCCTTTACTCTTTTTGCGCTAAACTGCCCACTGGGGGACAATGAAAGCTGGCACCCTTCTTAATTCTCGGCCAGACTAATTGAGGGCCTGATATTGTCATCCCGATGAAAGCTCCCTTTTCCTGCCCGCTTTTCCTCCTGTGTACCTGGGCCTCTGATGTAGCTACAGGCTGAACGTCATCCCCTCCAAGCTATTTTCCTCTCTTTATTACTGCAAATTAAAATGTGATTTGAAGGTAGGGTTAATCTTCATTTTGGCTCTTGTGGTGTTTATACAGGGGCGTCCGACCCTTTGGGGACTGTCTTCCATCAGCATTCAAGGGAGACTGACAGTGTCTGCTTTTTTTGTGTTGCTTGAATATCAGAAAAAGTTCCATCTGCTCATTAGAGGTCGACAAATTAATCGGAATGGCCGATTAATTCGGGCCGATTTCAAGTTCATAACAATCGGAAATCTGTATTTTTGGGCGCTTTTTAAATTATTTTTATTATTATTATTTTTTTTTATATACCTTTTATTTAACTAGGCAAGTCAGTTAAGAACACATTCTTATTTTCAATGATGGCCTAGGAATGGTGGGTTCAGGGGCAGAACGACAGATTTTCACCTTGTCAGCTCGGGGGATCCAATCTTGCAACCTTACAGTTAACTAGTCCAACGCAATAACGACCTTCCTCTCTCTCGTTGAACTCCACAAGGAGACTGCCTGTTACGCGAATGCAGTAAGCCAAGGTAAGTTGCTAGCTAGCATTAAACTTATCTTATAAAAAACAATCATAATCACTAGTTAACTACACATGGTTGATGATACCACAAGTATAAGATGTCCTTGACAGTCAGTACCCAGGCAACGAGGATTAACACAGAGGAATGGGAAATGGAACCACTGTGCCCTAGAATGACGTGTTACTTTGAGCCAGTAACAAGAAAGAAAGTACTACTTTTTTCACGGTCAAATCTACTGTCAAAGTCTAGATATGCATTGACATGATCTTGGCATGCAGAGCAAAGCTGAAATGCAATACTCAAGCGTGGGCCTTGCTGTTTCTAAGAACTGCAAAAGGACAAAGAGCTGAGCTGACCATGGAGTGATCTAACAGACTCTGTTTCCCTCAGACCTGAGCAGCACTCAAAATGAGATCTCCATACACATTCTTTTCTGATGAATACTTCCCCCCTTCAATGAAGAATCTTATTTATTTATGCATTAAAATGCATCAACAAGCATGAAAAATGGATCCCCGAACCCGTATATAAAGTTAGAGGATGTGCATATGTATGTGTGATTTTGCTAGTGTTTGTAAGCCAGTTTGTAAATGTTGGACTTGCACAGGCAGGTAGAATATGTGAATACTTTTGATAATTTGTCTTATGGCATAATCAAAGCACAACGTGACATTTGGAAAGTAGGTAAGAGGTTATAAAGCTTTTGTTTACATCTTTCTACACATTTTATTACTTTTTGTGTATACAACGTATTAGGAACACCTGCTCTTTCCATGACAGACTGAACAGGTGAATCCAGGTGAAATCTATAATCCCTTATTGATGTCACCTGTTAAATCCACTTCAATCAATGCAGGTTAAAGAAGGATTTTTAAGCCTTGAGACAATCTAGACATGGATTGTGTGTGCCATTCAGAGGGTGAATGGTCAAGACAAAAGTGTTAAGTGCCTTTGAATGGGGTATGGTAGTAGGTGCCTGGCGCACCAGTTTGAATGTGTCATAAACTGCAACGCTGCTGGGTTTTTCATGCTCAACATTTTCCCGTCTGTATTAAGAATGGTCTACCACCCAAAGGACATCCAGCCAACTTGACACAACTGCGGGAAGCATTGGAGTCAACATGGGCCAGCATCCCTGTGGAATGCTTTCGACACCTTGAAGAGTCCATGCCCCGACGAATTGAGGCTGTTCTGAGGGGAAAAGGGGGATGCAACTCAATATTAGGAAGCTCTTCCTAATGTTTGGTATACTGTGTTTTTTCACATACCTAGAATGCGTCATGAACGATTGCGTTGTTTCCCCACTATTCGTTGATTTCGGTAGTGCATCCACATATCTAATTGATCAGCCGTTGTCAAAAGCTAAATGAGTATGACATCTGGGCATTTAAAGTATACTAGTTTTGTTTATGTCGCATACTATGAAACTTTTTTTTCACATACTCAAAGTGAAGCAAACAGGGATCTAATCTGAGTGTCATAATTAGAGGTGTTGGAAATGACAGACAGACCCTTTAGTCTGTGTGTGTGTTCTTCTTACCTATAGTAACAACATTTCATGCCAGTTCAGCTTTTTGTATCATCTCCCAATTATAACTTCAAAAGGTTATTGTGGACGAGTGCAGGTTTCATTTGTGTACAGTTTTACTTTTGATTGAGCAAGGGATGTTGTTAGTTTGCAGTGATGGTATTCCATGGATTCTGTTTGCCCTTAGTACAGTATTCTATAAATAAGTGCATTCAGCATAAACATCATAGTACTGAATGGAATAATAACACCAAGCACACATTAAAATACACAAAGAAATGGTTAATTGGCCACAAACATTTTGCTATGGCCATCTCAGTCTCCTGATTTGAAACCCACTGAAAACCTGTGGTTTGAATTGAAGAGGGTTGTCCATAAGCGCAGACAACGGATCAAGGGTGTCAGTAATTTCGGATCCCACTGTATGTAAAATTATATTCATATTTGTGGATTAATTGACTTCTACCTGAAGGTTTTCGATCACAACAAAGAAAATGCTGTCGGGTACATCAAGGTTTTTGTGTTGTGCCGACCATTGGTTGAGACACAACATACTTTTGAATACCGGGTGAGTGTCATTGTTTTGGCTGATGAATGTACTCAAATTTGAATAAAATTCAATGTTCACCTTTTAAATGGTACCACAAAGATGGTTGGAGGGCTTCACATCAGAGAATGTTGAGTTGAATGGAAATATCTGTCAATCCTCCATAGGAAACTGATTAGAAATCATAGATATGTATATGAGAAATATATAATAATCGATTATAGAATAGACATTACCATTTAAGTTGACATTCAACGATGGGTGGACCAGCGGTCACCTTTGTGGTAGTAATTAGAAATAACAAACATTTAAATGGCGTACCAGCTTAATTGCAGTGGTCTGAAGGGATCGGTCCATTCTATGAATTCTATTTCGATGATTGAAATGACACCCACCCTGTTCAAGACCATGTTGCGTTTCAACCGATGGTGGGCACAACACAACCTCAGATGATGTGAAAAACGGTATAAACAACAAAAATATGTGAATATAAAACAAATCTGTGAGTTTACGCATTTTTAGATGATTGACCTGAAAGGTTTAAAAATGTATACATTTTTTTTCAATAAATAATCAAATAGTTTGACAACACTGTTTGTATGCTTTTTAATGGTATCAAACTCAACTGTTGATCTTATCCAGTGATGAATACATGGATGTCTCATGGTATAGTGGTGTATGCAAAATGGCTAAACTTTGAGCACCTTTATCTCCTGAATGTTTTGGCATTTAATTCTAAAAAGTAACTTTCTGACCACTTCTTCATGTATGGAAAGTTTGTTGAAATCAAAAGGGATGCTGTCAAAAAGTTATCGAATTCAAATAGATTTACCAAATCGAAAACCTTTAATGAAAGGCATCAGGTAGAAGTAAATTCAACCAATTATACGTATATAATTTAGCATATTTTAGATGACCATGTTTTCAGAAATGTTATTATATAATCTTGAAGCCCATTGGAGAAATCGTATGGGACATGATCCAGGAAGTAGGCGGGACATTCATAGCCTATACATAATGTTAAGAGGTCCAATGTTAAGCTGAAGAAATGTTTCTCGCTGCTGTTTCTCAGCTAAACTCAGATTTTTGGGAGTGTGACGTGCAGATTGCAAAATCTAATTCAAACTAGAGCTAAAACATGCTAGCATACCTGTAGACTTCCAGTCATTGTGGTAACGCTAGTCAGCATTGGCTTGTGAAAATACCTCTAACTTCCTTCATACTGCACTTCGAGACATAAAAATGTCATCCATTTGAATCTGTTGCTTAAAAATTTCAGAAAAAGTTTGAGTTACACAATCTCAATGTTTCAAGTTACTTTGATATGAGTCTTCTAGTTCTTGGGAGCCACTCAATGTATATATAATACTTGAGCTGAGTTGAGAAACTCAACTCAGCTATCTAATGTCTATCAACTGTCAGACATGAAAATACCTGTGAATAGATTGCAGTTATATATGAGGGCAAATGAGTTATAATTCATCATAGAACAGGAACCAGAAGTAGAGGACTCTTCTAGTGTTACCGAAACTGTTACTTTTTCTATAAAAAAAAACACTGTTCGGCACTATAATTTTTTTGTATTTTTGGTACTTCTGTCAAATGCGAGACGTGATTGAGAAGATCAAGACTGTCTATCAGCGCAGCCCCTTTATAGCGCAAAGTTCCTGCTCCACTTATTCATTCATTGCTAGAGCTGTTTGGGCTGCATTGGGTTCTCCTTTACCCAAATCCATATAGCAGATGTTCTGAAAGAGCTGCAAAACCTGGACCCATACAAATCAGCTGGGCTAGACAATCTGGACCCTCTATTTCTGAAACTATCCGCCGCCATTGACGCAACCCCTATTACCAGCCTGTTCAACCTCTCTTTCATATCGTCTGAGATCCCCAAGGATTGGAAAACTGCCGCAGTCATCCCCCTCTTCATAGGGGGAGACACCCTGGACCCAAACTGTTACAGACCTATATCCATCCTGCCCTGCCTATCTAAGGTCTTCGAAAGCCAAGTCAACAAACAGGTCACTGACCACCTCGAATCCCACCATACCTTTTCCGCTGTGCAATCTGGTTTCCGAGCCGGTCACGGGTGCACCTCAGCCACACTCAAGGTACTAAACGATATCATAACCGCCATCGATAAAAGACAGTACTGTGCAGCCGTCAATCACCATATTCTTATCAGCAGACTCAGTAGCCTCGGTTTTTCTAATGACTGCATTGCCTGGTGCAGACAGAGCTCAGTGTGTCAAATCGGAGGGCATGTTTTCCGGTCCTCTGGCAGTCTCTATGGGGGTGCTTCAGGGTTCAATTCTCAGGCCGACTCTTTTCTCTGTATATATCAATGATGTTGCTTCCAAAACCCCTACTCAGCAAACTGGATGCAGTTTATCACAGTGCCATCCGTTTTGTTACTAAAGCACCTTATACCACCCACCACTGAGACCTGTATGCTCTAGTCGGCTGGCCCTCGCTACATATTCGTCGCCAGACCTACTGGCTCCAGGTCATCTACAAGTCCATGCTAGGTAAAGCTCCGCCTTATCTCAGTTCACTGGTCACGATGGCAACACCCACCCGTAGCACGCGCTCCAGCAGGTGTATCTCACTGATCATCCCTAAAGCCAACACCTCATTTGGCCGCCTTTCGTTCCAGTTCTCTGCTGCCTGTGATTGGAACGAATTGCAAATATCACTGAAGTTGGAGACTTATCTCCCTCACCAACTTCAAACATCTGCTATCTGAGCAGCTAACTGATCGCTGCAGCTGTACATAGTCTATCAGTAAATAGCCCACCCAATTTACCAACCTCATCCCAATACTGTTTATACTGTATTTATTTACTTTTCTGCTCTTTTGCACACCAGTATCTCTACCTGTACATGACCAACTGATCATTTATCACTCCAGTGTTAATCTGCAAAATTGCAATTATTCGCCTACCTCCTCATGCCTTTTGCACACACATGTATATAGACTCTCTTTAAAAAAAAAAAAAATTCTACTGTGTTTTGTTCTACTGTGACTTGTTAATTGTTTACTCCATGTGTAACTCTGTGTTGTCTGTTCACACTGCTATGCTTTATCTTGGCCAGGTCGCAGTTGTACATGAGAACTTGTTCTCAACTAGCCTACCTGGTTAAATAAAGGTGAAATAAAAAAATAAAAATAAAAATTGTTCGCTCCCCACTCATGCTGCACAGAAGTTAACATACTTGAATAATGCAACACGGCATGTAGAAACTGTCCATTACTGTATGTAAAACAATGTCCTAGAACACTTTTACCATGCAATAAGATACCGGTAGCTTCCAGCTTTAATTGTGGGCAAACTTTCCTTGATAGCTTACAGCTGAAGCAAACATCAATTCACTACCCTACTACTTTGTTTGTGATAATATGCTTACAATTGTAGTAGGATGTCCCTTGTGGGTATCCGTACCTATGCAGGACATGTGAGGTTTAGGTTAATAAACAGGCTGGAGCTAGAACCAAGTAAATCATACATTCAGGCTGTTTCAAAGCAGGGAGGGCACAGTGTTGGAGATTAAACAGCACATATCATTATTTTGCTAGCTACCGAGCAAGGACTAAGTTACTGCTAAGCAACATGTTGCAAGAGGAAGAAGCTGGCGGGATTTCAGTGTTTGCGACTCCAAGTTCAACGGGCTCTGGTGCAAACACGGAAAGGCCAGTGGCTAGTGCTGATGGATTTCGCATTAGTCCCCCGGATAATTTTTTTGTATGGACATTCAAAACTGGCTGAAATGAATCAGGCACTTTGCAAGGTACAGGGTAGCATCAGGCTTAAACGTGAAAAATGAGGCATTTCAAGTTACACTGATCTACTCTATGGGTGATGAAGCCGAGGATATATTAAATGCTTCAACGTTGACCGAGGAAGAGAAACTTAACTACAGTGCCGTTAAAGACTGTTTGAAACGCATTTTGTAGGGAGACACAACATTATTTTTGAGAAAGCTAGGTTTAATATGCGCAAACAGGAGCAGGGTAAAACCACCGACAGTTTTATCACAGCTGTTCACAAACTAGCACAACATTTTCAGTTTGGCGCGCTCAGGGAAGAGCTGATCCGAGATCGGATTGTAGTTGGAATAAGAAATATATCACTTTCTGAAAAGTTACAGTTGGATTCCCAGCTTACCTTGTCCAAAGCTGTAAACCAGGTTAGGCAGAGTGAGACAGTAAAAAGACAGCAGACGATACTGCGCGACAGCAGCTCCTTGCAGAACCAAGAGATTGAGGAAATACACTGCTCAAAAAAAGGGAACACTAAAATAACACATCCTAGATCTGAATGAATGAATTATTCTTATTAAATACTTTTTTCTTTACATAGTTGAATGCGCTGACAGCAAAATCACACAAAAATTATCAATGGAAATCAAATGTATCAACCCATGGAGGTCTGGATTTGGAGTCACACTCAAAATTAAAGTGGAAAAACAGGCTGATCCAACTTTGATGTAATGTCCTTAAAACAAGTCAAAATGAGGCTCAGTAGTGTGTGTGGCCTCCACTTGCCTGTATGACCTCCCTACAACGCCTGGGCATGCTCCTGATGAGGTGGCGGGAAACAAGGGAAACACTACTGGCTGGCATACAGCAGAGACTGACCACAAACCACTGTTGGCTCTGTTAGGGACAAAAGCTCTGGACGACTTGCCTCCCAGAGTTCTGCGCTTCCGCCTCAGATTACTGAGGTTCACCTACAAGATGGTGTATGTGCCAGGGAAGGCACTGTTCACAGCAGATGCACTCTCCAGTGCCCCAATTAAATGTCCATTATCAGAGGAGGAGCAATGTCTAGAGGGTGAGGTACAGGTGTCCATTAATGCAATAAGGGACAGTCTACCTGCATCTCAGACCAAACTGCAGCAGATTGCAGAGGAGCAACAACGAGACCACATCTGCCAACAGATAGTGCAGCAGTGCAAAAAAGGATGGCCCAGGCAGGAGGAACTGCCTCAACTGCTGAAGCCCTATTGGGTGCACCAAAGTGACTTCCATTGTAATGGAGATCTTCTCATGAAAGGACAACGGATAATTATCCCAGAGACTCTACTACCAGAAATGCTAGACAGAGTGCATGATGGACACATGGAGATAACCAAATGCAGACTGAGGGCTCAACAGTCAGTGTGGTGGCTTGGTCTGAGTACTCAGATTGCCAAGCTATTGGCCCAGTGTGAGGTCTGTACAAAATGTCAACCTTGTCATCCGGAGCCAATGATGGCAACGGAGCTGCCAAAACGGCCATGGCAAAAGGTAGGGGCGGATATGTTCTATTGGAAAAATGACACTTATCTGCTAGTGGTAGATTACTACTCAAGATATATTGAAATAGCAAAGACACCCATAACCACATCAGCTGGTGTTATCAATGGATTAAAGTACATTTTTTCCTGGCAAGGGGTCGCTGAGGTCCTGGTTACAGATAACGCTCCCCAGTTCTCTGCGAGCTCATTTTCTTCTTTTGCCGCAGAATATGACTTCATACATGTGACCAGTAGCCCCTACCATGCAGTAATGGTGAGGCAGAGAGAGCTGTGAAAACAGTCAAGGGACAAAAAGAACAAGGATCCATACAGGGCTCTGTTAGCTTACAGAGTTACACCACTGCATCATGGGCCGTCGCCTGCCGAGCTCCTGATGCAGGAGGCTGCGTTCCCCATTGCCTGTCTCGCCGACTCAGCTTAAACCCCGATGGCCTAACAGGAAGGCCTTCGCTGAGATGGACAAACGTCTAAAACAAACGCAAACTGAAGACTTTAATCGGAGACACCGTGCTAAGGAGAGGCCAGAGCTGACCGAAGGTCAACGTGTGTGGATTACAAACTCAAAGACACCAGCAATAGTGCTGAGGAGAGCGGATGCCCCACGCTCCTATGTGGTGGACATAGGCTCAGAAGACGTACGAAGGAACAAAACACACCTCAGAGCTCTTCCAGATCTACCAGCCGCACAGACTGAGGCCACAGAAAATGCACAAAAAGAGGGTGAAGGAGGGAGAATGCTCACAGAGCCACAAGCGCGCCCAAAAAGGGATGTGAAGCCACCAGAGTGGCTGAAAGACTATGTTACGTGAAGAGAAAACATACTGTTGGGGACCATACCCAGCAAAAAGAGACTGTACGTACCTAAGTTAACGTTCATACTGTGTGATTTAATGCTTTCATACTGTTTCAGGATGGGAAGTAGCATGTTAGAGAATAATACTGGTTTCCAAATTGCATTTCAGTTATGCTTCAGTGGTTATGCATGTTGAGTTCTTGTTCATGGGAGACGGGAAGATGTAGTAGGATGTCCCTTGGGGGAATCCGTACCTATGTAGGACATGCGAGGGTTAGGTTAATAAACAGGCTGGAGCTAGAACCTCGTTGTCGCGCGACCTTATTTTAGATCTTACTACAACAATAATGCAAAATATGCTGGTTTCAAAGCTGATTGTCACCAAAAACATTATTTATTCATGGTCTTCCCCGCCACCAAAAACTCATTCACTTCCTCGTCTCCCTCACTTCCCGTCTGGTTTCCATAGCCACAGTCAGATTTCCAGATTGAAGTAGTGGTTCCCCTTGCTCTGCAAGGGCCGTGGCTTTTGTGGAGCGATGGGTAACGGTGCTTCGAGGGTGACTGTTGTTGATGTGTGCAGAGGGTCCCTGGTTCACGCCTGGGTATGGGCGACGGGACGGTTTAAAGTTCTACTGTTACATTGTTGCTGTTGACCCAGATCACTGGTTGCTGCGGAAAAAGGAGGAGGTAAAAAGGGGGGTGAGTGTAGCCGATGTGAAATTGCTAGCTAGTTAGCGGTGGTGCGCGCTAGTGGCGTTTCAATCGGTGACGTCACTTGCTCTGAGACCTTGAAGTAGTGGTTCCTCCTGCTCTGCAAGGGCCACGGCTTTTGTGGAGCGATGGGCAACGATGCTTCGAGGGTGACTGTTGTTGATGTGTGCAGAGTGTTCCTGGTTCGCACCCAGGTCGGGGCGAGGGGACGGGCGTAAAGTCTATACTGTTACATATAGTCATACCAGGTGGAACATCATACTGGTCATTTTGTCTTTAAATGTCCTTACATATGGAGCAAAGCTTCATGAGCTGTTTTGTGCCTTACAGTACATGACATGGACTTGAAATGCCCTCTGTCAATTAAGCCTCAATTTGGGATGGTCCTTCTCTTATACACTACAGTGTTTTGACTTTGACGGCTAAGATCATTTGGAAAGACATATTTAGGAAGTCAATGGCTCGTTCATGCTCTTTTTCGCTCTCTGAGCTCAGTTTCTCCCCTTCACTTCATTGACATTCGTCACATCAGTGAAACAAAAGCCTAACCCTCTTTTTCTGCTCACTGCCAGTGGAATTCTGTGGCCTGGTTGCGCAGCGCAGACTTACCTTGTCAGGAGGTAGGGATTATCAGTGTAATTAGTACACTTCTGAAAGGGTCTGTTCCCACCGCTATCTGCTTAGGGGATCAGCTGAACTGCCCCCATCTAATATTGCCCCCATTTTTCTTCTATCCCACAAACCACCATGCAGCAGGGACTCATGGTCAACGGAAATTAACTGTGATTATGAAGAGAAGTTTTGCCTTGATGTCCTGGAGTTGAATCAGTTTATGGGAATAATAATAGATTCTTGTCCCCAGTTTCTAAAAAAAAAAATGTACTAATGATTCAGCAATTTGTGACGAGCATAGAGCCTCACTCTCTTACTTATCTGAAAGGATAAACTTGTAAGCTTCCCTCTCTGAAAGTCCCCTGAGTCTCTCTGTTTGAATAGCATCAAACTTGAATCAAAGTTGTTGCCAAGGCCCTGCTGAGTTTGTATTTGAACAGATGCTAAGTAAAGGACAAAAGTAGGTCAAGTGGTGTATGGAGAGGGCTCAAGTGTGCAAAACTTGTTGATGGTCCTTCTCCTTTTCAGTGTCCCCCTTTTCCAATTGATGGTCCATTTGATGGTTTATTTGTCACAGTATCATCCTACATTGGGATTTTCTGTCCTCTAAAGACGGGATACGTTTTACTGGGGGAGCTCAGGTAATGTAATTATGTGCACAAGCACAAATCACCATAATTTTACTCCCATCTGAATCTGCCATGACAGTCATTTTTACTTGGTAGGAAGGTTATTATCCCAGCCCTAAAAACCTACTGTTTTTTGGCAAACTCCGATGTCCTCTGATAATACTTATCCTGTGCAAATCGTCATTCCTGTGTTTTGAGGGATGTTACAGAGTTTAACATGTGCTGCATCCAGTTTGGATAAGAACATGGGAACAAATTGATGCTTAAAACAAAGTGCTATGCCCGTAGCCTACAGATTAATTATATGTTTTGTCATATATCAACTTTCCAAGTGCCATACTTTTAAAAGATGAAGTGGACGATATTGTGCCAATGAATTGATAAATTGTCAAATTCGTCAGGTAACTAAATGTATGCATAGGTGCATTAGGCCAGTATCAGGCTATCCCTAGACATTTGAAATATCTTCACACCTGGAAGAGCCTCCAGGCTTCCTTCGTAATGGTCAATTGTGAATAATGGAAATAAAATGTGTTACAGAGGCAGTTTTTTAAAACAAATCCCGTCCTAATCGTCTGCTGGAAAAATGCCGGGGTAATAATTACATATCCAACGTTCTATACTAATACTAGTTACTGAGGTGTCTAGTTGAATAAAGGTTAAAAAAAAATATATATATACAGTGCCTTGCGAAAGTATTCGGCCCCCTTGAACTTTGCGACCTTTTGCCACATTTCAGGCTTCAAACATAAAGATATAAAACTGTATTTTTTTGTGAAGAATCAACAACAAGTGGGACACAATCATGAAGTGGAACGACATTTATTGGATATTTCAAACTTTTTTAACAAATCAAAAACTGAAAAATTGGGCGTGCAAAATTATTCAGCCCCTTTACTTTCAGTGCAGCAAACTCTCTCCAGAAGTGGCAAAAGGTCGCAAAGTTCAAGGGGGCCGAATACTTTCGCAAGGCACTGTATATATATATATGTGTGTGTGTGTGTGTGTGTGTGTGTGTGTGTGTGTAGAGTTGAAGTCGGAAGTTTACATACACCTTAGCCAAATACATTTAAAGTCAGTTTTTCACAATTCCTGACATTTAATCCTAGAAAAAATTCCCTGTTTAATCCTAGGTCAAAATTCACCCAATTTATTACTATTATATTAGTCCCGTGTGAATAGGGCTTAAGTTGGACATGGACAACCATTCAAAGCTACAAATATAACAAGTCAACATTTTGTTAGGCTCGTTCCGTTCTTGTTATGAATGTTGTTTTAGGTGACACAACTTTGGCAGACCATTGCATATTTACTCTGATGTCTGGTGACTAATGCTTGCAGACATATTATGCAGTAAGATAAATCGTTTCTTTTTTCATTTCATCACCTGAAAAGGGAAGTTCCTCTCCATAGATGATTTTGTTGTTAGACAATGTGTGTTGAGCAATTGGTTCTACGACGACCCCTTAAAATATTTAAACTGCCCTGTCTTCATTACTTCTCTTAATGTCTCCTTATCTCCAGATGAATGTGCTTAGGACTTGTCTAAATAGGTCACTGGCTAACAAAGCAACTGTCTTTTTGATGTTTTGCAGACTGGCAGAAAAGCGGTGATTCATCAGACCTATTTTCTTTTGGCGTGCTAGGTTGTGTTAACAGATTCCAAAGTTTCATTGCTTTAAAGTCTGACTTCTTGAAAAGCCTTACAGGCCCCAACAAGAGGCACAATGTTGAGATGGAGGAATTGAAAAAAATAATTGTGTTATGTAATCCACTTCAGGGTTCATTTTCTCATGAATCATGTGGAGGAAATCACCCCCCCCCCCCCCCCCCCTGTGAGTTTATGGTCACAGTCTTTATAGGTGCGAAATCCCCTAGACAGTGTATTTATAGCCCATTATGTAAGGATTTAATCCAGATTGTGACCCTTCTCTTAGGGCTGCACAATTAATCAAATTCAGATCTAAATATCGATATTGTTATGTGCAATATCAATATCGCAAGAGTCTGTGATTTCCCCCTTTCTTTGACACTCTCTTAATATGACAGAAACTAAACTATGGTACCTCCTCCAATGAGATGCTTTAGGCTCTGATCATTCACTCTCTACATGGACAGAGGATGCTGACAAATCATAAGCATGCTCTCTCACTTTGGCACATGCTGGCCAATCACAAGCGTCCTTGCTAAGAGCACGCAGTTAGTCGGCAGGTAGCCTAGTGGTTAGTGTTTTTTGTTGTAACCGAAAGGTTGCAAGATCGAATCCCCGAGCTGACAAGGTAAAAATCTGCCATTCTGCCCCTGAACAAGGCAGTTAACCCACTGTTCCTTGGCCGTCATTGAAAATAAGAATTTGTTCTTAACTGACTTGCCTAGTAAAAAAAAAAAAATATGCTTTGAGGAGAGGAAAGGGCTTTACCAAAGCCAGTGCAGTATGTGGTTTAGAAACTCTATGGCTTTACATCCGTGTCGGAAACATGAGTGCTGCTAGTGCTAACAAGAAGGTCAATTTAATGCCAAAGAAGGGCGCATCTGCAGTGGTTTGGCAGTATTTCGGCTACAGGCGAACCGATGTCAACCACATGCAAGTGTTGTGCAAAATGATCCTCAGACTTGTGAAGACCACAATCAACATGGCAAATGTATTCAATAATTTGAAGAAGAACTATCACCTACTTATTAGGATTGAATGGTAAAAATAAAGCCTGATAGCAGCAAAGCCCCTCAGCCACAACCAGCAACTGTCACGACTTCTGCCGAAGTCGGTTCCTCTCCTTGTTCGGGCGGTGTTCGGCGGTCGACGTCACCGATCTTCTAGCCATCGCCGATCCATTTTTCATTTTCCATTTGTTTTGTCTTGTTTTTCCATACACCTGGTTTTCATTCCCGCATTACGTGTTGTGTATTTAACCCTCTGTTCCCCCCATATCTTTGTGTGGTATTGTTTTTTTTGTAAGTTCTTGTGCACATTGTTGTCAGGTGCGCTACGGGTCTTGTACCCAGTCTTTATTATTCTGGATGCCGGTGGTTATATATATTTATATTGAACTGCTCCGGTTATTACCCAGTTCTGCTCTCCTGCATCTGACTTCACTGCCACCAGTTACGCACCCCTTACAGCAACCTACATTAAACAGGCATTGATTGCCAATGCGTTTTCAAGTGTAATGCCCTATGAAAAAACTTCCCGTAGACACACAGAAATCACTGAGGCTATCACATGGCCAAAGACATGTTTCCTATTTACACAGTCAGCAAAGACTGCTTCAAGGTGATTAAGGAGCTGGACAGGAGATACAAGATTTCATCTCACACATATTTCTCCCAAGTAGGCATCCCAACACTGTATAACAAAATGAAGGGAGAAGTTGAAACGTCATGTTGAATGACTGGACCAGACTCCAATGTTTGGACACAGACTGCACCTTGCAATCGGTAGGCTATGTGTTACATGTTAAGGCAATTTATTTATTTACAAGTTCAATTATAATAATGATTTAACCTACTTAATTTAAAAAAAATACCTTTATTTAACTAGGCAAGTCAGTTAAGAACAGATTCTTACTTACAATGACTGCCTAGGAACAGTGGGTTAACTGCCTTTATTCAGGGGTAGAATTACATAATCATAAGCTTCCTATTCCATCTGCAGCCAATGGTGCCTGAATAAATAATTAACTTGGGTTATTTAAGAACTCATAGTGGTAAAATAGCTAGCTGTTAGCAGGTGGCTGTAGGCAGAATGGGATATCTACCTCGAGGCCACTGCCTTTACCACATCAGGTGTACCTCACACCCCTGTATTGACTTAGTGCCTTAAAGTATTCACACCTCATTACTTTTTCCATAGTGTTACAGCCTGAATTTAAAATTGATTCAAATGTAGATTTTGTGTCACTGGCCTACACACAATACTACAATGTCAAAGTGAAATTGTTTTTAGAAATGTTTACAAATGAATAAAACATGAAAAGCTGAAATGTCTTGTCAATAAATATTCAACTCCTTTGTTTGCAAGCCTAAATACGTTCAGTAGTAAAAATGTGCTTACCAAGTCACATAATTTGCATGGACTCACTCTTTGTGCAATAATAGTGTTTAACATGATTTTGGAATGATTATCTACTCTCTTTACCCCACACACATAATTTTCTGCAATGTGCCAGTTCAGCAGGGAATTTCAAAAACAGATTCAACCAGAAAGACCAGGGAGGTTTTTCAATGCCTCGCAACTATTGGTAGATTGGTTAAAAAAAAAGCAGACACTGAATATCCGTTTGACAATGGTGACATTATCAATTACACTTAGGTTGGTGTGTCAATACAGCCATTCGCTACAAAGATACAGGCGTCCTTCCTAATTCAGTTGCCGGAGAGGAAGGAAACCACTCAGGGATTTCACCATGAGGCCAATATGGACTTTAAAACAGTTAGTTTAATGACTGCGATAGAAGAAAACTGAGGATGGATCAACAACATTGCAGTTACTCCATAATACTAAACTAAATTACAGAGCGAAAAGAAGGAAGCCTGTACAGAATATAAATATTCCAAAACATGCATCCTGTTTGCAGTAAGGCACTAAAGTAAATTGCAAAAAATGTGGCAAAGAAATCAACTTTATGTCCTGAATAGAAAGTGTTATGTTTGGGGAAACATCACTGAGTACCACTCTTCATATTCCCAAGCATGGTGGTGGTTGCATCATGTTATGGGTATGCTTGTCATCGGCAAGGATTAGGGAGTTTTTTTTTTTGATAAAAAGAAACAGAATAGAGCTAAGCATAGGCAAAGCTGGTTGTCTGCTTTCCACCAGACACTAGGAGACAAATTCACCTTACAGCAGGATAATAACCTAAAACTTAAGGCCAATGGGTGTCATGGCTGGCACTGCTTGGCTCCAGGTTAGTTCACTCTGAAGTGAGTCTAGACTACCACAATGCTTATAGCACAATGGTTCAAGCAGCCATGAAATAAGTATGTGTATCTAGGCCTAGCTGCTGTTTTCACATCACTTAAAATAGGTTATATTGCCTGTGATATGGTAAACCTTGTTTAGTGCAGCAGTAGCATGTTGTTTTGATGGACTGTAATTATTGGTAGTGTAGTTATAGTTTTGTTCTAGAAAGTGCCACAGTTAATACACACTATTCTACGGCATCTTACTCACTTTTAAATTGTGTTTACATATTTCATCATCGATCTCATACAGTGGGGAGAACAAGTATTTGATACACTGACGATTTTGCAGGTTTTCCTACTTCAAAGCATGTAGAGGTCTGTAATTTTTATCATAGGTACATTTTAAGTAATTAATTTGCATTTGATCACCTACCAACCAGTACGAATCAGTTACGTACCATCAGTTACGACTTCACATATGAACTGGAAAGGATTGTCTATAGTCCCACTGAGTTTAGCCCCACCTGTCACGACAACTGAGTGCTTGAGTGTTGTTGTTTTGGGCTAATGTTAGCTAAGTAGCTAGCATTTGGAATGACGTATTTGGAGTAAACTTGAGTGTACCACAGGCATGTATCAACTGAAGAGTTACCTGAAGCTTGAGAGGAATAGGAGATGCAGTAGAGCAATACAGTGCTGAGGCAGAGGGCTCGTAATGAGGACGACTGGTGGCTTCTATGAAATGTGTGTGTTGGGCATTCTGTTGCCCAGAGCTGCTGAGGCATCACCCAGGTGTGTTCCATGCATTGTGAAGGATAATTCCAGTGTCTACACGACTCAGGCTGGCTCTACAAGATTGTCACCAGACTCCATCTTCATCAACCATCTCCCTGAACACCTTCTTCTGATCAAGCTATGAAAGTACAACACAATTTTTTTTTTATGTTAATGTTTAAAGTAAAACACACCAACAGTAGAGGTGCAGGTATTATTTAAAAAAAAATTAACTTTTCAATGATGAAACACTTTGGGTTTAGAAAAAGTACTTCACCAAAAACCGTAGAAAGTCAATACATTAATAGCTATAAATACATATATAAATACAACTATTTCATAATCATGGCCTCTAAAGTGGCTATAAGGCGTGCCTCCCTGAAGTACAACATTATCCAAAACATGAGTAGAGTTTCTGTAGCTAGACTGCCACATACTTTACCAAATTGAAGTGCCAAGGTGAAACGGTAATGACAGCAGCTTACCATTCCTTTCACCATAACAGGTTATGCGCAATGAAACTAGACCCATTCAGGCTGAAACTAATATTGCATAGCATGAACTAGGCTTGGGTGGGATACCGGGGTATTTGGAAAAGGCCACGGGTGGGATTTTCAATAGCGTCAATACTGTTAACTATTTCTTTAAAGTTTTTCAATAAATGTTTATTAGTAGCGACTTTTTCTGTTAATGCACAGGTTGACTGCAGGTATTTATGTTAGATCAAGCAAATTACATTTCACCTTTAACATTATTTTACATTATGAATCTTATCGTAGTTCACCAGAACAGTTGAGCCAGTCACGTGTTTGTTTGTAAATTGCACAATGAGCGAAAGAGGGAGCAGTCCAGCTTTGTATCGACGGGTCGTGTTTTATATCGAAAGTCAAGTGTTTTTTTTTCTTCAATAGAATGATCAGGGACGTGCAACTATAGATCCTACTTAACAGAAAATACATTAGTGCAACATCAGGCAGAAAATTGCTTCATTTTCATCAGATGACAACAGAATTGCAACACTATTTGGCTGGTAACCACACGAGTAAATGAGCTTACAATGGAAAATCTTTTTTGTTGTTATAGATTTAAACATAGACTTGAACACCACCACTGAAGCTTTCATCATCTTCCAAGTTGTTTTGTTGTTTACCTGAATAGATCTAGCTATCAAAAGTCGCAGCCCCCCTCTTCCAATGCACTGTGGCTGAATCCAATGCAGGGTTTAGTGAATTCTACTAGATGAAAAGCCGAAATGAGTATAACCTTCTGACATTTAAAGCATACTTGATTTTTTTAAAAATTCACATAATTTAAAACGTTCTATTTTTGAATACTGGGAATGCGTCATGCGTGATAGCATTGTTTCCCTCAATTGGTTGATTTCAGTAGCGTGTTCCCATATCTAATTGACAAAAGATTATCAGTTGTTGTCAAAGCAGAAATGAGTATGGCATCCAGCCATTTAAAGTATACTTGATATTCAAAATGTCACATACTATTAAACAAAACATTTTTGCATACTAAAACGGTCTACTATTTAGTAACAGCCCCTTTATCTCCGCTTTTGATTCATCTCTGCTCCCCTCCACTGAATTCCAATGGCCGTTAGTGCGGTATCCTTAGTGAACGGTCTGGCCTGTGAGGAATTCCCCGGCCTGCGAGGAATGTCCCGGTAGACAATAGAGCCTGGGCTCACCTCTCTCACCACCAAGCTGGGCCCAGTCAGAGATGGGAGGAAGAGACTAGAAAAAAGGGCTAAACCCAGGGCTCAGAGCAGGGATTGAGTGTGTGTGTGTGCTCTCGTTTTTAAGTGTATTTCTGGGCCTTTGTTGCAATGTCACATCTTTGATGTTTGGGATGAAAAGACCCCTCCCCTCCCTTATCTTCCATAAGCATAGCTTTAGCCAGTTAAGGTGCATTTTGGGTCCCCTACACCACTGGAACCTTCTAGTTACACACAGGCTATTTGTGTCGGTCTGCCTGGGAGCCTCTTTCACATGCAGCACTTTGGTAATGCCCAGCCTGAACATGATTGGAATGCTTTTTTCAATTAATTTTTACATATTTTTTTGTATAAAGGCTCTTTTGTTCCAACAGGATAATTAAGTTGGAATGCATTCCCATCAGGGGGGCTTGAGTTCGGGGATGAGAGGAAAGAGAGAGAGGGGCAGACAGACAGGCCTGGGAGAGAGAAGGTCTTATCTGTCCAACACTTATTCCAACACTGTCACAGCGGTTATAGCCATTGTCTTCCACTTTACAACGTTTTACCCCCAGAATTTTTGAGGTCGTGCAGCAGTCTTTGTTACTCATCAAGACACTAGCATTTCCTAAACCGCCACCTTTGCATGCTTATTGTCCGGTCTTGTGTAGAGGCTGTTCTTCTACAAACACAATGACTTTCCTTTGTTTACAGAGGATTATGTAAATGAGTTCAATGAACATGAAAAGCTACAGCATGTCCTCTTTTTCCTCTATTAGCCTTTCCGGAACACATTCCATAACCTTAAACAAAGGGAAAATGCCTTAGAATTAACTAAGAAAGTGAGTCATGCTGCGAGGTCGCAGACTGCTTGAACCGCAGGGTCAGCTGACACTGTGAAGTGTCAGCCATCTTGACTTATCCTTCTATGGCCACTGGATTCCAACTTAACTCTGATGCACGTACCGCAGTCAGGGACTTTTCTGCTGAAATGTCAGTTTAGTTGAATGTTCGTCACAGTCCATTTGGCACATTCTATGCATGTTTGACTTAGATGTGGACCATGTAAGAACATTTAGTTAAGAATAGAAGCAATGATGTGTGCACAGTCAGCAGAATAAGGGCCATATTCAATCAAAAGTAAATCAAGTTAAATCAAGACTTTGTTCCACCGTTTCCCTGCACCAGTCTGGTTTTGTCTAGTTCCAGACATGAACCTGTGTGAATTAAAGTATCTTTCACTGTCCTGCAGCAAACTTCCAAATAAAGCTTTAGGTTTTGATTAAATATGGGGCCTGACTCTCTCACTTTGTAAGCTGTTATTGGAAAATGGCATGTTGAAGCCTGTCTGACGGACAAATTCATCAGTTGGTTATCATTTGGAAGTGCAATAAAGCTCCTGAAAATGACTCCCTTTCAATTTCATGGTTGCAGAAGAATGCACCCCAAATGCCACGGTCCCATGGGCCTTTCGATGTTCAAACCTGTGACCATTTGTTGAGTCTCATTTCAGGATTAAGAGGTCAGAGATAGGCATGGATGGTTGATGGATAGACCCTAGTAATGCCTTCACTGCCTTGTGTTCTCAGAACAGGCTGAGTAACAAGTGTTTGGCAAGCCTTCTTGAAAGTTTCCTTCAATGGTAGGATTTATCTAGTTAGTAGACAGTTGCCATATTTTACCTATGTTATAAATAAAAGGTACTATCAACTGCTGTGTCCCATCTATATCCTTAATCCTTAATGGGATACTTATAGCCACCCGAGTTATCCTAAATACCCCGGGAGACTTTCACCTTCTGTATCTTAGACTAAAAAAGTTAGAGCTTGGTGTGGGGCTCACATTGGACAATGGCTTGTTGTTCCACGTAATACTTGCTTTCAGGATAGTCCTACTCCAAGCTTGTTTGTGTCTCTGATTTCCTCCCTCAAGCTGAAGAAATCAAATAGAAAACAGAGGTCCCAATGTAAACTGTCCAGACTATAAGGTATAAATGTTTGTAGAGCTGGCTCTCGCATGCAAGAAACCCCTGGCGATACAACAGATTTGCGTTCATTAAGCACACGATAGCAACACTTCTTGCATTGGAAAATGAGAACAAGGTCCTCTGAAATGTATGCACCACCCAGGCGCCTGGATTTCCCCCCTCTTACTTAGCGGGGGTAGAAGAGTTCCGATTCAGCTGTCTGCTTGTCCTGACTCTGCTTTGCTTGCAGAGGAACTTTATTTGTTTTGGCATGAGTCACTCGTCGGAATTACTTTTGTGAGTCTGTGAACATTTTGGTGGGATATCAAGACACGCCATATGTACCATAGTTGTCGTTAAAGCGACTTATACCTATATCGAAACACCAGTCATTCAATTTCATGTCATTCTCTCATATCTATACTCCTTTGTCAAATACTGCACTTTGTTACTTGACTCTAAAGTGTAATTTCACCTTGCATTGGCTGAGAGGGTAAGACTGCTCAGTAAGCCAGACAAAATGTGTTCGAGCCATGGAAAGGTAGGCCTGTTCAAGCAATGAGACGAATATAATGTCCAATCCTAATGACGCCTCATCCTGTGGGTCATGAAAAAGCTACGCTTTTGCAAAGTCCTGTTTTGACATACACACCATGACCAAAAGTATGTGGACACCTGCTCATTGAACTTATAATTCCGAAACCATGGGCATTAATATGGAGTTGGTCCCCACTTTTCTGCTACAATAGTCTCCACTCTTCTGGGAAGGCTTTCCACAGATGTTGGAACATTGCTGTGTGGACTTGCTTCCGTTCAGCCACAAGCATTAGTGAGGTTGGGCAGTGATGTTGGGCGATTGGGCCTGGTCCGCAGACAGTGTTCGAATTCTGTGTAGATCGTCAAGCTTTCCCACACCGATCTCGACAAACCATTTCTGTATGGACCTTGCTTTGTGCACGGGGGCATTGTCTTGCTGGAACAGGAAAGGGCCTTCCCCAAACTGTTGCCACAAAGTTGGAAGCACAGAATCGTCTAGAATGTAATTGTATGCTGTAGCGTTAAAATTTCACTTCACTGGAACTAAGTGGTCTTGCCTGAATCATGAAAAACAGCCCCAGGCCATTATTACTCCTAGTGAGTGTTGCAACGGAGGACAGACTATTTTTATGTGCTACGCACTTCAGCACTCTGCACTCCCATTCTGTGAGCTTATGTGGCCTACCACTTCACGCTGAGCCATTGTTGATCCTAGATGTTTCCACTTCACAATAACAGCACTTACAGTTGACCGAGGCAGCTCTAGCAGGGCAGAAATTTGACGAACTGACTTGTTGAAAAGTTGGCATCCAATGATGACGGTCCATGAGCTCTTCAGTAAGGCTACTGCCAATGTTTGTCTATGGAGATTGCATTGCTGTGTGCTCGATTGTATACACCTGTCAGTAGTGGGTGTGGCTGAAATAACCGAATCCACTAATTTGAAGTGGTGTCCACATACTTTTGTATATATAGTGTATCAGCTTTTTTTCTGAATCTATTCCTTGGGGTGAAAGTCATTTTATGATGGTAGCCAGGACCCATTAAAAATAGTAAGTGTCAAGGAAAGGCTTTCTGTGTAAGCGGAAAGAAACACAATGCAACAGTTTAGGTCATGCCAAGTCGTAATAATATTATAAAAACCAACGTTAAAGCGGCGTAAAAGGACACTTTGCACCAAATCTGGATTTTTCTAAATGTCTTATCTGCTTGATATCAATGTTTGAAGAGGGTTAACAAAGTGGATACATGTACACACACTATATATATCTGTTCACTTCATGAGGGCATTTTCCTATAACATGCAGGGCCAGTATAAATAACAAACCAAACATTGGCTCCTTCATGAGGACCTTACAGTGGGAATGTCTCATTGCACCTGTATTTAGAAGCCTTCTAATTTCCTATCTTCCACTGAAATGTTGACAGAAGACCGTCCACAGACTTGAGGGTGAACAGGGTGAAACTGACGTCTCTACGCCACTGTAGTTGAATTATGTTTATCTCCAAATGTATAGTAGAATAGAGCTGGGCGATGTGGACATAAATCCATATCGTGATAAATTGACCCATTTTTGCGATAACGATACACCTCAACAAAAAAATGTTTTGCTCGATAACAAATACAATAAGAAAAACAAATTTATGGTCAGTTACTTTACATTAGCGGCAGGGCTCTAGATAATAGCCTATGATTAAAAAAGTAAACTTTCATTTAAACTATCCAAGAAATTCATGATTGATATTTTGATGTGCAACCAGTCAAAATATAATCCAGAATTATCCGATTTCTTTTTGGCTCTTCAGAACATTTCCCAACATCTTTGTGCATATTGGCCTATAGACTGTATTATACACCACCTAAGAAAGTGGGAACTTTAAACACTTAGCTAGATTGCTAACTCGAAATATGATATTGTTGCTAGATAGCCATATAGGCTAATTAATTCATCTATCAGTAAATGTAGGCTAATGTCCTGCAAAAACGTTCAAGTGCTAGGCCTAGGCTACTTGATGTAGGCCTAGTCACTGCGAATGACAAGCTCCGTTCCATGGGCGCATAAAAAACTACAGCCTACTGCGGTTGTAAAGTGGTGCCATGAACTTAATATTAAGAGGAGAGAAATACATTATATACTTACAGAAAGCTGTCACTCTCCTTTCTGTAACTAGAACAACAGTAGTTGCTTTGAAAACTGTATTTTTCCTGCAACCTGTAACATTTTGAGCAGCGGTCATATGCTTTTGTGCTGCTTCTCAGAATGCCTCTTTCCCTCCTCCATGTGCACAGTGGTGAAAGGGAGTGAGAGGCACCAGCTGTCAGCGAAAAAGGGACAGGCAGATACTTTCATAGCTGGAATTACCATAATGGATATGATATTATTATTGTTGACCAAATAATGGTTTTAGAACAATCTACAGAAAAATCTGTAATTTTCGGATGATCGTCTCAGCTCTACAATATAATGTGCTTTATTCTCTTCCATTTGTCAGCACTTCATTGTGTTCTTTTGTTTTACTGCTATCCTTCAAATTTACCCAGTATTATAAGTCTATGAGTAATTTAATGTTTGTCGTCAAAGTAGAGCTAGCTTAAAATGCTAGAGGGAGCTTAGCTTGCTAACTGACATGAAGTTCCTTTGGCGTGACCACTCCAATGTTTCTGACAGACTGCATTTTTTCCACCTTTTCATCATTTTGATGGGGGCCCTTTGTTCCAATGTCCTCCTCAGAAATGCACGTCCAACCCCCACCCCCCCACCCCACATTCTGTTTATTTTTCTGTTAGTTTCTTCTGGGAAAATACCCTGTATTAGCAACAGGCAATTTTTCCAAGATAAATATGTACACTGCAAATCCCGAGGGGACAAACAGTCAGATGCACTTGATGAGTGATAGAAATGGTCATTGTTGCGAATGGAGCATTTGTTAAAAGAACTCCAAGGCCAAATTTGAAGGATGGCAGTCTTGTCTTTCCATACTGGAAATGGGTTCTTTACTCTTTACATTTTTTTTATTTAACCCTTATTTAGTCTTTTTGAACTTTATGGATTTTGTTCCAGTTCTTCCCCTTCCAAACCAGATGTTATGATCCCAGAAGTCAACACCTCCACTTCCTGACTTCCGCCTCTGCTCTGTCCACTCTTCACTGAGGTGAGAGTGAGGCGGATGACATGACCTGCGTGCCAGCTCCGTTCATTCACATCCAAATGACAGCTCATCACCTAGCCAACCCCTCCCCTCCCCACCGCACACCCCCACCCTTTCTCATTGAGCTATCAAACCACAAAGCCCTATTCTCCTGTCTGACTCAGGGCGAGACAGACCACAGTGAGTACAGTCCATATTTCAGCTTACTGACAATTTGCTCATTGTCAGAATCCACTGGCTTGTGTCTTGCGAGCCTTCACTGAAACGATAGAATTCTTGGAACAATAATTGTGAGGTGAAGCTTTGCCAGAAGGTTGAAGTTTACAGTTCACCGAAAGGAAAATACTTTGGCTGGAATCCAACCCATTTTTCTGAGAGGACAGGATAGGGCTTGACATTTGGTCTCTGAATAGGGACCATCTCCCTCATTTTTGTGTCTGATGTTATCGAAAAGAAGCCTCGACTTCCTCCGAGTGCTTGTATGTAGCACAGGTCTACTCCTCTTGGGCAGCTGCCCTTGCACTGTTCCTCAAAGTACCCCACCCCCCCTTCCCAGCAAACCAGCTGCTGTCTGCAATGTCTCCCACCACCACCCCAATCGCTCCCCTTGCTCCTTTTCAATGGAGATTTAGAGCAGGGGAAGGCTCTCTTTCAGTTTGCAAGATTGATGGTGGTTTAAAAGACAGACTGGTCGCAAACAAAGTGACAGGTGGATTTTGTGGTCAGGGTTCAACTCAAATGTGGTCGTCGACGGCAGGGCACAAAGCCCGGGCCCTCCATTTGGGTCACACTGGAACGGACGACTTTCAACTCAGCTACTTGACATTGGTGGTTACTCCCATCTAATCAGAATCGATCCAGGCTGACCCCAAATGGGGTTGGGTTAGGGTCAATTGGCTCAACTTTGCACAGCACCTTGGTGTGTGTGTGTGTGTGTGCGTGTGTGTGCGCTGACTGCCCCCATGCGCCATTGGCCAGTCATTTCATTGTATTGTAAAAGCAGTAGTTGTGTGGTGTAGTTGTTGGTGACAGTTGCTAGTTAAATTATGTGTTCTCAACCCCTTTTTCACTTGAGATGGGCATTTTAAATATTTTCACTATATTTAATAATAATATTTAATATATCAAGACTCTTTTTCTTGTTTGCTGCGTGAGTCGGTACCGCTTTGCTTGCGCAGCAGGGCAGAGGAAGGGCAGGGGCCTTTGTGTGTGGGGAGGGAGGTAGAGGTCTTCATGGGTCCCAAAAGTTGCACCTATTCCGAAATGGACCTGGGGCTTTCCCACCTAGACCCAAAATGCATAAAGATTTTTTTTTTAAATATAGAGACACGTTTTGAATGGACCGAGGACAACTAGACCTGTTCTGTATAGACCTTGACGGATCTAGTTCCGGTTCAATCAGAGTGAGAGAAGAAAATACTTTTTTTTAAGCTACTTTATTAACTGGAGCCTATTAAGCGCAATAGGAAGGAGAGAGGTGCTGCTCTAGCAGGTGCAGAAGTGGCTGTACTATGAGTGAGTGACATAGGGAGGGAGAGATGAGAGAGCAACCAACCAAACCGACTTGCGCAATCGTAGACTAATAGCTGCCATAGCTAGGTTATTTTTCATCAAATATGATTACGTAGTACCTGTCTTGGACGGCATCAAACCGGGAGACGCTAGATACTTTAAGCTAGCTAACGTTAGCTAGCTAGTCTTTCTCATCCTACAGTTACAAATAACAACAACTCAATTCAGATTATGAAGTAGCAGCCTGCCTTTTGGTTCTTCCTTCCTTCCTTCCTAGCCCGTCCTTCGTCCTTCTCCTAACTTTTAATTACATAATTTTAATTTTAACTTTTGCCACTCACGGAGCAAGGCTATATGACTGTAGCCTATTGTCTTGATGAGTTTTGATTGGCCAACAACAAGCTACACTCACCACGCTTCACTCTCGTGAAATTAAGAGCTGCAGTATAAATTATAGCATTTTTCACTTCTCTTTCTACTGCAGCAGTTGCGTTTGGATCTGTACGGGCCCTTCCGGACAAGTCAGTTAAAATTACACACACCCGAGACCGGTGACAATTAGATCCGACCCAGACCCGTGACATTATTTAGAATTCTGGACCCGGACCTTCTCGGGTATTAGGATACAGGTGCATCCGTGAAGACCTCTAAAGGGGGAGAGAGAGAGAAAGTAGCTATGCTCACGCTAGTTTGACAAACCTGTTGCTGCCATAGGTTATCTGTCAATCCATCTGATATTGCCTGTCTTGACTGTATCAAATAAATGTAAAGAGGCTATCTAGGATAGAACAGCAGCGTCTGGTAAGACAAGGGGCTGCGGTCTATGTATTTTTGTAAACAACAGCTGGTGCAGGAAGTCTCGAACTCTTGCTCACTTGAGGTAGAGTTTCCCATGATGAACTGCAGACCACACTACCTACCGAGAGAGTTTTCATCTATATTCGTTGTAGCTGTTTACATACCACCACTGTCAGAGTATGGTACTAAGATAGCATTGAATGAGCTGTATTCCGCCATAAGCAAACAAGAAAATGCTAACCTAGAGGCGGCGCTCCTAGTAGCCGGAGACTTTAATGCAGGGAAACTTACCCCAATACCCCAACCAGAAAACATGGATTACAGGCAGCATCCGCACTGAGCTAAAGGCTAGAGCTACTGCTTTTAAGGAGCGGGACTCTAACCAGGAAGCTTATAAGAAATCCCGCTATGCCCTCCAACGAACCATCAAGCAGGCAAAGCGTCAATACAGGACTAAGAGTCGTACTACACTGGTTCAGACGCTTGTTGGATGTGGCAGGGCCTGCAAACTGGGCCGACTATTTTCTATGTATATATCAATGATATCGCTCTTGCTGCTGGTGATTCTCTGATCCACCTCTACGCAGACGACACCATTCTGTATACATATAGCCCTTCTTTGGATAATGTGCTAACCATCCCTCAAACAAGCTTCAAAGCCATACAACACTCCTGCTGTTGCCTCCAACTGCTTTTAAATGCTAGTAAAACTAAATGCTCTTCAACCGATTGCTGCCCTCACCCTCCCACCCGACTAGCATCACTACTCTGGACTGTTCTGACCTAAAATATGTGGGCAACTATAAAAACCTAGGTGCCTGGTTAGACTGTAAACTCTCCTTTCAGACTCATATCAAGCATCTCCAATCCAAAATTAAATCTAGAATTGGCTTCCTATTTTGCAAAAAAACCTCCTTCACTCATGCTGCCAAATATACCGTCGTAAAACTGACTATCCTACCGATCCTTGACTTTGGCGATGTCATTTACAAGATAGCCCCCAACACTCTACTCAGCAAACTGGATGTAGTCTATCACAGTGCCATCCATTTTATCACCAAAGCCCCATATTCTACCCACCACTGCGACCTGTATGCTCTCGTTGGCTGGCCCTCACTACATATCCGTCTCCAAAACCCACTGGCTCCAGGTCATCTATAAGTCTTTGCTAGGTAAAGCCCGGCCTTATCTCAGCTCTCTGGTCTCCATAGCAACACCCACCCGTAGCATGCGCTCCAGCAGGTATATTGCACTGGTCATCCCCAAAGCCAACACTTCCTTTGGTCTCCTTTCCTTCCAGTTCTCTGCTGCCAATGACTGGAGCGAATTGCAAAAATCTCTGAAGCTGGAGTCTTATCTCCCTCTCTAACTTTAAGCTTCAGCTGTCTGAGCAGCTTACCGATCACTGTACCTGTACACAGCCAATCTATAAATAGCACATCCGACTACCTCATCCCCGTGTTATTACTTATTACCCTCTTGCTATTTTGCACCGCAGTATCTCTGCATGCACATCATCATCTGCACGTCTATCACTCCAGTATTAATGCTAAATTGTAATTATTTTCGCCTCTAGGGCCTATTTATTGCCTACCTCCCTACTCTTCTACATTTGCACAAACTGTACATAGATTTGTCAATTTTTCTCTTCTTTTGTGTTATTGACTGTACGTTTGTTTATTTGTAACTCTGTGTTGTTTTTGTCGCACTGCTTTGCTTTATCTTGGCCAGGTCAGAGTTGTAAATGAGAACTTGTTCTCAACTTGCCAACCTGGTGAAACAAATCAAAAATAAACATATCCAGGTGTTAGAATGGCCAAGTCAAAGTCCAGACCTGAATCCAATCGAGAATCTGCGGAAAGAACTGAAAACTGCTGTTCACAAATGCTCTCCATCCAACCTCACTGAGCTCGAGGTGTTTTGCAAGGAGGAATGGGAAAAAATGTCAGTCTCTCGATGTGCAAAACTGATAGAGACATACCCCAAGCGACTTACAGCTGTAATCGCAGCAAAAGGTGGCGCTACAAAGTATTAACTTAAGGGGGCTGAATAATTTTGCACGCCCAATTTTTCAGTTTTTGATTTGTTAAAAAAGTTTGAAATATCCAATAAATGTCGTTCCACTTCATGATTGTGTCCCACTTGTTGTTGATTCTTCACAAAAAAATACAGTTTTATATCTTTATGTTTGAAGCCTGAAATGTGGCAAAAGGTCGCAAAGTTCAAGGGGGCTGAATACTTTCGCAAGGCACTGTAAAACAACACAGAGTTACACATGGAATAAACAAAACATAGTCAATAATACAGTAGAACAAAAGAAAACAAAAAGTATATTTTCAGTGAGTGCAAATGAGGTAAGATAAGGGAGTTAAGGCAATAAATAGGCCATGGTGGCAAAGTAATTACAATATATATATACAATATAATACATCAATAAAACAATTTAGTCTGAAATAAATAATGAATCATATTCAATTTGGTTTAAATAATGTTAAAACAAAGTGTTGGAGGAGAAAGTAAAAGTGCAACATGTGCCATGTTTAAGTTCCTTGCTCTGAACATATGAAAGCTGGTGGTTCCTTTTAACATGAGTCTTCAATATTCCCAGTTAAGACGTTTTAGGTTGTAGTTATTATAGGAATTATAGGACTATTTCTCTCTATACCATTTGTATTTCATATACCGTAATTGCTGGACTATTAAGCGCTCCTGAATATATACCGCACCCACTGAATTATTAAAAAATATGTATTTTGTACATAAATAAGCCGCACATGTCTATAAGCCGCAGGTGCCTACCGGTACATTGAAACAAATTAACTTTACACAGCCTTTAAACTAAACACGGCTTGTAACAAAAATTAAACAGTAGCATACCAAGAAAGTCATTGGTCACTATCTTCCTCCTCCTGTGCCCTGAAACCACTGAAGTCCTCTCCTTCGGTGTCGGAGTTGAATAGCCTCAGAATTGCTTCATCCGATGTTGGATTGCTGCCCTCTTCAACACGCAGCAGTCCAGCCTTTCGAAACCCGTTGATGATAGTGGATTTTTTTTGACAATGCTCCACGCTGTCAGCAGCTCTATTTCCTTTTCCAACAGCCAGATCGATCGCCTTCAACTTGAAAGCTGCATCATATGCATTTCTCCGTTTCTTTGCATTTCTTCCTCATCATGATGAGGGTGACAAAATGACTACCGTAATCAGAATGATGGGAAGTTTGAGCGCGCTCGATTTAGGTCACATTATGTGACGGTGCTCAGTTTTTTGGCGGCATGAATCTTGTGAAAGCGAGAAAAATCCATAAATTAGCCGCGTCATTGTATAAACCGCGAGGTTCAAAGTGTGGGAAAAAAGTGGCTATCGAATACAGATCGCCCCGTGATCAATTTGATACATCATTAACGTTTATTAATACCTAAAGTTGGTTTAGAAACGTCGTTTGAAGTGATTTGTAAAAGTTTATAGGCGACTTTTGTAATTTTAAAAAGTGACGTTGCGTCTTGTAAATTGACTTTTTGCAGCATCAGACTGGCCTTCAGCAAATGACATTTTGGGTATACAATGACGGATTTAATCGGGAAAAAGACCCAATTGTGATGTTTATGGGACATATAGGAGTGCCAACAAAGAAGCTCGTCCAAGGTAATGAATGTTTTATATTTTATTTCTGCGTTTTGGGTAGCGCCGGCTACCGCAAAATCTGTTGTTTACGTGTCGTGCTGGTATTTTGGGGGGTGCATGCTATCAGATAATAGCTTCTCATGCTTTCGCCGAAAAGTATTTTACAAATCTGACTTGGTGGCTAGATTCACAACGAGTGTAGCTTTAATTCAGTACCTTGCATGTGTATTTTTATGAAAGTTTGAGATTTAACGAGTACTAAGTAAAGTACTATAGGTGGCGCTCTGAAATTTCCGCTGAGCGGTCCCTGTACAGGGACCACCTCCATAAAAGGATTATAGTCCGGAAATTACGGTACCTTTGACTATTGGATGTTCTTATAGGCACTTTAGTATTGCCAGTGTAACAGTATAGCTTCCGTCCCTCTCCTCGCCCCAACATGGGCTTGAACCAGGAACACATCGACAACAGCCACCCTCGAAGCATCGTTACCCATCGCTCCACGTTACCCATTGTTACCCAACAACTACTTCAAGGTCTCAGAGCGAGTGACGTCTCCGATTGAAACGCTATTAGCGCGCACCCCGCTAACTAGGTGGCCATTTCACATCGGTTACACCAGCCTAATCTCGGGAGTTGATAGACTTGAAGTCATAAACAGCTCAATGCTTGAAGCACAGCGAAGAGCAGCTGGCAAATTCACAAAGTGCTGTTTGAATGAATGCTTACGAGCCTGCTGTTGCCTACCACCGCTCAGTCAGACTGCTCTATCAAATATCAAATCATAGACTTAATTATAACATAATAACACACAGAAATACGAGCCTTAGGTCATTAATATGGTCAAAGCCGGAAACTATCATTTCGAATACAAAACATTTATTCTTTCAGTGAAATACGGAACTGTTCCGTATTTTATCTAACGGGTGGCATTCCAAACACTAAATATTGCTGTTACATTGCACAACCTTCAAAGTTATGTCATAATGATGTACAATTCTGGCAAATTAATTACGGTCTTTGTTAGGAAGAAATAGTCTTCACACAGTTTGCAACGAGCCAGGCGGCCCAAACTGCTGCATATACCCTGACTCTGCTTGCACGGAACGCAAGAGATGTGACACCATTTCCCTAGTTAAAATAAATTCATGTTAGCAGGCAATATTAACTAAATATGCAGGTTTAAAAATATATACTTGTATATTGATTTTAAAGAAAGGCATTGATGTTTATGGTTAGGTACACATTGGTGCAACGACAGAGCTTTTTACGCAAATGCGCTTTTTAAATCATCACCCATTTGGCGAAGTAGGCTGATAGGTGATTCGATGAGAAATGAACAGGCACCGCATCGATTAAATGCAACGCAGGACAAGCTAGATAAACTAGTAATATCATCAACCATGTGTAGTTAACTAGTGATTATGTTAAGATTGACTGTTTTTTATAAGATACGTTTAATGATAGCTAGCAACTTACCTTGGCTTCTTGCTGCACTCGTAACAGGTAGTCAGCCTGCCACACAGTCTCCTCGTGGAGTGCAATGTAATCGGCCATGATCGGTGTCCAAAAATGCAGATTACCGATTGTTATGAAAACTTGAAATCGGACCTAATTAATCGGCCATTCCGATTAATCGGTCGACCTCTAGTAACAATACATCCGTCACGCTGATCCTCAACACAGGGGCCCCTCAGGGGTGCGTGCTCAGCCCCCTCCTGTACTCCCTGTTCCCTCATGACTGCACGGCCAGGCACGACTCCAAAACCATCATTAAATTTGCCAATGACACAACAGAGACCTGGCCGTGTGGTGTAAGGACAACAACCTCTCCCTCAACGTGATCAAGACAAAGGAGATGATTGTGGACTCCAGGAAAAAGAGGACAGAGCACGCCCCCATTCTCATCGACGGGACTGCAGTGGAGCAGGTTGAGAGCTTCAAGTTCCTTGGTGTCCACATCACCAACAAACTAACATGGTCCAAGCACACCATGACAGTCATAAAGTGGGCACGGCAAAACCTTTTCACCCTCAGGAGACTGAAAAGATTTGGCATGGGTCCTCAGATCCTCAAAAGGTTCTACAGCTGCACCATCGAGAGCATGCTGACTGGTTGCATCACTGCCTGGTATGGCAAATGCTCGGCCTCCGACGGCAAGGCACTACAGAGGGTAGTGCGAACGGCCCAATACATCACTGGGGCCAAGCTTCCTGCCATCCAGGACTTCTATACCAGGCGGTGTCAGAAGAAGGCCCAAACATTGTCAAAGACTCCAGCCACCCTAGTCATAGACTGTTCTCTCTGCTACCACACGGCAAGCAGTACCGGAGCACCAAGTCTAAGAGGCTTCTATAAACAGCTTCTACCCCCAAGCCATAAGACTGCTGAACATCTAGTCAAATGGCTACCCAGACTATTTGTATTGTCCCCCCCCCCCCCCCCCCCCTCCACACCACTGCCAATCTCTGTTGTCATCTATGTGCATACTACCTCAACTAACCGGTGCCCCCACACATTGACTCTGTACCGGCACCCCCTGTATATAATGTTATTTTTTACTGCTGCTCTTTATTTACTTGTTACATTCATCTCTTATTCTTATCTGTATTTTTTTTAAACTGCACTGTTGGTTAGGGGCTCGTAAGTAAGCATTGTGACTAATACAATTTGATTTGATATCTATGCCAGCCAGATGAGTTAGCCAACTAACTAGCTAGCAAAGCTAATTGGAGGCAATTTTGCTGCTCTTCATATCCTTTTGTACAACAACTCCATTCGGATTAAAAAAACAGACTACCTGTTACTCATTTTAGTCTACTCCTTTCATTAAGGTAACTTAATTCCATAATTTGAATTCCATTTTGCATTGATTAGAAATATCCCGCTTCATCTGCCAGGCTATATATGGAGCCTCTGACTGTAGTGCCTCTTTGATTGCCCGACAATAACAACAGGTATGGAGCAACAAGCTACCCGACAAGCTACAGGTATGGAACATGTGCAGGCTACTGGTGTCTTTATTTAGGCACACCTTTTAAAAAACAACATAAAAAACAACATTAAAGTCATGGTACAAACAGTTCTTCTATGTAGTGATGTCACATGAATAATTCTATTTCCGGCAAAGAATTTTCATTGTTAAAATATGGCTATAATACTCTCGCAAGTTATCAAATATTAAAGTTTGTTCGTATATTAGATTAATCAATTAGCCGTGCCCTTCCCTATTTTTACACTAGCTGAAAATAAGCCCAATTCTTAAACCACCTCACCCTTCACTCTCAGTAAATATTTAGCCAGTCAGTCTGAACCCACAGGGTCCTCTTCACCTCTGTGATCCCACCTGCCCAGCCCTGTCCAGTCAGTCACAGTCAAGCAGACATCTGGATTCCTGGTGGGGAGTGCCAGTTTGTTCATTCTGGGTCTGGGAAGCAGGTAAATTATTAGCAGTAGTTGGTTCACCCCTCACCTCTACACTCCACTGATTTCTGGCACAAAATGGCTACTAGCGGCCTCCCGGGTGGTGCATTGGTCTAAGGCACTGCATCACAGTGCTAGCTGTTCCACCAGAGACTCTAGGTTCGAGCCCAGGCTCTGTCGCAGCCGGCCGCGACCGGGAGGTCCATGGGGTGACGCATGGGGTGACGCGCTGTGTTAAGAAGCAGTGCGGCTTGGTTGGGTTGTGTTTCGGAGGACGCATGGCTTTCGACCTTCGTCTCTCCCGAGCCCATACGGGAGATGTAGCGATGAGACATGATAGTAACTACTAACAATTGGATACCATGAAATTGGGGAGAAAAGGGGGTAAAAATGTAAATAAAATAAAAATGGCGACAGTGGCATCACACAAATGGGTGTTGCTGCACATTGGTGACATGGATGAAGTGAATTTCCTCCCCCTCAGATCGTAAAGCGCTTTGAGCACCTGGAAAATAAACTATAAATCACATCCATCAAGAGCTCCTCCTATGCTCAGTTGCCCTCTGTTGTTGGAATGGTGGTTTGAGCTCAGTCTTGTCCATGGCCGTGTTTGAATATCCCCTTAATTTAGCCGTTGCTCAAAGTGATCACTGATCCAGCCATTCACAGAGGAAGGAAGAATGCATTCTTAAAAGGGATAGTTCAACCACATGACAAAATAGGTATTCGAACATGGCCCATGTCCCGAAGTCCCATGACCCCTGATCTTGGTTGGCCTCTGCTCCTCGCCCCTGCCCATGTTCCGTCCTGCGGTCTGCCCCTTAAGCCCTGCTAATAGTCTTGTGATTGAGCCTCTCCACTTCTAATGAGGTTGAAGACTCTGTGGCTGGCTGTGGCACCCCACAGAGCTCTCCAGGATTTGAGGACTCCCTCTTGTGTTAGAAGGGCTGTATTGCATTGCATTGGTGAATTGGATAGAATTTGTTGTTCACGATTAGTTTTCGTACCTCAGCTGAGTAGGCTTGTGCTACTGTTTAAAAATAGGATGTATTATCAAACATCTTGGCACTGTATAAATATGTTTTGTGGCCTTATTTCAGAATGTTATGTAGATTTGGCAGCATTTTGAAGCAGAATTCTCACACATACCTAATATTGGCGCACACAGCATGTTCGTTTTTGATCGCGTCATTCAAGATACATTGTAACAAAGAACACGTTCCTGTGGTCTGACGGGTGCTTATGAGATCAATATTGCAGAATTGTTGAAAGGTTTTCGCTCTGGGGTTGGCTGCTGACTTGTTAGACGTTTATTACGAAAATAAGCAGTCTTATAATTAATTTATCTCAGTAAACATTGTGTATGGGCCTACTGGTGGATTTTTCTGTTCACCCCCTCCCCTGAAGAAAGCCCCCTCTCCACTTCGTTTATTGACATTGGATGAGAGGCGTTGAGCTTCAGGATAGTCAGCAGTTGCATTGTCATTGTGCACGTACCTACCAATCCCTCTGTTCGTTTACCTGCACAATCACATGCTTTATCTGACAGGAGGTGCCAGCGGGTTCACTGTTGACAAGCCTTATTAATACACATACAGCGCATGTTTATGTTTCCACAGGTGTCTCTTTGTTCGGATAATGTCTCTCTCCCTCCTTGCTCTCTCTCTACATCTCTCTCTCTCTGTCTCTCTCTCTCTCTACTCGCTCTATTCTCTCTTTCTATATTGTAAGCACATGTTCTTTTATCTGTTTGGATCAAGGCCCAATTATGTCAGGGTTTTTATCACAACCACTTCAAATCAATTAAACTAATGTTATATTCTATTACATTTATGTATCTTCTAAATTGTATGTATTACGGTAACACCTACATTTTTACCAATTGGAGGAACTGTTGGTCCATAAATACAATTTTATGCAGATATCCTTCAATATTTGTAAGCAATCGGATCCCTAGTGGTTTGTGTTGGATTACAGTCAGCCCCACTTATAAAGTTATAGAAATGATTAATCTATCAACCATAACACATATTAACATTGGTCTCATTTGATTGAGTATGGCAAAGTTATCACTTTCTCAAAATGTATTGTAGAGTACAGTTATTTGGTCATACATTAGGCAGCACAGAGAGCCACTTGCATGAAGCTGACTTTTCATCCACTGCTGTGTGAATTAAATCTATACATCAGGGCATTATTCTAGCAGTGTTAAGGTTCTCTTCTTCCTCTTCCTCTGAAGAGGAGGTGTAGCCTATATCTTGATACATCTTTAATGAAGGTAATACCGAACAATACAAAAACAATAAACGTAATGTGAAAACCTAAACAGCCTTATCTGGTGCAAACAAACACGGAGACAGGAACAATCAAACACCAAACACTCAAAGAATATGGCTGCCTAAATATGGTTCCCAATCAGAGACAACGATAAACACCTGCCTCTGATTGAGAACCACTCTAGGCAACCATAGACAACTATACTACACCACAATCCCATAACCTACAAAAACCCCAAGACAAAACACACCACATAAATAACCCATGTCACACCCTGGCCTGACCAAAATAATAAAGAAAACACAAAATACTAAGACCAGGGTGTGACAAGCAGCGATTCTGTCCTGGGTGCATATTGAATGGAACAGTGTAACATTGTACTGTGTGTGTTCTTGTTGTTATTATTATTTATTATTATTATTAGAATTACACAACAGCTTCTAACACTTATTGGTTTCATAATACCATCATCGTTTTAAGAACGAGTCAGAACATGGTTGTGTGTATATGGCAGCTGTAGAGAACGTGTGAATTCATTGATATGTTATAGCTATCATACTGTATCCATGTTATAACACAATTCAACTAGTTACTAGTGTAAATAAATTGAGTAGTTATAGCAGTTCCTTATTTCACTTTGTTGGATCAACATGTGATGGTCCTGCCATACATGGATTAGTTCGAACCATAGAGAGTGAGTTTGGCCATTGTGGTTTCAAAATTATAGTGTAGAAAACTTCATAATTTCAGGGTTGTGCTATATGAATTCAAACACTTTC